>NC_047086.1:158099285-159299285 GCF_902459505.1 Geotrypetes seraphini
ATAAAAGTACAATTTGTGAGACAAGCTGAATTATGCATTGCATACAGAACCAAACATTAGCTCAATACCAGTGATATTTTAGTCCAGACAATAATTATAAATCTAATTATTCATGCGCAAAACATATCAAGAACAGCCTTCAGAATATCATGCACAAATAAGAGTTATCTTAGTACTTTTTTTTCCCAGTGTAAAAGCAAACCAATATCACATGGCTTAGTGCTCAGTGTGAATCTAAACCAAACAGCAAAATGTCCTTTTCCAAGCAACAAAACAAAGCCAGCAAATAAAGAAAAAAAAATTCAATCAAGTACAGCCCTCAGAATACCACATGCAACTAACTTAGGTCTCCTTTTACAAAGCTGCAGTAGAGATCTCGGGCCAACAAGGTAAATGCTCCAACACTCATAGGAATTCTTTGAGTGACAGAGTATTTACCTCACCTGCCTGTGGTAGAAACTTCTTTCACGGCTTTGTAAAGCCAGCGTTAGTGCTTTTCTCTCAGTCATTTCCAGGAACCTTGAAACCTACAGTATACAGGCAATCCTTAACATTAACCTATAACACATGGCTTATTACCTTTTCGGTGAAAAACCAAGCAGCACAAACAGAGAAAAGAATATCAATGTTCAAGATTCTTAAGGTCAAGGATTGCATATATAGGTTTTAAGGTTCCTGGCTCAAAGAAGCAAGCTGTGTATTTTGGTCCTGTCTGGTTCTTGTTTTAAAAAAATTATTTCTATATCTGAAGGAACTCTGAAGTTTCATTTATTTATTTAGATGCATTACAGTTATACAGACATTCAGTTATATGGACATATCAGTCAGTTATGTTAAACATTCAAGGTACATTACAGTTATATGGACATTCATGTGCATTACATAGGACAGTCATGGTAGGACAAGATAGGAAGTAGAGAGTTCATAGGAATCACCAGGGTGTTTCCTGTTGATTGTATAGCAGTGTTCATCGGAAGAAGAGATTATAGGGAAGCAGCTTGCTGGAGGTAGTTCAGATGAAGAGGAAGGTTTTTACTGCTCTTCGGAAGCTCATCAATGAGTTCAGTGATCTGGTCTGTGCAGGCAGCTGGTTCCATAGGTGTGGGACAAAATGGCTATAGGAGCGCTTACGGGCAGTTTCCATCCTGAGAGATCTCCCAGGAGGGGTGCATAGCCGCCTTTCTGCTTCGGAGCGGAGGGAGTGTACTGCTGAAGTTTGGAGGTTATGTAGGCTGGTGTAGTGAGATGGAGCCATTTGTGAGCTATTACCAGGGCCTTGAATGTGCAGGTTGAAATCTTTTTTTTTTTTTTTTTTTTTTTTTTAAGCAAGAGCCACAAAGGACCAATAAGTCTAACTGCAACTGCAACAAAGGAGGTAGCTTTTATACTCCAGAACCAAATTCTGTCTTTAAATAATTGTCATAATAAACAGGTTTAACAGATGCAGGGCTGTTTGCCCTATGGTGGTAACTTTAGGGGGTGGGGGAGCAGGGGCAGCAAAGAACCTCTATAATCAAAACAAAACAACAGATCCTAACAGGAATGGCAGGAGACCTCTGCGATTAAGGCATGAGTTGGTTTAACGCTGTCAAGGGAAAGTTCCAATGGTTCTGCCTCTGCCATTGAAAGCCCTTCTGTGATAGGGGGGCTTCCAGACACAGCAAGATGCTTTTCCTGGTTAAAACTATTACATGCCCTGCCCCCGCTGCTAGGAGATTGAGGGGCTCATTTTCAAAAAAGAAAAACATCCAAAATGTGGCCTAAAGGGGCAGTTGGGCATTTTGCTTGCCAAACCTTTCCAATATGCTCTTTTTAAAACCTATTTTCTTGATGGATTGCCATGGTGCTTGTCCACAATGTGTCTAAATCTCAAGGTGTGTTAGAGGCATGGTGTAGTCATGACTAAAATGGGCTTATGACTTGGACATTTTTCTATAAACATACATTCACCATGTCTCTTTAGTATTCTGCATAAATGATGGTTTGTTTGATTTCTATGTTGATTTTACCTTGAATATACATATTTTCTATGATTTTATGCAATTAATTTATGTACTTTTGTATGTTATATGTTTTTATAGTGTCCCCTGAAAAAGGTGTTCTTTCAATGCTGAAACTGGGATCCTTGTTGGGACCACTGTTTCTAATAAAGATTTTATTAATGGTTGGAAAGACTCCTACCTTGCCTTTTTGATTGATTAAACATTTTTCTGCCACAATCAAACATTTAAGAATATGTTTGGAGCACATTTTTAAACATTTGGGGGTCAGACCTGTTTTAATAACTAAAAAGTGCCAAAAAGTTGGCCAAACTGACCAGATGACCACTGAAGGGATGTAAACATGATTCCCCCCCCCACATGTACACTCCCCCAGTGGTCACTGACCCCCTCCCACCCCCCACCCCCAAAGATGTGAATGAAAGTATATAAACAGTATATACAGTGCCTCTCTCTCTCTATATATATATACTCCTTCCCGCCCTCCACTGCACACTTGCACCCTCCCTTCCCCCCACGTACCTCTGTAAATCTTCACCAGCACAAGTGCTGGGTTTCCCTCTGATGTCACTTCCTGGCCCTGTGACCCAGAAGTGATTCAGAGGGGAACCAAGCCGGGGCAAGCAACAGGCATGAAAAGTTGCTCACACTGGCGAATATCTACAGAGGTACGGGGTGGGGGGAGGGATGGTGCGAGCAGGTCAGGGCAGAGAGGTGCTAGTGCCCCCATTGGAACGGCACCCGGTGTGGTCCTCCCCCCACCCCCTCCCCTTACTACGCCACTGGAAGTGTTCCTTCTTATTGCTACTTCTCGTTGGAATGGTGAGGGAGGTCTTGTATCTGCAGAAGATAGCTTGAGATGATGATCCTTGCTGGAAGAGAAGTTTTCTATTTCAGTGTGGTTGGGAGTGGAACATGGAGTCTTGGGTGCAGATGAGATGTCCAGCAACAGGTTTAGTGAGCAGGTCAAGAGGGAAGCGAAGGTTCAAAAAAGACAAAGATCCAAAGAGAGTAAGAGGCTCAGTGATATTCACTTTTATAATTTTTATGGGCTGTAGGGACTGGGGGTCATGTGGTATGTAGTAGCCCAATCACAATTCAGGCATTCTGGAGGTGGAAGCAGGGATCTGAGCTAGTTTGATGTAGTTTGGATGGTCACGTGTTTCCTGGCTGAACAGATGCTGAGTCCTGAAAGGATTAAGAGGGTCATTGTCTGGTAATGTCTGGTGGTTGGTATCACAATAGAACATAAGAATTTCCATACTGGAACAGACTGAAGGTACATCAAGCCCAGTATCTTGTTTGCAACAGTGGCCAATCCAGGTGTCATTTTTTAACAGCATTTTTACAAAATAAGAACTCAATACGAAAGAATGTTGAATGAGGATTGTAAAAAAGATTCTAATGTGTGAAACTCACAGGAAAAATTGTATCACTACTTAGTAAATCATCATGTATCAAATACATTTACTTTCCACTAAATAATCTTAATAATAGTGTGAATGGTCCTCAGTATTCACAGTGGCAATGCCATTTGATAGAGTTGGCAGCTTATTGACCCAAGAAGGATCTATTGAGCATGATACATTCCAGGACCGTGAAAATCAGCACAACAATCAAAAAAAGGGTGAAAAAAATCAAAACATAATACGGTTTTCCTTGTAAGGTTGATCGCTAAATTAGTATATGTCAAATGTCAGAAGTGAGGGCTCCTAATCCGATGCCCAAGATCATTGAGGCATGTTTCACAGTTCAAAAATCAAAGAACAGTACTTATCTCTGATGGCGTTCAAGTCCTTAGTAGATAGTAACAGTTCAGGTCCATGCAGAATCTTAGCTCTACAGAGCTCCGTTATGGAGGACAACTTCTTTCTTCAATAGCAGGGCAATGGAGGATAAACATTGACGCCGGAGGAAAACTGGAACTTTACATAACTGAGTTTCAAAATGGCGCTTCGGCATGGAGATGCTCACATCAGACTCTGCAGATCAAGAAAAGATGTGATGACCTCAAAGTAGTGTCATGACTTATCCTTAAACAGCTGACAATGCATTGTTATTAACACCAATACAACTAATGGGTAAAGTTCAAGCAAAAAATATCCCCAAAAGGCCTCAAATACAACAAAACAAAATGAAGGGACAGTGAACAAAATAGAAATCGTTTAAACCGAGAAGGTGCTCAGAACCAATAAATGGTAAGAAAATCACCAAACCGGGGACGAACCCCTGTAAGTGCTTTCAAGAGTCTATCATTGCACCATCTTCAATTGGTAGAAAGGTTTTAAATTGTGTCTAAATAATTATATAATTTAAAGTGTCCATTCCTTAGTGAAACAATTTTCTTCAATATAATGAAATGTGAGCTTATTTGAAGAACTTAACTTTAAGTGCTTAGGAAGTTGTCTCACTCCAGCGGGTCCTGGCGGGTCCTGACGCGTTTCGCCAGTGGCTTCTTCAGAGAACCTCCTCACTTCCTGTTGATGTCACTTTCAGCTGATCTCCCTGTATAACTGCTTTGCTAGATGTCAATCATCAAAGCAGGAATACCCACCAACTGGAAGTGACATCAACAGGAAGTGTAGTAATTACAGGCGAAGAGTGAGGTACTCCACCGACAGTGTCGTAAGTTTGTTAGAAGCTCTTCATGGTTTTACAATTCAAATGGTGTTTTCTATCTTCTTTTGTTAGGAAGGAGTTCGACTCATTGTTACAACCAGCGTGAGGGGGTTCTCTGAAGAAGCCACTGGCGAAACGCGTCAGGACCCGCTGGAGTGAGACAACTTCCTAACCACTTAAAGTTAAGTTTTTCAAATAAGCTCACATTTCATTATATTGAAGAAAATAGTTTCACTAAGGAATGGACACTTTAAATTATATAATTATTTAGACACAATTTAAAACCTTTCTACCGATTGAAGATGGTGCAATGACTCTTGAAAGCACTTACAGGGGTTCGTCCCCGGTTTGGTGATTTTCTTACCATTTATTGGTTCTGAGCACTTTCTCGGTTTAAAGGATTTCTATTTTGTTCACTGTCCCTTTATTTTGTTTTGTTGTTATTAACACCGACATAAAAGACAATATTCGAGAATGATAAAATTTTTATATACAGTATATAATTAACTGGAAATTAATGAACAATAATCTGAAAGGACAGATTACTAAAGAATTAAAAAGTGTTCTTATTTAAATGATAGAGTGCCATTCTATCATATCATTGAGCCCGCTAGGTTGGACTGCTCTGAGTTTGAAAATCCAATGTTGCTCCTGTATAGTGAGACGCTGGATCTTATTAAGAACATAAGAAGTTGCCTCCGCTGAGGCAGACCAGAGGTCCATCTCGCCCAGCGGTCCGCTCTCGTGGAGGCCCATCAGGCCCACTGAACCTCTGTTCTGCCTCAGCAGAGGCAACTTCTTATGTTCTTATGTTCTTAATAAGATCCAGCGTCTCACTATACAGTGGTCTCTGACTAACAGTGGTCTCTGACTAATTTTATAAATTACCTCAATCCTATCCCTATAACCTTACCTCTACTCCTAACTGTACCCCTCAATCCCTTTGCCCTCCAGGTACCTGTCCAGACCTTCTTTGAAGCCTTGTAGCATGCTTCTGCTTATCACATCCTCCGGCAGCGCGTTCCATGTATCCACCACCCTCTGGGTGAAAAAGAACTTCCTGGCGTTTGTTCTAAACCTTTCCCCTTTCAATATCTCTGAGTGCCCCCTTGTACTTGTGGTTCCCCATAGTTTGAAAAATCTGTCCCTGTCCACTTTTTCTATGCCCTTCATGATCTTGAAGGTTTCTATCATGTCTCCTCTAATTATTGCCTCAGTAGTCATCTGGAATCTTCTCTATGACCAACCATCACAGATCTTTAAACTCGTGGTGGAATTGCTGACAGTGAGGACCAAGTGGAGCCATAAGGAGTCCTGTATGAATATGGCTTTTGTGTTCTGTCAGGCGAGTGCGTATCTGGTGTGTGGTACGTCCCACATAGATAAGGGCACACAGGCAGATGATCACATAGATCACTCTACTAGATCTACAATTAGTATGTGCTCGTAAAGTGTAAGTCATAGAAGTCACAATGTTCATCCATTGGGAACAGGTTAAAGAGGAACTGCACATATCACATCTACCACACGGAGAATGCCCATTTCCTCCTATATTGTGCAAAGCAAAAATCACATATTACAGAAATAGTGGTTAGGGGAGTGCAACTAAGGCAAACTATCCCCTGGCCAGAGAAAGCCAATTTTTCACATCCCTTTTCCTTCATCCCCTTGGTTCAGCATCTCTTTTTCTCTTCCCTTCTCTCTCCTCTTCCCTGTAGGTCCAAAACCTCTCTACTTCCCTCCTGCCCCCCTCCCATAGGTCCAATACCTCTCTACCTTCCCTCCAGCACTCCTCCCCCACACACACTTGGGTCCAGCACTTCCCTCCCTTCTCCCCAGTCACTAGACCAGATCCAACACCTCTCTCCCTTCCCTTCAGCTCCAGCTCTGAAGCCAACCAGCGAGCACCCACCCCATGGCTCCAGCAGCCCAAGTAATCACCCCCTTTGCAGGTCCAGCAGCCCCCCCTTTGGAGGTCCAACAGCCCCCTTTCACGGCTCCTGCAGCCCCAGGAAACCCTCCCCCATGGCTAAAGAAAAAAAAATAAAAAGCCTGTGACTTCCTACCTACAGATCGGCCCCTCTATGCCTCCATCCCCATTGCCCCCTCCTGTCCCGTACTCTTCAGTATCTTTCAGGAGCTTCAGCGACAGAAGAAAAAGCTTCACAGGCCTTCTCCAGAGCCTTCCTTTGGCTGAGTCCCTGCTTCTGATGTAACTTCTGGTTTTTGTGAAACTGGAAGTTACATTAGGAGGGACTCCGACCGAAGGAAGGCCCTGGACCAGGCCTATGAAAGCTTTTTCTTCCATTGCTGAAGCTCCTAAAAGGTACTGAAGAGCGTGGAGCAGGAGGGGAGGTGCAGAGGGAGGCATAGTAGGGCCGATCTGCAACAATCACATATTTTACCACAGGAGCATAGGCTTTTTACCGCTCCTGTGGGGCGGTAAAAAGCAATGCTCCTGCAACCGCAGTAAACTTGCTGGTTCTTCCACCCATTTTCCGGGGATTTGCCACAGTTTACTTGTGGGTCCCCATTCCCATGTCATTCTCTGTCATGGATTTGAATACCACCAGAGATGGAGCCGGACATACCAAGTCTGGCAGTTTGTTCCAGGCATATGGTGCAGCAAGATAGAAGGGACGGAGTTGGGAACTGGCAGCAGAGGAAAGGGGCAACAGGCAAGAGAGACCCAATTACAGAGTTCCTGGGGTGGAATATAGAGAAAGATAAGCGAGGATAGATACTGAGGAGCTGCAAAGTGAATATACTTTTTGGTCAATAAGAGGATCTTGAACTGTATGTGGAATTGTACAGGGAGCCAGTGAAGTGACTTGAGGAGAGGAGTAATGTTGAGCATAATACTGGCCGAATATGAGGCGTGTAGCAGAATTCTGAACAGATTAAAAGGAAGAGAGATGGCTTAGTGCAAGACCTGTGAGGAGCAGTTGCTGTAGTTCAGGTGAGAGGTGAGGAGAGTGTGGATGAGGATCTTGGCAGTGTGCTCAGAAAGAAAATGCTAGATTTTAACGATGCTGTAAAGAAAGAAGCGACAGGTTTTGGTGGTCCTGTTAGATATGAGAATAGAAGGAAAGAGTTGAGTCAATGATGACTGTGGTTGCTAGCCAATGAGACAGGGAGGATGAGAGTGTTATCCACTGAAATAGAGAATGGAGGAAGAGGAGAGACGGGTTTAGGAGAAAAGATAAGGAGTTCAGTCTTGGTTATGTTCAATTTTAGAGACGAGAGAATCATCGAAAAGCTTATCAGTGAGTTGGGATGGTGTTTCCTGATTGACTGTGTGTGCGGTGGTGGCGTCTGATGTCACTATTTGGGGCCAACTATAAGATCAGCCGCCATTTCTGAGACCAGTAGTGAGTAGAGAAGTATCAGAAGACTTACCAGTTAGTTGGGGCTGTGGATATTGCTTGTGTGTTTTTCCTGGTTGGCTGTGTGCACGGTGGTGGTATCTGACATCACTATTTGGGGCCGACTCTACTGTAAGACTTGCGGCATGGCTGTAAGTCTCAGCTGCATGGTATGGCCAAATAAATGGAGTAAATAGTAATGGAGTAAATATTAATAAAGGTTTCTTCTGTAGATAATAAAAATTCCTTTATTCAACAGACTAATCTCTCAGCAATAAAGGAAAGCCTCTATACCCCACGGTTTCATAATTTTCTTATTTTACTCTCTGCATAGATTTTGGCCAGGAAGTACTTTAAAGAAGTTTGGGGTTTACCTAATTCTGATAATATTTCAATTGTGAAATGTTTTTATGTGTCTAATAGGTCTGTGAAAGAAGGTGACCAGCAGAATGAATTGGTGGAAAGAGGTCCTTCAGAGAGTGTTAATTTAATAACTTTTCTGGAGGATTCTTCTGATATAATTCTAAGATCTACCTTGTTGGTTACCTTTTTAAATGAGATGGAGAAGTCGGTAGTTTTAAGACATATTTCAAGGAGAAAGCTACGAGGGACCACTGAAAAGTTCTCAACCCAGCCAACAAAGTTGGGGCAGTCTCCATTGAGGGCTCTACACTTATTAATCCAGTGATTTTCTGCTTTTTTTCATTCCATCAGAAAAATACGGAACAAAAAAAAATGTAAAATTGCTGGACTAAGTGTATAGCATTTGATGGAGACTTCTATACGCTGTGTTGGTTGGGCTGAGAACTTTTCAGTGGCCTCATTGTTCTGTGGAGAAACTATTCAAGTTTTTCCAAGTAACCTAGCTCCAAAGGAAAGACTTTCTGGCATTGAAAAGTCGAGTTTTGGCTAATGAAGCAACTTTTTTTTCTCCATTTCCCTTGTAAATGTCTGGTTGGATAACAAAAGAACAGTATATATATTTTTTTATCCTTTGCAGCTGGAAACCTTCAATACTTCCAGTTCTTGAAATAGACTTGGATGTTGTGATAGGAGTTAATAGTTAATAATACGAGGGGTGCTGAAAAGTTCTCAGCCCAACAAAGAAGAGAATGACATGGAGCCATGAGACTTACAAGTTATTCCACACTTTTCTTGACACTAACTTGTACGTTTCATGGTTCTACATCATTCTCTTCTTGGTCGGGCTAAGAACTTTTCAATGGCCCCTCATAGCCTGTCAAGAATTTTGAGATCTCATTGGATTTCTGGAATATTGTTTTTCCTTATGAGTATTCTCTCTTTTCCCTAGATGTGGGCTAAAATTGAAAAATTTTCTTGTATCTTTTGTTGATTTCTATGGATGTTATGTGATGTATGTTATTTCTTATGTTTCCTTTTATGTTTGCAGCAAATGTATATTTAAAAAATGAATAATAATAATTTAAAAATCAATCTCTTCAGTTCAGGGTTTTAGCTTTAATTTTTAAAAGCGTGTTCCCTGCTCTCCATAGTCACTTGCAGCAGAAAGATATTATCCACCTTAATTTTAAACATTGAAATGAGACAGATTGTAAACTGGAAAAGTATGGCCTCATCTGGAGTATTGCGTTCAATTCTGGTCTCCTTATCTCAAGAAAGATATAGTAGCGCTAGAAAAGGTTCAAAGAAGAGCAACCAAGATGATAAAGGGGATGGAACTCCTCTTGTATGAGGAAAGACTAAAACAGTTAGGGCTCTTCAGCTTGGAAAAGAGACGGCTGAGGGGAGATATGATTGAAGTCTACAAAATCGTGAATGGAGTAGAACAGGTACAAGTGGATTGATTTTTCATTCCGTCAAACGTTACAAAGATTAGGGGACAGTCGAAGTTACAGAGAAATACTTTTAAAACCAATAGGAGGAAATCTTCTTCACTTAGAGAATAGTTAAGCTCTGGAACGCATTGCCAGAGGTTGTGGTAAGAGCGGATAGCGTAGCTGGTTTTAAGAAAGGTTTGGACAAGTTCCTGGAGGAAAAGTCCATAGTCTGTTATTGAGAAAGACAAGGGGGTAGCCACTGCTTGCCCTGGATTGGTAGCATGGAATATTGCTACTCCTTGGGTTTTGGCCAGGTACTAGTGACCTGGATTGGCCATCATGAGAACGGGCTACTGGGCTTGATGGACCATTGGTCTGAACCAGTAAGGCTATTCTTATGTTCTAAATAAACACTTATTACCTCCACGACACAGCTCTAAGATTCACAGGGACTCAATTATTAGTAGCCAGATGCATAACAGCTATAGGAGAGCACTGAACAGAAGGCTTTCCAAGGAGTTTTACTTCAGTAGCACTGAATATTACTCACCCTCTTCCAATATGGCCTTAGCACAGGTGCAAAGCAGCACTGAGTTGCACTGCCCTTAGCTGACTTTCACCATGTATATTTATGAGCAATTCCTATAGAGCTCACCAATGTCTGAATGGCTGTTGTACATACAGTATATCAAGTGAAAAACATTAGCTATTCACACTTATAGGTGATCTCTAGTGGGCTCTTACTGTTGGATTTAATAGAAATCAAAGACCCTCTTTTATTAAGCTGTGGTAGAGGTTTCTACTATGGCCTGGGGTGCTAAATGCTCCAAGGCTGCTCTGATGCTTATGGGAATTTTATGAGCGTTGGAGTAGCATCAGAGCATTTAGCACTCCAGGCCACAGTAGAAACCTCTATTGCAACATAGTAAAAGGTAGGGGTGGGGGAAGTGTTTTAATCTAGAAAATTTATGCTTGAAAATATACCTGTATGTATTAGGTAGAAGAAAGTAAAGCTCTCTTGCTCAAAAGCTTACCATACATGTAAGATTGGTTGTAGCCAGTCTTACTTGCAAGTTACTCGTAGCTCAGCCTCTGATGCACAAAAGGGTTCTTGGGAGCTTTTACCAATGGCAATAACAGCCACCAGGAATCCAGTGCAAATGCATTTACACACCTCCCTCCTTATTTGTGGTTTCGGCATCCGTGGTTTCGACCATTCATGTTTTTTTGTGCCGGGACACCCCACCCCTTAGTGAATCAAACTTATCTGGTGGTCTAGGGGGTGACGCGGGTGGGAGCAATCTTCCTATACTCCTGCCCAGTGCAAAGCCATCATAAAAATGGCTGCTGTGAGTTCCCATGGTCTCACGAGACTACAACGAGAACTCATGGCAGCCATTTTCGATGACGGCTCTGCATGGGGCAGGAGTGTAGGAAGATCGCTCCTGCCCCGCGTCACCCCTAGACAACCTGGTAAGGTCCGGGATTCAGGACGGAGGCAGGAGGGAGGCGGGAATGGGTCAGAATTGGCCCAAACGTTATTCACGAATCTATATATATAAAATCGGAGGTATGTATGTGTGTGTGTATGTGCCGCGATCACGCAAAAACGGCTTGACCGATTTGAACGAAACTTGGTATGCAGATCCCTCACTACCTGGGATGATATGTTCTGGGGGTCTCGCGGCCCACCTGCACACGTGGGTGGAGCTACAAACATAAAATCAGATTTCACCCATTCATGTCAATGGAAAAAATGTAAAAAGCTGCCATTCTCACAGTAATTCAAAAACGGCTTGACCGATTTGAACAAAAATTGGTATGCAGATCCCTCACTACCTGGGGTGATATGTTCTGGGGGTCTCGCGGCCCACCTGCACACGTGGGCGGAGCTACAAACTGAAAATCAGATATCACCCATTCATGTCAATGGAAAAAATTTAAAAAGCTGCCATTCTCACAGTAATTCAAAAACGGCTTGACCGATTTGAACGAAACTTGGTATGCAGATCCCTCACTACCTGGGGTGATATGTTCTGGGTGTCTCGCGGCCCCCCTGCACACGTGGGCGGAGCTACAAACAGAAAATCAGATTTCACCCATTCATGTCAATGGAAAATATGTAAAAAGCTGCCATTCTCACATTAATTCAAAAACGGCTTCACCGATTTGAACGAAACTTGGTATGCTGATCCCTCACTACCTGGGTTGATATGTTCTGGGGGTCTCGCGGCCCACAACTCTATGTTGTTTGCTCAAGGGTGGGTTCACCCAAGAATTTATATGTTCTTGCTCCAGGAGGTGAAACTAAAATTGTTGTTTATAATCACGTTTTGCGTTAGTTGCATTGTATTCATTTTGTCAAATATTTCACATTATTATTTGAATATTGTACTTTTTATTAAGCTGTAAAAAAATACTTTCATTCACCACTATAAAGTATCTTTATTTGAATCCATTTACAGTGTTATTGCTATAATTAAATACCCGTGCAACGCTGGGGCATCAGCTAGTTTTCCATATTTGTGTTCCAGCTCTGCCCCTAATCCCCACGAATATGGAGGGAGGAGTGTACAAGGAGCTCATTAGTATTAAAATGAGTATTCTGTGTAATGCACAGCAAAGAATGCTCACATCATACCATGCAAACTTTTCTGGCAGGTCTGGAGCTATCAGTGATTTCCCTGGTAGGAGCAGGTTTGCTTTAATTTGAACAGTTTGCATGTCTGATGTGCGGGTGTTGTGTGTGTGTGTCTTGCGCCTAACAACCGCATCTAAAACTGACATGTAACTAAAAAAAAAAAAAAAGGCTTCAGCTGCGGCTAGAAGGGTTTTTTTTTTTGGGGGGGGGAAGGGGGAGGGGGGCATTGTTGCTGCTTACTGGAGCTTCAAAATCATAGCCCTACACTGTAGTTTATAGTTTATTATACTTGATATATCGCACGTAAGACCAAGCTCATTCAGCGGTTTACATAGTAAAATCAGTAAAACCCCAGAAAGGAACTACATAAATAAAAGCCCCAAGCCCACCCCATAGATACATACCCTAAAAAATGTATTCAGTATGTAAATTCTTTGCTTTCATAGACTTCACCATTCATTACACCAACCATCTACAGTCGACTCCGCTTAAGTGCAAGCCCTTCTGAACGGTTTGCCACGTTAGCTTAAACGGAGTGTGCACTTAATCGGAGTACCATGTGAAGAGAGTCGAGCACCGTCATTTTGCTTGCGAGATCAGCAGCTCGGAGGCAGGATTCCGTGCTTGCATCGAGCACTACAATCACATCATATCTTAGGATGAGTGACCTGCAATCACGTTTGAAGTTTGCGATTATCCCTTTGTTTTTGTTGTTTTCATGTTCAACAGGCAGGCAACTTGAAGCCAACAGCTTTGCTACATTTGAAAGCAATGTATAGGTCTCTATCGCTTTAATTGGGAGACCATACGTGAGCAACTGCAGAAGAACCTGGAGTACACCACTCTCAGGGGACAGGCCCTTCCAATTTATGTACAAGTTCTGTAATAACGCCTATGCGGCATCTGACATCAGCATGGTGTACCCGTTCAGCCAAAGATTAAGTTTTGTCCACGCGACGCCACGGTGCAGTTCCGAAAGTTCGAACACATGGCCAGGCCTAGACTGCTGTTTCTAAACACGAGGCTCATCTACGTGATTGCTTTTAACCGGAGTGAACGTTACGTGGTAGAATACAGTTGGGACCTACGACATCAGTGCACATAAGCGGATTGTGTGCTTATCAGAATTGCAATTACCCGGAGTTTACGTCCATTGACTTTAATGTAAAAAAAAAATGGAACCATGGAGGTAGGCTGCGGATAACCAAAGCGTGCGTTTAACCAATGTGCACTTAGGTGGAGTCGATTGCATCCCACTTCATCCCCAAAAGCCAACTAAAAATAATAAGCTTTCAAATATTTTTTAAACTGAAGTCCAGATAGTTTTTCCCAGCTCCTGGGTAAGACTGTTCTCAAAGTTGAAGCTAATTTTTTATTTTTAAGGAAGAATTTCAAGTACCAGTCAGATGAGCCTCTTTTATCCCTGCCACCTGGAGCAAAGAGGTCTAGCTTGAACCCAGTATGAGCGTATTGGGCATCAGAGCATCATCACCTCAGTACTCAGCACAAATAGCGTGCATATAATTTGCATGCTATTTCTGCTGAGCATTGCAAAATGAAACTGGCTCCCAACCAGGGTCGCCAGAGCTCTGTGCATCTGGCCCTATGTGAGAGAGGTGGGCCGGCTAGTAGTAGTCATTTGTTAACCTTTTATACATGAAACTATTGACCACTGGCCCACACCACAGTATCCAGATACAGGGATGGCAGCAAACAGATTTAGCCTTTATAGATTAGCTCCCTGATTTCTTGTATTTTCAGGATTTAATAAATCAATGTTTTTGCGCCTGTCCATGCCACCCAAATAAAGGGGAAGGGAAATGGGTCTTGTATACTGCCTTTTTGTGGTTGTACATTCAAAGCGTTTACATATACAGTATACAGGTACCTTATCCCCTCTTTTATCAAGCAGAGGTTTTTAGCGCAGACCGGCGCCAATGATCAAAGGAATTCTATGAGCATTGGAGCATTTACTGCACTTGCTGAAGTAAAAATCTCTAGCGCAGCTTGATAAAAGTCAGCCTTATTTTGTAAAAGAAAACAAGATTTATGTATTTTTACCCATAGAATTGCTGCAGGTCTAAAAGGCCAAAACAGATAAATAATGATTGTTTATTGTTATTGATGATGGGGGAGGGGGAGATCATTTCTTTTCTCAGAGGAAGAGTGAATTAAATAAAATGTCGCTGGCTGAGTATTTCTACAAAAGTTCAGTTCTGAATCACATGAAGTCTGTGGTCACTAATCTCCTTAGGGAATCCCTGCCTCTTTTTAACTCATTAAACAACAGATGTGACCATATCTGTAGAAACAATTTACAAAAAAAATATATATATATTGTAAGTGTTCTGCACAAATAGTAAAATTAAACAATTTCAGTGGAACAAAAATTTGAGCTATTTCAACCTGAAAAATGTTTAATGTATTTTGTTTCTTATTCCCAGGATGCTAGATTACATGACAATATCTTTAAAAACAAAACAACTCCATCACCTCAAGAGCCTGTTTAAAAGGGAGGCTGATGAACAATTAAATCACAGTTTCCACTCTTCTATTTAATAGAAGCCAACATGTTTCAAGGGGAAAAGAAAAGATTACACCTCGTACAAACTACAGTTCGATATGTTCAGGTAAATGACCTCAAAGTTCTTTTTTTAAAATTTTGTCCAACTTTTGGATAGCCTAATTTGTGTTGAAAAGCAATTTATTGATATTATAAATAAATAAAGATATTTAAGTATCAAATGCAAACAAAATCAAATCATTTAATATTTTCTATCACAATATATCTTGTGAAAAATGTTCATGTAGTTCTGTGTCTTTGCAAGTGATTTCTACAGAGGGAATCAACTCAGATTGTCGTTTTCCGTGCTAGCTTCCAAAAATATGCTACAACTTTGCAAGCAAGCAATGCACAAGAAGGAATTCACCTTCCTCCTGACTCTCGTAGTGTCGCTCTTGTCTTCGTTCTTGCCTCTATCAAGTCAGTACAAATGGCAATCATCCAAACATCTCAAAAATGTCTCCAAATTGGGGAAACTTTAGTGCTGGAAACTGGGACCCTACCTGCAGGGGATCTCCTGTCCAAGGATTCCCGGGTGCTGAATGCTTTTCCCCATCTCTCACCCAGCAAAGCAGCACATCGTCACATTCAGAACATTCCTCCCCCCTTCTGATTCAAATTCACTCTTCCTTTTCTATACATATGAAACTACAGTATGTTTTTCAACAGATCGTCTACCCCTCTGTCCCTCTAACTACTGTGACAGCATCCTTTTGAAAATGGTGCCACCGGTTTCAAAAGACTCCACATCCCAAAAGATCTATCATATCCATTAAGCAGATTTTAAGAGCTCCACCCAGCCCCGCCCACATATAGTCTCTTTTTCTGTCTTCCAACATGAATCTTTCGATCTCACTAACTTTGACATACTTCAGTGGAGACAAGTAAAATGTCAACAGGCAGTAAGTAACAGCCCATCTCCAGAAATACAGTATTCGCATAAGCTTTTAGAAACTTGAACCAGTGATCCTAACACCACCCTAATCTTTAAGTTGCGAACCTGTAATATATCAACTACCCCATTTTGAAGAGCAGATGTTTATCTTACATTTTCATTTGCTTTGTCCGTCTTGGTTTAAGTAACATTTGCTTGTCATGTGAATAGAATATACGGGTTCCTCCATTCTAATACTGATGTGAACTCCAGTAGCTAGACTGAATGTGAATATTACTAACACATTAAGACTCAGGTAAAAACATTCACCACATGCGGGTAATATTGTCAAAGTTTGTGGTTATTAAGGGCTCCTTTTACTAAGGTGCGCTAGCGTTTCTAGTGCATTCAGATTAGCGCGTGCTAACCCTGCGCTACAGGGCTAGAACTAACGCCAGCTCAATGCTGGTGTTAGCATCTAGCGCGCGTGGCATTGTAGCGTGCGCTATTCCGTGCGTTAATGCCCTAACACAGCTTAGTAAAAGCAGACTTTTTTGTGTTTTCATAAAAGAAAAAAACAAAGAAACCTGTAGAGTGAATCCAAACACAGTAAATCTCGGTTATTCGATTAAGCACAGTAATAATAATAAAGATTTAAATCATAATCGTAATAATAAAGATCTAAAAAATAACAAACCAGTGACTAGTGATCAACTTAAAGAGATAGAAAAGCTTCTCGGTATATAAATAAATAAAGATATGAGTAGAGAAGGAGGAGGGAAGAAATAATTTAGTTGCATGGATGGTATGTGTGTTGGTGGGATGGAGGAACAGTGTTTACATATATATATATAGTGCTGCAAGCGGGTTTTTTAAAAAAATCTTTATTATGTATAAGGCTCTAAAAATTATTACTAAATTGTACCTGCTGTGTTTTTAAAACGTGTGTTCATTGTCAATACAGTCCCTTAATTTTATTTATTTATTTATTGTATAATGCGAAGGGTAAAAAGAGACAGGAGAATAACACCACGGATGTGGGCACACAGGTTACAAAGCTCCACGAGAAACGTGCGAGTGCGAAGCTGAAGAGAACAGGTGGAAAGTTTGGGGGAAAACAAACGACGCGACGTCAAAGTCAGGAAGGCGCCCACATTTATTTTCGCGCTAGATCCGAGATGATTGACAAACGGAAGCCGCCTTAGGCCATTCTCCTCTCTATGTATACAGGCGTACGAGTTGCATTGGAGGGAGGCAACGGAGAGAGAGCCCCCGGAGCGGCCAGCGTGCTGTCTGTCTGCCAGTCAGAAGGTTGTGCGTCTCCTCGGCTCCCGCATGGTCCGTGGCCGAGGCGCCCCCAGGGTGGACCCGCTATAAATATGAATAGGCCTCCTTGCTAAAACGGGACAGCCAAAGCGCACCGCCCTGAATAATTGCGCGTCATCCTAACAAGACCATTACAGATAGGAGGGCTCCTTTTGTCTGGCTTCTGGGCGGCAGCTCTATATAAGCCCCTCTTTTCCAGGCTGAGCTTAGTTAAAAAACGCACATGCACCAACGCGCGTGCGAGCGAGCGGAAGGAAGGGCAGAGTTTTCATGACGAGGTGAAGCAAGGCGCGGATCAGGGACAGCCGATCTCCTGTAGCTTTTGCAGCCCCGCGAGTTTTTTTTTTTTTTTTTTTTAAACCGAGCTCTCCCGGCCGACATGAATTCCGACTCCAGCTCTGACTCTAGCAGGGCTTCCTCGCCGGACCTGGACGCGCTGTACCTCCGGGAGCACCACCACCACCACCACCACTCGGTCTCCTCCACCCAAAGCGACCTGCTGCAGAAGGGGCCGGGCGAGGGCCTCTCCCGGAGCGGCTCCAAGGGCGGAGGGGAGAGCAGCAAGTACAAGATCAAGAAGCAGCTGAACGAGCAGGACCTGCAGCAGCTGAGGCTGAAGATCAACGGGCGGGAGCGCAAGCGCATGCACGACCTGAACCTGGCCATGGACGGCCTGCGGGAGGTCATGCCCTACGCCCACGGGCCGTCGGTGAGGAAACTCTCCAAAATCGCCACCCTCTTGCTGGCCAGAAACTACATTCTGATGCTCACCAGCTCCCTCGAGGAGATGAAGCGACTGGTCGGCGAGATCTACGGAGGCCACCATTCGGCTTTCCACTGCGGGACGGTGGGACACGGCGCGGGCCACCCTGCCGGCACCGTTCACCAAGTGCACCCCATCCTGGGCACCGCCTTGTCGTCCTCGAACCCACCGACCAGCCTGTCGTCGGCCCTGCCTGGGATTGGCACCATCAGACCTCACCACTCTTTGCTCAAGACTCCGTCCACCCCTCCGATCCAGCTCGGTGGAGGCTTCCAGCACTGGGCAGGTTTGCCCTGCCCTTGCACGATTTGTCAGATGCCTCCGCCGCCTCACCTTTCGGCCCTCAACACGGCCAGCATGAGCAGACTCTCGGCAGAATCCAAAGACTTGCTGAAATGACCCTCTTGAATGCACTCGAGTGCATCGAAGACCAGACTTTGGCCTCACATGTCTTTTTACCGAAATATCACACAGACGCACACATATATCTATAGATTATATATGTATATATACATGTGTGTTCGTATCTCTGTCTATTATAGATAAAGATACGGAGATATAGTCTTTAATTTTGCAGGAATACTCAAACAAGAAGCCCTGTTCGCATGCATGCTTCTTTATCTTTTTTTTTTTAATAAGTGCTTTCTCACTGTCATCAGACCCTATCAAAAAGTGCATTTCTTGTAAAAAAAAAAAAAAGGGATAATGTATAGTAACAATCTAGCAAAGGGAATGTTGTAGTTGGATACTTGATTTATGACTGCGTTGTCCTTTCCTCCTCCTCCTTTCTTTTCATTTTTAAAGCTTGTTGTTAAGAAAATGTAAATGTGTCCTTAAAACAAGGTTCATAAAGACGTGATTATTAATTGTTCTAACAGCACAACAGAGACTATATCTAGCAGAATCGCGACTTGATGGAACTTCAGGTCTCTGGTATGACATTTTCTAACAAGGGTTCTTTCGGTTTTGTTTTGTTTTTTTTCAAACAATAATCTGTAACTCAAAAGAATGCATGCATGGCGATAACTGAATCTTGTTGAAAATACATTTCAATGGCATTGGAGCAGTTTTCCTTGTAACAAGGATTTATTAGCAGACTCTGAAAAAAAGAGTTAATGGGGGTTGGGGGGATCTATGACTTTAATATAGGAAACTGTAGAGCAACCACTCTATGGAACTGAAAAAAAGTTTTCTCAATAAGGAGAAATGGGAGTCTGATTTCCTCGGAGCCGGGCTACGTCCAGCACTGGTGATTAAACCAGTTTAGGTCACAAGACAAATAAGTGAATTGACTCGCATCGCCCTGTTCACTTTCCTACTTACAGAATCCGGCCTGGCACACTTGTTTCCTTCATTAACAGTTTCGGACTTAATTTTGTTTCTTTATTTGTCGGCCAGTTCCTTGAAATATTTTATTAGGCCTCAAAGACAACACGTGTTTTTATAGGTTCTGGATATCAACATATTTATTATTGAACGATTTTGTTCTGTTAAAAGATTTCAAATAAAAAAAACGAACATGAATATGGTTGGTGGCAGCAGTGCTCAATTTTTTTTCTCTCTCAAAGTGGCTCATTTTTAATGAGCGGGTTTCTGTGCAGATTTTAGATTTTTTTTTTAAAGTGTTTCCTATGTCAATTTCTTATGTAAATCTTATTTAAGCACTGTTTGGGAAATTGTTAGCAGCAGGTGAAAAACTTACTTTGAAACCATAAAATTACATTTACCTGTAGTAAAGGGTAAAGTCACGGATTTGATATACCACCTCTCTGTGGTACAATCAAAGCGATTTACCTTTATCATTTACAGAAACATTCCACGTTTTAGTTAGCACAAGAAGCAAAAATGAGAAGTTACTCTTACTATAAAAATACATTTACTATTTGAAATATTAATAAAACAAGATCATTTCTAACCATATAGCGAAGAAAAAATGTGGTTGATAATATCTTTACCACTGTACTAATATTGTTGAAAATATATTAACTTGGAATCTCTGCGGTTATTTTTCTTTTTCAGAAAGGCCCTTGAAATGTCTATGGAAACGGGATCTCTTTTAATCACAGGCATCTTAAACTTTAAGTATTCAACTTTTTTTTTTTTTTAGCTACTGTATGAAAAGGAAAAGATTCGAATAGGATGGGCATATTCTACAGTGGCACTACCTAAAAAGAAAACTGATTTAGGCTGGCTACTGAGTTTTCCTTTCCTATGGGGAAACTAGTGTGGCTGCCCTGTTAGGCCACGTGGACAGGCTGAAACCGAAGGTCAACTAACAAGTTGTAAGTGACATCTTTTCATTGGACTAAATACATTCGAGAGTAGCTCACAGCAGTCCAGAAACTATCACCTAGGGCTCCTTTTACGAAGCTGCGATAGCGGTTTAACGTGCGTAATAGCGTGCGCTAAACTGCCATCCGCGCTAGCCGCTACCGCCTCCTCTTGAGCAGGCGATAGTTTTTCGACTAGTGTGGGGGTTAGCGCGTGATTAAAAGTCAAGCGCGTTAAAGGAGCCCTAAGTCTGTGGGCCTTGTTTTCTGAGAGTGTGGTGATTGTGTGTATGTGTGTTATATAAGAAAAGAATAAAAAAGGGCAATGTAAAAAATAAAAAAAAAAGTTCAATTCATAGTACAATATTAACTGCCCAATGCAACACATAACAAATATATATATATATATATATATATATATATATATATATATATATATATATATATCTCGGCTTTATAATTGTGGGACTTAAAAAACTTTTTGAAGATTGTTTTTATAAATATGTAATTCTTTATTTAAAATATATAAAACAAATTAAAGACTAATGGATGATTTGTTTAGATTGTTTTTTTAAATTGGAGCATTTTCTCCATAAATCAAAATTCTTAAATGAAAGAAATGGAAATGCACATTTTTAATGTTCAAGAATTTTTTATTGAGTTTTAAAAATAAAATATACATAACAAAAATCTTACAAAGAATATCATCTCAACTCAGTTAATACATTGTAGATATATAAAAAAAATCAACAATCAATTATCATTACAATACAGACACGATAAAGTACCTCCCAACACTCCCTCCTCCCCATCCCCCTTAACCCCTCCATCCAAAATGCACATTTTTATGTATATAGCTGGGGGGGGGATGTGTATTTATTTGAACACATAATCGATTCATTCATTTTTAAAAGAAAGAAGAATTATGAGAGAAAGCTCAAAATTAAGAAGCCTTAACAAATTCAGTAAGATAAGATAAGATGCTCAGTAAGATAAGCCAGTAAGATACTCCTAAATGTTCTTCAAAGCAAAATGTTAACATTTCTATTGTAATTTCTTTACAGATCGGAGGTTTGAATTGTGATAATATGAATTCAAAATGTTTTTCTGGTGTTAGAAATAAATGTGAAAATAAATGTGTTAAAATTTGAAATTGTTAACAATATGCCCTTTTACCATAAGCTCCGATTTGTAATTTCTTAATACAGGGGTGAAAAAAAAAAAAATTTGAAGTAGAGCTTAACAAACAACACTTTTTTCCATGCCTAGAGTAACCAGCATGCTACAAATTCATTAATAGTAAAGGGAACGTCTTTGATTTTCATGTTTATTTACCACATAGAACATTTTTCCTTTCACCAGAACAATCATCCATTTCACATTTCCAATTAGGTTCACAAGAAGAAAAAAAAAGAGGATCCCAAGATCGCCTATAAAGTTCTATAAAAATTAGCATAGGGTTTTTCTTAATGTTTTGGGATAAACTGTGCTGCACAGCTATTGTCAAAGATCGTAACAGGGCAAAATCACCAAAAATAATTTTTTTTAAAATGACTGATACAAATGATTGACACATGCTTTCGACCTTAAAATAATTATCTTTCGGTACTCCGTCATTAGATTAGCCAGGAATCTGAAACCTTCCAGACCACTTTCCTCTTCAGCGGACTGGAAGCAATCGGGAAGGGAAAGGACAATTCAGACCTATGTTTGGGCACTTTTAAACAGCCTCTGAGAAGGTGTTTTGTGCAAAATGTGAACTGACACCCATTTGACCCATAGTTGATGCATTTCACATCTGAAGGGAATATGCAAGTGGGTTCCTATTTTGTGTTCTTAGTTGTACACCAATCTTTGATAAATCAAAAATGAAGCAGCTGGACACCAGATATGAGGAGGCCGCTGAAAAGTTTTCAGCCCAACTTACAAGTTATTCCACACTTTTCTGGACACTTTTCATTTCATATCATTGAAATGAAAAGTGTGGAATAACTTGTATGTTTCATGGCTCCACATCATTCTCTTCTTGGTTGGGCTGAGAACTTTTCAGTGGCCCCTGGTAAAAGATATCCCTATCCAAAATGAGCGAAAGAAAAAAAATGTACAGGTGTTCTAAACATTCTCCATAAACACAAAATAGGAAAACCTCTTTGCTACATTTGTTCCTTATAATGATTTTGTGGGCAACAGAAGGTGCTGAATTGCAAAGTCAACACACAAATTACACTCTCAGTGTGCTTATTCGTTGATTGATTAAATGTGTTGATCTTGAGATCACACTTCATGTTCATGTTTTGGTGCAATGCTTTCTATCTTGGATAATGAATTGAATGCATCTTGTAAAGATCAGCGTGGCAGAGGAACACTGAACCGAAACTTCCTACTTTACTCCCTTCCTGCCTGAATATAGCAATTAAAATATAGTCTATTTTTTCCCTTTGAGAAACAGGAGGAGGAGAAACAAACCTTTTTTTTTTTTTTTTTTTTTTAATAACTTTTTGCGTATTGCCATTTGGCCTGTTGAGCAGATCAATGCTGAAGTTTTTCATTTTGCGTTTCATAAAGGAGTTGTGATTTGGGGTGGGGGAAGGATCAGTGATGAAGAGCCTGCCAGCTGTTTTGCTCTGATCATCCCACCCAAATCTTTCTATTCCAGCTTTAGAGGCCATGAAAAGAAATAAACACAGCCAGTAAACTTGGTCACCAGAAAGCATATCTTACAGACTGCATTCTCACCGTACAGATTTTTGTATCCAAATGTTCACGCTAATTGTTAGTATATGATGGAAGGAGGAAGGGAGCAGAGTACCTTTACACGCCTCACGTTTCTGAAGAGGATGTCTGTTAAATTTGTTTTCAAGGCACACTTCAGAGCTCAACTCAGCCCCTTCCCCTATTTTCTCGATAACTAGAGCAGTTGAAAAGACAGCCTTCCAAAGCGCTTCTTTTCAATAACAGTAGCAAAGGAGTGGTACAAGTTGAACACTTTTAAAGGAACTACAAAATATACTTCTCTATTTCTGTTAATCGGCATGCATATATGTATGTTTATCTGAGAATGATGATAAATGGGCAGGTTGAGGGGGTGCAACCAATATTATCAGGGAAACAGCAGGATTACCTTGTTGCTTAAAATAAAGTAGGTGCTGTACCTTATTACCACTCTCATAGATTTGTCGAAAATGACATGAATCTCCTTTAAAAAAAAAAGTTTTTGTCTGCGTTGCAATATCTTTCCGTTTTGGTTGGTTACTGGCCACAAGTGATTTATAAAGAGTGTGGTAGAGAACTGGAACGCTCTTCCGGAGTCTGTCATAGGGGAAAACACCCTCCAGGGATTCAAGACAAAGTTAGACAAGTTCTTGCTGTACAAGGACATAGGCTTGGAGGGCTGGACTCAGTTAGAGCACTGGTCTTTAACCTAGGGCTGCCACTGGAGCAGACTGCTGGGCACAATGGACCACTGGTCTGACCCAGAAGTGCCAATTCTTATGTTCTTATTCCTTTTCAATTCAATTTTATGAGAAAAAGCTACACTTTGATTTGCTTTCTTACTAAGGTGATTTGAAAAGTTTGGTAAAAAAACCCAAAACAAATATCAAGGAAAAATAGCTTACGGAAAAACTAGAAACTCGCTGGACCTAGCCCTCGATGGAGATACATTGTTTAACTTGCTTCTTTTTATTTATTTATTTATTTTTTTTACCAAACTTTTCAAACCACTCTCTTAGCATTTCAGTTTCACACAAACAAAGTCCAAACTCATTCAACCCTGTTCAGAAAACATCAATAACTCACATAGAAGGGCAAGATGGTTTTTTTAAGGTCTTTTTGTGACTGTCTTGTGCATTCACTTGTAATTTTTCTACTGGATATATTCAAATATTTTAAGAAAAATCTATACTTGATTGAAAATCTTCCTGGTGCAGTTCCTGGCAATAAACAAACTGTTAAGAAGGCTCTGTTGATCTCTTTTGACCTTTGGCTGGGAGAATCGGGACAAAAAATATGTATTAAATATTTAGAATCGTTCTCTCTTCCTCCACCTATTTTTTCTTTTTTTATGAGATCAAAGGAAAACAGGGGTGGAAAAAGATAAAGCATTCACCCCAAATCGACTGGCAACGTCTAGGCATCCGAAAGCAGCATTTCCGCCCTATGCTATTCAATGTGATATATCTAAAAATGGTGAAGGGAAGGGAAGAACCACACTTTTCCAAGATCCGTTTGCTTTCTCTGTTGCTTATCTGTGCTCACTGCCTATCATTTACCCGAGTTGCAAAATTCACCATTTTACCACTTCATTTTACTTTTCCTGAATCCTCAAACTCAGCAAAAGCAACTGCCCGCTTAGTTTAAGGGCTCCTTTTACTAAAGCTGCGATAGCGGTTTTAGTGCACGCTGAATTGCCGTGCGTGCTAAACCCGCACTATGCAGCTAGAACTAACGCCAGCTCAATGCTGGCATCGGCGTCTCAAATTCAAAATTGTGCACGGAATTTCACATACAGATGTGTTAGACTTAAACTAGCCACCAAAGTAATGAGCTTAAAATAGAAAGCTCTAAAGAAACTACACACAAGTTCCTCAGAATGCCACACAGTTTTAGCGTATGGTAGCTGTCCTCATAGGAACCTTATAGTGTGCGATTTTTTTTACTTTATATATTATTCAATAAATTATAAGGTGCTTGTGCTTGATATTTTGTAGCATAATAGCCATAGTAGCAATAACTTAGCTTTTTTAGAAACTGGGTCTGGCTCAATCCCCACCGACGCGTTTCATTATTTCATCAGGGTCGGGGAAGGAGTTCTATGTCTTAGCGAAATGCTAAATCCATGTTTCCGGCTCATTAGACATGGATTTAGCATTTCGCTAAGACATAGAACTGCTCTGCGTTCTCCTTCCCCGACCCTGATGAAATAATGAAACGCGTCGGTGGGGATTGAGCCAGACCCAGTTTCTAAAAAAGCTAAGTTATTGCTACTATGGCTATTATGCTACAAAATATCAAGCACCTTATAATTTATTGAATAATATATAAATTAAAAAAATCGCACACTATAAGGTTCCTATGAGGACAGCTACTATACGCTAAAACTGTGTGGCATTCTGAGGAACTTGTGTGTAGTTTCTTTAGAGCTTTCTATTTTAAGCTCATTACTTTGGTGGCTAGTTTAAGTCTAAGGCATCGGCGTCTAGCACGCGCATGCTATAATCACTATCACAGCTTAGTAAAAGGAGCCCTAAGTTTCTCGTCAGTAAACAAAACAAAAAAAAGATCGTGCGATACCTTCTACATAATCACTGTTTACTATCAATTGGGAGGAACAGTAGCACTGGTTATTATGGGAATAAATAGAAAGATTCCATTTCCCTGAAGAAGAAAAAAAGGCGAGAAACTTTGCTTGGACTCCTTGATCAGATACTACACAGCAATGGTCTCAAACTCAAACCCTTTGCAGGGCCACATTTTGGATTTGTAGGTACTTGGAGGGCCTCAGAAAACAATAGTTAATGTCTTATTAAAGAAATGACAATTTGAATGAGGTAAAACTCTTTATAGTTTATAAATCTTACCTTTTGGCTAAGTCTTAATAATAATATTGTAATTTATAGCTAAAGAGACATAGGATCAAGAAACTGTTTTATTTTACTTTTGTGATTATGATAAACATACTGAGGGCCTCAAAATAGTACCTGGCGGGCCACATATGGCCCTCGGGCCGCAGGTTTCAGACCACTGCTATACAGGGAATTGTTTTTTTGCCCCATCCCACCACCACCATCAACTTACAAAAGTCCTAAAGAGAGTTATCTGCCTGTAGAGTGGTTGCCCAGTTAGTCGACTGGAATGCACTGAAATACGGACTAACAAATAACAAGAAAGATATGTATATATATATATATGTACTGTATGATAATGTATCTTTACTGAAGTAGTGAAACATTTCTTGGCTAGCTTTCGAGATCCTTTCCATCGGTCAGAGCAAACGACCCTGAGATTTAGGCATCACTTTCACTGCCCATACACCCTTGGATACCAGGAGAGAACAAGAGAAAGGCAGCAAACATAAAAACAATGAAGCAATTTCCCCAAAGGAGAAACAAAAAGTTTGCAAGGAGTTTACTTGCAAGAAAAGCTCTGAAATAAAGCTGTGGCGAGTTAATGATCTGTTAATTACTAGGCTCTAACACATCTGCTTTTTTTTCCCCCGCTCTTTCGGGCCGCTGCTCTTGCCTAATTTTGCTCCATCTCTTTAACTGAATTTGGATTTTTAGAAGATAAACAGCTACCTCGATTTTAAAAGGAGCTAGAAACAAAATTTGCAATTGTTTAATATTACCATTCTTTTTCCTTTTGGAAATTTTACTTTCTTGAAGTAACTTCTCTGTCACCAATAGAAATCCTGCTAACACAATTTTGGCGTTTTATTTTCTTCTTTTACAAACCCATCTGTATAATTACCTACGCTTTTTGGCAAAAGTTTTAAATCTAGTTTAAATCTGGTTCCTTTAAAATAAATTAATTTGTTCCACCAGTTCATAAAATTAACAAAGACTTGTAAAATATAAAAGGGGTTCAGTAATTAAAAAAAAAAAAAATCATTATTATACCATTGTTGAATAAGGAAATTGATTGAATATAGTCTGATTGTCACCAAGGTTGCAATATTAATGTTTTTAATAATATCTAAAAATGAATTGTTAGCTTGTCGCCCATATTTCGTCCAGGTTCCGTTTAAATTTACACGGAGGGCATCCGAAACAACCCATGAAAAAAAGAAGAGCTCAAATGAAGGGGTTCAGATGTAGGCAAATGTACATTAAATAGCTTGTGAGCCCACTGGGACAGACAGAAAAAAATGATTGAGTACCTGATTGTAGAATGCTTGGGTAACTTTGATAGGCAGTATATAAATACGTAAAATAAAAATGTAAGAAAAGTATACTGCAAAAACAAACAAAAAAACCCCTCATGACAGGAATGAATAGAAAACAATGGCCCTCATTTTAAGGACGGCAAATCACCACAGTAACTGGAGCCAGCTCTGTGGGTGTTTGAGCACCCCCAATATTGAGCAAACTCCTTGAGTGCATCTGGGGATGGTCAATTTCTATTGGGTTTAGCATCCGCAATCTTTTTGAAAAATTGACTCCTCTGACCACAGTTACTTACATCCTTTCTCCGAAAATGCATGGAGCTAGGGTTAGCAACCCAGGACTGGATCAAAATCTAATGATGGCACTGGGCTAAACTGGCAATGTGGCAGTAGGACGGGCCATGACAGCTCCCGGTCACTGTCTCCCAAACTATACCGCCTGGTGGAAGTACTGACATCACTTCAGCGTCAACCTTTCTCTATCCAGATGTCTAGTGGGGTCCTTCTAATTTCCAGAATAACAAGTTCCCCCAGCCCCCGAACCAATATTAAAATAACTAAACGAAAAACTAAAAAGGAGGAAAATCCCATTTAAAATTTAGGTTCAATTAAATAAAGTCTCAAGATTATTTTTTTAAAAACTGAAACGAATCGCGCTTAATGTTGATTTGATTAATCGCATTATCTAGTTAGGCCTCTTCAGACTTTTTGTATTTGTAAGGGTTTTTTTGGGTTTTTTTTAAGCCACTAGAAAACATATCTTGCAGTCACTTTACAGAATCTAGGAAATAGGAACATTGTCAAAACTCTGTGAAGGGGTGCTGAAAAGTTCTCAGCCCAACCAAGAAGAGAATGACGAAGAGACAATGTAAAAAAACAAAACAACAAACCATAGAATTTTACTTCTGCAAATTGGCACTTAACAAAATAAGATAACAAAGAGATACTATGTAAACAACGGACTAGGGTCCAATTACTGAGCTACGCACACAATTACGTACCGTACCAGAATCTAACGGATTTCATAAATTGTTTATAGAATGTATTCGGGGAAGTAGACACAGGTCTATTATAAAACAGGTTGGTTACAGAAGGACCACTGTGCATAAGGAAACCCCTACTGTATATATATGTTATGTATGTATGTATGTGTGTATATATATATATATATATATATATATATATATGTGAACAATTTTTTTAATATAAATTTTGATTATATAGGCTTTCAAGTGAAAATCTTTGCATTTGTTAAGTTCATGCAATGCATCTTTTCGATTAGAAAAGTTTACTGTTCGTATGAATGTCAAAACTAGGAAATTATACCTAGTTTCTCTCATAAACATATATCACCATTAACCGAGCGTGTAGATTTAGCCAATGGCTGCACCAGCCTATAAAAGCAGTTGAAAAATGCCCCAGTGTCCTCAAAGGACACACCTGTTATCTGAAACAGTTTTTAACCAGCTTGTTAAGCAGCTTTGACAGATCAAAGAACCCAGACAATGGACACAAACTTTAACAATAGTTTAGCCTTGAGCAAAAGCTTCTGTCAAAGCAAGGCTTGTGCCAGTTGCATTAGGGCCTGAAATTGAAAATAAATTTTGCTTGAATAAGTACCTCGGCCCGATCAGAGGCACTGCAGTCACTGAAACAAAGGCAGTTGGGGATAAGTTATTGACTCAACTGACAGGATGAATGAACTACATTATGCCAACCCACTCTTGGTAAATGTGTCAGGTTTTAAACTGAATTAGGTGGCAGGTGCACGGGCTAGTTTCCTTCCCCTCTTGAGACTTCAGAGGTCCAATCATCACCTGATTCTACAGACAAATGTTGAGATTTGTTCCCCCTCGCCCCCACCTTGCCCCATATATTGCAGAGCCATAAGGGAAAACATATTTAAATCATAAGGCTCCCCCCCCCCAAGTGCTGAATTTGATCTGTTCCCAGGCACAGGTCAATGTGACCCTCCTGTGTGATCAAATTTCAAACCCAGAGCACTCTCCCACAACACAGGCTTCAGCATAATTCTTATCTTCTGGAGAGGACCCTTAGGGCTCCTTTTACGAAGGGCAGTAGTGGTTTAATGCGGGTAATACCGTGTACTAAACCGCCGGGGGTAGTTTTTAGGCTAGCGCAGGGGTTAGCGCGTGATGAAAAGTCGTGCGCCCTGAAGCCGCTAATGTGGCTTCGTAAAAGGAGCCCTTCGTGCAGGCTGCCAGAGATTGCAAACTCTCTGCCAAACTGCAATGAAGTCCCAAAGACTTTCAGTGGTGGGCGAGTCACAAATACATCGGAGAATGGGGCTGCCGTGAATTCTCACTTAGGAGTGAGAAAATTCACTACTTAGGTGAAAGTGGGAGAGAGGGCAACTTTTTTTTAAGCACTATATTTAAATATATTTTTTAACATAGGTGCATCGAAGCAAATAAAGAAACGATACCCTCCTTAACAAAACGAAATAGATATCTTTCAATTTAGGGCACATTTATTCCAAAAAGCATCGAGTAGAAATACAGTCACTGACTTTGAAAAATGTTTCGTATTTCATTTTTCCCATGACTGTAACTATTCCAAAAATCAACCCTCCCCCCCCCACCCCCGGCCCTTTTAAAATCGTGAGCATTGTCTCTTAAGAATCCACGCGGAAGGAACTAACTAGGCGATACCTTTAACGGACTAACATAACACATCTGTGACTAGCTGGAGCTGGAGTTCAGCGAACTTTACCTTAAGACAGGCAGCACACAAAGCAAACTTGTACCCCGACAACGTGGAACAGAAACGAATTAGAAACGACAGTAGAGAAAAGGTCTTTGGTAATGTTCAATATTATTCCTCTTTACATTACATTTCTGACCTGGCTGCATATGTGTATATCTAGCTATTTATCTATCCATGGATTGATAGATAACACATAAACATTGAATTTAACTCAGTTCTTTTCATTGGCAGCACACCTTCAGGTGCAGTAGAATTGTCTCTAAAAGGATAATAGAGTTTTTTTCCCCAAGCTCTTTTTTTCTTCTTCTAGGAAGCCAGAAGGAAATGTGTTTCTATTCTATTTCTCCTGCACTGCATTGTACACAGACAGTGGCTTCTAAGTTGTTTTTTTTTTAAATTATTATTATTTCATGCATTTGATATCTGCATGATTTTATTTCATGCATTTGATTGTGTGTGTGTATGAGTGAGTGAGAGAGAGAAAGAGAGAGAGAGGTGGGGGGGGGGGGGAAGAGGGGAGTCAGATAGTCATAGGAGGGGCAGTTGAAAAGTTCTCAGCCCAACCAAGAAGAGGATGATGTGGAGTCATGAAACTTACAAGTTATTCCACCAGTTTACATCCTCTGGCCTACTACAAAACGGAACACACACAGCCCATATTTTTTGTTGTAATAACATGTAACAAAATATATGAACATAGAGATACTCTGGATGTATTTTAATAATAATAATTTTGTACTTTATAAGTCGTTTATATAAGATGAATTTGAAATATAAATAATTTGTAAGTGTTCATTCCCTATCACAACTGGTGATTTCTAAAAAAAAAAAAAAATGTTTTTGCATGCACTGGACAGAAAGCACGTCTCACAAACATATTTTAAAATTTTGCTCCATAACAGAGCTTCTTATCAAGCTTACGGAAGATCTATCAAGCCATGGTTTCAAGGTCTACATTTTGTTTGCAGATTTTATTTCAAAAACATTTTAATGGTCTGCCAGGGCCCACAAGGAGAACTGCAAGATCAGCTTAACTTCCTATATAGAGATGCCAACTCTCATTACTTAATCATGAGACACAGGGCCATTAAGAATTCTTAAAATGAAAGCTTGGTTTTCTGACCAGAAGGGGGAGAAGGGGAGGGGGCACGGAGGGAAGAATTGGCATATGGCCTTGGCTGGATGCCTTATTTAAATGGAGCGCAAATGATTCCCCATTCTACCAACTTGGATTTTACTTTCCAGACGTGAAACTTTTCGACTGAAATAGTTGCAGAGCCCTTAACGTGTCTTTGCTGGTAACATTCTGACAGGACACGACAAATGTACATCATTGGATTTTAATAAGAATTGCTGTGTGTGGGAAAATATTATTTCCTTTACAAATCTTTTTAAACTTTTCAGATGGCATTTAACACTCAGTAACAACCTGCTCTCGTTAATTCGATGATTCACACGCATAAAACATCAGTCTGGCTTGAAAACTTCGATCCCCGCCTATACGTATACAATGGGCGCATTTGCCCTCCGGTTCCCCGCGGTTCTTGATTGCCGGGGCTCTTGCCTCTGGGATGGTACTAAGGCGCCACGCTCTTTTGCCAAAAATCCGATCCAGATACGTGGCGAACCTCCTCCATTAGGACGTTCTCGAGACTGCTGTGTGTCAACACAGAAAAAAAAAAAAAATCATTCCTCACAGTGTTATCACTTGCTGGAGATGTTTCTACCCCCCAACTACGGCAGATGGCGTTTCATAGTTGGTCACAAATGGCTGTCAGTGAGTGTTTGTCTGCCTGCCAGTAACCTATAGTTTAGGGACTCCCTCAGAGAGTGTACCAGCACCGACTCTGCTGATAGCAGCATCTGAGAGAATGATCCGTCCTTTCTTGTCAGGCACAAAATTAGCTATCTCACTTTCAAACTGTTGACAAGGGGGACATGAAAGGAAGAAGGGGCTGTGCCAGCCCAGCTGACGCGCCTTGAGCTCTGCTTCCGCGGATCTGGTGCAAATTAAATAAAAAAAGAGCCTCCTTCTTGGGACACACCATACAGCTTTCGTGTCTTTTCTTCCCCTAGAGTGTACTCTTCTGTGTCAGCCCTCCCTTACCGGAAGGGGGGCTTTCTTGTGCTCCTCCTAGTAAGTGTGCCTGTATTTTTAAAAAGGTGTAGGGTCCTATCTGGAAGTCCCGATCAAAAATAACCTCCACTCTCAGCATTATTATCAATACGGCCCCAGAGAAATCCGCATAAAGAAAGTGACAGCTAAGACAAATGAACTCCGTATTGCCACATGGCTGTAGAAGACTGTACAAAGTGCTGGAAAATGACCACTTTATCCTTTTTTTTTCAATTACAATCTCTGCTTTGCAGTATCATTGCCTTAGGGCACAACAATGATCATCTGGCCAATTCTATCAAATGGCAGTTGGGGGGGGGATTTTTTTCATATAATATTTAATCAGCAGTAGCTGCGTTTTTAAAAAAGGATGTAACATCTGAACTACAAATAACTAGCAAAAACATACTATGTCCCTCCTCCCTCCCCTCCCCCAACAAAACAAAACCCAACAACCACAGCTTTGCCCCAGCGTAGCGATTCTATTAGATTCAGCTCTCTTCCCCAGTCCAGGATATCCGGCTTGACTCAGGTCCCAGGATCATGCGGACTACATCTGACTTACCCCAGAAGAACTTACGATCTAATACAACCCACCATAGATGAACCAGCTCACAGTTTCTATAGCCAGAGAGAGTGGATTCTAATTAATCCGATTTGCAGACTGGGTCAAAAGGACTAAAATCTTGTGCCTCGTGCTGAAATCATATGCAACGTGGGGTTTGGAACTAGAAGTGGTCTTTCTAACATAGGCTATGAAGCAATGCAAGTAGAAAAAGGGGAAGAAATGACAATCTGAAAAGTAACTCGGCTCAGCTTAGTATCAAAAATTGTGAAACTTTTATCTGCCCTCATTTACCGTGTTATTATATGATGAGAGTAACTGGTGACAGTGGTCTGGTGCTGCTTGATTTCACTTACCTGCAGCTCCATTGTTTTAAGAACTGCATGTCCCATCATGCACTGTTTGGAAGATTATTAGTAGCTAATTATGCCTTCTCATATTTTTAATGTTTCAGGCATTCCAGCATTGCATGAACAGTAATAACCTCGCCATAAATTAAATATGCGATGGTCATAATTAGCCTTCCCAATTTGTGCTGGCAGCTCACTCATGAAGAGGGAGTGGAGGGAGGTGTGAAGAGCTGATTTTCTAACTTGAAATTCTGCTTTTGGAAACGATGGTCTCCTGTACTCATTTATGAGCAGAGCTCCTGTTTTCCCTTAATTTAATGTCAAATTGTGCAACAAGTACTGTATTTTGAATTGGAATGGCCAGTCCAAGGATATCTTTGCCCCTCTTTTCCAACAAGAAACAGCTTAAGACCCTCCCCATCATGTCCAACTTCCCTCCCCCCCCTCTTTTCCTCCAGGACCCCAGTGCTCAAAGCTTTGAATGGTGCTCGCCCCATACCACAGAAAAATAGTAGCCCTCCCGTACTCAAAGCTAATGGCATTCAAATTACATGCATGCTGTGAGACCAAAAGTGAGAGAGAGAAATGCGCCTGGCACATGTGCACAAGGGTTTCATCGTAAGCACAGCTCGTGTGCACATGCATTGCCCAGGCAAACATGAAAGTGAAGCACACATCTGTGCTGTTGGTGCAGTGGTTAGAGCTACAGCCTCAGACAGTTAAAAATGCTTGAAGTACCTGTGTGTAAAATGCTTTGAGTGTGGTTGTGAAACTACAAAAAGGCATTATATAAGTCCCCCATCCCTTATATTTAAGCGCAGAAAACAGGTACCAACAGACTTGCACACATTGGTATCTCATAACAGCGGTACCTGGAGTGACCCGCTTCCTTATAACACTTTCTCCCCCCCTCCCCACATACCTTTCCCTATCTTCAAGGAGACAAATACACTTTTGATGGTAAAACACCTGGCCGCAGCCCTGTTTATTGAACAGTAAACATATTCATATAACATTTTAACATAATTAAATATATATAAATTAACAGCCTTAAATAATACATTAACAACAACCCATACAACGGAATTACCATTGTGACCATGATCCCGAGCTACCATTAGATGTAATTGGCCCCCGACCCCGCCATCTAAGCAAGGGTCCGAGGGGTGGCATGTCCCACACATGCCCCATTATCCAGGGTCATCCAACCCACCAGGCACAGCTCCCCGCCGGCCCACCGCTCATCCCTTGATGAGCCCAGTAGCCAGTAGCTCGGGATACCGCCACAGGCCTGTAACCAGTTACAGGCCCCCCCACAAGAAACAGAGCTGCGGCTAGGAGACCAACACGCGCTCACAACAGGAGGCGAAGTCGTCCAACAACAAATCCCAACCAATATCTGACAGATGGACCCGATCCCTGTAGTACAACCCTGAACAAGACACATCTACCCAGTCGTGTCTAATCTGAATACCACCCCTAGACTCCACCCATCGACCCACCTGACGATTAACTTTAGCGAGCCCCCTGGTCCAACGCCGAGACGCCAATCGGCCTGGCCGAGGAATGATATCAGACCAGACCAACCGCGCCTCAGGGAACCAACCCTGCGCCACCCCCAAATCCCCAATGACCATATCAATCAGATGTTTGCCGCTAAGGGCATCGACATCATTACCCCCCAGGTGAAGGAGCAACAGATCCGGACGACGAGGACGCCATCGAAGATCATTCAGCAGCGGGAGCAACTGGTGACCAGCGCATGCCCCTCTGCCCCCACCAAGAGACGAACACTCCGCGACGCCCAAGGCCCAAGTGTCGACCGCCGGGCCGGACAACGGCATGCTCCCCAGCCCAATGGACGAAGGAATGACCGATAATCCACACCGACAGGACCCGCTGCACAGCACCTGCAAAGTAAACTCCGCATGTAAGTCACATATCACCAAATCAGGAAGTTAGTAAAAAGGGAGCCATGCAGTGACCCCCACCCCATAAACAATCCCCAAACAATAAACCCACAACGTGCCACCAATCAAAACTCCCCACTAATCCCCTCTGCCCACCCGAGAATCACCACGAGCAGAACCTGACGGACGAATATAACCACGAAACGCATCAGACGACCACCTTCCCAACTGACGAATGACCGCCTCAGGAACCCCCGCCGCAAACGCACTGGTAGCCGCCCCAATGCGAAAGAAATGAGTGCCGTAACTAGCCGGGTCCTCACCACACAAACCCAAAGCTAGACGCAATACCGCCAGGAACTGATATCGGGAAAGAAGAGCGCCATCTTCGTGTACCAATAACGCCGAGGCAGAGAGAGGATGGACCGCCATATAGGCATCTAGAGATCGGACGGGGCACGACGTACAACCCTCCACGCGATGCAGGATCAACGTGCGCCCCCTGCCCAGCTGGTCCGACTTAGAGCGAGCAATGAATATTCGCAACGTGTTCCCTGATATACACACCTGGCTACACCCCGCAGCCCACGAACATCCGACGGATGGACAAGCAGCTCACCCACACGCAGTGCTCCAAAAAAGGATAAGGAGAAAGCAGCCCGAAACAAGCAGGCCTCAAAGTCAGATCTCGTCACCCGCGGCAAAACATTGACTATATTAACCAACAACTCATGTGTAATAGGCAGACGAGAGTCAGGAACCCGCGGAGCCACTCTCCCCCAGGCCGCTAACATCCGACGTGGCAAAAACCCCGACGAAGGGCAAGACCAACCAAGGGCCCTGCAAAAGAAAGCAAAGCCCGCAAGATGACCCTCTGCGGCACTCCTAGAACAGCCCCGTAGCTGAGAAGAGGCGAGGAAGTCCGCCAGCAACATCTCAGACACAGGTCCAGGGGTCCATCCCCGAGACTGAAGAAAGCCGGACACAGTGACAAAACCTCGATTGTACCGTGCCCATGTAGACGGAGCTACGGAGCGTTGTAATAAGTACCAGATCCGGTCTCCACCAGGCTCCACAAACGCTCCGGCATCTGCGATCCCACCATCTGCGCATCCGGCGCCAGCTGCCGAAACTGCAAAAAGCGAAAACGAGAAAGAGCATCAGCAAGTTTGTTTTGAACCCCAGGAACGTGGCGCGCACGAATGAACACGTTAAGGTGCAAACAGCGCACAACAAGCTTGCGCATCAAAGCAGATATCCGCAAACACTTCGCTGCCTGCCTGTTGACCACTTCAACCACCCCCAGATTGTCACACCAGAACACAACTCGCCTATTCCGCAACCTGTCCGCGCCATAACTCACAAGCCACCAGCAACGGAAAAAGCTCAAGCAAAGTGACATTACGGGTAAGTCCTTCCCGCCGCCAAGCCTCCGGCCAAGCTGCCGCGCACCAGTCACCCTGGAAATAAAGGCCGAAACCAACACCTCCTGCCGCATCCGATTGCAGCTCCAGATCCAAATTAGTAACCTCTGGCAGTTGGATGGGAAGCGATCCATTGAAGTGCTCAAGAAAAAGGGACCACATTCGCATGTCAGCTCGAATCCCTGCTGAAATCCGCACAAAGTGTCGGCGGTCTCGAACACCAGCTGTCGCCACCGCCAAGCGACGAGAAAAGGGGCGACCCATAGGCAAAACGAGACAGGCAAAATTAAGAGAACCTAACAGAGACTGGACCAACCACAAAGTAGGCTTGCGAGCACCCTGCACCAGTGATATCAAATCCAGCAACTGCTGCACCTTACCCTGCGGAAGCCGAGTGACCATCGCTACAGTGTCAATCTCAATCCCCAAGAACGTGAGACACGTGTTAGGACCCTCTGACTTATCAGCGGACAATGGAACCCCAAATTCCGCAGCCATGTTCTCAAAAGTGGTCTTCAAAAGCATGCAATCACCCGAATCCGCAGCCCCTACAAAAAGAAAATCATCCAAGTAGTGAACTACTGAGTCCCTCCCAGCACGTCGAACCGTGACCCAGTGCAAAAAGGAACTGAACAATTCAAAAAAGGCGCAGGAAATGGAACACCCCATAGGCAGACATCGATCAAAATAAAAGGCTCCCTCAAACTTAAAACCCAATAATGGATACGAGGACGGGTGAACAGGCAACAACCGAAAAGCCGACTCAATGTCCACCTTCGCCAACAAAGCCAAAGGGCCTACCCGACGAACGAGACTGAGGGCACTGTCAAAGGACGCGTAGCGCACCGAACAGAGGTCACGCGGAATACCATCATTCACAGAAAGCACAGTTACTTACCGTAACAGGTGTTATCCAGGGACAGCAGGCAGATATTCCCACACATGGGTGACGTCACCGACGGAGCCCCGCAGCGGACAGCCTCGAAAGCAAACTTGCTTGAAGATCTCGAGCTTTCGAGTGCTGCATCGCGCATGCGCGCGTGCCTTCCCGCCCGAACTAGGGGGCGCATCTCCTGTGAGGATCCTCAGTTCAGATACCAAGCTAAGAAGCCAACCAGGGGAGGTGGGAGGGTTGTGGGAATATCTGCCTGCTGTCCCTGGATAACACCTGTTACGGTAAGTAACTGTGCTTTATCCCAGGACAAGCAGGCAGCATATTCCCACACATGGGTGACCTCCAAGCTAAGTACAAAAAGGGGGGAGGGAAGTTGGCAATTTACGAAAAAAGATTTTGCAAAACAGATTGGCCAAAATGGCCATCCCTCCTGGATAAAGTATCCAGACAGTAATGAGAGGTGAAAGTATGAACTGAGGACCAAGTGGCAGCCTTGCAAATTTCCTCAATAGGAGTTGATCTGAGGAAAGCAACAGAAGCCGCCATAGCTCTGACTTTGTGTCCCGTCACTCGACTCTGTAGAGGAAGACCAGCCTGAGCATAGCAGAAAGAAATGCAAGCAGCCATCCAGTTGGAGATGGTACGCTTCGAGACGGGATGACCTAATCTATTTGGGTCAAAAGAAATGAAAAGTTGAGGAGAAGTTCTGTGAGGTTGAGTACGTTGAAGATAAAATGCCAACGCACGTTTACAGTCCAAAGTATGCAGTGACGCCTCACCAGGATGAGAATGCGGCTTAGGAAAAAATACCGGTAGTACAATAGATTGATTGATATGAAAATCAGACACTACTTTAGGTAAGAATTTGGGATGTGTACGGAGAACCACCTTATCATGGTGAAAAACTGTGAAAGGCGGGTCCGAGATCAAAGCTTGCAACTCACTAACTCGACGAGCTGAAGTGAGGGCAATCAAGAAAACAGTTTTCCAAGTAAGAAATTTAAAATGAGCCAAGTCAATAGGTTCAAAAGGAGGTTTCATCAGTTGAGCCAGAACCACATTAAGATCCCATACAACAGGAGGCGGTTTGACAGGTGGATGGAGATTAAAAAGACCCTTCGTAAAACGAGAAACCAGAGGGTGTGCCGAGAGCGGTTTCCCATCCAAAGGCTGATGAAAAGCAGCAATTGCACTAAGATGAACTCTAATAGATGTGGATTGAAGACCCGACTGAGATAAATGAAGCAAATAATCCAGAACGGAAGCCAAAGGAGAAGATTTTGGCTGAAGACTATGAGTGGAACACCAAGTCGAGAATCTGGTCCACTTTTGACCATAACATTGACGAGTGGACGATTTTCTAGAGGCCAGAAATACATCCTGAACAGACTGAGAAAATTTAGCAGAATCTGTCAAGTAGAAAGGAACCATGCTGTCAAATGAAGAGACTGCAGGTTTGGATGAAGTAAAGACCCCTGACTCTGAGTGAGCAGAGAAGGAAAAACTGGCAGAAGAAGAGGTTCCTTGATGCTGAGTTGAAGAAGAAGAGAGAACCAAGGTTGACGGGGCCACCGAGGCGCTATGAGAATCATCGTGGCATGGTCCGACTTCAGCTTGACAAGGGTTTTGAGAATCAGAGGGAAAGGAGGAAAGGCGTAGAGGAACTGACCCCTCCAATCCAGAAGAAAAGCATCCGCCTCGAGACGAAGAGGCGAGAAAATGCGGGAACAAAACAGAGGTAGTTTGAAGTTGTTGGGTGACGCAAAGAGATCCACCCGAGGAGTCCCCCATCGAGTGAATACTTGACGAAGTGTGGGGGAGTTGAGCGTCCATTCGTGAGGCTGAAGCAGACGACTCAATTTGTCTGCAAGGCAATTCTGAAGGCCCTGAATATAAACAGCGCGAAGAAGGATGTTGTGAGAAATCGCCCAATGCCACAATCTCAGAGCTTCCTGACAAAGGGAGTGGGAACCCGTCCTGCCCTGTTTGTTGACATAATACATCGCTACTTGATTGTCCGTCCGAACAAGGACTACTTGGTCGTGAAGGAGGTGAAGAAAAGCTTTGAGAGCAAGAAATATCGCTCTGAGTTCCAACAGATTGATGTGACATCGACGATCTGTGGCAGTTCATAACCCTTGCGTACGGAGACCATCTACGTGGGCTCCCCATGCGTACTCGGACGAATCTGTTGTGAGAACTTTCTGATGAGGAAGATGGTGAAACTGCAACCCTCTGGAAAGATTTGAAGAGAGCATCCACCAGCGGAGAGACTTCTTTAATGAAGGCGTCACCGCTATATGACGAGAAGGTGGATCCAGGGCTTGTTGCCACTGGGACGCCAGTGTCCACTGAGGGATGCGAAGGTGGAGTCTTGCAAAGGGAGTCACATGCACCGTAGATGCCATATGTCCTAGAAGGACCATCATTTGTCGAGCCGTGAGAGTCGACAGGGAAGTTACGTGATGACAAAGACGCAAGAGAGTGTCCTGACGATTGAGGGGGAGGAAAGCTCTCATGCGAACAGAATCCAATACGGCACCAATAAATTGGATCGATTGGGTTGGAACCAACTGAGATTTGGGAAAGTTGATATGGAACCCCAGACTTTGAAGAAAAGAGATAGTCTGAAGGGTCGCTTGAGTAACCTCTGGAAGAGAAGCTTTGATAAGCCAATCGTCGAGGTAAGGAAAAACTTGAAGTCCCCGCGCATGAAGGGACGCGGCTACCACGACTAGACACTTGGTGAAGACCCGGGGAGAGGTTGCCAAGCCAACGGAAGAACCCTGTATTGAAGGTGAAGGTTCCCCACCTTGAACCGGAGATATTTGCGAAAATTTGGATGGATAGGAATGTGAGTATAAGCCTCTTTGAGGTCCAGTGAGCACATCCAATCTCCCTGATCCATGAGGGAGTACAGAACCGGAAGAGAGAGCATGCAAAATTTCTCTTTGACTAGAAATTTGTTGAGAGCTCGGAGATCCAGAATGGGTCGCAAATCCCCCGTCTTCTTTGGAACTAGAAAGTATCTGGAGTAAAACCCCAGGTTGTGTTCGGAAGGAGAAATCTCCTCCACCGCTCGAAGGCGAAGAAGCGCCTGAGCCTCCTGAAGAAGAAGGGGGAGTTGCGAGGAACTGGAAAGACACTCTCCTGGAGGGTGATCTGGGGGCACCTGAAGTAGGCGCAGAGAGTATCCCTCACGGATGACCGTAAGGACCCAAAGGTCCGATGTAATGGTTTCCCAGACAGATGAAAAAAGGGAAAGGCGACCTCCGATGGGTAGGGAGGAGTTTGGATGCAAGGAGGTTGAAATGCTCACCACTGGACCGTCAAAAAGACGGAGCTGTTTTGGTTGGAGCAGGCGTCTGGGACTTTTGAGGACGTTGTTGCTGGGGCCGTCTAGGTGGAGGCCTAGAGAAAGCCGGCGTGGACTTCATCGGGTAGCGACGAGCTGGAGGTTTGTAAGCTCTAGTCGCAGAAGGTTTTGGTTTTGGACGAAGAAGAGAGGCGAAGGAGCATTCATGCTCAGAGAGCCTTTTAGTAGCCGCCTCAATAGAGTCATCAAAAAGCTCAGAACCTAGGCACGGCAGGTTCGCTAAACGATCCTGTAAATTGGGATCCATGTCCACTATTCTGAGCCATGCAAGACGTCGCATGGCCACTGCAAATGCCGAGACCCTGGAAGAAAGCTCAAAAGCATCATAAGATGCCTGCAACATGAAGAGACGCAATTGAGATAGAGACTGAATAATGTGTTTATATTCAGAAAGGCGTTCTTTGGGCCAGTCTGGGCAAAAGGATGACAACTGCTTCAAAAAATAATTAAAATATGAAGTAAAGACATAGTTGTAATTCAAAATTCGATTTGTCATCATTGAATTTTGATAAAGTCTGCGCCCAAACTTGTCCATAGTTCGCCCTTCGCGCCCCGGTGGGACTGTTGCAGACACCTTAGAAGGATGAGCCTTCTTCAGGGACGATTCCACCACTAGAGACTGATGAGAAAGTTGAGATTTCTCGAAACCTTTGCAGGGAACAGTGCGATACCGAGACTCCAACTTCGATGGGATCGCTGTCACAGAATAAGGAGTCTCCATATTCCGCAGGAAAGTCTGCTTCAGCACCGGTGTCATGGGCAGACGCAAAGTCTCCTTAGGAGGATGGGAAAGCTCCATATCCGCCAGATATTCAGGCGTGTACTTCGAATCGGAATGCAAGTCGATATTAAGTGCCTGCCCCATGTCGAAAACAAATTTTGCAAACGAAGAAGACTTCGAGGTCGAGGCTTCCTCAGGAGAGGCAGAACGAGTATGAGGCGCCACTGAAAATGATGGAGAAGCCTCGCGCGAATATTGAGAGACGGGCTCCGATTCGAGGTGCAAAGTGATGGAGGATGCTCCACTGCCAGTCAGAGGAGGAGTGGCTGAATGCTTCCGCTTAAGGCTCCGAGTCGGAGACGTGCGCGGAGTACGAGGTTTAGCCAGAGGAGATCGATCCCGAGACAAACGCCTCGAAGGTGGAGTCCTCGACCTCGAATGTCTCGATGAAACCGAAGAGGCAACGGTACTGTGAGAGCGAGGCACAATCTTCAAAGCGAGATCCGAATGCCTCGAGCTCTTCGAGGAAGTAAGCTTCGAAGACCGAGACCGATGCTTCGATCGAGGCAATGATTGTTTAGCAACCCGTTCAGGAGAGGAATCTGACGAGGAAACCTTAGATCGAGACCTGCGACGAGGAGACCGTCGACGAGGCGCAGACTGCTGCTCAGGCTGGAGTTGCGAAGACAGAGTCGAGGCCGGGACCAACTGAGCCACTATCGAGGAAATCTGCGTAGTCAAAATTGACTTAAGCATGTCCTCAAACATGGGGACGGAGACCAAGGGACTTGGAGTCACAGGTGGTCTCGTGCGTTCCAAGGAGGGCGACCTCGAATGAGAGTATTCCCTGGACTTGGAAGCACGTTTTGAAGATGGTCGAAAAGACGGAGTCGAACATGGAGCCCCAGGTTGCGTGGACGCAGACTCCGTCGGCTTCTTAGGGATGGTACCTGAAAAGGAAGCAGGAGACTTACCCCCCAATCCAGGCTTCGAGGACACCGCCGAGGCCTTCGAGGCCGAGGACCCAGAGGTCTTCGAGGCCGAGGCCTGTTGAGGCGGCGAAGTCGAGGTCTTAGCATTCGAGGATTGTCCCGAAGTCGAGGGTTTAACAGATGCCTCGACCGAGGCCACAGCTTTTTCAGGCTCCATGCAAGGGAAAAGTTCTAAGAACCTGTCGCAGCGGCGCTTGAAGGCACGAGGTTGAAGAGTGAGGCAGCGAAGACAATCTTCGGGGCGATGAGTCGACCCGAGACAGATCATACACCGACTATGGGGATCAGTGATGGAGATAGTCCTGCCGCACTGATAACACCTTTTAAACCCGGTAACAGGCCGGGACATAGATAGGACAAAGTCCGTGTCGAGAACGAGGAAGAGAGGCCTAGGCCTCAATCTCCCAACTCGACGTCAAATAAAACACAAAAGGATTTTTTTTTTTTTTTTTAAAGAAAAGAAAAGAATGAGAACACAGCGACCGAAAACAACAAAAAGTACTCAGCCGCGGTGAAGAGAAGGCACAACGCTACGGGAACCAAGTCGACAAGTCTTCTCAGCTCCACGGAAAACGTTGAACTGAGGATCCTCACAGGAGATGCGCCCCCTAGTTCGGGCGGGAAGGCACGCGCGCATGCGCGATGCAGCACTCGAAAGCTCGAGATCTTCAAGCAAGTTTGCTTTCGAGGCTGTCCGCTGCGGGGCTCCGTCGGTGACGTCACCCATGTGTGGGAATATGCTGCCTGCTTGTCCTGGGATAACGACCTGCCGGCCTGGATAAGTTGTGAATTAAACGATATTTGCCCGGCTCCTTCTTAGGTATGATCGCCAGGGGAGACAGCACCATCACCGGAAACGGGCGATCGCGAAAAAGCCCTGCAACCCGCCCCAGTTCGAGTTCCTCAGTCAGCTTCCTTCGGATCTCCACCCGAAGTTGAGAAACGGAGGAAGCGTTGGAAGCCCGTACATTTTCTAACGGCAGGCCATAAGGTATCACAAAACCCTCAGAAAACCCCCCCAACAGGACATCAGCCGCCCGGAAATCCCGATACTGAGCCAGCCACGGACGCATGGCACCTACAACAACCGGAGTGGGCAACCCGCGGGACCCCAACTCATTTTGCCGGAGCAGAAGGCAATCCGGCTCCCTTCTTGGGGCACTTGAGAGCCGAATGACCCTGTCCGCACAGGGAACAAGCGTGTCGGAAACGACAGTCAGTAAAGGAGCAAACCGATTTATTAAACTGCCAGCAGAGGCCCGGACCTCCTCTGACACCCGCACCTCCGGGCTGACGAAAGGAAAGTACACCCCCTGCCGTCTGAGGGACCTGCTTACCCAAAGTTCCCGGACCCGGACCTCCCGGCTTTGCCATATAGGTGAGCCAGAGATTGATGTCCTGCGTGCCCCAGGACATGTGCCGGTTCTCCTCCATCTTGTCACGGAACGCTTCATCATAATTCAGCCACGCCCAGCCCCCGAAGCGCTGACACGCATCCAAAATGGAGTCCGCATACGCCAGAAGAAGGCCATAATCCTGGGGCCTCTCCCTTCCCCAGATACTGGCCAACCGCAATAACGCGCGCGTCCAGTTGAGAACATTACGCGAAACCGCACCCACCTTGGGTTTTCCACTCTCCTTCTTACCCTTCTTCTTCCTACCGCGAGCACGACCTTCCAAAAGCTTAAAGATATCAACACAGGTACGCCTCCGAATTTTACGCCGCAGAGATCGCGGGACCTTCTCCCATAATTCCGACAACGCCACTAGTGCAGGAGCTCCCCGATCGTCACCCTCATGCACCGGACCCCACTCGCCACCCGCTGATGGGACCCAGAAGAGGAAGACGACAGTGAAGAAGAAGAGGATGTTAAGGAAGAGGAAGAGGACGAAGAAGAATCCCTGTCCCTACGGCTCTTCTTACCCTTCCCTTTCTTCCTCCCCCTCTTACCCCGAATCTCAACCCCAGCTCCTAGGGCCATGTTACCCTCAGTCCGGTCATCTCCAGGTCCGCGTCCGCCACCATCTGCAACCGAAGCGGCGCCGTCCGTAGCAACCGCCATAGCAGGACGCTGCGTGGGCCGGTCAGTCTCCTCGACGTCCATCCTCACGGCTCCGGCACGTCCATCACGAACAGATCCAGCTGAAGATGTCCCGGCCACAGCAACACTTCCAGCGGCGACAGCCTGTGGGAAGAAATCCGGACAGGGGCCAGCAACCTGAACAGCAGGAGGGTAAGTTAGTCCTGTAGAACCAGCGGCCCCACCAGGGATCTCCACCCCCCTGAAGCCCGCAGACCCCCCAGCAAAACCCCATCCCCAAGGCAACGGAGGGACCCAACCCTGAAAAGAAGGAGGGGCAGAAGCCCACGGGCTCATCATCCACGGAGAACCCCACATGCCCCACGGGGACCAACCGCCCGCCATACCCCCCGGCGGACCACCAGTCACCCCAGAAGTGGAAGGGCGAACGGAAGCCTCATGCAACACGCTCCCACAGTCCCCACTCCCACCAGAAGGAGAAGCCCCCAAATCACGTTGGACCTCCACCAGCACCTTCGCTCCCTGAGCCACCCCCCCAGTATCGGAAGCAGCAATAGGCAAGGCTTCAACCTCAGCCAACCCCGCACAGGCCCCACCACGTGATCGCGACCCCGAGAGACGGCTCCTACCCCTGCGGGTCGAACCCGCGCTCTCTCTAACCCTAGGAACCTCCCCCACCACCTCCAGGGCAATGGCCATTCTGGCGGCCATACGGGAGCGCCTAGGAGGCAACATCCGACCCCCGCCTACAGCCGCACTCACCAAAGGCGTGTCTCCTTCGTCAAAAGAGTCGCCGGCCAACAGGGACAACTCCGCTGGATCCGCAGCGGCGGTCGAAGGTGCGCGCGCCATCGGGAAACAGGACCGACCCAGTGCCTGACAATCGCGCTGCCGAAATCACCCCGATCGGGACAGGTAGGCCGCAATCAAGCACGGACCAGCCACGTGGAGCAAAGACTGCCTCGGAGGACCTAAAACCGTTAGGGTCCTCCGAGAGTCCTGCTTTTTAACCCCTCCCACCCACAATCCCCCTCGGCCACGACAACCAATTGGGGAGGGAGATCCCTCGACCACGGCCACCCCGGCTGCGAACGCTCCTAACCCTCAACCTACCCTAACCCTACCTCTAATCTAACAAGCCCCACGGGCGACTCAGCGGGCCACCCAGCCCCGCGTTAAGGTCGCCCGTCGAGACTAGCTCTCGGGCTTATTTATTACTGGGGCTTAGAGTGTGGCGCAGTGGTTAAAGCTACAGCCTCAGCACCCTAAGGTTGTGGGTTCAAACTAACTCTGCTCCTTGTGATCCTGGCCAAGTCACTTAATTGCCCCAGGTACATTAGACAGATTGTGAGCCCACCAGGACAGACAGGGAAAAATGCTTGAGCACCTGAATAAATTCATGTAAACTATTCTGAGTTCCCCTGGGAGAATGGTATAGAAAAATAAATAAATAGAGGCTTCTACAGGATTCTTTCTGCTTCTGAAACAAATCAACATTGACAGAATTTAAACAGAAAGTCATAAGAAATCCTCTCCTGAAACAAGCCCCCCCCTCCCCCCATGCAAACTCTGAATTGACATTTGGTTTCCAGCAATAAATGCAAGGCTTGTGTTGTTCTCTGAACATTAGGAGAGCCTAACACATGACCTCATTAACATCCATTTAAATACAATTTGCTGCCCTCTTAGGTGCGCACGTTTCTGGTGATAAATTCCTCTGAGCATTCTGCATAGATTAATGACAGCACTAATCCAGTGTTAATTTGCTCTGCCACCAGTGTTAGGTTCTGAGAATTGGCCCAGGTGTCCAGCATCTTTCTCCTTCCCTCTCACCCTGCCCCAAATGGTCCAGCATCACTCTTTCCCCTCCCCTCCATTTCCTCCTCCTTCTCTCCCCTACTCAAGGTGTTCAGTATTGCTTATTCCATGGCATCAGAATAGGGGGTAGCCACAGGGGCCATGGTCCCCCAAAGAATTGGGCGGTCTGAAGCAATGTTCCCTCTAAGGATTGATGAGGTGTGTGCAAAAAAAAATATGCATGAGCGACAAGTTACATACTTCACAAATTTATGAGCAGGCGCGGAGGACGAGTGCCCGTGAGATTGTGGGAGGGTTAAATACTCAAAACTTAGAAGAATAACAATTTACTTAAAGTTTTTGCTTCGCCAGCTTTCTGGTATCTTTACATACAGTGGCGTACCTAGCATATGTAACACCCGGGGCCCATCATTTTTTGGCACCCCCCCCATCTGTATGAAAAACATGATTTTTAGTAACAAGCCACATGTCACACATGAGTACCTAGGAAAAGGCAGCATCTTACATATTGCAGTGAGCAGTACATCAATACACCCATTGTAACAAGCCAGACCAGCACAGATGAATCCTACACCGTCAATCCTAACAGAAAACCATATCTTTCGAACACACAGAACATAGAAAACACCTTCGCCTAGTATGGAATATGTCATAACAAACTAACCCCTCCCCCTTTTACAAAACTGTAGTGTGGATTTTAGCCACGGTGGTAACAGCTCTGACGCTCATAGAATTCTGAGCATCAGAGCTGCTACCACCACGGCTGGTGCTAAAAAACGCTCCACAGTTTTGTAAAAGGGGGGATAAAATAGAAATACACAGCTTCAACGCTCTAGCTCAGGGGTGCCCAAACTTTTTGGGCTTGCGAGCTACTTTAAAATGACCAAGTCAAAATGATCTACTAACAATAAAATTAAAAAACACAAAGCACACTATACGCTGAGAAAATGTTAATTATCATTCCTATTCTGGGTTTTTTTCAAAGAGGTCAAGGCAGATGACTCTATGCATTGTCACCTCAGTAACAACCATACAAAAATAGACAGATATACCCCCCTTCCTTTTTATTAAACCACAATAGCAGTTTTTAGCGCAGGGAACTGCACTAAATGCCCAGCGCTGCTCTTGACGCTCATAGACTCCCTGCACTAAAAAACACTATTGCGGTTTAGTAAAAGGGGGCCATATATATAGACTGCATATATAAATTCAGACACATTTTGATCACTAAATTTAAAGTAAAATCATTTTTCCTACCTTGTCTGGTGATTTCATGAGTCTCTGGTTGCACTTTCATCTTCTGACTGTGCATCCAATCTTTCTTCCCTTCTTTCAGCCTGTATGCTTCCTCTCCTCCAGACCTCATTCCCTCCCCTAACTTTTTCTTCCTCTCTCCCTGCCCTTTCTTTCTTTTTTCTCTCTTGATGCCCCCTTTCTTTTTTTCTGTTTCACTTCTGTCTCCCTGCCTGCCCCCTTTCTTTCTTTCTTTCTTTCTTTCTCCCTACCCTCCACAAAGCCACTGCTGCCACCATCGGGGGAAACAGGCCCCGAAGCCACTGCCGCGGTTGCTCCAAGCTCTCTCTGCTTCCCACCGTCGGGCCGACCAGCATTCTCCCGACGTCAGTTCTGCCGTCGGAGAGGAAGTTCCGCCCAGCCAGGCAGCGATTGGCTGACCCAAACTTCCTCTTCGACGGCAGCCTTAGGGGGGGTGCACAGCCAGCCAGATCCGGACCTCGCCGGCTGTGCACCCCCCCTAAGGCTGCACCTGGGGCGGACCTCCCCCCCCTTGGTACGCCACTGAAGACGTGGCAGCGGCTCCTCTCACGAATCCCCACCTGCGTCGGAAGTCCGATGCAGTCAGGGATCTTGAGAGGAGGCGCTGCATCTTTCAACTTAAAATACACTAAGGCGAGCAGGGCAGACCGCCGCCGTCGCTTCCTCTCACCTCCGCCCACCCTTAATTGAGCGACACAAGAAAACGTATGAGCGACGCCACTGAAAATAGTGAGCGATCGCTCATGCGCTCAGCTTAGAGGGAACATTGGTCTGAAGAGATGGCTCTCTTGCCCCCCTCTTCCCCAGCTACTCTCATTTTTAATCTTTGGGCAGCAGCAATGAGTGAGCCTGCTGCCATTGGCATGCCTCGTAAGTCTTCATTCTGCAGCATCTTGCAGATTCACTGACTTGTTGCTCCCCCCCCTCACCCCCTAAATTGTGCCATCTTGGGAAGATCCCTAGTCTTTCTGGTGGTTGGGCTAGCCCTGCTGAATTCTGTGGCTTGATTTTTGATGTTCAGCAGCAGGTTTGCACATATTTTCATACACAGTACTCCTCCAAAATTCGCGGGGGTTCCGTTCCAGGAACCACCGCGAATCTTGAAAAACCGCGAATATGATTTTTCATGGGGGAGACTAGAGAGGGCAGCGGGAGAGGCAGGAGAGAGCAGCCGGAGCACCGGCGAGTGAAGGAAATCACTCGCTGTATGCTCCAACTGCCTCTTCCTGCACTAAAGTCGGGCCTTACCAATCAGGAGCTGCTTTGGTCTTTGTAGAGGCGCGGCACTTGTACTCCTCCACAACCTCCCGCTCCTTCCCCGCCTTCCCTAACCTGCTGTCATGCCTGCATCGGTTCATCTTCTGACATCACTTTCTGGACTCATGCCTAGAGAATGACACGTTCCCGTGGCTAACTGCGGGTGACCGCAGTAAAATCACAGGAACGGGTAAAATCTATACCTGTTCACCGCCGGCATGGGGACAAACCTTTTCACCGCTCCACTCCACCACAGCTCCCCAATATCCCACCAGTGTGGGTCTGATAGCTCCAGCCCAGTCCCACCTCACTGATGGGTCTGGCAGCTCCAGCCCACCCACCTTACTCGTGGGTCTGGCAGCTTCAACAGCTTCCCTCCCTCCCTCCCTGCCACTGGCACACACCTTGCAGAGTGAGCCGATCTCTATACACGGCTGCTAGACACAGCTCGCGGCCTTCCCTGTGCCAGGCTCCTCCTTATGACGCAACTTCCTTTTTTCTCAAAGAAAGGATGTTGCATCATAAGTAGGAGCCCGGTAGAGGGAAGGCCATAAGCATCATTAAGCAAGGCTGTGTTCGATGGCTCACTCTGCAAGGTTTGTGGCAGGGAGGGAGGAAAGCTATCTGAACCTGCCAGCACTGTGAGTTAGTGCTGCCTGATTCGCCTCCTGCTCTCACTTTAAAAACTAATGTGATAAATGGGAAATCGGAACAGCTGGTCTTCTGAAACATTTCATTTTAGCAGTGAAAATCATTTTAGGCAAAAATTTATTTTTTTGTGCGCGCTATTTTAATTTGTGTGTGCGGGTTTGGCAAGTTGTGTGTGCGCGCACAAGCGCACAGCTTAGAGGGAACAGTGCTCCACAGCAGTGTTTACTGCAGTTCTATCACAATGTCCATATAGTGTTTCATTCACAGGATCAGTCAGCATAAAAATCAAAAAGCAAACGCTACAGTGTACTAACACAAAGTACTGTTGAAACTAAGCAGGAAAAACTTATCTGTATTTTCATTCAGGAACAACACTGCTGCTTGTTTCTTCCACACACCCATACCCCGACAGGGAGTCCCCGTTTTGCCGGTCAGGGCTGTGACAGGGAGTAACAACACTCCAGCTACTACACTCACACATGCTGCAACAAGCTTGTATCTCAAAGCTGCAAACAGATAGTAACAAAGGAAGAAAAAGTGTGTCACACACCTACTTACAAGAGGGATAATTTCAAAATATATGGGAGACTTGTAAGAATAGAACAGACCAGGAAAATAAATGTTCTCATCAGTAAGCAGGGATAAGAAGAAAAAAATCTCCTTCAATTTTTCAGGCCCAAGGACGTACACAGGCATAAAAAGATAAGGAAGGCCGAGACAGTTTAGATTAAACAGGCATAAGAAAAAAAATAAAACAGGACAGACCTAAACCATAGGCACTACTTAGATGAGATAGGTATAAACAGGTATAGGAAAACTTAGATCATATTTAGTAATCTGCGTCCAAAAGCTGTGTCCTTTCTCTGTATCTAAAAGCTTCTAAAGGCCTCTATTTCTAAAGGCACATCTTAATTCGCTGTCTCTTTCTACACTGCTGAATAACTAATAACCTTTTATTTTTTGAAACTTCTGCAAATGCCCAATCAATATATTTCAAAAACAGTTCTTTTCTGGGGTGAAGCCCTCCACACTGAGTCTTTATTGGGGCCTTTCCCTCCTCTGATCACCCCACACTGAGGCTTTTTTCTTCACATATTTATATGCTGTGTTTAGCTCAGTGCAAAATACTGCATTTCTCTCTCACCCTATATTGTACTACATAGTGGACAGTGGAGTGATCATTACTGCGTCAAGCATAATTTTTGCTTTTTCTTTGATAATTGAATTATGCTCTATTGATTTCAATTATCCCAACATTGACTAGTTAAATGTTACATTGGGGAGTGTTAGGGAGGTAAAATTCCTAGATGTCATAAATGACTGCTTCTTGGAGCAACTGGTCCAGGAACTGACAAGAGGGGGTGCTATTTTAGATTTGGTCCTTAGTGGAATGCAGGACATAGTACAGGAATTAACTGTGTTGGGTCCGCTGGGAAACAGTGATCAAATTTGAGCTGATACTGGGGGTAACGTCACAAAAGAAATTACTGTAGAGGCGTTTAATTTTCAAAATGACAACTATGATAAAATGAGGAAAATAGTTAAAAAGAAGTTAAAAGGATCAGTTGCAAAGGTTAGGGTTGTAAACCAGGCATGGATGTTATTTAAAAGAGACCGATAGTGGTGCTAGAAAAGATTCAAAAAGAGCAATCAAGATGATAAAGGGGATGGAACGCCTCTTGAATGAGGAAAGATTAAAATGGTTAGTTAGGGCTCTTCAGTTTGGAAAAGAGATGGCTGAGGGGAGATATGATTGAAGTCTACAAAATCCTGAGTGGAGTAGAACGGGTACAAGTGGATCGATTTTTCGCTCCGTCAAAAATTACAAAGACTAGGGGACACTCGATGAAGTTACAGGGAAATACTTTTAAAACCAATTAGAGGAATTTTTTTTTTCACTCAGAGAATAGTTAAGCTCTGGAATGCGTTGCCAGAGAATGTGGTAAGAGTGGATAGCGTTGCTGGTTTTAAGAAAGGTTTGGACAAGTTCCTGGAGGAAAAGTCCACAGTCTGTTATTGAGAAAGACACGGGGGAAGTCACTGCTTGCCCTGTATCAGTAGCAAGGAATATTGCTACACCTTGGGTTTTGGCCAGGTACTAGTGACCTGGATTGGCTATTCTTATGTATTCCTATTGGCCAATTTCTGAAATACGGTGGTATGGAATGTATCTACTACTTTTTTGACTAATATATCAAAAAATGAAATTTCTTGAGTATGATAAATAATACTAAATTGTATCTTTGGATGATGCAAATTCAACCATCTGTGAAAAGAAAATAGGGAGTCCTCTTATCCGAGCCACACCATGAAAATATCATCAATAAATCATAGCTAGAAAAAGAATTGCTTTTAATCTATATATCTTCAAAGCTCTGCATGAATTGATTAGTTACCGAGAGGGCCATCGTGGCCTCCATGGCAACTCTGAACACTTGTTGGAAAAACCTACCTTTGTATCAAAAAATAATTTTTTGCATGCCAGAGCTAATATTTCAATCAAGAACTCTGTAGAGATCTTCCTGGTGGCAGATGCAAGATCCAGAAATTCCTTAATGATATTGGTGGTTTTGTTCTGTGGTACGACAGTGTATGTGGTATGATGTGACTAGAATCGTGATATTGGAAATATCCTTAATCTCCATTAGCTTGCTCAAAAAAATAAGAAGAATCACACAAATAAGAAAAGCCCCTGGTTACAATGAAACGTAAAAAAATATCCACAAAGCTGGAGAGGCTTTCCAAAAGGAACCCTCTACTAGAATGATAGGACATCCTGGGGATTTGTGAATCCCTAGAGACTTGTGAATTTTCAGTAGAATATAAAACACAGGAACACGCAGACTATCCACATTCAGATAAGTGAATTCATGTTTAGTCAGAAATCCTCTATCAAGCCATGTCATAGTGAGTTGTTTAATCTGTTCAACAAGGTCAGAAGTAGGGTCAGAATTAAGCTCAAGATAATCAGATGACCTTGATAACTGTTTCAAAACTTTTATATTGTAGTCTGTCATGTTCAACACGACCACTGCTTCCCCTTTGTCCACATGGCAAATTCAAATCTTACAATTTGCTTTCAACGATTTAAGGGCAAGATGCTTGTCATTGGCTAAATTATATAATTGATTACCATGCTTGGACATCTGCTTCAAATCTCATACTACCATATCTTTGAAAATTGATAAATGAGAGCTAGGGGGCCATCGGCGTTTAATTCTGACTCTGTTGAACAGATTAAACATCTCACCAAAACTTAGATTGTGAGCCTATTAGGTACAAGGAAAGTACCTGTATAAGAACATAAGAATTGCCATACTGGGACAGACCAAAGGTCTATCAAGCCAACTGTGGCCAACCTAGGGCCCAAGTACCTTGATAGTTCCAAAGTACCAAGACAGATGTGTAACTCACAGGTGGTATATCAAATGCATGATCCTTAACAAAGACCATAGCTTTATTAATGTACTTCCAAAACCAGAATTAAGACGCCTGAGCCTTGACTTGACACACCATTCTGTTCATCAGCTTGCCCTTGCCACTTTTGCTCAAGTTCAGGGCTTATCCCATGCAGATACACAGCTAACCTGCCATACTGTCCAAGCTAGGTTCCCATTCTACATTTTCATTATTTCCCAGTCCCGAGTGATGAAGTTCACTGTACATCCAGATGGGTCCACTATCTGTCTGACTGTTCTTCCTGGTGAAAGTGTTTAGCCTTACCCTCTCCTCTTAAGCATTAAAGCTCAGATGCTCTGCCATAGATCTGGGATAGTACAGCTTTCCCTGGGTCCCCCACACAAGCAATAGTGAATAGCACCCAAGAAACATTTTAAATGGCATATCTATGGGAAGATTAACTCTAATGCCACCTGGAAATCATTCTGGAAAATTCCTGAGCTACATTGAACATTATCCCCCTATAATATTCAGGGCTATTGTATTCCCCTCTTTGGCTTGAAACCAAAGAGGGGAATACAATGAACTGCTTATTGATCTTCTTCATATTCCAATTCCACAGCTTAGAATCAGCCTACCATAATTTGGGTATTATGTCAGACCAAACAAAATTCGTGTTAGGGAATAGGGAGAACTATTTTAATACTAGTAGTTCCCACAGCTTGTAATAGGGGAAATTGTACCTCCAGCTTAGACAACTGTGCCTCCATCTGTCCCATCTTCTTATGCTGGTATCTAGTTTAGAAACAGTTTTCTGAGAGAAGTTGCAGGATTGAATAAGTACCCCATTTAGGAAAGCCACTGTCTGTAAAACTGCTTAACTAACACAATTAGCTACTTACAAGATAAATGTCCCGAGTTGTTATTGCCCAGATGAAAAACTACAGCATCTGGGGGTTCTACATATGTCTGTTGTTCTCATATAAAAGGAAACAGTTGGGGCTATTGCATGCCATTAATTCTCATCCATTCCACTTGGGATCCTCCAGCCCAAAGAACGAAGGAGTGTTCAACAATCCAGACAATCCTTTTTTGTCAGGGTGAGCCTATAAGACAAAATTATACGAGGTTCATAGTCATGCTAGGAACAAATGTATTGACAAGTCTGTGGTCAAATTTTATTGACTCAGATATGCTATATTATATTATGTTATATGCAATCTTATAAAAAAAATGTAAAACAGGAGAACCAAATCCACAAATTCAATGACGTAAAACTATAAAAATGGTGGACTCAATTTGATTCTAAAATGTACAGCAGAGGCGAAGGCAGAAGCGGTGATGGCGGAGCTATATGTGAAGCCAGCTTTTGTTTGCTTACTCATAGCTGTATAGCAGCGTCCTGGCATCATGCACATGAGTTGATATTTTTGTTTGAAGACTCACAAGACTCCTGAGGCAGGCCAGTTTGGCCGAAACATGTAAATGTGGAGTCATTGAGCTTTTGAGCCATTTTTTGGGACAAATAAAAGTACATTTTAGAATCAAATTGAGTCCACCATTTTTATAGGACATTTCCACTCCTAGTTTTTACGCCTGTGCAATCTTATATCACGCCAAATCCTCACCAAGTGGAGTTCAATGCAGGATACAAACAATCACAAAGGTTAAAACAATGGCAAACATGCCCTGCTTTGAAACATCATAGGGAGGATTCCTCACTGTGCATGCAGCCGTGTGTCAGTGGCCAACTTAAAGGCATACACACACATATTCTATGATCACACTGTATGTCACTGGAGGACAGACCAAGTGATGTTGTGCCTTAGACCTAGGCATTAACTCCTCTGTGTATGACAGGACTGCACATAATGCAAGGATTATATTTTCCTGCAAGGATTATATTTTCCTGCAAGGATTATATTTTCCTGTTGGAAACAGGAAACTGGACTAGATGGACCATTGGTCTGACCCAGTATGGTTGTTCTTATGACATAAGTGCTTGTGTCTAAAGTTAGATACAAAACTGCACATATGCTAGTATTCTATAACTACAATATTATCCCAGCGATACAATTCATAGAACAACATATATATTTATATCTAACCAGTCATGAATTACAAATAATGGTAATGTAAGCGCTGGTCGCTTATTTGTTTGAGTTTTCTATATGTATTTTATGTATATTTTATTGTGCATATTTTTACTGTGAGCCGACTTGTGAAATATGTCACAGGCCGTATCGAGGTGGAAGAGGATCTCTTTTTCCTTAAAGGACCCATGGCAACAAGAGGGCATCCGTTGAAAATCAGGGGTGGGAAATTTCATGGCGACACCAGAAAATATTTCTTCACCGAAAGGGTGGTTGATCGCTGGAATAATCTTCCACAACAGGTAATTGAGGCAAGCAGCGTGCCAGATTTTAAGAAAAGAGGGGATTGGCATGTGGGATCTCTTCATGGAGGTAGTTAGGGGGTGAGCCATTAGTGTGGGCAGACTAGATGGGCCGTGGCCCTTTTCTGCCGTCATGTTCTATGTTTTCTATGTTTCTAAGGTGGATTATAAATAAAAATAAAACAAACAAACAAAAAAATATTCTTTAAAGGATCATCAAAGGTGGCATGTTTCAAGCATGTAGCATTTTGCTGTCAGCTACTCACCTTCAATCTTCATCAGTCCCAGATTTCTTAATGTTTAATATTACAATTTTTAGAGAAGTTTTCCTCTTATAATCGATTCCAAAATCTCAAACTATTCATAATTGCACTTAGATTTGCTATGATGGATCCACTGCCATCATGGCCAGTGTTTTGCTGTATTCATCAAGGGAGTGGTCTACTGCAGAACAAACAACATAATTCAAAATCTCCAAACACAACGGACATACACTTACATATCTTTGAGACAGATTCTTACTTAAATCATGATACATTTCTCTTTATCTGCTTGTTTCATAAAATGGTGGTGGCGTTTCCACTCCTTTTTAAATTTGTGATCATGTGACTGGTATGTGCAGCTTGACTGGTGGACAGCTGCAGTTCCATAGTTGTTTAAACCAATGACCACCATTCCAATTCAAGATTCAAACTATTTGGATGCACTGAATTCAGTTGAAACATCCACCATTGTTTCTTAATTGACAGCATTCAGTTAGGGATGGAGTGTGGGAATTTGGAATATTTATTTGTTGAAATATAAGGAACCCCTGATGCAGCCCGTATGAGGACGAAATGTGGTGCACATTGTGTAGTAATCTAAATAAAGGATTTTTCTATGTATTGGACTTGGATCTGCTGGTTTCTTCAGATCCCACACACTACTATTGTATTTTTAATTTTTTTTAAATGTTTTAAAGTACTGGTTTGTTTGATTATTTGTAGCTCTGAAAGCCCTGATGCAGCCTATGTGAGGGTGAAACATGGTCCATATCAGGTATTGTCTAAACATAGTAACATAGTAGATGACAGCAGATAAAGACCTGAATGGTCCATCCAGTCTGCCCAACCTGATTCAATTTAAATTTTTTAATTTTTTTCTTAGCTATTTCTGTACAAGAATCCAAAGCTCTACCTGGTACTGTGCTTGGGTTCCAACTGCTAAAATCTCCATTAAAACCTACTCCAGCCCATCTACACCCTCCCAGCCACTGAAGCCCTCCCCAGCCCATCTCCCACCGTGCAAGTCTGCCAAGTACTGGCCTTAGTTCAATATTTAATATTATTTTCTGATTCTAGATCCTCTGTGTTCATCCCATGCTTCTTTGAACTCAGTCACAGTTTTACTCTGCACCACCTCTCTCGGGAGCGCATTCCAGGAATCCACCATCCTCTCCGTAAAGTATAATTTCCTAACATTGCCTTTGAATCTACCACCCCTCAACCTCAAATTATGTCCTCGGGTTATACCATTTTCCTTTCTCGGGAAAATATTTTGTTCTACGTTAATATCCTTCAAGTATTTGAACGTCTGAATCATATCTCCCCTGTCCCTCCTTTCCTCTAGTGTATACATATTCAGGGCTTCCAGTCTCTTCTCATACGTCTTCTGGCGCAAGCCTCCTATCATTTTTGTCGCCCTCCTCTGGACCGCTTCAAGTCTTCTTATGTCCTTCGCAGATACGGTCTCCAAAACTGAACACAATACTCCAAATGGGGCCTTACCAATGACCTGTACAGGGGCATCAACACCTTCTTCCTTCTACTGGCTACGCCTTGTCACACTGTTTTTTTGCCTTTAGATCTTCGGACACTATCACCCCAAGGTCCCTCTCCCCGTCTGTGCATATCAGCTTCTCACCTCCCAGCATATACGGTTCCTTCCTATTATTAATCCCCAAATGCATTACTCTGCATTTCTTTGCATTGAATTTTAGTTTCCAGGCATTAGACCATTCCTCTAACTTTTGAAGATCCTTTTTCATATTTTCCACTCCCTCTTCATTGTCTACTCTGTTACAAATCTTGATATCATCTGCAAAAAGGCACACTTTTCCTTCTAACCCTTCAGCAATGTCACTCACAAACATATTGAACAGGGTTGGCCCCAGCACTGAACCCTGAGGGACTCCACTACTCACTTTTCCTTCCTCCGAGCAACTTCCATTAACCACCACCCTCTGGCGTCTGTCTGACAGCCAGTTTCTAACCCAGTTCACCACTTTGGGTCCTAACTTCAGCCCTTCAAGTTTGTTCAACAGTCTCCTATGAGGAACTGTATCAAAGGCTTTGCTGAAATCTAAATAAATTACATCTAGCATATGTCCTCGATCCAGCTCTCTGGTCACCCAATCAAAAAATTCAATCAGGTTCGTTTGGCACGATTTACCTTTTATAAAGCCATGTTGCCTTGGATCCTGTAACCCATTAGATTCAAGGAAGTACACTATCCTTTCTTTCAGCAACACTTCCATTATTTTTCCAACAACTGAAGTGAGGCTCACCGGCCTGTAGTTTCCTGCTTCATCCCTGTGACCACTTTTGTGAATAGGGATCACATCCGCTCTCCTCCAATCCCCAGGAACCACTCTCGTCTCCAGAGATTTGTTGAACAAGTCTTTAATAGGACTCGCCAGAACCTCTCTGAGCTCCCATAGTATCCTGGGATGGATCCCGTCTGGTCCCATTGCTTTGTCCACCTTCAATTTTTCAAGTTGCTCATAAACACTCTCCTCCGTGAACGGCGCAGAATCCACTCCATTTTCTCGTGTAACTTTGCCAGATAATCTCAGTCCTTCTCCATGATTTTCTTCTGTGAACACAGAACAGAAGTATTTGTTTAGCACATTTGCTTTTTCCTCATCACTCTCCACATATCGGTTCCCAGCATCTTTTAGTTTAGCAATTCCATTTTTCATCTTCCTCCTTTCACTAATATATCTGAAAAATTTTTTTGTCTCCCTTTTTCACATTTTTAGCCATTTGTTCTTCCGCCTGTGCTTTCGCCAGACGTATCTCTCTCTTGGCTTCTTTCAGTGTACCCTGTAGTCCTTTCTGCACTCCTCTTCTTGGGTTTTTTTATATTCCATGAATGCCAACTCTTTCGCCTTTATTTTCTCCGCCACTAGTTTAGAGAACCATATTGGCTTCCTTTTTCTCTTGTTTTTATTGATTTTTTTCACATAAAGGTCCGTAGCCATTTTTATCGCTCCTTTCAGCTTAGACCATTGTCTTTCCACTTCTCTTATATCCTCCTATCCTAACAGCTCTTTCTTCAGGTAGTCTCCCATTGCATTAAAGTCTGTATGTTTGAAATCTAGGACTTTAAGTATCATGCGGCCGTGCTCCACTTTAGCCGTTATATCAAACCAAACCGTTTGATGGTCGCTACTTCCCAGGTGAGCACCCACTCGAACATTAGAGATACTCTCTCCATTTGTGAGGACCAGATCCAGTATCGGTTTTTCTCTCGTGGGTTCCGTCACCATTTGTCTGAGCAGAGCCTCTTGAAAGGCATCCACAATCTCCTACTTCTTTCTGATTCCGCAGATGGAACATTCCAGTCTGCATCCGGCAGGTTGAAATCTCCCAATAGCAGAACCTCCTCTTTCCTTCCAAACTTTTGTATATCCACAATCAGATCCTTATCAATTTGCTGTGATTGAGTCGGAGGTCTGTAGACTACACCCCATAGATAGAAGTTCCATCTTCTCTTTTCAGAGTGATCCATATCGCTTCTTCCTCTTCCCAGGTCCCTTGCATTTCGGTCACTTGGATATTGATCTTTACATAGAGAGCTACTCCTCCACCAGGAACATCCAACCTTTGGTCTTTCCCAGTATAGCAACTCGTATGGTCTTATGTTTACTTGAATATTCTGCTCAATTCATTACATATTTAGATTTCTAGTATGAGGATTAGTATTCAGGAATCAATTCTTATGAAATTGAAATGCATGCAATTAAGGGGCAGACTGGATTGGACCATTCAGGTCTTTATCTGCTGTCATTTACTATGTTACTATATAACATGAAGTGCGTTTAGTCAAGGCAGCAGGCTAAGCCCAAATTATCGACCGTTTGGCTGTAATTGGGAGAGCAAATGAGTGCAGCAGCTTTTCATTTTTTACTCGTATGATCTTCAGTACCGTAGCAGGAGAAGTCCAGTGCCATGAGTTAATTTCTGCCGCTATTATCAAGTTTCAAGTTTAATTAATTTTAATATACCGACCAACGATGTGCACCTGGCCACTTTACAATGCTAAAAATGAAAGGTTAAAATAAATTTTTGTAAGGGGAGGTGGAAATATGAACATTAAATAGACCAATTACAAATACGAACATGTGCTTGAGGGTAAAGGGGAGGGGAAAATTAATAATTACTTCATTAAAAACAAATTAATTAAAGGGAAGGGGGGAGGATAAAATACCAGGACACCTTTCAGGGTCTTAACACTCATTTGGGGGTTTTTTTTTGGGGGGGAATCGTGCTTCAGGTTGTAGTTGAGGCAAGCTATTCCCTGAATGGAAATATCTTAGTGATCAGTATAGTCTGCCGTTCTTATGGTTTCAGGTGGATTTCCTGGGACACCAGGACGCTCAGTTAATATCTGAAGTTTTAAATAAGAAACCAAAGACTGATCTATGGGACATTTGGAGCATTGAGGTTAAGCATCAAATTACTGTGTCTCAATGGCCACGAATTTGGGCTTGGAGGATGAGATGTACAGCGTCGGCATCTATTAGATAAACTTGGTTTTTCTTATTACATAGAGCAGTTTGGACCCCAGTTCGTTTACAGAAATTAGATAGCTCTAAGTCTAATAGATGCTGGCACTGTCATCTCGAAGCTGGGATATTAGATCATTTATTATTCTATTGTCCATTGATACTTAGTTTTTGGAAATCCATTTGGGGCCAAGTAAATAACTTACTGGAAAATCCGGTGGCATTATCATATGACATGGTATTATTTGATACATCAATGAGGGTACACCTAGCGGGGCCTCCGCGTATGCAGATCGCCGGACTTGATGGACCTAGGGTCTGTTCCGGAGATGGCACTTCTTATGTTCTTAAGAGCCAAATATCTTCTAGTAATAATAAATTGTTGCTTATTATGACAGGGGTTGCCATACAACAAATTATGAAAAATTGGAAAAATTGGGATCAATTGAATTATAATTTCTGATGGAATTCACTATGCCATGTTTTTAAAATGGAAAGGTTACTAGCCATACAGCGGGGGCATTCCCAGAAATTTAAGAATGTTTGGGAGCCATTAACAACTTATTGTGCAGAATGAAGAGTATTTTCCCATTTGTATACACACGTCCAGGGTAGGGAGGGTGGCTGGAGATAGTTGATGTTTTCTTATGTTCAAGAACAATGGTTACGTATAAGGTTATAAAAATTAATAATGAGAGACATCACTAGGGATTGTTAGTACAACAAGCAGCTTAAACCACAAGACGAACACTGACAAAAGGGAAGTGGGTTAGAACTACAATGTTTGGAGGAAAGAAAACAAAAAAAGGGACAGATAGTAGGTGGGGAAAGACTACAGTGGAAGAAATGCATGTCCAGGTTTTCCCGGATGTCTGGTAACCCTAGGGTTCCATAAATAATGGTGTGACTAGATAATAGCCTAGAAAAGAAAGTACACAACAACAGTATTGTTTACTTAACAATGAAAGGACAGTTGCAAAGTGCTCAGAAAAGCACTGAATACCTATCAAGAGTCAATCAAGAGTGCAAGAAAAATGGGACGTGCACTGCCTTAAGACACAAAAAGCTTTGGGCTGGAATAAATCATTTCCAGGAAACAAAGCTAATTTTGGCCTTAAAGCAGGTTTTACTCTTCATCTACAGCAAGAGATTATTCTAAATAACACAAAATTTCTTATCTGATTAGAAATAGAAACTCACATAACCTAGGCAGGCAACACACTCATACCCTCGGAACCAGGCATGACAGATGACACATGGCAAATTTTCACATAATGATGCAACAGACAAAGAGATTAAAGGTAAAAATTGTGGGATACTAGACCACAGCTTTATTAAAACAATTTAACAACAGAAATTAAGGGCTCCTTTTATGAAGGCGCATAATAGCGCACCCTAAACTGCCAGATGCGCTAGCCACTACCGCCTCCTCTTGAGCAGGCGGTAGTTTTACGGCCAGCGCGGGGGTTAGCGTGTGATGAAAAGTCGTACGCGTTAAACCCGCTAGCGCGGCTTTGTAAAAGGAGCCCCAAGTCCTACTAAACCAAAACCCAAAAGGTAAAAATTAAAGAAAGTAACATAAAATAAAAATAAAGATCCATCATGTTTCCTGCTCATGTGGGATTCATGGCCCTAGCACCCTCTGCCATTCTTCCCAGTCAATGCAGTTCTCTTGTTTGAGAGGAAGTGGCCTAGTGCTTAAAGGAGTCATGATTAAAGCCGCAAACTCTTTTGCGTCAGGCTAGGCAGGGAAGAGACTCATATCTACAGGACTTTGAAGCCCCTAAAATCTGTTCAATCTCTCAATAAGAAAAAGGCAGTAAGGACTCCAGCTCTGTCGTCACCAGAGGGAGCCTTGGTGCATTGCTTTGAAATCTCTTTAGTATATTCAGTGCAATGGGCTAAGAACCAGGGAAGCTATGTTTCCAATCCATGCTTTTTTCTACTGACAGTCTTTCTGGCTTTGGTCAAGTCACTTTGCCTCACGTATTCACTTAGATCAGCTCAAGCAGTCCACACACTGTAGCAGTGTCTCGCAAACTATTTCCAGCCATGGCACACTAAAGAGGTGGTAACGGCTCGAGGGCAGCCGGAAGTGTGTGGACATTGATGCGATGACATCATGCACACATGTGACATCATTTCAACGGCAGTGCATGCACGCAGACCCTGCAGGTAGGGCCTTGAGCGGGGGGAGAGGCCAACAGGACAGGTGCAGAGAAGAGGAGCGGTTCTGGGGAGGAGGAGAGGCGCTAGTGCTAGTTGACTACAGGACAGTCTACAGGACAGGTGCCGGTGACTCTCCTCTTCGCCGGCGTCTTGTGGAACACTTTTAATCTCGCTGTGGTACAGTTTACGATTCACTGCACTACAGGAAGTCCAGCAATCCACAAACTGCAGGAGTGGGCACACAGCAGGGCACATTTTGTGATTTACTCCATCATCGATCGGCCTCTTCCTCCTGACCTTGTTTTTCATTTACCCCATCAAGCCTGGCGGCAGAGATGCTTAAAATACATCATCTGCTTCTATAGGGCCAAGTCTCATGACTTGCTTCTCTTATTGCCAGTTCAGATGTGGTAATTGAAGAATTGAAGGAAGATAAAATGGCAAATTTATGGGGTCTTTTACTAAGGCACGCTAACTGATTTAGCGTATGCTAAATGCTAACGTGCCAATTATATTCTATGGACGCGCTAGAATTTAGCACGTGATAAATCAGCTTAGTAAAAGAGGGGGTTAGTGTTTTAATGAAGAAGTGGGGATGGAACTGTACACATCAGGGATGCACATGTAAATGAATATTTGTTAAAATATAAACATTTATTAAAAGTCAGTAAAACAGTCTCTGACTCAAATATTGATTGCACTGTCCGTGTTTTGGCTTATGACAAAACAATTAACATATATTGATAATATCAAACAGAGAAATGTATAAGTTTTTGGTTTGAGATACAATAAATAGAATGCGTAAGCTTATTTTAATTTTTTTCTTTTTTTTACAGAGACAATGATTGTACAAAAAGTTAAATAAAAATGAGCATAGAATCAAATAAGATAGCTTAAAACCACCCTGATTGAGAGATGAGCCAAACAGATGAAAAATAGTGAAAGTGAAGCATGTGGGTGTGATCTTCAAACAGAATCCCCTCAAAAAATTTATATTATGATGTGTGACGTGATCAGTGTAATAAAGATATGTCGTGTTTTGTCATGCTCATATTCTGGCTGGCTGAATAGCGGCTTTGTCTGGAACAGAGGTAGAGAGGAGGAAAGAAGAGAAAATTTCAAGGGAATGGATGAAGGATAGGAAGAAAGGCCTTTTAACAAAGATTTTTCCTAGGCTTTTATTCTTTCACCTCTATTTCAAGTACCCTCCTTATGACATACTTTTTATCCCCTCTTTCCATGTTGTCATACCATACAAACCTCCTTCCCCTTCTCTGTGATTTCAGCCATCTTCAGCCTTTCCCTATCTCTTTTATTCAGAAAATTCCTTTCCTTCTTGGTAGATTGAAATAGAAATAGTGACGCTTAATTGGTTGTAATTCCTGAAGAGACCAGTAGTACTGGGAATCAAAGTACCATCTCATAGAATTAATATCATGCTTAATTGACACTAGAAGTTATGCAGTGCAAAGTTCCAGATTAATTACATTTGTTTAACACTGATGTTCTTGCCAGTGAGTTTAAGTATTGATACTTAAAGGCACTATATACAAAAAAAAAGTAATAGGGCAGTTGCTACGACCAATTAAATAATGGATTAATTAATGCTGCTAGGGAGCGGTATTAGCTAAGATATTCTGTTTGTTTTTCTTGTCTTTCACATGTGTCTAGGTTTTTCTAAGCATGTCCTTTTTCTGTGATCAGATTAGTTTTGGGCAATTGAGTTTAAGTAATTCTGAAGGGCAGTAAGGGGGTACTACTATAACTGAGTGCCAAAATTAGGTGCCTAGAAGCAATGCACTGATGCAAATTTGATAGCTGCTTCTGGACAGCAAAATGATACAAGGTGTAATGATACAGGGTGGGCCACGGAAAAGTAGCCCGCCTCCAATACTGGTGCCAGAAAGATGGTGTTCTCCCTGAAACAGTGAATAGTGATTGTGGAAGGTGTATAGACGTGAATGGGGACCTCTTTCACCATCTATTGTGGGTAAGTGAATAAAAAAAATCCAATTGCTCGTTCATCTTGTCATACTATCGCTGGAGGCGGGATACTTTTATGTGGCCCACCCTGTAGAATATTGTACTAGTGTAAAACTCTGCATTTATGTACCTACAATTAGACCTGCCCATTTATTGCCATGACAACAGCAGGTATAAAAGTATGCACCTGAATGTGGCACTTTACGGGGGGGGGGGGGAGGGTAGGGGGGGAGGGGTGCTGAGATATTCTCAGCCCAACCAAGAAGAGAATGACATGGATGTGATTCAATCAATGATCTAAAACAATGTCAAAACATAGAATTCATTCCTGCAAATTGGCTTGTAACGAAATAAGAGAACACTTTTCAGCTGCAGTGGCAAAATAACGTTCAGAATTTAAGAAGTTGGTTGGTTGAGCTGAGAATTTTTCAGCACCCCTTTGTAGTGCATGGCTAATGGTATTCTGTAAGCTAGTATATATGCATAAGTGGGGGCCTGGCAATGCCCTACCATGTTCCATCCATAACCTTCAAATTCTATAAAGTTGGGTGCCCATATTTATGCTCATGAGTAAATTCTAAATATGGCACTCAAAACTGCACATACAAATTTGGGTGCACATCCAATTTAATTGAATAATGAGCACCAATAATTGAGTGCAGGGTCATGCACTTGGGCTGCAAAAAAATCTAGGAAAACAGTATAGTATAGGATGCAAAGCACTTCTGTGTGTGGAAGAAGAGTAGGACTTAGGGGTGATTGTGTCTGATGATCTCAGGGTGGCAAAACAGGTAGAAAAGGTGACGGTCAAAGCCAGAAGGATGCTTGGGTGCATAAGGAGAGGAATGGGCAATAGGAAAAGGGAGGTGATAATGCCGTTGTATAAGTCTCTGGTGAGGCCCCATTTGGAATATTTGCAATTTTGGAGACCATACCTTCAAAAAGATATAAGTAGAATGGAGTTGGTCCAGATGGCTGCTACAAAATTGGTTTGTGGTCTTTGTCATAAATCGTATGGGAGGACAGACTTAGAGACCTTAATATGTATATTCTGGAGGAAAGATGGGAGAGAGCGGATATGATAGAGACATTAAAATATCTCTGTGGTGATAATGTATAGGAGGTGAGTCTTTTTTGAATGAAGGAAAACTCCGGAAGGAGAGGGCATAGGAGTAATGTAAGAAAATACTTCTATTCATAAAGGGTGGTAGATGCATGGAATAGTCTCCTGATAGAGGTGGTGGAATTGAAGACTGTATCTGAATTCAAGATAGCATGAGACAGACATGTGGGATCTCTTAGGGAGAGGAGGAGATAACGGATGTTGTGGTCAGGCAGACTGAATGGACCATTTGGCCTTTATCTGCCATCATGTTTCTATGTTTCTATGTTGGTTGTTCATTTATTGGCACAATTTGAATTTACATGTGCATCATTGTAGTCGGAATAAATTTATAAAGATGTCTGCATAAATTTTTATCTGTGGATCTGAAAAGGGGGCATGGCCAAGGAAGGGTATGCGCTTCCCTAGGCTTGCAAAAATGCCTACAATGTAGGCGATCCTTCTCAGGGTGTATTTTTTTTAAACGTGCATCCCAATTGGCTGGTTAGACAGCCTACCTCTGCCTACCTCTGCCTATAATCGGGACACCGTTTATATTGAATGAAAACGTGGAAAATCACTGGACTAAGTTTCTGATCTGAGAAAGAAGGGGTTATCTTCGAAAGCTAATCATAAACTACATTAAGTTAGTCGAATAAGGTATTTTTTTCTCCTTTATGTTTGTTTTATTTCTACATATTACCTTGAAGACATATCTGAAACCTACTTGCACCAATAACAAACGAATGTACCATTTGAACTCCATGGGTTGACAAGTTTCTTCCACTTCTTGGCCACAAATTTGTGCAAAACTCTCACAGCATATTAACGAAGGTAAGGGGGCTACATAGAATGCAAAGTGTGCTCTGATCATAAGAACATAAGAATTGCCATACTGGGACAGATCAAAGATCCATCAATCCTAGTATCCTGTCTCTAACAGTAGTCAGCCCAGGTCCCAAAGTACCGTACCTAGCTAGATCCCAAGTAGTAAAACAGATTCTATGCTGCTTATCCTAGGAATAAGCAGTGGATTTCCCCAAGCCCTCTCAATAATAACCTAACATCTATTTTAGGAAATTGAGAATTTTTTGTGTTTTACTATGGTTGAGATGGCTGGGTTTGTTTTTGTTTTATATTATGAGCATGGGGGGGGAGGGGGGTGGTTTAGAAGGGTTTTTTTTTTTTAATGCCCCTTCAATTCAATTATAATCAGTACAAGTGATAACTATTCACTTGGTCACAATAAAATTCCTATCTAAGAAAACAAACTAGGTTTAGTTATCTATTCTATATGGTTGCTGTGAACAGTAATGTCTGCATCATAGTCATGTCTTACAGTTCTATACACAAAAATAGGCATCTAATATCTTAGCCCATTTATTGACGATGAACCAGGAATATGGTGGTCTTCAATTTTGTTATGCTGATGATATCTATATACTTTTTCAGTTAAAAGATGCAATATGTTCTAGTCATGGAGGTGAATACTTGTCTTACCCTTTCCTTTTATGAAGCTGCGTTAGGCTTTTTGTTTTTTTTACTGGCTGTGGTGGTAAAAGCTTCGACAGGCAAAAATATCTGGAAAAGTTAAGAGAGGCTGGTCGTGTAGTCAGGAAAGCAAAGATGCAAATGGAAGAAAAAAAAATAGCTGAAACGGTAAAACAGGGAGAGAAGACATTTTTAACATATATTTGTGATAGGAAGACGTGCAAAAATGGCATTGTGAGACTCAAAGGTGAAGGGGAGAAATATGTAAAAGCTGAATTGCTTATCAAATATTTCTGTTCTGTGTTCATGGCTGAAACGCCTGGAGCGGGACCACAGAAGACAAACATGAATAGGTAGACCCTGATCAATTTTCAGGGGTTGCGTTCGTGAAGAGCTAGCTAAAATAAAAGTAGACAAAGCGATGGGGCCAGATGGTGTAAAGTACATCCAAGGATAATGAAGTAACTTAGGGAAGTTCTGGTGGCTCCGCTGACTGACCTTTTTAATGAGTCTCTAGAGTCGTGAGTGGTACCGGAGGACTAGAGAAGGGCAGATGTGGTCCCTCTCCACAAAAGTGGAAGTAAGGAAGAAGTAGGGAATTACAGGCCGGTAAGTCTGACTTAAGAACATAAGAAATGCCTTCACCGGATCAGACCCTAGGTCCATCTAGTCCGGCGACCCGCACACACGGAGGCCAAGCTAGGTGCTCCTTGATGGAGACCTTGATTACCAGTATCCCTCAATGTGATTTGCAAGAAGGTGTGAATCCAACTTGCGCTTGAATCCTAGAATGGAAGTCTCCGTCACAACCTCCTCCAGGAGAGCATTCCAAGCGTCCACCACTCGCTGTGCGAAACAGAACTTCCTGACATTTGTTCTGAGCCTGCTGCCCCTCAGTTTCAGTCCATGACCTCTTGTCCATGTCACATTTGAGAAAGTGAATAACGATGTTTCTTGGTCTATTTTGTCGAATCTTTTTAGTATTCTAAAAGTCTCTATCATATCCCCTCGCAGTCTCCTCTTTTCGAGGGTGAACAGTCCCAGTTTTCCGAGGCGTTCCTTGTAGGTCAAATTTTCCGTACCTTTTACTAGTTTCGTGGCTTACCTCTGCACCCTCTCCAGCAGGGTTATATTTTTCTTTAGGTATGAAGACCAGTGTTGGACACAGTATTCCAAGTGTGGTCTGACCATAGCTCTGTAAAGTGGCATTATAACGTCCGCTGATCTACTCTTGATCCCCTTCTTTATCATGCCCCGCATCCTGTTTGCTTTCTTTGCCGCCGCCGCGCATTGAGCCGACGGCTTCAGGTTCCTGTCTATCAGAACCCCCAAGTCCCTTTCTTGTTCGCTTTTGCCTAATCTTACGCCTAACATTTTATATTCTTGTTCCTTGTTTTTCCTGCCCAGGTGCATCACTTTGCACTTTTCTATATTAAACTTCATCTGCCATTTGACCGCCCATTTCTCCAGCTGGTTCAGATCTTTCTGAAGATCCTCGAAGTCCTTTAGTGAGCCAACTGCCCGACATAGTTTTGTGTCATCTGCAAACTTGATTATATTACTTGTTGTTTCCTCTTCCAGGTCATTTATAAAGATATTGAACAAGATGGGCCCAAGAACCGAGCCCTGGGGCATGCCACTAGTCACCATCTCCCAGTCTGAGAATTTCTCATTTATGCTTACCCTCTGCAATCTGTTTGCAAGCCATTTGCCAATCCTTCTATGGTAAGCAAATTAATGAAAACACTTTTAAAACAGAGAATGGTGCAGTTTCTGGAATCCTGTGGATTATAGGACCGGAGGCTAGAGGTAGGTCTTGTCAGACAAATCTGATCAATTTCTTTGACTGGGTGACCAGAGAATTGGATAGAGGGAGTACGCTAGATGTGGTGTATTTAGATTATAGCAAAGCCTTTGACATTGTTTCACACAGACTAATAAATAAACTGAGTGCCCTCGGGATGGGTCCCAAAGTGACAGGCTGGGTCAAGAACAGGTTGAGGGAAAGAAGCCAGAGGGTAGTAATCAGTGGAGATCACTCTGAGGAAAGGGATATTACCAGTGGTGTGCCTCAAGGTTCTGTTCTTGGGCCTGTTCTTTTTAACATTTTTATAAACGATATTGCTGCAGGGCTGTTGGGTAAGATTTGCCTCTTTGTGGATGATACCAAAATCTGTAATAGAGTAGACACCCAGGATGGTGTGAATAACATGGAGAAGCTTGAAGAATGGTCTGAAATTTGGCAGCTAAAATTTATTGCTAGAAATGCAAGATCATGCATTTGGGTTGCAAAAACCTGAGGGAACAGCACAGTTTAGGGGGTGAAGAACTTATGTGCATGTGGATGTGGCAGACTAGATGGGCCATTTGGCCTTTATCTGCCATCATGTTTCTATGACAGACGCGTGGGACTTGGGTGTGATTGTATGTGATGATCTTAAGGTGGCCAAACAGGTTGAAAAGGTGATGGCAAAAGCTAGAAGGATGCTAGGGTGCATAGGGAGGGGTATGGCCAGTAGGAAAAAGGAGGTATTGATGCCCCTGTATAAGACTCTGGTGAGACCTAAATTTGGAATATTGTGTACAATTCACCTTCAAAAAGATATAAAAAGGATGGAGTCAGTCCAGAAGAAGTCTACTAAAATGGTGCTTGCTCTTCGTCATAAGGCAACAGACATAAAGATCTCAATCTGTATTCTTTCGAGGAAAGGCAGGAGAGGGGAGATATGATAGAGATGTTTAAATACCCACGTGGCGTAAATGAGCATGAGTTGAGTCTCTTTCATATGAAAGGAAGCTCTGGAATATGAGGGCATAGGATAAAGCTATAATATGTCATTTGTAAGTTAACTTTTAATTATATATAAAAAATGTTTAATTTGTTTTGGTTTTCATTGTTTAGTATTGTATGTAAACTACCTTGATGATTTTTTAGGCCCAGTTTAGTGGTATATCAAATGTTAATAAAGATAAAGATTATAGAATGCTAGCATAACTGTATAGATAATGTGCTTGTGTTTAGACACAATTACTCATAGGCAACTGTGTACAGTATATTTCTCAAACCCATTCACTAACAGTCCTCAGCGACACCACCAGGGACTCAGTAACTTTCATAGTCCGTGGCTTTTAGTGTCCTCTCCTCATCGGACTCCTTTTTATAGTATCTTTATTTATTATTATTTTATTTAATACTTTAGTTCAATGATAATTAATAAGTACTTAGCTTAGTGGTCACAATGCAGAGATATGCAGGGATAAGCAGGGGTATGTGTGCACTTATGTCGAGAATGACACGGTGACAATATTCATCACCATTCCCGTCCCTGCGGATAACCGTGGGAAACCATCCCATGTCATTCTTTAGTGTCTATCTCAACCACAGTCTTTCAATGCGAAGCTTGAGGGTAAGTGGCTGTGCCCATTTATACTCTGATTCCTCCCTCTCTCCTTTATAGAATGACATGGAGATGATTTCCTGTGGTTATCCGCAGGGACAGGAACAGTGATGAATTTTGTCACCATGTCATTCTCTATACCAGGGGTGCCCACACTTTTTGGGCTTGCGAGCTACTTTTAAAATGACCAAGTCAAAATGATCTCCCAACAATAAAATTAAAAAAAAACACAAAGCACACTGTACGCTGAGAAAATGTTAATTATAATTCCTATTCCGGGGGGTTTTCAAAGAGGTCAAGGCAGATGACTCTATGCACTGTCACCTCAGTAACAACCATACAAAAATAGACAAATATACCCCCTCCCTTTTTACTAAACCACAATAGCAGTTTTTAGCACAGGGAGCTGCGCTGAATGCCCAGCGCTACTCTCGACGCTCATAGGCTCCCTATGCTAAAAACCGTTATTGTAGTTTAGTGAAAGGGGGGCCATAGTGCAAAATATATACAGCAGATATAAATTCAGACACATTTTGATCACTAAATTGAAAATAAAATCATTTTTCCTACCTTTGATGTCTGGTGATTTCATGAGTCTCTGGTTGCACTTTCTTCTTCTGACTGTGCATCCAATCTTTCTTCCCTTCTTTTAGCCTGTATGCTTCCTCTCCTCCAGACCTCATTCCCTCTCCCAACTTTTTCTTCCTCTCTCCCTGTCTCCCTTTCTTTTTTTCTCTCTTCATGCCCCCTTTCTTTTTTTTTTCTGTTTCCCTTCTTTCCTTCTGTCTCCCTGCCTTCCCCCTTTCTTTCTTTCTCCCTGCTCTCCACCAAGCCACTGCTACCACCATCGGGGAACAGGCCCCCAAGCCGCGGCCGCCGTCATCGGGTAACAGGCACCAAAGCCGCCACCACTCCATCTCTCCCTGCTTCCCTGTGTTGGGCTGACCAGCATTCCTCTCCCCGACGTCAATTCTGCCGACGGAGAGGAAGTTCCGGCCCAGCTAGGCAGCGATTGGCTGGCCCGAACTTCCTCTCCGGTGGCAGAATTGACGTCGGGGAGAGGAAGGCTAATCAGCCCGGTAGATCGCCAAGGCAAAGTGAGTTTATCACGGAGCCCGGGATGGGCTCCGCGATCGACTCACTTTGCCTTGGTGATCTACCGGTCAATCGCGATCGACCTATTGGGCAGCCCTTCTCTACACCTATGCTCCAAAGATAACTTGCCCACATACACCCGCATGCAAACTATGCAGTATTGAAGAAATGTATATACCCCCTCCTTTACAAAGCCGTACTAGCATTTTTAGCACCGGCCGCGGCGGTAACAGCTCAGATGCTCATAAGGATTCTATGAGCGTTGGAACTGTTACCACGGTGGCTGGCGCTAAAAATGCTAGCGTGGCTTTGTAAAGGAGTTGGATAGTTATTACTGCAGATGGACAGACTAGATGGGCCATTTAGCCTTTATCTTTCATCATGTTTCTATGTTTCTAGTTATAGAACAGCAGTTAGTCACATATCTGGCGTGTTCATTTGCATATGCACACATATGTTTGTATATTCTAAGCATTTATGAATATACTGCCAGCACTTAGGGCCTGATTCTGAAAACACGTGTCCCCGTGGGGGTGCTCTAAGGGATCTGACCAATTGGAATCTTAAACCACTGCCAGAGCATTCCCAGAATGCACTGGGAGAGAGGCATAAGATTCTGGTTGGCCCAAATGCCTTGAGCACCTAGGCCAATCAGGGTCTTAGGCCTCTCTCCCAGTGCATTCTGGGATGCACCAGGAAGGGGCAGGCCCACCATTTAGTGAAGGCAGGCCTGCTAGCCAGACAGAGGAGCCACCCGTATGGCTGGCCAACTTAATATCAGGTATTTTGGGATCTGGGGTATGCCCTTCGGGGGGGGGGGGTGTTCCAGCAGGAGGGACTGGACATCCCTCCTGTGGGGGAATGTCTTTGGGGTATCAGCAGGAGGAATTGGGCACTCCTTCTTCCGCCAATATTCACGGGTGGGGGGGATGTCTTTGGGGGTCCCAGCAGGAGGGACTGAGAATCCCTCCTGCTTGTCATCTTTGAGGAATCTCCTGCCATGGCCGCTAAACTGATCACATCAGGGGGATTCCCTTGCCGCGATCAGCTTAGCGACAACACAATTCTCTAACCAGCGCCAGTTAGAGTCGTGATAGTTAGGCGGCTGCCTGTGTGCGATTCTCAAAATCCGCTTAGGTGGCTTCTGAGACCGGGCACCCTATACAGAATCCAGGCCTCACTGTATAGAATTATCATAAATGATTCTTCTTTAGCTGGCCCACTATACCATCTGCTCATCTGAAATGGTTTAAGAACCCAATAAGTAAGGCAGGAACTGGGATCTGCCTAGCAAGCAAACATCCAAGAGCTTTGCACAGTAGCTTTTATCTGAAATGGTTGGAATCATATTTGATCTGGATAATGAATTTTTCCAGATTTTGGTTATTTCAGATAAGGTGAATTTGCTGATGAAAGAAAATCCAGACAATAGAAGATTTTCTAGATAATGGATAATGGGATAGTGGAAGTTTTCCAGAGAATGAAATACATGAAGCAAACAGCTTTTTGAATAGACATTCTTTTCAGATAAATTGCACATTGGTAAAAACCTGTGATTTTTATTCAAGTAATTCAACTTATCAGATACAGAAACTTCATCAGCAGGACATTGTACCACTGTAAATCATTTTTTAGGCCCCCTTATTAAAGTAGAATTCTAAATATTGGGTCATTATGTCCTAATGTAGCAAAAGTGTAGAACCTGGTGTAATTTAGCTTGTGTTTTGGTTCATGTCCTCCACATTGGACCCTTGTTAGTTGTTAAATGACCCAGCTGAGATCCAGGCATTAGCTGTGCAAGGGGCCAAGAGACTCACTTATAAAAAGCAATAAACCCTGGAGCTATTACCATTCTCAGAGAGCCAAACTCCACTTTGTGAACATAGCCAGGAGCACATTGTAGTCCCCCCGAGAGAGAATGGACAGGAATGTGCTTGAATGAGTCGGCTTCAATGTGTATTTGCACCAGAATCTGCAGAGTGACAGCAGAGTCAAGGATGTCCCACTTTTTGTCCAGCCTCACACGAGTACCGAACCGAAGATGCCAGTGCATGTGGGCAGAATGTGTGAACTGTGGGGACATCACTGCAGTTTGATATGAGAAATGATATCAGAGATTAGTTAACCGTATGGGCTGAGTCCCAGGGGAGGTGTGTGAAATGAATCAGATTAAACAAAATTGATACAGTGAATACTTAATCAAACAGACAAAGGTAGTCTGCACAGCTAATTAGGGGCAAATATAGCATCCCTCTTGTACCTCATTTAACTGACAAATTGTGCAGACAGTTTTAATGGGAGTCTGTTTAGCAAAGAGAAAGCTGTACAGTTGACAGCTTGGCAAAATGCGGTTTCTGTAACACCACATGATGCTTATGGAAATCAGCCTGCTACAGCTGAGCTCTGAGTAGGCAAACATTTCCCCGACTATAGGAAAATAAACTTTGAAATGCTTTTGATCACTGAATTTGTGAAAATGCAGATGCCATTTTCCATGTTTTGTTTTGTTTTTTGAAGTTCCAGCATTAGGGCTTTCTCTGACTAAATAAATAGTAAGTTTACTCAAGCAGCCTAATATAAATAAAGTACATTACTGAGTATAGAAAGGTAAAGTGAGAAATCAGCATAGGAAGAGAATTTACCTCTTTCTATATCTATATATCTGTATCTTTTTCTACTCCCAAAAGTGATCACTGTCATGTTTGGTTGTATATCTCTTTATCTATAAATGAGAATATAGCAAAGGTCACTTTCTGGTGAAGAACAAGATATAGAAAGGTGGTAGAACTAATGAACATGAACTGAAGTTGTAGGGAGGTAGAAGTAACATGCAATGGCAGATGACATTTAGGGCTCCTTTTACAAAGGTGCGCTAACCATGTGCATGTTAGTCTATGGACACGTTAGCATGTGAGTATATTTAGCGTGCACTAAACACGCACTAAAACGCATAGCGCACCATAGTAAAACAGGGGGTTAATATGAGCAAGTGCAAAGTGATGCATGTGGGAAAGAGGAACCCGAACTATAGCTACATGATGCAGGGTTCCATGTTGGAAGTTACTGCCCAGAAAATGGATCTAGGTGTCATTGTTGTGGATATGTTGAAACCCTCAGCTCAGTTTACAGTAGCAGCAGCTAAGAAAGCAAGTAGAATGTTAGGAATTATCAGGAAAAGGAATGGCAAACAAAGATGAAAATGTTATAATGCCATTGTATCGCTCTATGGTACGGCCGCACCTCAAATACTGTGCAATTCTGGTCATCGTATCTAAAAAAAGCTATAGTAGAATCAGAAAAGGTACAGAGAAGGGCAACAAAAATAATAAAAGGAATGGGATGAATTACCTACAGTATGTGGAAAGGCTAAAGCGGCTAGGACTCTTCAGCTTGGAGAAGAGAAGGCTCGGGAGATATGATAGAGGTCTATAAAATATTGAGTTGAGTGGAAAGTGTAGATGTGAATTACTTGTTTACTCGTTCCAAAAATACTAGGACTAGGGGGCATGTGATGAAGCTATTAAGTAGTAGATTTAAAACAAACTGGAGAAAATATTTCTTCACTCAACGTGTAATTGAACTCTGGAATTTGTTGCTAGAGAATGTGATGAAAGAAGTTAGCTTAGCAAGGTTTAAAAAAAAAAAAACGGTTTGGATAATTTCCTAAAGCAAAAGTCAATAAGGCACTATTGAGACGGCTTAGGGAAATTTGCTGCTTATTCCTAGGATAAACAGCAGAAAATCTGTTTTATTTCTTTGGGATCTTGCCAAGTAATTGTGATCTAGGTTGGCCACTGTTGGAATCAGGATACTTGGCTTGCTGGACTTTCAGTCTGCCCAGTATGGCAATTCTTATAAGTACTTTTTCATGGAGAGGGTGATGAATGCCTCACCATCGATGAGGTGGTGGGTCAAAAAAAAAAAAGTGAGATAAATACAGAGGTTCCCTTTGTAAAGAGAGGATGGAATCAAAGCAAAACTTAAATGGCCTTCACAAAGAATGGGCGTGACCTGCACTGAGTGTCAGATACAACTCTTAGCAAATTTATTAGGCTACTAATGAAGCCACTAGTGAAAGTAGTCACTGTCAATCAGAGGCCATCAGAACTAATAGGCTAACAAACACAATATTGTGTAATACAATACTGTACATACATAACAATATAAAAAAAACAAAACTATAGTCCTAGAGTTTTGCAACAATATACACAAGTAAGCCAATATAATTATTCATTTAAATTAACAAACCCATACTTTCTTGAATTTTCTCAAACTGCCACTCTTAATTGCATATACTTTCACATATTTATTATAAGCATACCATGTTTCACCAACTATTATAATCCAATTTAGAAAAATCCTTCAAATTAGATAACATTGTTTTGATTGTTATTGTTGAGGCCTCGGAGTTGTCCTTGATTGCTCTTAAAGATATTATGTGTGAATATGGTCAGCTCTCAGGATTTAAAGCTAACCTATCCAAGACAGAGGTGATGAATATATCAGCATCTATGGCAAAGGTTAAGGAATTACAGAGATCAGTGCCTTTAAGGTGGGCAAAGGGACCTATTCGCTATTTAGGAATAATTTTGGGAGTAGATTGGACACTCTTGTTTCAACAGAACTATGTTCCACTAGTAGTAGATATTCAGAAAGATTTAGAACGGTGGAATAAGATGTTCATCTCATGGTTAGGACTTATGGAAGTGGTAAAGATGATGATTCTTACTAAATTTCTGTATCTGTTTCAAGTACTGCCGATTGAAATTCCAAAATTGTATTTTCAAAAATGGAATAGTATGATATTGAAATTTATTTGGGGAGGAAAGCATCCAAGAGTAGGAAGCTATGCAATGTTTAAGTCTAAGGCGGAAGGAGGTTTAGGTTTACCTCATTTGAAAAATTATTATAGAGCTGGTCAGCTGAGAGCGATAGTTGAATAGCATTCATACCCACTTAAATTATGGGTGAAGATAGAACAAGAAATGTTAGAAGGGATAGGGAATATTAGAGAGCTGAAATATCTATCATGGGTGACTTTGGGAGAAAAAGAAAAAATAAATATAAGTAATCCTTTTAGTAGTTGTTTTATGAGAATATGGAAAAGTGCAGTTAAAACACTTTTGGGTAAAGAAAAAAGTATCTACCGTATTTGCCGGCGTATAGGACGACTGGGCGTATAAGACGACCCCCCAACTTTTAGTTAAAAAATAGAGTTTTGTGTTATACTCGCCGTATAAGACGACCCCTTCTTCCGCACACCTTCTCTACCGCCCCGGGTGCAGCACAGCCGGCCAGGTTCCCTTACTTTTGTGGCACTTCCCCGACCGACCGACAACAGCCCCGGTCCGACAAACCTCCCTGCCCTTAACCGCGAATCTTACAGCTGCTGTAAGAAGGTATTTAGATTCGCGGCTACAGGGCAGGGAGGATTGTCGGACCCGGGCTGTTATCGGTCGGTCGGGGAAGTGCCACAAAAGTAAGGGAACCTGGCCGGCTGTGCTGCAACCGGGGCGGGGCGGCCGCCCCTCTCTCTTGGTAGCCACTCGAACCGCGAGGCTACTCTCCTTCTCCTTACCTGCCATGCCTGCAGCACAGAGCCGAACGGAAGTCTTCCCGACGTCAGCGCTGACGTCGGAGGGAGGGAGGGCTTTGTTTAAGCTTTGTTTAAGCCCTCCCTCCCCTCCGACGTCAGCGCTGACGTCGGGAAGACTTCCATTCGGCTCTGTGCTGCAAGCAGAGAAGGTAGGGAGAAGAAGAGCCGCGCGACTGAGTACATCCAGCCCCGCAAGTAAGGGCATGTAAACTGTACCCGGCGTGTAAGACGACCCCCGACTTTGGGGAGGATTTTAAGGTACTGAAAAGTCGTCTTATACGCCGGCAAATACGGTATTTCTCTCCTATGTTATATGTATAAGATTTTATACCAGGTAGGGAAGGGGGGATTTTTAAGAGGTGGGAGATAAAAGGTTTGAGATGTTTTGGTCAATTTATTGAAGAGGGGGAGGTTAGAGCTTTTGTAGATCTTCAGGACCAATATTAATTGGCAGCGAGAGATCTCTTTCCCTATTTACAGGTGAAAAATTATATTATGACATGGAAAAAGAAATATTAAGGAAATCTGAATTTGAAAAGAGGTTAGGAAATCCAGTTATAAAAGGGTGTATTTCTTGGTTATACAAAATCGTACATGTGCATGAGAAAAAGAAAACATCATATCTGAAAGCATGGGAAAAAGACTTGGGGAAGGAATGGTCAACTTCTGAATGGGGGGCAATTGTATCACATCTTTTTCATACAGCTAGAGCTGCTACTTTGGTGGAAAATGCTATTAAACTTGTAGTACGATGGTATATTACCCCGGTATTAATAAGTAAATGTGTGAAGGGGGGGAGGAAGTTTGTTGGAGAGGCTGTGTTGAGAGAGGTACATTTTATCATATATGGTGGGAGTGTCAAGTTATTCAAAGATATTGGGAACAAATGTTTTATTATGTGAGTAGGTTAATTCAGATTCCTCTGGGTGAGTGCTGAAAGGACACTATTGGGAGCTGGGGTGGAGGGATTATCATCTTCCCAATCCAAGTTTATGGAATTGGCATTTATAGCTGCCCGACTAATATTGGCTCAGCAATGGTGTACCCCAAATGCTCCCACAATAAGAGATATGAGGGATCGTTTAGGGATAGTGTGTGAGAAATATAGATTATTGGCCCTTCTAACAAACCGATGGTCAAAGTTTAAAGATATATGGGGGAAATATATTGAATTGGAAAAAGAGGATTTTTGAAGGATTTATAATTTATGTTATCCTATCCTTATGAAAAGAATGCCCAGGCCTCCCGAGGAGGAGCAGTGGGAGGAGAAGTAGTGGAGGAAGAACTCCCCACTGGAGCCCAAACGTCGGCTTTCAAAGCAGAGGCGGGAAAAAAACTTCACTTCATTGATTAATATACAATTTGGACAATTGATTAAGCCTGCAGTAGTAAATTTAGAGGAACTATGGAGGGCTATTGAAATCATGGACTCTAACCTTCAAAAGGCAATGACTATGGTACATGCTGATTGCACCTCTGTCAGCTCTCAGATAGAGGTCCATGAAAAAATGTTAAAAGAACAGGGAGATGATATAAAAAGACATGAAGAACAGATCACTCAAATTAAAAATGGAGAAATGGAGATTATTAAAGAAATATCTTTTATTTTAAAAAAAACAAACCAAAACTTGAATATATGAAAAATAAACAGAGAAGAAACAACTTAAGATTGGTCAATTTTCCTAAATCTCCAGTATTATCTCCAATTGAGATGGTGCATAAATAGCTGAAGGAAATTTTAATGATTCCGCAAGATAATTTACCACCTATTACTGGGGCCAATACATATCTCCATTGACAATTTTAAAGGTGTCCACAAAGCCTTGTGCATTAAAAAAGATGAGGATTGCATTAAGCTTACTGAATGCAATGATGTTCTGATTGAAATCCATACTAATTTCCATTGTATGTCATCTAATTTTTTTATCCATGTCAAACTCCCAAGTGCTCTGTATTCCTTTTGGTACCTTACACATATTAAATTTTAAACGCTTGCACCATTGAGAAGCCGCTCCCTTCCCTTCTGATATCACAGAACAAAGTGATACACAATCCGAATGGGCTGATTTTATACAATGTGAAAGATGAATCCATCTGTAATATTGCTGTTCTGGCAGACCATATTTATCTTTTAAAATAGGAAATAGCATCCAATCTTGTTGTTGCATTTAGGGGTCCTTTTACTAAGGCGCATTAACTAATTTAGCGCATGCTAACTGATTTAGCATGTGCAAATGATTAGCATGCACTAAATGCTAACGTGTCCATAGAATATAATGTAAATATCACAGTCATATACAGTGGTGCCTCGCATAACGAACGCCTCGCACAGCGAACGCTTCGCACAACGAACTTCATGTCTTGCTTCCTACAACGAACTTCGTTTCACACAACGAAGTCGCCCGAGCTGCATCCTTCCGCGCAGGCACTGCGCTTAACTGCCCTCTCTCCGCCTGGCTCCCTGTGCAGTGGCGGACCGTCGGCTCGCAGGGGCCCGGCGCCTACTGCTGATGCGTTGGGGGGGGCGGAGCTACTCTCGCCGCTTCCCCGATGCTAGAAAAAAAAAAAAAATGAACAGTTAAGTCCCAGTTTTTGCCGCTGAGACTCTGCCCTCTCTCACTGTAAAATTAGACTCTACTTAGTCTGTCTTTAAATTTAAAAAATGTGTGTTGTTTTAAAAAACAATTATGTTTTTAGATGTATCTAAATAAAAATAATAACAAAAAATTTATCTTTTTTTATGTCATCTTAGCATATTTTATGCTACACAACGAATTATTTTTTTTAACATGTATTGTTATGGGAAAACGCGTTTCACATAACGAACTTTTCGCATAACAAACTTGCTCCTGGAACCAATTAAGTTCGTTGTGTGAGGCACCACTGTATATGGCATTGATAATTCATAAAAAAACAAGTAAAACAAGAAAAACAAAGAAATTATTGAGAGGGCTAGTGAAGAAGCCATAGCCATTAAGAGTTACTGGTTAACCACGAATTATGTGGTGACCAAATGGCATGTCTGAAGCCTTTAAAAAAGACATCTATAAGAAGTTTTCAAAAACGATGGTGGACATAGAATATAATGGGCACGTAATCATTTGCACACATAGTTTGTCCCATGGAGCCCAAAGTACCCTGTTGAATTTTTGACTTTCTTGAGTTTTGACACTGGAGTGCTGGGGAGGGTATGGGGTGGGATTGGAATTCGGGAGTTGATTTTTGAATTGTCTTGTAGAGTTCTTTAGTCTCCGTGCAGAAACCCCGCGGATGACTCTTATCTTCTGTTTTGCACTAATTTTGTATATGTTCTGACTGTTGTATTTCATTTGTATGTGTCTTTTTTCAAATAAAACCAAATTGAATAATAATAATAAAAAAAAAATAATTTGCACACAGTAAATCGATTAGCGCACTTTAGTAAAAGGACCCCTAAATGCCTATGCCAAATTCCAACTCTTTTTCAGATTTTCCAATCCACAGACAATCCCTGAATTTTATACATTGTGTTATTCCATATTGGAGCTCCAAAAAAGTTTCATTCCATTTAGACTTAACTGTCTTTTCCAATTCTAGAAATGCTAACTTAGAAGCTATAACCACAGGATTCCTTCTCGGGTCATATTTATGAACTGAAAATGGAATTGTTCATAAGGGTGTTTCAAACATTGCCTCTTCAAATTTAAACCAGGCAGGTATTATAGATTGTGATTCCAAGACCAACCACTTAGAACTTTGTCTCAGGATAAAAGCCAAATGATACTCATAGAAACTTGGAAAGTTGACACCTCCACAGCTTTTATCACATTTGAGCTTTTTAAAACTTATGTTAGGTGGCTTAGTGTTCCATAGAAAGTTTGTAAGCAGAGTTTCCAGCTTGTGGTATATTGACCTGTCTAATAAAACAGATAACATACTAAGAATATAATTGATTACAGGCATAATCATCATTTCGATTGTATCTAAGCGTCCCTACCATGACAACTTAAGTGGAAACCACCTTGCTGTTACCTTATTTATATGATCATACATATAAGTAATGTTATAAGCCAGACATGGGCAAATTATGGCCTGCTGGCCATATTCGGCCCATTTAGTTTTTTAATCCGGCACGCCGACCATCCAAACCCCGCTGACTGCAAGCCCTACAAACCTCCCTCCAGAGCAGCATTGGGCCGGCAGCACTCTAAACAGGCTGCTTCGCGGTCTTCTCGCGTTGGGGAATTCCCTCTGCCGCATCACTGATGATGTCTTCAGTAACACCACACATGGAAGGCCCCAATGAGAGAAAGCCATGAAGCAGCCTGTTTAGAGTGCTGCCAGCTGCTCTGGAGGGAAGTATGTAGAGTTCGCAGTCAGCAGAGTTCGGATGGGAGGGAAGGATGGAGGGTCAGCGAGGGTTCGGCTGCACAGTGGGGGTGGATGCTCAAGGGTTCTGCTGTACAAGGGATGGAAGCTGGTCAAGGGTTCTGCTGCACAAGGGATTTGAGTGAGGGAGGGAAGGAAGGATAGAAGCTGGGCAAGGGTTCTGCTGCACAGGGGGATGGGAGGAATGGAGCGTTAGAAAGATGCTGCAGAGGGAAGGCACAAGGGGAATGGCGAATGAGGAGGAAAGATGATGCACATGTGGGGGAGAGAAAGGAAAGAGGAAGAATTGGGGTGAAGGAGAGGAAGGGAGAGATGATCATGTACATTCGTTTTCATGCTTAGCTACCTTTTAAAGACCAAAACCTTTTATGTTATGACTTTACATTTAATTTATATTAGTTCACACAAACACTCCATCCATCTGCTCTTGGTCTGTCCCCTCTGTCAAATTTAAGAACTCATTATGGCCCACGAGTCAAAAAGTTTGCCCACCCCTGTTATAAGCTGTTGTTTCTTCAATTGTTGGTCCAAAGTAAACTCCTAAGTATTTAAGTTTACAGGGTGACCACTGAAATTCCATTTCCGTAATCAGTTGACCCACATCCAGACAGTTCAGAGTCTTAATCTCTGTTTTTGTGGTATTCAATTTGTATCCAGAAACAGGAGAAAAACTATTAATAATACATAAAATATGTTGTACAGATTCCAATGTAGTATATAACAGTACATTGTAAGCATAAGTCTCCAGTTTAATTTCAGTTGATCCACAAAGGACCCTTTTAATTTTCAAGTTACTATGTATTGCAATCAAAAGAGGTTCCAAGGTCAAGTTGAATATTAGAGGAGAAAGAGGACATCCCTGTCTCGTGCCTCTAGTAGGATGAAATGAATCTGACCTCCTGTTATTTAACTTATCTTCGTGACTGGAGATATATACAATATTTTGAACATCCAAATAGTTCTCTTAGGAAAGCCAAACCACCTCATTACTTCAAAAATGAATACCCATTCCATTCTGTCATATACCTTCTCTGCATCCAATCTCATTACTAGTAGTCATTGTGCATCAATTTTTGAAGCATGCCAGGTTATATTAGTATATTTAATAAAAAGGGACTACCAAATATCTCAATAAGAATGATTCAACCATATTGCTATAAGTGCTCAGAACTTTGACGGTAGAGAGAACACAACCGGGGACACGACCCTAAATGCGCCTCTCAATCTTTCACTGCACTTTATAGTATTATTGTATTAGACTGGAACAAATTCTCATTGTTTAGCGAATAACGAATGGCACTTATCTTGAAAATATTCTGAAATGAGTACTCGGGTTCTGATGCGTTTCGCCAGAACGGCTTGCTCAGAGAACCCGATTTTGTTTTTTTCTTAGTTGTGTCTATCTCTCCTACAAAACATAAAAATATGTATTAATTAACCATAGTTTTAATCCTTTCCTTACATGACGCTAGTAGAAGGTCCTTATGTCCTTATAGTCGTACTTCCTCTTAGCTTTTGATATATGCACTCGACACCTGCCTTGTTTAACTCCACTGATACCGGAAATGGCATCACTCTTCAATGCAGAAACGCCCACCACTCAATCTCACGATTGAGATCGAGCAGGGACCCCATCTGCCAGTAATATATTCAGGATTGTTCTTTCTTCCACAAGTATGCTGGCAAGATTGCCACCATGCTGCAAGGTGGGTGCCGCTAGCACTACGAACTTGAGGTCATCCAGGGTATGAGCTTTTTCTCGCCAATGAGACATTAAAGGGGCCGTAATGTCCTCACTTCAAAGCTTACTTAAATGCTCAACTATTGTAACCCAAATCGATCTTATTGTATCTCCTATGTAAAACAACTGGCACAGGCATTTGATAAGATACACGACTCATAGTCTCACAATTGGTATCAGTCCTCAAAGTTGTAAGCGTGGGTGCACCACCATGCCAGTCTCTATTGCAGGGGTCTCCAAAGTCCCTCCTTGAGGGCCGAATCCAGTCGGGTTTTCAGGATTTCCCCGATGAATATGCATGAGATCTATGTGCATGCATGCATATTCATTGGGGAAATCCTGAAAACCCGACTGGATTCGGCCCTCAAGGAGGGACTTTGGAGACCCCTGCTCTATTGCATGACTACATACCCTACAACAGGAGTAGGGAACTGCGGGCCTCGAGAGCTGTATTCCAGTCGGGTTTTCAGGATTTCCCCAATGAATATGCATTGAAAGCAGTGCATGTAAATAGATCTCATGCATATTCATTGGGGAAATCCTGAAAACCCGACTGGAATATGGCTCTCGAGGACCGCAGTTCCCTACCCCTGCCCTACAATGTCCACAATGATGATGCCCTTTTCTCTTTTCATTACCATGTGGGACATAGTGTACAAGTCACACTTTATGGACTAACTCCCATATGTTTCTCCCCCCTAGATTAGGCGAATCTTGGTGGATGGTCAAATACATCATAATACTGCATTATGTGCCAATGTGACTTAATGATTTTTTTCATCTGAAATGCCCTGTATGAATAGAGTAGAACAGACACCAAGCATGGCTCAGTGGATCTTTCACTTTGTTATAATAGATATTCCCTTTGCGCATAAAGTGCTCTTTTATATGTCCGCTTTACTAGTCCTTCTGGATAACCCCTATCAACGAACCTTCGATTTATATCCTCAGCTCGTACCTTGTATTCTGTGGCAGTAGAACATAACCGCCATAGCCTCAAAAACTGGCCTGTTGGCAAATTGGATCTCAAATGTTTAGGTTGGTAACTGTCAAAACTGAACAAATTATTGTGATCAGTGTCCTTTCTGTATATGGTGGTTTCAAAACTGCAAAGCAGAAAACAAAAAGGAAACTGCAGACTGTGTACAAGATATTTATTGTACCAAAAAAGGATTGCAGTGATTATACAACCTTATTACCAACCTAGGGACCCAACACAGTCCGTGTTTCGGACAACACGCCTTCAAAACTGCCACTATTTAATGTGATTCATGTGGCAATAAATTTTGGGCTTCTTTTACTAAGCCACGTTAAGGCTTTAACGTGCGGAATAGCGTGCACTACATTGCCCCCCGCGCTAGACCTTAGCGCCAGCATTGAGCTGGCGTTAGTTCTAGAAGCGTAGCGCGCGGTGTAGTGGGCGGTAATTTCCTGCATGCGCTAAAAAACACTAACGCACCTTAGTGAAAGGAGCCCTTTAAGTTGGACTAACATGTATTTAACTACTGTGCGAACTGCAGTGTCAAGCCACACAAAAAATATCATCAATGAACCACTTCCATATGTGTACATATTGCCAGTACTGTGATTGATATCAGTATGTTTCTTCAAAATTGCAGCCAATACAAGAGTCCACCAAAACAGCAGTAGATGTTGAACAAAGAAAATCCAAAGGAAATACAGCAGAGACTTTGTGCCAAGTCTTTATTTCAATCAATAAATACGTGGTTTTTGCAATACGGTCCACCTTTATAACAAAGGAACAAGGACCCGACACGGTCCGTGTTTCGATTAACACATCTTCCTCAGGGGTCCAAATGGTTCCTTTGAAGGACACAACAACATGTGAAAAAATACCAAAGCAATAAGTGGGACATAGGATACCCCAGAGAAATCCATATCAATGAGTAACTGATAGACATCTATCAGTTACTCACTGAGACGGATTCTCTGCAGCAGCTCACCTGCCACCTTGCCTGGGTCCACAGTTCTGTTTCTTTTTTTTTTTTTCTAGTAATTAAGCCCTTGTAATATTGCGACCTGGCCTGATTTGAAGGAACTTTTTATCAGAATGATTAATCCACTTTCTGTTAGTGCAGTTGAACACATTTTTAGCTGTGCTGGATAAATGACTCACAAGTGCACTCGCATAAGTGACAGTCATTTTCAAAAATGTACACCTCCCCCTTTTAGAAAACTGTGATAGTGGTTTTTAGCGCAGGCTAGCGTGCTGAATGCTCTGTGCTGTTCTCGACGCTCATAGGAACTCTATGAGCATTGGGAGCAGTGCAGAGCATTTAGTGTGCCAGCCTGCACTAAAAACCGCTATCGCAGTTTTGTAAAAGAGGGGGTTAGTCTTACTAAAAGCAAAGTGGATTTTATTGTAGAGCAATAACATTAACAATAGTTACATTTATTGTAGTTGTATTATATTATATTAGGCAGTACCATTTTTACTTTCACTTAAGTACATTTTTAATGTGTTCTTCATTGTACTTTTACTTTTATCTAATAAAATATCCATTTATTTTTACTATGACCTTGTACTTTGAATAACATTAGACATCAGTGACTGGAGCCCCTCACTAGAGAATGATATGGGGACAAATTTGTCCACTTCCCCTCAGGAACTCAATTTCCCTGTCCTATCTCGGTGAGTTTTGCTGCTGTCCCTGCCCCATTCTTCTAAACTCTGCCTTAACCACACAAGCCTCGAACACTTAAGATGTTAAAGTGTTTGAGGCTTGTGCAGATGAGGACAGAGCATGCTGGAATGGGACAGGGGAAGGGGCATGGGCATGGGGAAGGGGCAGGGACAGGAAAAGAACTCGCGGGGATGGGAAAATGAGTTCCTGCGGGGACGGGGAAAAATTTGTCCCCATGCCATTCTCTACACCTCTTCGTCCTCCTTCTGCTCAGGCAGCATGGGCTTGGGTTTGAGCAGCAAATCTCTTTGGTTGATGGGGCTTGAGCATCCCCTGCAGCCATACATTTGATGTTGCAATTTTGGAGCAGCTTGAGCTTGAAGTGGGGGGGGAGTACTAGGCCCCCGATACCCCCATATGGCCATGCACCTTAGATAAAGGCATGAGTATCGTGGCTACTGCCAGTGTGTCCTCATGAAACCCTCACTAGCAGGCCACTGTATTTTCCACAAACTTGAGTAGAGACAGGTCAGCGTTCACCAAAGTTATATTGTTCTTCTTCTTATTGTTGTCAGAATGTACCATTAGTCTATTAACATTGCATACCAGGCTTTCTCCCACTTTTACCATGTGTTTTCTCAGTTCAAGCAAAAACATACTTAATTTAAATTCAAAAAGGAAAAACACTCCAGTGATTAGTCCAAACCACAATCCCCTTCATTCACCTTCCTTAGTTTAGGCACCTGTGCAATTTCAGTGATTAGCTCAGACTACAATCCCCACAATGCCCTTCATTTACCTTCCTGGGTTAAGGCAGTTGTGCAGTTCATTAGCAAATTCAATAGTTCAAAAGGCAAAACTTTTTCCCAAACAGGGCGAGGCTTTCAGTAGCCTAAAACTCTATATCCCAGCCAGCATAGCTGAGCAGAAAAAGAAAAACCACAAGCAAAAACATTAGAAAAACACCATTTAAGCATTTGTTTTTTCCCTTTTTGTTCTTTATCTGTAAAGATTCTAGTTCGCCCCAATATTCCATATGTTTCTGTATGTTATGTCTCTTATTTAGTCCCCCGAGTATCTGTATTCTGTTAATTTTAAATACTCACTTGTATTTTAAATTGTACACCGCCTAGAATTTTGATTAGGCGGTTAATCAAATTTTAAATCCACTTGGTAAATTTGGATTCTTGCCTTTAAGCTGCAGCGTGTATTGCTCAGTCCTACTCCACGAGTTCTGGTCCCTTTTCAGCATTCCACTCATTGGGCTCATGCTGCATCAGCTCCTCTTGGAAGTTCAGATCAGCTACCCCTGGAAGAGATCACCAAAGGGCTGTTTGGGGATTGGGCAGATGACTGCTGTTTTCCATAGACTGGGAACAACATGCCCTTCAGAGAGGCTATTTGTAATCATGCCGAGGGTAAGTGAGAGTAGTTCATGAACTGATAGTTTTAACCATGCTGATGGAATGGGGGTCTAGAACACAGGAGGTGAATCTTATCTTGGAGAGAGATTTAGAGAGTTGATTGCAAGAAAGAGGCTGAAAAGCATTCCATTTGGAATATGGGAAAACTGAGAGGGGGGGGGGAAGAGCAAGGGAATCTGCAGGCATTGTGGAGACTGCAGGCAAAGAGTTTCTCAGGGAGGGTATTTTACTAGTAAAGTGAAGAGCCAGTTCATAAACCAAAGTTATAAGATGCTAGATATGGCCCCAGCATTGAATTTCTAGGTTTGTCACTGCCAGGGGGAGGTAGCCAGTCTGCCTTCCTTGGTCTGAATATTGGACCCATAGCAAATAACACAATACAACAATTTTCTGGGTGCCCAACCCTAGTATATATGATACTCCCCAATAACTGTCCATTCTGTAGCTTGGATAGAATCCAGCACTGACAATAACTATTACAATTGTTATACAAAGGCTCTGACCACCAGAGGGACCTTTCATCGCATGAATCGCAAGAAAGATTTTCAGCCCATCATTTGACTTGCAGAGGTTTTGGGAAAATCTTCACTGCGTGATTTAAAAACCAAACCAAAACAATAATTCTCCTCCCTGAGACCCTTTCAGGTTAATTAATGTAGCAGACAGGGCATTTGCATGGGCTAGTTTAGCTAATTGAAATGTAAACTATCCCACCACTGTTTCAGCAGAGCTGTTTGAGGTAATTGATAAACCTCCTCCTCTATTGTCCATGCTGTAGCCTTCTATCAGAAGTCAAATAGGCTATTAATCCTATAAAGCACTGGGGTTTGCTTATGGGATTCTAGCCGATATAGAAAATTGCAATTGCAAATTAGCAGTGGCTTGAAACCAGAAGTGACAGCTCAAGAATCCTCCACAGATGCAGTGTGACAATCCCATGCCAGCAGCCACTGGCCAGATTTGTCACAGGGACTAATCACAACAGATCTGGGGAAATAATGGGCACCAGATGTTGGTGTTTTGCTAAGAATGACTCCCCCAAACAGTGGCTTAGTAAAGGGAGGGACCTATCTTGGTGAGGGTGCCGGCACCCCTCCTCATCTCCGCCTCCCCGCCACGTGCGCGCCTTCACTTCCCCCCACCCAACCATACCTCTATCTCTTCGCTAGAGCGATCAGAAACTCCAACCTGCTGCTCGCGGCAGTGTCGGCTCTCCCTCTGACGTTCATTCCAGGTCCCGCGCCTAGGAAGTGACGTAAGAGGGAGAGCCAACGTTGATGATGCTGCTCGCTCTGGAGAAGTTAAAAGAGGTATGGGGTAGAGAACTGGTGTGCAGGCGCATGGCGGGGGAGGGGCAGAAAAGAGGGCAGGGGAGGGGCACCACTGCCCTGGGCACCTCTCACCCTCGCTACGCCACTGCCCCCAAGATCAGATCCTGTAGGAAATCCATCAGAGCATGACCATGATCACAATTTTGTAATATGTTACTACAGAAGTGTAGTTAACATAACCTCAGTACAGCTTGTGTTTAAAGAAAACCATCAGACCAGTTTAAGGTCACTTCAAAAAATAAACAGGTCTTAAATGCTGCAGGTGTGACCAGCAATGAAAAGTATAATTAAAAAAAAGAAAATCAGTGGTTATAAGTCAGAAACATTTTCTTTTTCAGGTACCACAGGCTTTATTAGGATTTCATTTTTCTTTTGAAACCAGCATAATAAAATGTTGCTCAAAATCAAATCCATACAAAAACATGTCAGAATAATAATATATACTATAACAAATATTCATATTCGATTTGGTCCCGAATAGTGCTCCGAATACATAATTCGTATTTGGACGAATAGTGATTTGAATTCAAATACAAATAACCTGAGCCTTTACTTTGCTAAATCCTACTGAAATAAACACTTGGAGGGGCATAATAAAAAAAAACGTCTAAGTCCCCTTTTGGCATAGGCCCTAAATGCTGAAAGTAGAAGCAGGGAAAATGTCCATTCTAAAAAAAAAATGTCAAAAAGGAGGGTTTTTTTGAGAATGGCCTAGCTCTACGTTCAGCTGTTTAAATGCCCAGACCACCACTACATCTACACTTACAACACATTACCAACCAAAAAACAGCCTAAGTCCCAAACGCCCCAAACCAGACCTTTTAGGCGAAGGAGGGGCCAGTCCTTCGCCTAAAAGCTGGATTCTGTAACCGATGTCTGTCAAAAAGAACTTCAGGGTAAGGATCGCGGCAGGAGAGATGAGGCATCTCCCCTGCCACGATCCTCCCCCCGAAGTGCAGTGGTTCGGAAGGGGGGGACGCCATCACTGCTGGACAGATGTCCAATCTCTCCTGCCGTGATCCACCCCCCCCACCAAACCGATACGGGCAGGAGGGAGCCCAACCCCTCCTGCCCCGACGAACCCCCATCCCCACAAAGCGATCCAGGTAGGAGAGAGCCCAACCCCTCCTGCCCCTGTCACCCCCACCCCCTAACTGATACGGGCAGGGGGGAGGCCAACTCCTCCTGCCCAAGACGAACCCCCCCACGACCACGCCCCCCCGAACTCCCGATCAGCCCCCAAAACCCCATGACACCCCCCTCAACCTGCGACCCTGGGACCCGTCCGTCCGTCCAATGGATTTTAGGTAAGAGCGGTTTGGGGTGGATCATGGCAGGAGAGATTGGGCATCTCTCCTGCAGCGATGACAATTCCCCACCCCACCCGAACTGTGGCACTTCGGGGGGAGGTTTGCAGCAGGGGAGATACCTCATCTCTCCTGCCGCGATCCTCAACCTGAAATGCCGCGGTTCGGGGGGGATGGAGGATTGCCAAAACCCAGCCAAAACTTACTGTACTCATCTGTACACCACAACAATACCCCTTATGCCTGCAGGTGTCATCTTTATTTAGGTACAGTAGGTTTTGGAGGGCTCACCATACAATATAATATTCTTTGGGATGAAATTCCAAATGACCTCGTTAACATTGAAATACAAATTGCTGCCATCTTTGGTGTGCATGTTTTTTCCCACACTAGAACCTTCTGAATATTCTGTGTACATTAACGTGCATGGTAGTGTGGTGCTAATTGCCTCTAACGCTAGCATTAGGTTTTGAGCATTAGCCCTTGAATGTGAAAGGGGTAGATTGCAGCTGGGGTGACATTGCACAAACAGCCCTCTGGGAACTATGGGCGGTGTGGGAAGACCCCCATAAGTTTTGCCGACTACACTAGCAAGAGCAGAAGAACTGGAATTTGCAAGTCAACCAACCTGAATACACCGCAGGCCAGAAAGCTAAGTGAAGGGAGACCCTGTTGAGAACATGAAATATGTTTAAATTTGCTTGGGCAAATGCAAAGCTGCATGCTATTTTATTAAAGAAAGGTGAGACCTTTTCTGTTCAACAATTTAGATAGCTGGACAAGGTGTACCGATATACACACAAGGGAGAAAATTGGAATTTATGTGCATTATACGGTGAGAAGCCAAAGGATAGCTATTGCTTAGGTTATAGCTTCTGTCTCTCTGTGGGCAGAAAATGATACCCAAGCAGAGAGAGTGGTACCCTGTGCAAGCTGTTTTCAGTAGAGGAGGTGGCAAGACTGAGAAGCATCTGTGAGAATGAGAGGTACATGATAAAATGCTTCATAGGTATCAAAGATTTCCAGCAGTGGAGAAGAAAAAGACTTGTAGGGGGAGGACTGCTGAACTCAGATTCTGGGACCCTACAGAACTGATCAGTGATGTAGTGAGGATGTGAGGTGCTCCTCCCTCCCTCCCGCCTGCTGCGTGCGCCCCCTGTTCCTTCCCTGATTCCGCCTGCCATGCATGCCCCCCCTTTCCCTTCCCTTGTACCTCTAGTTGAAGTTGTTGCTTGCGGCAGTCAACAACATGATCCTCATGACCCCGTCAGCTTTCCTTATGACATCACTTCCTATGCATTGCACCCGGAAGTGATATCAGTGGGGTCGCAAAGAGCATGTTGTTGACCACTGCGAACATCTTCAACTAAAGGTATGGGGGAAGGGGGAGCACGCACATGGAGGGGAGGAATAGGAATAGAGGGGGGATGGAGAGGAGGAGTGGTGCCATGCCCCCACCAACATGGCACACAGGGTGGTCCACCCCTTCCCCCCCTTATTACGCTACTGCTGATAATGTTACTCCACTTGCCCTTGAACTGAGGAAATGGTATGCAGCCCTGGAAGTGAAGAAGATGAGAGCATCCTAGGGAGAGGAAGGACCAAGCTTGAAAAGATGCTGGATTTGTGACAAATAGGATGCAAAAGGTAGCAGTGATTGGTGATTCCCTTCTGAGGGGTACAGAGGCATCCATCTGCAGCCCAGACATGATGTCCCAGGAGGTATTCTGTCTACCTGGTGCCAAAATCCAAGATGTTATGGAGAGCATGCAGAGACTTATCCAGTGTAATAGGTGAGACATTCTAGACATGTGGGTTATCTCCCATTGGTCACGAACCATCAGCAGAAGGAATCCACTCCAGATTTTTTCTCTGACCCTGAGAGCTCTACTTAGAAACATAGAAACATGATGACAGGTAAAGGCCAAATGGCCCATCCATTCTGCCCATTCACAGTAATCATTATCTCTTCTTCTCTCTAAGACAGGGGTGTCAAACTCAATCATATAAGGGGCTGAAATCTAAAAAAAAGGCTAAGTCGCGGGCCAAATTTTTAATTAAGATACTTAGGTGTCCTTTTATTAAGGTACGATAACCGATTTAGCGCACGCTAAATGCGCACCTTAATAAAAGGACCCCTAAGTGACTAAGGCTTAGTCTTAGCAGAAATATAGGGTTAGAACGTCTCCAAACCCACACCAGCTCTGTGGTGTACACAAAATAAATATTGTAATCACAAAACAGAAAATAAAATTATTTTTTCTACCTTTTGTTGGTCCCAGGCTCTGATAACTTGATTGTTAGGGTCTCCTGCCCATTTGTTATTTTCTTCTTTCTCCGTGCTAACCATCCATTTTCCATCTCTGTCCTCCCCTTCTGTTTCCCTTCCCTCCCCCGGAGGTCTAGCATCTTTCCTTTTTTTCGTGTCCATATTTGCAGCTGCAGCAATGGACCCCACCATCCCCAAATCTACCATCTGTCCGTTTCTCAACTACCCTTTCATCCAGCATCTCTTCCTCCTTCCCCACCACCCCAGGGTTCACCATCTATCCATTTCTCTTCCCAACTCCCCTCCTATCCAGTATCTCTATCCCCCCTCCATACCATCCCTTGTGTCCAACTTCTCTCTCTTTCTGTTCCTTCCCTCCCTCCATCTCATTGCCCAAAATCTCTCTCCCTCTCCTCCGGGGAAAATGGCGGAAGCACTGATAAAAGAAAACATCGATGAACATTTTGAAAGAAATGAACTTCTGATAACCAGCCAACATGGTTTCTGCAAGGGGAGATCGTGCCTAACGAACTTATTGCACTTCTTCGAAAGAATTAACAAACGGATGGACAAAGGAGACCCCATAGACATCATATATCTAGATTTCCAAAAAGCCTTTGACAAGGTGCCCCATGAACGCCTGCTCCAGAAACTGAAGAACCATGGGGTGGAACGAGATGTACATAGATGGATCAGAAACTGGTTGGCGGGGAGGAAACAGAGGGTAGGATTGAAGGGCCACTACTCGGACTGGAGGAGGGTCACGAATGGGGTCCCGCAGGGCTCGGTGCTCGGGCCGCTGCTATTTAATATATTTATAAATGATCTAGAAACAGGGACAAAGTGCGAAATAATAAAATTTGCAGACGACACCAAACTATTTAGTGGAGCTCGGACTAAAGAGGACTGCGAAGAATTGCAAAGGGACTTGAACAAACTGGGGGAATGGGCGACAAGATGGCAGATGAAGTTCAACGTTGAGAAATGTAAAGTATTACATGTGGGAAACAGAAACCTAAGGTACAACTATACGATGGGAGGGATGTTATTAAATGAGAGTACCCAAGAAAGGTAATGGTGGACATGACAATGAAGCCGATGGCACAGTGCGCAGCTAAGAAGGCAAACAGAATGCTAGGCATAATCAAGAAGGGTATTACAACCAGAACAAAATAAGTTATCCTGCCATTGTATCGGGCAATGGTGCGTCCACATCTGGAGTAGTGCATCCAATATTGGTCGCCGTACCTTAAGAAGAACACGGCGTTACTCAAGAGGGTTCAGAGGAGAGCAACGCATCTGATAAAGGGGATGGAAAACCTTTCATACGCTGAGAGATTGGAGAAACTGGGTCTTTTTTCCCTGGAGAAGAGGAGACAGAGGGGATATGATAGAGACTTACAAGATCATGAAGGGCATAGAGAGAGTAGAGAGGGACAGATTCTTCAAACTTTCGAATAATAAAAGAACAAGAGGGCATTCAGAAAAGTTGAAAGGGGACAGATTCAAAACGAATGCTAGGAAGTTCTTCTTTACCCAACGTGTGGTGGACACCTGGAATGCACTTCCAGAGAGCGTAATAGGGCAGAGTACAGTACTGGGGTTCAAGAAAAGATTGGACAATTTCCTGCTGGAAAAGGGTATAGAGGGGTATAGATAGAGGATTACTGCACAGATCCTGGACCTGTTGGACCGCCGCGTGAGCGGACTGCTGGGCACGATGGATCTCAGGTCTGACCCAGCAGAGGCATTGCTTATGTTTTTATGTTTAAATCTGTCCCCAGACGCCTTATGATGAAGACCACACACCATTTTAGTAGCCTTCCTCTGGACCGACTCCATAATTTTTATATCTTTTTGAAGGTGCGATCTCCAGAATTGCACACAATATTCTAAATGAGGTTTCACCAGAGTCTTATACAGGGGCATCAATACCTCCTTTTTCCTACTAGCCATGCCTCTCCCTATGCACCCTATATGCACCTGTTGTTTTTCCCTGCTGCATGGGAGCCTGAAGGAGTGTTTCTGTTCTGCTCTCCCCTTTTTCTTATTTTCTTTGGTGTTTTTTCATCCCTTTTTGGAATTTCTTTGTGCTCGGAGAATTTCTTTAGCTCTGCCTGCATAGAGAACACGCAGACTCCATTCTGCAGCTGACAGGCCGATCCCTGGTGGTACCTGTTAGCCAGCCTGCATTTGTTCCTTTGGAGCTCGGGGCCATCCCTGCTTTTTCCTCACCCTCTGTTTAGCAGGGGTTTGAGTGCAGGTTGCTAGGTATCCTTTGGAGACTCAGTGGTATCTGAAAGGACACCAGCTGTATTTTTGCCTCCACCCTTTCCCTTAGTGTGTCTGTCGGTCTGCAGGGGTGGAGGTACAGTCAGGCACCGTTTCTAGCTGGCAGCCCGAAGATCAGCATGAAAGAGGTATTCCCAGCATGAGGCAGTGATTCTCTGATTCCATCTACTGTAAGAGAACTGAGGCAGGCTGCAGCACATTTCTAGCATAGGTCACAGTGAGTAAGGTTGTCACATCCTGTCTAAAGTGGACTCTTTGGTTGTGCAGGTGACGATGTGCACTTCCCTTCCTAGTGAGGATGGTGTGGTACTCAAGGACATGCAGGTCTGCTGTGTGGATGTGGTTCTAAGGTGACTCTTTGAGGCAGTGACTTTCGGAGTCAAAGTTGCTTTGGCAGTGTCCTTTGTCACATGCACTTGCTTGTCCAGGCTGAGTACTTTGGAGGATTAGGGATTATACTGTAAACTGGAATTGTGTTCTATCAAAGAATTTCCAGTCTTGTCTTAGGTTTCTCATGACTGCAAAGGATTTCTGTATTGTTTTATTTATTTGCGGTTGCATGGTGCAGCATCTGTCTATAGTCATTCCTAGCAGTTTTATGGTGATTTGGATGGGATAGTTGGTTGAGTTGATTTCTATATTGGTTATGGTTGGGACTATGTCATTTTTGAGGAGGATGAATTTAGATTTTTCTGGGTTGAGTTTCAGTTTGTGATCTTTCATCCAGGTCGCTACTGTTTCTAATGTTCGGTGTAGTGTGTTTGTCATGGCAGTCTTTGGCTGGTCAAAAGGTATGAGAATGGTAATGTCATCTGCATAACTACAGGTATGTTCCAAGAGAGGCAGTGTATAGGTTGAAGAGAGTAGGGGATAGTGGGGATCCTTGTGGTACGCCACATGGGTTGGACCAAGGTTCGGATTTTTCTTTATTAGATTTTATTCTGTATGTTCTGGATTTTAGGAAGCCTTCGAACCAAGAGTATACTTTATTTGAGATACCTATTGCGTCCAGAATTTGCAGTAGGATGTCATGGTCTACCAGATGAAATGCTGCGGTCAGAACCAGTTGTATGAGAAGCATTTTTTTCCTTTGCTAAGCTGTTGTCTGGCTGTGTCAATAAGGGAGCCTAGTAATGTCTCTGTGCTGAAGTTGGTTCTGAAGCCAGATTGCATGGGGGTGAAGTATGCTATGGTCTTCTAGATAGTTGGTGAGGAGTTTGGCTACTAGTCCTTCTGTTAGTTTGACGTATAGAGGTATTGAGGCAATGGGTCTGTAGTTGGATGGTTGGTCTATTGGTCCTTTTGGGTCTTTTTGGATTGGGGTGATGATGATTTCGCTGAGGTCAGTTGGGAAAAGGCCGTCCGTGAGCATGGTTTGTATCCATTCCAGAAGTAGAGAACGGAATTTTGTGCTTGAGGTTGTAAGGAGATATGAAGGGCAGTGGTTGAGGTCACAGGATGCGTGGCTGTATTTTTTGTAGAATTAGTTGAGTTCGGGCCATTGTATGCTGGGGAATTGGGACCATGTTCTGTCTGCTGCAGTTGATTCTATTTCTGTGGGAAGAATTGTGAGTTCATTTAGGTGGGATGAGGTACAATTGAGGGTGGCTCTGGTGTTTGTAATTTTGTTCTTGAAGTGTTCTGCTAAGAGGGTGGCTGAGGGGGGGGGGTGGGTTATTGTTGGTAGTCATGTAGGGTTTGGTGTCTGTTAGTTCTTTTAATATTTGGAATAGTTTTTTGGTTTCTTGGGTTTCTGTGCCTATTAGATTGGTGTAGTGTGTTTTTCTCTTGTCCTTTAGTAGTAATTTGTTTGTTTATTTTTTTCCAGGCAGATTTTGTGTGATCTAGGTTAGTTTTTCTCCATTTTCTTTCTAGTCGTCGGCATTGTCTTTTAAGTTGAAGTAGTTTGTTGTCGAACCATTGGTCTGATCTTCTGCTGATTCTGGCTTTGGTTTGTAGTGGGGCTAGTTCATCAAGGATGTTAGTGGTCAGGTTGTTCCAGTGTGAGATAAAATCCTTGGGGACGCAGTCCTGGATGTTTTCATCAATTTTTGTCCAGAATTTGGAGGGCTCGATGTGTTTGCGTGAGGTGTAGGTTATTTTTTTGGATTTAGGTGTGGTTTGTTCTTGGTCCAGTTGATGTTGAAGGTGTATGTGTAGTGGTCTGTCCGGAGGGATGGGGACCAGGTTCCATTAGGTGTTTGACTTTCAGGGGTGGATGGATGATGGGTCATAAAGGCTGCGATGTCCTTTTTCATGAGTGGTTTGTGGGTTTAGAATTTGGAAGGATAAGGCATTGAGAAATGATAGACAGTTTTCTGCTGGTTTGGATGTTTGGTCTTCAAGATGTAGGTTTAGGTCTCCTAGGATGAGGTTGTATTCTGCTTTTAGAGAGTTTTGATAAATTAAGTCTTCAAATTCAGGTCTTACTGTGTTCCAGTTTCCCGGTGTTATGTAGCAGAGCATGCGGTTTAATGAGTTTTTTTAGTGTGGTGCTTGAGAGATGACAGGCAAGGAAGTCCATGTGTGGGGTGGATATTTTTTCAAATATGTTTAGGGTTAGAGAGTCCTTGATTAAGATTGCTAGTCCTCCTCCTCTTTTTTTCTCTCTGCAGGTTACTGTTATTTTGTATCCCTGAGGGCATACTTCTGTTATTCTGGGATCTGGGTCTGAAGTTAACCAGGTTTCTGTGAGAAATAGGCAGTCTAAGTTTTCAGTTTTTATCCAGTTTTTTATATGTTCTGTTTTAGGTCCTAGGGCACAAGTTAGGGTGGTGATAACAGTTTGATAATTGTGAGTTGTTTCAGGGTAAATGAGTGTTTTAGTAGGAGGTTGGGGTTTGGTCTTGGGAAGTGATGATCTTCTCCTCCAGGCTAGGATGATGGGATGTTGAACACTGGTTTGGTGGTTTGAGCGTCTAGCTATTGGGATTCTCCTGTTTAGATGTTGGATTTTGTTTGCTGTGGAGCTTGTGGGTGTGGTAGGTAGATTGTTTGCTACTGCTTTCCAACAGGTAATGAGGAGGAGGATTATCAGTAGGGTTGCCTGAGTGTGTGTTTGTGGGATTAGCTTCATTTTGGTGGCCGGGAATGAGTGATGGGGGAATGAGTGGTTGGCTGTGAATAAGTTGTTGTTCAGTACCTGGATGGGTAGAGGTATGAGATTCTTTAGTATGGGTACTATAGAGAGCATCGTTGGGGCAGCTCCCGATAGCAGTGGAGCTGCCCTGAAGAGTTAGTTGGACAAGTTTCCACCGCGGGGGGTGTCGGGAGGCGGAGCTGGTCTCCCACGCCGGCCCGATCTCCTCCTTAGCTGCCGAAGGTGCAGTTTCAGTTGGGGCAGCTCCCGATAGCAGTGGAGCTGTCCTGAAGAGTTAGCTGGACAAGTTTCCACCATGGGGGGTGTTGGGAGGCGGAGCTGGTCTCTCACGCCGGCCTGATCTCCCTCCTTAGCTGCCGAAGGTGAAGTTTCAGTTGGGGCAGCTCCCGATAGCAGTGGAGCTGCCCTGAAGAGTCAGGAAGTGCAATTGCCTGTTTTTCAGTCTACTGGTTGTAGGAAGCAAGATCAAATTTTGAAGAAGTTGGATGTGTGCAGAGTTCTTCTGCATTATCTAGAGGCCATGAATGAGCTTTGTCTCTCTGACCATCTGTTTGTGCTGACTCATTCTTCTAAGCAGGGCGCTCCTGCTTCCAAGGGCATTATTTCCTGATGGATCCATAAGGCAATTTCGTCAGTCTACAATCTTTGTGGTAAACAGTCTCCTGTTTCTGTTAAATCACGTTCTACCAGGAGTATGGCCTCCTCATAGGCCAAGGCTAGGGCAATCTTCACTGAAGAGATTTGTAGAGCAGCTACTTGGTCCACTCTGCACAAGTTTGCCAAATTTTACAGAGTGGATGTGGTAGCAAGACAGGACTCTGATTTGGGGTCCTTGATCTTGAGGGTTGGTGCAGTCAGCCCACCCTAGCTTTTTGGGACTGCTTTTGTACGTCCCACATGTCTAGAATGTTTCACCTATTGCACTGGAAAAAGAGATTTTGTCCTTGCCTTTATAATATCATTTTCAATAGATAGGTGAGACATCCTAGACACCCACCCTGTTCTTCCTGTACTTGCCTGCTGACTCATTATGTTAATGCTTCTCCAAGTTGTTTATTGGATGCCAGCCAGCCCTTTTGGGCCTTGAAGAATTCTGTAAATATGTTCAAAGCGCAGTCAGGGGTACTTCCTGAGGTCCTTTGATGCTTTTGTTGGCTGATTGTTGTTCTAAGGTTCCTTTTTGAGCAGAACAGTCGTTTCTTGGGAATGGTCCCATTGGTGACCCTACTTCACATGCGGTTGTTGGAGCTCTTTGTTCTTGGGTACTAACAGGTGGCAATAGAGCTCTCAGTAAAGTAAAAGAGGGTCAGAGAAAAATTCCAGAGTGGATTCCTTCTGAAGATAGCTTGCGGCCATTGGGAGATAACCCCCACATGTCTAGAATGTCTCACCTATCTACTGAAAAAGATATTATCAAGGTATAATCTTTTTTAATCCGATGGCACTAATGATACAGTTAGGCACTCCCCTACCGCATCAAAAGTGACCTTGTGGCTCTGGGACAGAAGCTGAAGAAGTCAGGTACACAGGTGGTATTATTATCAATCCTCCCTATCGAGGGTAAAGGCCAGGGCAGAGAGGTTTGCATCCTGAGATGAATGAATGGTGTTGTCAAGAGTGTTTTGGCTTCCTGGACCATGGGATGATTTTCCAAGGACTGCTGAGCAGGGATGGTGCGCATTTATCAAAGAAGGGAAAAAGTGGTTTTCAGCAGCAGACTGGCTAACCTACTGAAGAGGGCTTTAAACTAGAATTGTTTGGGCAGGATGATCAAAGACCCCAGCTGAGTATAAGCCCACAGATAAGTGAATCACTAAATACCTCTACACAAATGGAAAAAGGGGGCAATGTCTGAAAGGCAGTATATACTAATGCATATAGGAAAGTATGGGAAACAAGGTTCTGGATCTAAAAGTGATGGAAGAGGATGAGTTGGATTTAGTGGCAGTCCACCCTGTGCGCAGTCTTTGTAAAGGGCGCAGATACCTGTCCTCCTCTCTGCCTCCTCCTTTCTGCTCCCCCTGCCGCACATGTGCACCTCTTCCCTTCCCTCGTACTTCTTTAATTTTTCCTGTGATAGCAGCATTATGAACTTGCTGCCCGCATCGGTGTCACCTCTCTCTGACATCACTTCTGGGCCTTGCGCCTAGGATGTGACATCAGAGGTATGCCGACACGATGTGGGCAGCAAGTTCGTGCTATTGCTCTTTCCTGGAAAATTAAAAAAGTATGGGTGAAGGGAAGGGGGGCACAGGCACAGCAGGGGGGTCGGGAAGGAGTGGGGGGTGGGCAGAGAAGAAGGCGGAGGAGGGACACTTACTCTCACTATACCACTGTGCGGATGGGCAGACTTGATGGACAATTTGGTCTTTATCTGCAATCGTGTTTCTAAGTTTCTGTGTGAGCACAAGAAGTTGCTCTTTGTTCACCATTACCAGTATATTTCAAGGCCTTTATATTGTACTGACAAAATACAGGCTGTCACAGTTTTCCCTTTATTTTCTTCAATACGATAAAAGAAGTTCGTAATGTGTCACTTTTCTCCTTATCTACAAACTCATTTTGATTAAAATATTTAACTGTAGTACATTAAACTGTAATGAAGCAAACTAAATACAACTAAAACCAGAAAACAATCAGTGTCTGCAGTTTTTCAGAGTTCTAGAATTATATCCTCCATACAGTGGCTCTTTTACTGTTTTGACATATGGAGATAGGCACAATGATCAATCACTAACTTCCTGGTGCCTCAGTAAGACTCCAATGACATTCTGATCTCACTAATCCCTTCACCGCCCATTACAAGAAAGTATTTTAACTTGAATGAAGTTAACTCAATTTTGCAACACAAATTACCTGAAAGTGACAACCAGACCTGGAAGATCTACGGAGCTGAAGGAGGAATGACAGAAAAATGTCAGCTGACGTCTGACAGCTACTGGCAGGGACTGGCACGCATTTTTACATTTCCTAAAGAAGTCCCTTTCTCTCTTTGGCAAAGGCATTATCAGTTCTATGGCTTTTCCCCATCTGTCTTTATTCCTGCAATTTTAAGTCTGAAAAGAAAATTATTTTCACATTAGCAACTCATTAATGGCCACAGATTTGTAGCACTATCACTGTTGGATCCAAATGCATTCTTTTTATACATCTAAATATCTGGCTGGGGGTATTGTCAGAATGGCCAGCCCTGGCCTGCAGGACCTTCTGTCATGCACATGGTTAAGTGGGTGAGGTGGGGCTGTGTCAGAGGCATCCATCACTCTCCATCAATGTCACCAACTCACCTCCTGCAGAGACACCACCAAGAGCTAGTCACTCACTCAGTCCTGACAGCTGGCCATTCATCTTCAAGGACGAATCAGTTTATAGCTGGTGTATACCTATTCTAGATAAAGTGTTTTGGTTTTAAAATAATGCAATCCTCAACAACTTAGGGGCCCTTTTATTTTGTAATACATTTATATACTGCCTAATATCTAAGCGGTTCCCAAAATCAAACATTCATAAAATATTTGTCATAAAACACAAAGGGTTGCCACCTCCTCTTGAGCAGGCGGTAGTTTTTCAGCTAGCGTGCGCTATAGTGCGCGCTAATCAGGTACATGCTCTAAAACCGCTAGCGCACCTTCGTAAAAGGAGCCCATAGACATAACATCCACAGCCCACTATCTTCTTATGGTGGCTATATATCTGGAGCAACTTGGGAAATTTTTGTCCACCTAACTTATAGGCATCAAAAACCAGTTGTGTCTTTAGTAACTTCTTGAAATTAGCGCAAACCGTGCATAATCTCAGGTATCCCGGTAAGTTATTCCACAATTGTACAACAGCAATACAAACACTATTACTAAGCTGCATTAGGCATTGACGTGTGCCATAGTGCAGCTTGAAAGTGCTTACCACTGGACACACTCAGGTATCCTGCAGTAAGTTTGACATTTGCAATGGCCATACGCTAATGGCAATATTAGCGCATGGCCATTAACTGAATATGGGAAAACTGGCAATTTTATTGCTGTGGTAAAAATGGCCTTAGTGCACGGAAAGAACCTGTGTAAGGTTACTAAGAGCTAAGGTCACTTTTCCACAGCTTAGTAAAAAAGGGCCCTTCAATCTTTTTTTTTTGTATTTATAATTTTTAAAAATGTAACACGTAACCGGAAAAAGGTATTTCTAAACTTCAGTACTGATCCATATAAAACAAAATGGAATGCTTTAATAATATAGAGTTGTAGACTAACGGCCTCTTTTACAAAGCCATGCTAGCTGCTGCCGTGCGGCAACAGCCCCGAAGCCCTTTAAATCTCTATGGGCTTCGGGGCCGTTAGCGCAGCGCAGCCGCTAGCACAGCTTTGTAAAAGAGGCCGTAAATAAAAGTGACATTAATAACCCACAAATCTTGAGGCTAATCACTCAAACAAAAAGAGAGAAAAAATAAAGTACAAGAAAAAGAACAAGAAAAAAGAAAAGGGTAGCTAAGCAGAACTCATGGAAAGGTGTTATTGCTGTCAAAACTAAACCCCCCTTTTACAAAACCATGATAGCAGGTTTTAGCGCAGGCCAGTGCGCTGAATGCTCTGCGCTACTCCCAACACTCATTGAGTTCCTATGAGCGTCGGGTGCAGCCCAGAGCATTCAGTGCGCCGGCCTAAGCTAAAAACCGCTATTGCGGTTTTGTAAAAAAAAAAAAAAAAAGGGGGGGGGGGTAACTTTGTACTATAATCTTAACAAGAAAATCCCTTACTTCCTAATTCTATAATTTTGTGTGCATGTTTCCACACTTAGGGGTCCATTTACAAAACTGTGGTAAAAAGCTGTCTTAGTGCACCTTACACGAGCCTTTCCTGCTCTCTAAGGTCATTTTTACACAACTGGAAAATGACCAATTTTCCAAATTAATGACCATGCGCTATTATTGACTTTACCATAAACGTGAATACTTCCTATATTGTAGGCGATAAGCACTCACACACTAATCCTGCACTAATTAACATATATCAATGTAGATGTGCTAACTGATTAATGCAGAAATGCCCAGTTACCCCTACTTACACCCCTTCTCATAAAAATGTAAAAATATTTTTTAGTGTATGGTTTGCATGTGCATATTTAGAACACAATGGGATGCCTCATCCATGATAAACCCTTTTAAGCTGTGGTAAGTACACACTAGTCCTTACTGCGATTTAGTGAAAGGAGCCCTTCCATGCAAAATTGTTAACTGTTAATTGTTTCCATGCACAGTGTAAGGCACCATATACAGAATTTGAGGATAAGTTTATAGAATGGCAACTTTGGAATGATTCATGAAGCACCTTCTAAGAAATGAGGGTGATTGGAATCACACACCCAACCAACCGCACGGATCACTCTCCAGCGATCCCAACGCAGAGCTGGAAAGAAAACTTTTGCTACATTTTTGTTTTTTACTTTTTTGAGAGCCCATGGTTTTAACCCACTTTAAACCCGCGGGTTAAAACCATGGGCTCGCACTGCAGGGAAGGCAAGGTGAGTTGGGGCAGAAGCAGGGTAGCAAGTCGGGGCAGAAGCAGGGCAGCGAGTGGGGACAGAAGCAGAGCGGCGATCGGGGCGGAGAGCAGGAGAGTTGGGCAGAAGCAGGGCAGCGTTCGAGGTAGAGAGCAGGAGATTCGGGGCAGAGAGCTGGCGATGCAGTCAAAAAGGATGTGAGCGACTGGTCCCCAGCAGTCGCTTGTTTCTTGATCGGCCAGCCCAGTCAGTGTTCCAGTTTCTTGTTAGTGAATCGCTGTCTGCCTACTTTACATGCCATTTCCTCTCGGATCGGATCGGATTGGATCGAAGGATGATCGGCTGCGAGGTTACTGAATCAGGTCGGAGGAAAATCGGGTTACAAAGTGGTCGCAAAGTAGTCGAGACACGATTGTTGTCCTTGGTGAATCTAGCCCTAAGTGTGCCATAACTGCAAATTAGCAACAATTGCCACCAATTAAATCCAATTGTCACCAATTATTGGTTGTTAGCATCAATTAGCATATCTGTAGTTATGCATATAACGTAATTGGTAAATTAGGCGCTAATTGGTGCTAACAGCCAATAATTGGTGATAATTGGATTTAGTTGGTGTAATTGCTGCTAATTTGCAGTTATGGCACACTTAGGGCCAGATTCACCAACCTGCCTGATCGGGCCCGATCCCGTCCTGATCCGGGCAAACTAAAATATGCAGATGGGGATGATCGGAGGAACGCCCCCATATGCCGGCATGGATTGCTTTTCTGCGATCCCCACGTATGCGCAGACCATCTGTAGATGGTCTGCACATGCCCGTCGGAGCCGCAATCTTTTTTTTTTTAAACTTAAACTTTTATTATTAGTTTTTAGCCCTGCGAGTCCGTGGTTTTAACCCGCTTTAAACCCGTGGGTTAAAACCACGGGCACACAGGGCATGGAAGGGCAGGAGAGATTCGGGGAAGAAGGGCAGGAGAAAACTGGGGCGGCGATGCAGCAATTCAGGGCAAGCAGGCAGGAGAGGGCGGTGAGCAGGGCAGAGAGCAGGGCTTCCAGAGTTGGAAAGACGTTTTCGACTGGTCCCCAGCAGTCGCTTCTTCAGTTGACTGGCCAGCCCAGTCGGATGTGAAATTTTGTGTTGTGAATCACGTCCCTGCCTACTTTTCATGCGTTTCACTTCATTTGCATGCACGGATTCGAAGCGGATCTCAGGAGAGGTTAGTGCATGGGGCCCGAGGGAAATCTGGTTGCAAAGGGGTCGCAAACCCCCCCAAATTCTGTATATGGTGCCTTACACTGTGCATGCAAATCGGTGCACAAGGCCAATTTCCATGCACAACTTAATTGTTCAACAAGTCTAATCAGCACTGATAATTGGCAATTAACACCTCATAATTGAAACTAATTGGCACTAATTAAAAGTTACACAAACATTGTGTATTCTGTAAAGTGCTATGCGCCAGTTCTAGTGCGTGAATCTGAAAAGGGGGCATGGCCAAGGGAAGAGCATAGATGGATCATGTGTGTTTATGTGCACTGTTATAGAATATGCCCGATGTGCGCACAAGTTAGGTGCAGGTATTTAGGCTAAAACCTGTCACTTCCTCCTCTATAATATTATCAAAATCTGACCTATTCTTTCTATCAAAATCTTATCCATGCTCTAATCACCTCATGCTTAGACTACTCCAATGTACTTTTCTCAGGTCTCCCACTCATCCATCTTTTACCCCTTCAATCTGTTCAAAATGCTGCTGCATGATTCATATTCCATGAGAACCGTCATGTTCACATTACCCTTCTCAAATCACTTCATAGGCTCCCCATATGTTTCCGAATACAGCTCAAACTCCTCTTACTGATTTACAAGTGCATTCACTCTGTAGCCCCTCAATATCTCTCCTCACTTATCTTTCCCTATGCTCCCCCTCTTCTCATTGGGTAAGTCCCTCTTATCTGTACCCTCCTCCATTGACAACTCCAGACTCCGTCCCTTCTTTCTTGTCGTGCTGTATTCCTGAACAGGCTGCCTGAGTCAATACGTCATGCTCCGTCACTAGCAGTATTCAAATCCAAGCTAAAAGCTCTTTTTTTTTTTTTAAGCTGCTTTCAACTCCCACTCACTGTACCACTCATTCCTTCTATCAGCAACTCCCTAACCCTGAGATGTCCTGTGTCTGTCCAAATTAGATTGTTCGGCTCTTTCTGCAATTTTGTTTAATATTTATATGTCTACTTTGGGGGTGATGTTTCAGGAGATGGGAATGCAATATCGAATATACCATACTTTTCTCTGTCACCAGCCCCCAAATGTGAAATTTATTACCCGCTCAGACACGAAGAAAAGAACCTTGAGAAATTGAAATCAAAACTAAGGGCTCCTTTTACTAAGGTGCGCTAGCGTTTTTAGCACACGCAGGATTTTAGCACGCACTAAACCCACGCTATGCTTCTAGAATTAACGCCTGCTGAATGCTGGCGTTGAGGTCTAGCACACGTGGCAATTTAGCGTGCGCTATTCTGCACGTTAAGGCCCTAATGCAACTTTGTAAAAGAAGCCCTAAAAAGTTTTCTATATAGAGACACTTTTAACTGATTAGTGAGTCCCTTAAACTGAGTTGACATTCCCAATTGAAGTAGGGAAGCACTGATCTAATATAATATAACTCCTATTGTTCTATCCTTATTTGTTCTCTTTCCTATATTAAATTATAGTTCTTCCCTGATTTCCCCTTGAAGTGCACGTTTGTCTATCCCTATATTGTATGTCCCCCTCATTTTAAAATTATTTATTGTACATCGCTTTGTAATCTTTGAAAAAAGCGATTTTATCAAATATGAGATATGAAAATATACAACTTATTTCAATACAAGCTGAATATCTACAAAAAATATAACCACACCAAAATGATATTCATATACTCCTAATATCGGAAATTAGGTGCCATATTTCTTTAGGAGAGAATCATTGAAGCGGTAGCTCATAACTTGAAATAATCCCCTGATGCAGCCGAAGGGTGAAACAGGGCCTGTCGGGATATCTCTATGATAAATGAGATTGAATGAAACCTTCCAAGTGGGGTAGATTGATACCGCACTGGACCTTTAACTGCAGACTGCGGTGATTTTGTAATATCGGAAGAGATCACTGAGATAAGTGCTCATTTTTTACCTTCACTAAATTTTGAAAAAGTATTGAATAAGGATCACTTTGAAAAAGAAAATAAGCGGTGCTATATGAGACCAAGGATATATTTCTCTATGACAATGATATCCTTGCCATAGATAGTTTCACAGGAATACTCCTGAGAAGCACTGAGGTCTCTTCTGCTTTTAAAAATTAAATTGAAGAATATATGGCACATAATTTCCGATATTAGGAGTGTATGAATATCATTTTGGTGTGGTTATATGAAAATATATGCCAATGATATGGGAGATACGCCAAAGAAATGGGAAAAATAGCCTTAACCCCTATACCGAAAACAGCCCAAGCAGATCTCTCCATAGCATCTAACTACAGACCGATTGCTGGCATTCCGATCCTCACTAAAATCCTTGAGTCCTATGTCAGCAAGCAGCTAAGCTCTTACATAAAGCAACACTCCTGCCTTCATACATCCCAATACGGCTTCTGAAAAAAGCACAGCACCGAGCTCCTCATCATCACCCTAATCTTTAAAATCAAACAGTTGCTAAGTTTTGGTCATCAGGCAATATTACTCCAATTTGATATCTCTGCAGCCTTTGACTCAGTGGACCACCAATGACTCCTAACCAAACTCTCAGAAATCGGTATAACAGAAACTGTACTGAATTGGTTCGCCGACTTGGAACTGGCTTGGTGGTAGGCTTCAAAGGGTAGTGGTGAACGGCACCCCCTCAGAAATGACGGAGGTGATCAGTGGAGTGCCACAGGGTTCGGTCTTGGGACTGACCCTATTCAACATCTTTATAAGAGACTTGGCAGAAGGGCTTCGAGGTAAAATAGCATTATTCGCTGATGACGCCAAACTAAGTAATGTAGTGGGAAAATGCACAACGGACGAAGATTCAATGCCCGACAACATGATGCACGACCTACTCCTACTGGAGCGCTGGTCTAGGACCTGGCAACTCAGCTTCAATGCCAAAAAATGCAAAGTCATGCACCTAGGCAACCATAATCCATACAAGACTTATACTCTTAATGGTGAGATCCTAACAAGAACGGTAGCAGAACGGGACTTGGGGGTGATCGTCAGTGAGGACATGAAGGCTGCCAGTCAGGTAGAGCAGGCCTCATCCAAGGCAAGACAGATCCTAGGTTGCATACGCAGGGGTTTCGTCAGCCGTAAGCCGGAAGTCATTATGCCATTGTATAGATCCATGGTGAGGCCCCACCTGGAATACTGTGTGCAATTCTGGAGACCACATTATCGCAAAGATGTGCTGAGATTGGAGTCGGTTCAGAGAATGGCCACCCGGATGGTCTCGGGACTCAAAGATCTCCCGTACGAAGAAAGGTTAGACAAACTGCAGCTATACTCGCTTGAGGAGCGCAGAGAGAGGGGGGACATGATCGAGACGTTCAAGTATCTCACGGGCCGCATCGAAGCGGAAGAAGATATCTTCTTTTTCAAAGGACCCACGGCAACAAGAGGGCATCCGTGGAAAATCAGAGGCGGGAAACTACGAGGTGACACCAGGAAATTCTTTTTCACTGAAAGGGTGGTTGATCTCTGGAATAGTCTTCCACTGCAGGTGATTGAGGCCAACAGCGTGCCTGATTTTAAGGCCAAATGGGATCGACACGTGGGCTCTATTCACTAGGCAAAGGTAGGGGAGGGTCATTAGGGTGGGCAGACTAGATGGGCCGTGGCCCTTATCTGCCGTCTATTTCTATGTTTCTATGACTTCCTACAAAATCGTGAATACATAGTCAAAAGGCAAGAATCATACTCCAACCCTTGGAAGGTGTTCTGTGGCATCCCACAAGGTTCCTCATTATCCCCAAACCTGTTCAATTTATTCATGAGCTTGCTGGGTCACATCAAAATGGAAGATGAAACGGTACTATCGTATGCCGATGACATCCTCCATCCCAATAAGGCCAAAAAAATCTCAAACAATACAGACAAAATTCAAACCTGGGCAATGAACAACAAGCTGAAACTGAACGCCACCAAGACCAAAGCCATTGGTTTCCGCACCGCACAACAGAATGCCATACCAAACCTCACTCTTCCATCAGGCATTACTCTCATAATGGAAAAATCCACTAAGGTACTAGGCTGCATCTTAGATGACACTCTCACAATGGAACCACAAATATCTAACCTTCGGAAAAAGACCATCTACATGATGCATCAACTGTGACTCACAAGATCTTACTTCCACCCACACCACTTTACTCTGATCGTTCAGATGATGGTCCTACCTCAACTGGACTATTGCAACTCCGCCTACCTTGGCATCAACACTTCTCTCATCCACAAACTACAACTCATCCAAAACACAGCAGTTAGACTAATCTACAAATTAAAGAAATTTGACTCAATCACAACCTTCATCAGGCAATTACATTGGCTCCCAATATCATCCCGAATAATTTTCAAATCATCTTGTATCCTACACTAGATCCTATATGGAAGCTCAACAGCCTCTCTCATCTAATTATTCTCTAATGTTTGGTCGACATCAAAAAGAATCCTTAACAGAATCCAATTAAATCTACCATCCACAAAAAACCTCCATTACAAGCAAATTTTCCACTCTATGTTAACTTATCTGGATGTAAAAACCTGGAATGACCTACCAGAAGTTATCAGGACAGAGACAAATTACACGACATTCAGAAAAAACCTGAAGACTCACCTCTTTGACATTTAACAGTCTTAGTTTCTGTATAACTCCCCCTACTTCTGGGTCCCCTCTCTTATTTCTCCTTACCCCCTTCCCTACTACTTTCCCCCTTCCTCCTTGATCTGTCGCCTTGAGCCTGTATAGGTATGTGCGACGCACACATGGAAGATTAGATTAGATTAGATATGTGATGCCCTTAGGGCTCCTTTTACTAAGGTGCTACGCAGCTAGAACTAACCCCAGCTCAATGCTGGCGTTAAGGTCTAGTGCGCCCGGCAATGTAGCATGCACTATTCCGCATGTTAAAACCCTAACGCAGCTTAGTAAAAGGAGCCCTTAGCGTTGAACAATGTTTACAACAATATATGGAAATGGTTGTGAGATGGATGGATGAACATGATTTGAGATTAAATGTCAGCAAAATGGAGGCGATGGTGGTGAAAAGCCAAAGGGATAACTTTGAGATTGAAAGTGTTGTTGTGAGGGGGGAGAGAGTGTTGGTAACCAAACAAAAAAGAGATGACTGCACTGGGAGTATGTTTGGATAGCTGTCTGACTATAGAAAAACAAATACTGAAAACAATTTAGGTGGGTTATATGCAATTGCAATTGCTATACAGATTAAAACCCATGTTGCCAGCTTTTGACTTCCATAGTGTGGTGCAAGCATTAATTCAAGTTTCAAGTTTATTGGTTTTTAATATCCCGATCATAAAACAAATATCTGACCGGTTAACAATAAAATTTAAAATAGGAAAGAAAGAATTATTTAATGGTGTATTAGAAAGATTAGTAAAAAAAATAAAAAAAGAAAGAAAAAAAACATATAAAACATATGGACAAACCTGACAGTGAGGATGAGTGGGGAGGAAGGGAAAAGTTACATAATCTTAGAAGAAATGAGATAGAGGGAAGGGATATAACACGAGGGGCAAGGGTGCATGGTATGAGAGATATGCGCTGAAGAAAAAGTTAGATTTGAGAAAGAGATCAACAAGTGGACAAAGAAAAGATTAAGATTTGGCAAAGGCATCTTGAAATAGATAAGTTTTAAGATTAGTCTTAAATTTTGGTAATTGGATTTCATCCTGAGTAGGGTGGATTTGTAATTCTCTGTACCTGAGAGTGAAGACGAGAGCACTGCAGATATTAATTAGCTCTGTTGCAAAATTGATTACTGGAGTTTCAAGAATGACACATATAACTCCAGTCCTGAAACAATGGCATTGGTTACCCATGCAGCAAAGAGTACAGTTTAAGATTCTTTCAACCATACATCAGATTTTATATCATGCTTCTCCGGGTTTTAAAAAAAAATTTACCAGCCTAGAAGATATTTGAGATCAGAAAATAGTATGAAATTGAGTTTAGAGTCAGGGATCTCAAAGTCCCTCCTTGAGGGCCGCAATCCAGTCGGGTTTTCAGGATTTCCCCAATGAATATGCATTGAAAACAGTGCATGCACATAGATCTCATGCATATTCATTGGGGAAATCCTGAGAACCTGACTGGAGGGACTTTGAGACCCCTGGTTTAGAGGGTAAGATGTCAATCTCTCATGTTAGGATTGGACAACAATGCTGTCTGTGGCAGGTGCTAAGCTTTGGATGCGCTGTCTGGAATTTTGTGATATTGTGCTGGGAGGTTGAATTTCATGAAAATGTTGAAAATGTAACTGTTTTTTAATGCCTTCCTGTGTTAATTTTGTTGAAACCTGATCTGCAATCATCTGTTATGAAGCTTAAGTTGATTTATGTGTAATTTTGTAAACTGCATAGTTAATATGCAGTATATAAATTTTTAAATAAATAAATAAATAAGCTCTTCAGAGCAGGGACCGTCTATTGAATGTTAAATGTACAGCAATGAGTTTGCCTTTCAGCGCTATAGAAATGATAAATAGTAGTTGTATTAGTCCTCTTCTCCACCAGCTGACTCTAGCCCATTATTTTTCCTCAAAAGTTGAAACACTCCAGATCTCTCTGTCTTCTATTATGACTGGTGTGTCTTCTGCCAGTGAGCCTCTGTTAACATCATGCAACTGTATGGTGCTAACAAACAAGTGAAATTCTTTTTTGTTGCCATCATGTTTCTATGTTTCTATCTTACACTTTTCAATAGTAGGTTTGTAAAGCTTAAGTCACCTAAAACCCTTTTTTCAACCAAGTCAAAGTCACAGCTCCAGGACCGGATTAAGGCCAACTAATACCCTAAGTGCAGCCCAACAATGATACCCTCGGCCCTTCCATTGCTTAACTGTTAACAAATTGTAAGTTTTATGTTAAAATGTACCTGCTGTATACCACCTTGAGTGAATTTCTTCATAAAGGTGGATAATACATCAATAAAGTTACACTCAAGCGCTGAGAAATACCATTATTGTACGAAACAAAATATTATCTTGTATTTACAATGATTAGAAAAATACAAAAATTCATGTTGGATAATGGGTGTGGTAGGTAGCAGTGAAAGAGTTAAGGACATGATACCTAGGAGAAAAAATTGGGGGTTCCCCCCCCTTCCTTTGGTGCCCTACACATATGCTTATTTTACTTAAAGGTTAATCTAGGGCTGAACAGCTCTCACCAACTCTGGACCATGCAAGTAAAACTTTGAACAGAAGCAGGCTTTATTTTGCATGCTGGCTCCTCCCTCCCCCCCAACAACAAAAAAAGCATTTTGTTTTCAAACCATAAGAAGATGTAGATCTTTTTCCAGCAAAAGAAAATTTTGTTTTCGGAACAGGCTTCAGTTTCTTAGGCCTTCTAGAACACAATGATGACTGGGAGCAATTTTGCAGAATGTCAGAGGCCCACAAGGTGCTACAGCTGGGAAAGATAGCTCATTAGAAAATTCATTTTTTCCCCCGTCATAATACCAAGAACAGCAGCAGTGACATGGCTTCGTATGGGAAAACACACAAAAGGGGACAGCTGAAAGAAGCTGTGCTTTTCTCTCATATTTCCAGTCTGAAACATCTTCAAAAGGCACAGCCGTGGTTTTGCAGCCCTTTCTGCTTGAATATGTTACATGTTTAATGGAGACAAGCAGATGACCTCACTTAATAACACTCTTCTGAATAGTTGTGGTTTTCTGCTATAGAGAAGGAAATGGACCACTATACATGCATGCATTCATTCATTCACTTAATTAATTAGTTAGGATTTATTTACCACCTTTTTGAAGAAATTCACCCAAGGTGGTATACAGAAAGAATAAACAATCTGCTCTCGAAGATCCAAAGAAATATTTTCTTATATTCAGTTTTGTTTTCTGTTTGGGAATTTGGAACCACAGAAAATGCTTAGTTTTGAAATAGGAGGATTTGTGGTACATTTTCCATCTACCTCAGTATTTAATATTGACATCAGATTATGGAAACAGAACGAGAGCTTTTAATGTGATTTTAAATGGTATATTTTTTATATGGCATATTTTGTTATTTTATTCCAGTTGTCTTTTGTTATTTTATTCCAGTTCTCAGGTCACTCATAGCCAATCAGATTTTCAGGATATCCATAATGGAGGCAGCACATGCAAATTTATCTCATGCATATTCATTCTAGATATCTTGAAAACATGAATGGCTGGGTGTGTCTTGGGGATTCGTTCAACTCTGACTGCTTCAGACTAACTGAAAGTTTGCAAACTGCTGCGATGCTTCATATGGCGAAAAAAGCACAATGCATCAAGTCAATGGATTTAAAGAGTAGTAGAATGAAACCCAGAAGAAAAAGTTATATTTTCTTTCTTTCACAGTGACCTACTTTATGATGCAAAATATACATCTGGTTTCAGCTCCCCTAGGATATACATATTTAAATGGCACTGTTTACATGTGGATATGTTTCTAAAATAATGGCAATGGGCGCTTATTAGGGATGTTCATTCGGCTGTTAGTGTACCTTTAGAAAATTAATGCGTAATAGATTCATCAAGTGGCTTTAGGGCTGTAAGTCACGTTAAATGACCTTTAATGCGACTTAAATAGCCCCTAACGCCACTGTTCTAAAAACAGTGCGGCGATATCTAAGGCACTATGTGTTAGGGCAGGGGTGCCCACACTTTTTGGGCTTGCGAGCTACTTTTAAAATAACCAAGTCAAAATGATCTACCAACAATAAAATTTAAAAAACACAACGTACACTGTACGCATAGAAAATGTTAATTATCATTCCTATTCCAGGGTTTTTCAAAGAGGTCAAAGCAGATGACTCTATGCACTATCACCTCAGTAACAACCATACAAAAATAGACAAATATACCCCCCTCCCTTTTTACTAAACAACGATAGCAGTTTTTAGAGCGCAGGGAGCTGCGCTGAATGCCCAGCGCTGCTCTCGTCGCTCATAGGCTCCCTGCGCTAAAAAACTCTATTGCGGTTTAGTAAAAGGGGACCTTAGTGTAAAATATAGACAGCAGATATAAATTCAGACACATTTTCATCACTAAATTTAAAATAAAATCATTTTTCCTACCTTGTCTGGTGATTTCATGAGTCTCTGGTTGCACTTTCTTCTTCTGACTGTGCATCCAATCTTTCTTCCCTTCTTTTAGCCTGTATGCTTCCTCTCCTCCAGACCTCGTTCCCTCCCCCAACTTTTCCTTCCTCTCTCCCTGCCCTTTCTTTCTCTCTGCCTCCCTTTCTTTTTTTTCTGTTTCTCTTCCTTCCTTCTGTCTCCCTGCCTGCCCTTTTCCTTTCTTTCTCCCTGCCCTCCCCCAAGCCACTGCCATCGGGGACCAGGACCCAAACCGCCTCCAATAACAGGCCCCAAACCGCTACCAATAACAGGCCCGAAAGCCGCCGCCGCCCCAAGCTCTCCCTGCTTCGGCCGACCAGCATTCCTCTCCCCGACGTCAATTCTGCCGTCGGGGAGAGGAAGGCTGATTGGCCCAAGATCGCGATCGACCTCTTGGGGGAAATGCTGCCGGGTCCTGCCTTCGCGGAAACAGAAAGTAGGCAGGACCCGGCAGCAAGAAGAGCAAATGCTTCACTAACCTGTCAACCGCCTTAGCCCATAGCGAACGCTTACTTCAGGGCTCTAAACATGTGCGTGCCGGCTTCCCTTCTCCCCCCCTCCCCCGGACATAACTTCCGGTTTCGGAGGGAAGAGAAGGGAAGCCGGCACGCACACGTTAGAGCCATGGAGCATAAGTTCGCTACGGGCTGAAATCTCCAAGCCGTTGTTTTTTTTGTTTTTTTTAAATGTTCAGCAGCGGCGGCAGCAGCAGATGACAGCTGGGCGGACCGCCCAGCTAAAAGGCCCTAGAGAGAACACTGGAGAGGAAGGCTGATCGGCCCGGTAGATCAGGACGGCAACATGAGTCTATCAGGGAGCCCGGGATGGGCTCCGCGATCGACTCGCGTTGCCTTCCTGAGCTACTGGTCGATCGCGATCGACGTGTTGGGCACCCCTGTGTTAGGGAGTAATGAAATGCAAAATATGCAAATGCATGTTTTGCATCTCATTATTATGCAAATACTCTAACGCAATTTGCGCTAATATACCGCAAGTTGCGTTAGGGCCCCAAAACCATTGTAAAAATAATAACCCAGCTTTTCCTTATATGGAAATATGACTCCTGGCAGCATTCACATGAGACTGTCGCTAGAGGTGCCATTTTGATGTTGGCACTGGAGTGGCCAGGAGTGATTGGGCATCACTCCTGGTCAATCCCTCCCCCCCCCGGAATCTTCTGGACCTACCAGATGACCCTCCTGTACCTCATTGGACCCTTCTGAGCCCCACCAGATCACCCCCCCATGGACCATAAATGAGTTTTCAGGTAGCTACTAGGGGGTTGGGGGAGCTGGAAGGGGCCGTATATGTGAGGGTTGGGTTTAAAGGAAAGGAACCCAAGCTGCAACCCTAGAGCTTCAAGCTACAATTTTATGTGGCCTGATACTCCTGGGCCTCAGAAATAAAGCTGCTGGCAAGGTGGCTTGCAAGCAGTGTTATGTTCCTATAAGTGCTGCTGGGACTGTAGATTGCTGAATCCAGCAGGGCATCAAGGTGTGGAGAAAGGCAAACCTTTACTGCACCTTGATGAATCCCCCCCTTAATGTGCATTAACTAACATGTTATCACATGTTAAATCTGTTAGCGGGCACCTCATTGTAGGTGCCCCGATGTTGTGTGGGGAGAGTCTATAATGCCATCTGGGCACCTAGATTCCATTATAGATTGAAAGCATAGGCTGGCATCAACGTGCAGTTAAACAGCCACAGACCGCCCACTGCAGGATTGTGCTTGCCAGTTTCCCCATTGTACAGTGATCTTCACTGTATTTGGACTCTAGTCCCTTGTACTTCAACATATTTTTCTGTTATAGATTTAAGCTTCACCTTCTTTTCCGTTGCTTTGGATCCAGAGACGCAAAAATATTTTGCCTTCACATTTGAAGGACGTCAATATACATGGAGTACTCTTACACAGGGCTTCACCGAGTCTCCTGGTCATAAGAACATAAGCAATGCCTCTGCTGGGTCAGACCTGAGGTCCATCATGCCCAGAAGTCCGCTCACGCGGCGGCCCGACAGGTCCAGGACCTGTGCAGTAATCCTCTATTTATACCCTTCTATCCCCTTTTCCAGCAGGAAATTGTCCAATCCTTTCTTAAACCCCAGTACTGTACTCTGTCCTATTACTTCCTCTGGAAGCGCATTCCAGTTGTCCACCACTCGTTGGGTAAAGAAAAACTTCCTAGCATTCGTTTTGAATCTGTCCCCTTTCAACTTTTCCGAGTGCCCTCTTGTTCTTTTATTTTTCAAAAGTTTGAAGAATCTGTCCCTCTCTACTCTCTCTATGCCCTTCATGATCTTATAAGTCTCTATCATATCCCCTCTAAGTCTCCTCTTCTCCAGGGAAAAGAGACCCAGTTTCTCCAATCTCTCAGCGCATGAAAGGTTTTCCATCCCTTTTATCAGACGTGTCGCTCTCCTCTGAACCCTCTCGAGTAACGACATATCCTTTTTAAGGTACGGCGACCAATATTGGACGCAGTATTCCAGATGCGGGCGCACCATCGCCCGATACAACGGCAGGATAACTTCTTTTGTCCTGGTTGTAATAATCTTCTTGATTATACCTAACATTCTATTTGCTTTCTTAGCGGCCGCTGCGCATTGTGCCGTCAGCTTCATTGTCATGTCCACCATTACCCCCAAGTCCCTTTCTTGGGTACTCTCATTCAATAACATCCCTCCCATCGTATAGTTGTACCTTGGGTTTCTGCTTCCCACATGCAATACTTTACATTTCTCAACGTTGAACTTCATCTGCCATCTCGCCACCCATTCCCCCAGTTTGTTCAAGTCTCTTTGCAATTCTTCGCATTTCTCTTTAGTCCCAGCTCCACTAAATATTTTTGTATCGTCTGCAAATTTTATTATCTCACACTTCGTCCCTGTTTCTAGATCATTTATGAATATATTAAATAGCAGCGGCCCGAGCACCGAGACCTGCGGAACACCACTCATGACCCTCATCCAGTCCGAGTAGTGGCCCTTCACCCCTACCCTCTGTTTCCTATCCGCCAACCAGTTTCTGATCCATCTATGTACGTCTCCATCCACCCCATGATTCTTCAGTTTCCGGAGTAGACGTTCATGAGGCACCTTGTCAAAGGCTTTTTGGAAATCAAGGTATATGATGTCTATGTGGTCTCCCCTGTCCATCCTTTTGTTAATTCCTTCGAAGAAGTGCAATAAGGTAGTTAGGCACGATCTCCCCCTGCAGAAACCATGTTGGCTTGTTTTCAGAAGTTCGTTTCTTTCCAAATGTTCATCGATGTTTTCTTTTATCAGTGCTTCCGCCATTTTCCCTGGAACCGAGGTCAGACTCACCGGTCTGTAGTTTCCCGGGTCACCTCTTGATCCCTTTTTAAAGATGGGCGTGACGTTGGCTATCTTCCAATCCTCCGGGATCATGCCTGTTTTCAAGGATAGGTTGCAAATTTGCTGCAGTAGTTCCGCTATCTCCTCCTTTAATTCCTTCAAAACCCTTGGATGGATTCCGTCCGGACCTGGGAATTTGTCAGTTTTAAGTTTTTCTATCTGCCTGTGTATATCATTAAGGCTCACTTCCATGGATGTTAATTTTTCTGCTTGATTTCCATTGAAGATTTGCTCAGATTCCGGTATGTTGGTTGTGTCTTCGTTTGTAAATACAGACGAAAAGAACATGTTAAGTCTTTCCGCGACTTCTTTCTCCTCCTTCACCACTCCCTTCCTGTCTCCTTCATCCAGCGGTCCCACCTCCTCCCTAGCTGGCTGTTTCCCTTTAACATATCTGAAGAACGGTTTGAAATTTTATGCCTCCCTGGCTAGCCTCTCTTCGTACTCTCTTTTGGCTTTTCGAACCACACTGTGACATTCTTTTTGATACTTCCTGTGCTCCTTCCGGTTCCCTTCAGTTTTGTCCTTTTTCCATTTCCTGAATGAATTTTTCTTATTGGCTATCGCTTCCTTCACTATTTTAGTCATCCATACCAGGTCTTTTGTTCGACTCTTTTTGCACCCCTTTCTGAATCTGGGGATGTACAGATTTGGCGCCTCGCTCACCATGTCCTTGAAAAAAGACCAGGCATGTTCTACCATTTGCCATTTCTTGGAAGTGTTCCTAATTATCTTCCTTACCATTTCCCTCATTGCTTCATAGTTTCCTTTCCTGAAGTTGAAAGTTGTCGCTAAGGTTCTCTTTCCGTTCGGTATTCCCTACTTCAACCTTGAACTTGATCATATTATGATCGCTGTTTCCCAACGGTCCCACTACTTCCACTTCCTTTGCAGGTCCCATTAGCCCATTTAGCATTAGATCATTTTAGCCAGGCCTTGAGAACTGCCTTACAGGGATTTGATCCGGCACCCTCTACCTTGGTACAGTATAGAGATGATTTAATGTTATGTTCTGATAATCTTGATGCAAATGAAAAGGGAACCAAGGAATTGTTGTATTTAACTGTATATCACGTATGTTAACCTGTAACCCGTTCTGAGCTCTTTGGGGAAAACGGGAATTAAATATATAAATAAATAAGAAGCATCTAACTTAGGTGCCTAGTTATAAAATAGTCCATTTAGGGCTGATAAAATTCATCTCTCAAAGTTATTCTATAAAGGTTGCTTTGGGATGAGCACTCTATACAGTAGGGTTGTTCAAAGTTGGTCCTCAAGGGCCGCAATCAGTAAGGGGCGTGGACATAGTAAGGGGGAACCGGCCTGGCCACCATCTTAGTAGGGATGCCAGCACCTCTCCTTCTCTCTATCCCCCTGCCGAACCACGACACTTCCCTTCCCCCCATATGTAGTTCCAAAGACAAAACTTCCTGGGTCTATCTTGTAACATCAGGATACATCCAAACTTTCTTTCCAGAAAATAAAATCTGAAAATTACAAAAAGATAAATTCATAGCAGCATTTAGGTCTTGTTCAAAACCAAAATGTGACCACTAAAGTAGTCCTTTAAGAGTCCTCAGACAAAGGTTTCTAGTTCTACTAAAATATCCAAGGGATCAGATCTTATGTCTTGGGACTTGTATACTGCCTATTTGTAGTTATACAAGCACACTCAAAGTGGTTTACATACAGGTACTTCAAGCATTTTCCCTATCTGTCCCAGTGGGTTCACAATCTATCTAATGTACCTGGGGCAGTAGAGGATTAAGTGACATTTGCCTAGGATTACATTACATTACATTTGTGACTTCTATTCCGCCTGTACCTTGCAGTTCTCGGCGGATTACAAAAGAGCTAACTGGACATTTCCAGGAAAGTTACAATTTTGGGTTACAAATGTGATGAGATAGCTGGATATTTCCAGGAGATATTGCAGATTAGAAAACAAGTAAGACAACTGGACATTTCTAGGCAATAACAAATAAGATAACAAATAAGATAGCTGGACAATTCCAGGAGCATTACATTTTATGGTACTATATTCTTGGTTGATATTTTGGAGTGGAAAAGAATACCAGAGGAGAGGTGGAATTGAGAGGGGTTTTATCAGGGAGGGGAGCGAAGATGGGTGGAGTTAAGGTGTCCGGATAAATTTTTTGAATAGCCGGGCATGGCCATGTGAGGGGCATTCAGAAAAGATGCACACAGTGTTACAGAATAATGGGGATCTTGATGACTACAATTGTAAAAGACAAAACAATTTTGCACAGGGAAATTGAATTTATTGAAAATTGTAATAGAAGATTAAATTTACACTTTCTTAATTTTCCCAGCTCGCTGGGGATTGCTCCCACAATAGCCTTTAAGAAATATTTGATTGAACTCTTGAGTTATTCCTCTACTAGGAGGGGAGTGTGGCGTAGTGGTTAGAGCTACAGCCCCAGAACCATGAGGCTGTGGGTTCAAGCCCCATGCTGCTCCCTGTGATCCTATTTTGGAGTGGAAAAGAATACCAGAGGAGAGGTGGAATTGAGAGGGGTTTTATCAGGGAGGGGAGCGAGGATGAGTGGAGTTAAGGTATCTGGCTATTCAAAAAATTTATCCGGACACCTTAACTCCAAAATAGGATCACAGGGAGCAGCATGGGGTTTGAACCCACAGCCTCATGGTGCTGGGGCTGTAGCTCTAACCACTACGCCACACTCCCCTCCTAGTAGAGGAATAATTCAAGAGTTCAATCAAATATTTCTTAAAGGCTATTGTGGGAGCAATCCCCAGCGAGCTGTGAAAATTAAGAAAGTGTAAATTTAATCTTCTATTACAATTTTCAATAAATTCAATTTCCCTGTGCAAAATTGTTTTGTCTTTTACAATTGTAGTCGTCAAGATCCCCATTATTCTGTAACACTGTGTGCATCTTTTCTGAATGCCCCTCACATGGCCATGCCCTCTTTTGAGTTGCATATGATCCAATTTTGGCATCCATAGTTACAGAATAGCATGTAACCAGATCAGTGCCCAAATCATAATGAGTGCTTGTTAGCTTCAATAAGAAAATCATTTGAGCCCATTGCCTAATTATTTTGGGTGCCGATCTGAGATCAGTGCCCAAGGGGGGGGGGGGTAGGAATTAGTGTGCATTGCAATGTTTTAACACAATTTCAAACATTTTTATTACAATAAATGTAAAAAAATGAAACAACATATCCAGACCCTGGAGATAAAGACCATACAAACTGAAAAGGAACTGAAAAAGTGTGGCTCAGTAGTTAAAGCTATAGCCTCAGCACCCTGAGGTTGTGGGTTTAAACCCATGCTGCTCCTTGTGACCCTGGGCAAACCACTTAGGGCTCCTTTTACTAAGGTGTGCTAGCGTTTATAGCGCGCGCTGAAGATTAGTGCACGTTAATGCCACACTACACGAAAAATACTAGCGAAGCTCTATGGAGGTGTTAGCGTGTAGCACACATGGCAAGGTAGCGTGCGCTAAGCACGCACTAAAACCACTAGCGCACCTTCGTAAAGGAGCCCCTGTCAGCCCCATTACTCCAAGGTACATTAGACAGATTGTGAGCCTGCTGGGACAGACAGGGAAAAATGCTTGAGTATCTGAATAAATTCATATAAACTGTTCTGAGCTCCTCTTTGAGAACGGTATAGATAGAAAATTGAATAAATAAACATCCCTAATGCTTATGTGTCTGTAAAATATTAGCAGAAAAGCAGTCAAAATCGCAGCTGAAGCACACACTACACTTAGGTGTGTCACATATGTGTATATTTCAAGACCCCCCAGTTATACTCCACCCAAATTCCTTCCCCAAACACACCTAAACCTAGGTCCTATACAAGGATACTCGCCTGTTTGTCATAGCATGTACTTGTATACATTGGGTACTTTCATAAAAAAGTTTTGTGGATGGATACAGATATGTATGCAATAAAAATTCTCTATAAAATTAATTACCCTAAAAAAGTCCTAAGATACCATGGTCTCAAATCAAGAATGACACTGTAGCAGGACATAAAGGAGGAAAGAGTCCATTACAGGGACTTTTCGCAGGTCTAAGGGACATTTTTGATCCTGGGAAACATTTTCTCTCAGGTTGCTATTGGGTATCACCGGTTCCCACAATAAATCATGGTGTGCAGGATCTGAGTGGGAGCTGCAATCCATTTTGCCTGTGTCTAACCATTCGTGAGTAAAGATGTGTACTTTTCAGATACCGAAGGGATATTTGAAAAGTGCTATTCTTGGCCTCTTTTAATTTAGGCACTACTTGTTGGCAATAGGAAGACTTTGGCTAATGAGGTTTTCCGGCTTCCATGGGAGAACTACCGGTAATCTCTTGAACAAGTCAGTGAGTAAAAAAGAAACAATTCATAACGATTCCCATCGAATAGACTGTTGATGGGAATTGATAATTGTAGCTAATCAATAGCCAGCGAGCTCCTGTAAAGATGTGAACCACACAATCAAGTATCTGGTAATTCAGGCTCAGACCAGTTCAAGGGATTATTAAATGTGCTGTGAAAACTCTCCAAGTGGCCTGTGCTGCTGTCCATTGTTTTCAGAAGATTTTATTTTCCTTATGATGATTATTTTTATCATTATCTTCAATATGGCAAATGTTTTCAATTTAACAGACACCTAAAGTCATTAAATGTGTGAACTGATGGGAAGGAAAGTGTGAAACTGTGACAGCCTGGTTGGGGCTGATTAACAGAAATTCTCTCTAATGGTCGCAGAACCTTTCAGGGGTCTTTGGGAGAGAGCAGCTGTAAAGACAGCAGGAGCAGCATAGGGACAGGCGAAAGGGGTCGGGAAATAGGGGGGGGGGTTTCATATCCTTGTCCACAGCTACAAAAATTGGCTGGTCACTGCAGTGTCACGTTAGCAGAGAAATTACTCACAAGTCACTGTCTCCTCATGGAAAGATTTATTATCAACAGTCTCACACATGCTCATGCAAAATGAAAAGCTTCTACAGTACCTGTTACACTTTTTTGATGCGTGCTTACCTCCAAATAATCCTGGCACTATTTCATTTGTTTAATCACTTTGAAAGAAATATACTAGCATTTGCTTTGCTCTTTTTCTTAATAGTTCAGAACTCACACACACAAGTAAACACGCTTTTTATTTCTGTGACCACTGACCTGTGGCTGACTCCAGTGGTCTCTTGCTGATTTTGAGTTTACCTCATTCATTGTATTTATGTTTACACTTCGGGCCTCTTCTATTAAACTGCGCTAGTGCGGGGAGCCGCGCTGAATGGCCCGGGCTGCTTCTGACGCTCATAGAGTTCCTATGAGCATCGGGAGCAGCGCGGGCCATTCAGCGTGGTTCTCTGTGCTAAAAACTGCTAGCGCAGTTTAATAGAAGAGAGGGTTGGTCTTTTAATTATTGTTATGCTGTTAACAAAATTGTAAGCTTTATGCTGAAGATAGATTGTGAGCCCATCGGGACAGACAGGGAAAATGCTTAAGTACCTGAATAAATTCATGTAAACCATTTTGAGCTCCCTTGGGAGAACGGTATAAAAATTGAATAAATAAATTGTCCTTGCCATACACCACCTTGGGTGAATCTCTTCATACAGGCAGTTAAAATCCCAATAAATAAATAAGCAAATAACCATGGCAAAGCCAGGAACAGTGAGAGCAACACCTCAGAAATAAAAGACACTCGCCCTGTTTATAGAGAAGATTAAGATGTTGCCTCTCTTTTGCTTGAGCCCCCAACCTGTCGAAAAGAGGCTGGGGCTTACAACTCTTTGAACTTAGCAAGATAAGCCATCATTGTTTGCTAAAACGCCTCGCTTTGGGAGTGGTACAAAGGAAACATCAAAGCACATGTCCACACATTGACATAGGCCTAGAATAATGGTGACCTAAGCAGCTAGAGACCTAGCAATATGCTGAAGATTATTCAAACCATCGACTAACAATGGAAAATGAGTGACAATGATATATACTTGACGACAAGGACACTGCTTTTGTCAGACAGCGATGGCCTACAATCCCAATTGTAGGCAGAGCAATACTGTCAGGAGACACTTATCTAAGACCTTCAGTACATCATATTTTCATCCCATACACAGCTCAAGGCACAAGGGATATGCTTTATACTGAAAGCACATAGCCGTACACTTGAAGGGTGTGAAATTGACATGATTAATAATTATAGTTATTAGCACATGTGCCAGCTGCTCATGTATGGTTTATTCTTGATTTATGGTGCCATGAGTGCCCATATCTACTTTTTGGTATAGAACTAGGGTGTGCAACTTTGGGCAGAGTGCGTCTTTCCCATTGCAGGAGTTCTTTTTTTTATTTTCTCCAGAAAGCGAGCTGCAAACTTGTCCTTGCTCATAGGGTCTTTTGTCTTCCTGCCTGCTTTATCCACTGCTGAAACCTGCCTGCTCAACTTCATGTGAGCCTTTGAAGTTTGGTGTGAGCTAAGAAGGGAACAGAGGTTTTCTTCTCTCACTCCTTCATGTGGTTGCCAGGTTGCAAATCATCCATTTGTATCTACGAAAGGAAACCATTAAGATGAACAAGGAAAGCAGTGCTCTAGGGCAGAAGCTGGAGTTTCGGTGGTCATTGCAGCTTATTTTTTTATAGCGCTCAGTTAAAGCTGCCCTTTCATGATGTCCCAAGTGTGTGAAAGGACAATAAAAAGGAGAACCGGTCAGGTTTTTGCAAATGCCACTCAAATGTTAGCACTCCGGGTCTGTTGGCTGTCCTCTCAGGTTTATGTGCTCACCTTGAAAGTCTGAAAAAGTCATTTATAAGAAATAAATAAGTAAATCAATAAAAACTTAAAAAAAAGAAAATTACAAAGCAGAGAAATTCCAAGACGTATTATTTGTATATGTTTAGCAGTTGCACTCAATAGTTTAAAAATTCTTACTTGATGTATATTGTATAGTGTTCCATAGGGCCCTGAGGTGGGATTTTTCTGTTTTAAACATATAATAGGCACATTTCCAGGCTTAAAAGGGTTCAGACTAGGAAGTGAGGTAAGAATAGGAGGACTGTATATATTATTTAGTAGGGAATTCTCCTACTCATACATAGATATAGATAGATGGAAACCAAAGACAGTATCATATCTTTGACCGGCCAAGCTACTTCACCACCATCTTACTAACAAAGAATCAGGGGCTATAGGTGGCCTCAAGAGAAAAAAAGGAAAAGAAACTCTTCTGGTTCTTTGAAGAGATGGTAAAAAGTTAGAAAGAGACAACATGGAGATTATGGGTCGTTGGAGGAAGGAAACTTATTCATATAATCTTGCTCTTGCAAGGGAAGGCAGCAAGCATGTGTTTATGCGTCATGCCGCTTATTATGTAAATAACAATAGATGTGGACGTCGTTTAGCGCAATATCTTAAACCCAAGAAGGAACAGACTTTTATTCATGCTATACAGAACAACCAAGCTGAAGTTGTTAAATCAGATTCTGAAATATTACAGTGCTTTCAAGATTTATATTCAAGAAATATTCAAGTGCAGTCATTACACTTCCCCCTCCCCATTCGCGGTTTCCACACTCGCAATTTCACATATTCGCCTTCCCCCCGGCATCCCGACCTTACCTGGTGGTCTAGCAGGCTTTCGGGGCAAGAGCAATCTTCCTACGTTCCTGCCCCGTGTAGATCACCAATAGGAAATGGCTGCCATGAGCTCCGTCGTAGTCTCGAGAGACTACGGGAACTCACGGCAGTCATTTCCTATTGGCGATCTGCACGGGGCAGGAGTGAAGGAAGATCGCTCCTGCCCTGAAAGCCTGCTAGACCACCAGGTAAGGCCGGGATGCCGGGGGGAAGGCAGGAGGGAGGAGGGGGTGGGTCAGAGCCAGACGAGAAGATATTCGCGGTTTTTCTCAATTTGCGGTCCGGCTCTACCCCTATCCCCCGCAAATACCGAGGGAGAAGTGTATATTCTTCAGAGATAAAAGAAAATATATTTTCTACATCCTTTCTTAAAAATTTGGAGCATCCTGAGTTAACACTCAACAATTGTAAATTATTATCTAAAGCAGGGGTGTCAAAGTCCCTCCTGGAGGGCCACAATCCAGTTGGGATTTCAGGATTTCCCCAATGAATATGCATGAGATCTATTTGCATGCACTGCTTTAATTGTATGCCAATAGATCTCATGCATATTCATTGGGGAAATCCTGAAAACCCAACTGGATTGCGGCCCTCCAGGAGGGACTTTGATACCCTTGATCTAAAGATATAGATGAAAAAGAAGTTGAGGAAGCAATGAAATGTATGGCTAAAGATAAGTCCCCAGGACCGAATGGAATAACATTGGAATTTTACTTGGCATTTTGAGATATGATAATCCCTAATTTAGTAGATTACTTTTCATATTTACTCAAATCTGGAATTGTCACCAGAACATTTACGGAAGCTAATATTATTATAATACCAAAACCTGTGAAAAATCATTTTCAAGTTCAAAGTTACAGGCCCATATCTTTAATTAATGTGGATGCTAAGATTTATGCTAAAGTATTAGCAAATAGGCTGCAGAAAGTTTTACCCACATTGATCCATTCAGACCAAAATGGTTTCATGACTGGAAGACTTTCGAGTGATAATACTAGAATGTTTATGAATGTAATTTTACAGACATCCATGAATAAATCAGCGGGTATTAGCAGTAAGTATGGATGCAGAAAAAGCATTTGATAGAATGGAATAGCCCTTCATTTATGAGGTATTGAGATAGTTTGGCTTCCCAGAAAAATGTATTCAAATGATTAAAGTATTATATACTGCTCCATCACTAGGATCTATATAAACAATAAGTTATCTAATCCAATTCGTTTGGTTCGAGACAAGGGTGTCCTCTCTCTCCATTCATTTTCAATCAGACATTAGAACCACTATTGATTGCACTGCGAAACAACTCAAGAATCAAAGGGATAACATGGGAAGGTGGAGAAGTTAAATTATCAGCATATGTATTATTATATACCACTCCAGAGTCATTACAAAATGTTGTTGACAGCTTCTCTTCTATTTCTGGCTATAAATGAATACCTCAAAAATAGTAATTATGCATTTAAACTGCCCAGATGTAGGAGAAATGATTAAAGGTCTAGGTTTTCAATGGTCTTCAACTAAAATTAAGTACTTGGGCATTTATTTTGGACCAACAGTAGAGGAAACAGTTGCATATAATACTGCTTATATGTATGATCATATAAATAAAGTGACTATGTGCTGGTCTCATTTGAAGCTGTCATGGTGGGGAAGACTAGATTCAATCAAAATGATGCTCATGCCAGTAATCAATTATGTTCTGAGTATGCTACCCATACTGTTTGCTAAATTAGTATAAGGTACAATAAAATGGAGAAATTACTCGTTAAGTTTTTGTGGAATGACAAACCACCTAAGATAAGTTTTAAAAAACTCAAAGGTAATAAAGATTTTGGAGGCGTAAACTTCCCAAGCTTTTATGAATATCATCTGGCAATTATTCTTAGACAAAGTTCTAAATGGGTGTTGTCGGGTTTGCAAGAACCTACACCGGCTTGGATTAAGTTTGAAGAAGCAAATTTTGGATCTCTATTATGGATGTTACCATTTGTTGATGTTAAAGGTGATATGAGTAATAATCCAGTATTAATAGCTACCAGGGAAGCAATTCACAAAATAGAAAGAACTGTTGATATTAAATGGAATGATTCTATATGGGCTCCAATTTGGAATAACTCAAGATATAAAATTCAAGGAACAATTGTTGATTGGAAAATCTGGAAAAGGGTGGGCATTTGGTAAGTTAGACAGTTGAGACATCAACAGGAGTGGAAGACCTTTTCTGTTTTAGCGGAGGAATATAAATTACCTAACCAACAGTATTATAGATGGATTCAGCTATTACATTGCAAAATAAGATTCAAGATGTACAACCAGATCTTGTGACACTGGGGTCTTCTTTAGTAAACTGTAGAGGAGCAGCGGCTAAACGATACAAACTTCTTAAGGAAAATATATATGGGTTGCTTAGGGGGATTCAAGGTATATGGGAGTCTGAATTAGATATCAAACTGGATGAACCCAGCGGAAAATAGTTTGCCAATCACCTATGTCAACATTACACTCAGCAAATCGTATGAAATCTTCCTTCTTTTTATTGCACAATGTATTTTGGATTCCTGTTAAACTTGCTAAATTAGATAATTCTAAAAGAAATTTGTGTTGGTTCTGTAAAGTAGGAATTGGAACTTTAGAACATATGTTATTTAAATGTCCATATGTTGCATCGTATTGGAATAAGATATGGTCAACAGTGTCAAATTATTAGCCATAACAGAACCACTAACTTATCAGATAATTATTCTGGGAGAATATGGTCTTAAATCTACGTTAAACACGTATGAAAAACAGTTGCTTAAGAACTTAATGGTGATTACATCCAAAACAATTTTAATTAATTGGAAAGACTCCTCTAAACTGGAATATAACATATGGTGGAACATGGTCTGTATATATAGCAAATATGAGAAAATATATGCAATTAAGGGGTCCTTTTACTAAGGTGCATTAGCCGTTTTAGCCCACGCTAAATGCTAACGCGTCCATTATGTCTATGTATGCGTTAGCATTTAGCGCTTGCTAATATTTAGCACACGCTAAAATGGCTAACACACCTTAATAAAAGGACCTCTAACCCCCTCTTTTACTAAGGTGCGCTAATTGATTAGCGCGAGCTAATCAAATTAGCGTGCGCTAAACGCTAACACGTCCATAGACTAACATGCACGCATTAGCGTTTAGTGCACGCTAATCGGTTAGCGCACCTTAATAAAAGAGGTCCTAAGTGTGGCAATATGAAGAAATTTCAAAAGATTTGGAACTGCTTATTGAATATGAAGGAGTAAGATTTGGAATGTTTCTGTTTTCATTATGTTATGACAATCCTGATATTTAGCTTAGTTATATAATTTTATTTCATTTATCTAATAATTTTTGTTTTGCATTATGTATTTTTAATTAGTTAAATTGTATTAGTATTCAATTGTAATGATTTATTTAAATTCAATAAAATATTTTTGGAAAAGAAAGAGAATCCAAGGAGCTGAGTTCCAGAAGGTTAAGGATGTGGAACTTAGAATGTTTATAGATTCCTATGTCAATATAAGATAACCGTTGGAGCTCTGGCCATAATTTTTGAAAGTTATGCAATGTGCACACATTTGCAATTTGATATTGTTGGACTTTCAGTAAACCTTTTCCAGTTTGGAACAAAATCTGGAATAGACTTGGGGTTCCTTTTACAAAGCTGCACTAGCGGGTTTAATGCACGCGACTTTTCATCACGCGCTAATCCCCCCCACTTGCTGAAAAACTACCGCCTGCTCAAGAGGCACGGCTTTGTAAAAGGAGCCCTTGGTATTTCTTGGTATAAATTATGAAAGGAGATAGATCCTCGGGCAAAAGGCTTCCCATCTCAGAATCTTGATTTCGGAGACTGCTACTACTATTAATTATTTCTATTGTGCAGCGCTGTACCGTCACAAAGAAGATAGTCCCTGCTCAAAGAGCTTACAATCTAAACCAAGGATGCCCACACTTTTTTGGCTTGCGAGCTACTTTTAAAATGACCAAGTCAAAATGATCTACCAACAATAAAATTTTATAAAACACAAAGCACACTGTACGCAGAGAAAATGTTAATTATCATTTGTATTCTGGGTTTTTTCAGAGGTCAAGGCAGATGACTTTAAAATATGCAATGTCACATCAGTAACAACTATACAAAAATAGACAAATATACCCCCTCCCCTTTTACTAAACCGCGATAGCGGTTTTTAGTGTAGGAAGCTGCGCTGCTTTCGATGCTCATAGGCTCCCTGCGCTAAAAACCGCTATTGCGGATTAGTAAAAGGGGGCCATAGTGCAAAATATAGACAGCAGATATGATTCTCAAAATGGACACATTTTGATCACTAAATTGAAAAAATAATTTTTCCTACCTTTTTGTCTGGTGATTTCATGAGTCTCTGGTTGCACTTCCCTCTTCTGTAAAGCCAATATTTCTTTCTTTCTGCCTTTCTTTATCTCTCCCCCTGCCCCCCTCTTTCTTTCTGCCTTTCTTTCTCTCTCCCCCTGGCCCCCCCTTTCTTCCTGCCTTTCTTTCTCTCTCCCCCGCCCCCTCTTTATTTCTGCCTTTCTTTCTCTCTCCCCCTGCTCCCCAAGCCATCGTGCCGATTTTTCCACTTCCCCGATTCTTTCCCTACCCCCAAGCCACCAACGCGATTTCTCCCTGCTGCTTCCCTGAGCCAGGCCTGGCACGTACAAGCGCCGGGCCCACAAGATTTCACTTCCGACATCAATTCTAACGTCGGGGAGGAAGTTCCAGGCCAGCCAGGCAGCGATTGGCTGGCCCAGAACTTCCTCTCCAACGTCAGAATTGATGTCAGAGGTGAAGTTTTGTAAGTCCGGAGCTTGTACGTGCCAGGCCTGGCATTTTATTAGGCAGATTAAAACTGGTTTTTTTTTTTTTAGTTCAAATGTTTTATTAATTTGAAACTGTTTTTAAAGACTTTGTCGCATAGTATACTATTTTTAGCTTGCAGAAAAAGGCCTTAACATGTGAGGGCCCAAATGTGTCTTAAGATATACTTATAAAAGCCAAAGAAATACCAAGCACTTGCCAACTGCAGTATTAAATATACAGAATTTTAAGCTTTCCTCTGTCAGCTATAGCTGTCAGAATCTTGAGGATGCATCCAATTTACTGAACAAATATGCATTTACAAACTGATCCATAATTTCCTCTGTAGTTGGCAGTCTGAACTGCTCTCTTTTGATAGCCTTATTTATGCCTGTTGGCTCTAAAAGTATTCACAGTTTGCTATTACATTTCTATGCAATGACTAGGAAGCTAACCCAGTTTTTGGATTCCCAAACTTTCTGTATAACCTGCAGTGAGTATAACCTCCTTGAGAGTTCCTCTTTACGTTTACCATGATGATCATTTCTACATGGAAGAATGACTGGTAAGATATCTTTATTTATGTAACAATCATAAGTTTACCATACGTTAATTTGGATTACCTGGAAAGCAGCCAGCTCTTACAAAAATCTTCCTAAATTAGGCCACCAAAGTCTTGGAAAGTATATGATTGACTAAAAGTGAAGTCCAATTTTGTTTAGGCCATTACAACTGGGGTGCTGAAAATTCTCAGCCCAACCAAGAAGAGAATGGCGTGGATATGGTTCAATCAGTGATCTGAAAAAATGTCAAAACCAGATTTTTGTTTCAGCAAAATGGCACTTAATAAAATAAGATAACACTCTTTTCAGCTACAGAGACAAAATAACGTCAGAATTTAGGAAATTGGTTGGTTGGGCTGAGAACTTTTCAGCACCCCCTCCTCCTCGTATGTTGCAGAAAGAATGTTGAGGAAGGAATGTTCGCAATTTGAAAATGGAGTTTTCCGTAAAATATGGATAAAGCCATGGTAAAAATAGGTATATTGTGGTATGAACAGTGTCACTTGGGCCTTTCTGTGTGCAATTAGCAGCACTTATATACGAGCATGTGGTCTATTTTGTTACCAGTTTGTATAAGTGCTAATACTTTATATGCGCATATCAGGTTTCAGAATACCTTATGTCAAATTGAAGAGTCAAGCTCCAAGCCTCACATTTTAAAATGTTTACCGTTTATTTAAAAATTTGTTAAACCGCCTATACAAAGTTCCTAAGTGGTGTACAATAAAAATAGGGTTTAGACATATACAATCTTATGACAAATAACATTCAAACAAATAGACGGGTACAAAATAGGTAAAGGGCAGAACTACATTATAGTAGAGAAAAGTAACAAATGAGGTAAAAAACAGAAGGAAAGGGATAAAAAAAGAAAGAAAAAGGTGAAAATGAGAGAAGTTCACAGGGTGTTCTTAATAGGACAATTATTTGTCAAAGGGAGGTTAGCTGAGAGTTATATGCACCTCGGAGCAGTTGTAAATATCGATCTTGAAATTTTTTGCACTAAATATGTATTTTAAAACCATAAAACTCTTTTGAAATCTGTCTGTGCTCTCAGTATACACACATGAGCGCATGTGTAAAGTTTCAGCTATATTAAAACTTGATATATCATCCTAAAGAGGTATCTTTCAGGATGGTATTCATACAGGGTGAGGCAAAACAAAGTAACCCCTAAAGTTTTTTTGTCATTTTCTCAGCAACCGTTTTCAAATCCAACAAGAAATTTTGCATACTTACCCCCTCTTTTACTAAGGCGCACTAGCCAATTTAGAGTGTGCTAAATGCTAACGCGTCCGTAGAACATAATGGACGCGTTAGCATTTTGCGTGCACTAAATCAGCTAGCATGTCTTAGTAAAAGACCCCATTTAGTTATCACACTTGCATATTACTATTAAACAACATCTGAAGCTATGTTGATGTTACTGGCATTCTAATATTACTGCCTAGCAATTTTTGCACATTAATAATCTTCAAGCTAAAACACAGTAAAATAGCATCATTCAAACAATACAATTAACAATGTGTTAGAATTTCGCAGTCACTGTGAATGCTCAAAGGGGGAAATTCTATAAAAGGCGCCTAAAGATAGCTGCCTAAGTTAGGCCCCTGACTTAATTAATAACTTGGCTTCAATTATGAGCTTTAATGAGCTCATAATTGAAAAAAAAAAAAAAAATTAATTGGGTGATAGGTGCCTATCTTCTTAGGTGCGATTCTGCAAAAGAGAAACACCTATCGTACGCCTAACTCCGAAGTATGCATGTTTAGAGGTAGAGAAAGATTTAGGTGCAATTCTCTAAAGGACCTAGGCACTTAGAGCTGATTCTCAAACTGTGTGTCCCAATATTAGGCAGCGGTAGGCGTCCTTCTGCCGTCCGGCAACCAATCGGGACACAGGTTTTTAGAAAAAATGCTGCCAGAGAAGGATGCCTGCAAGGAAGGCATCTGTGGCATATCTACGGAGACGTGCAGGTACGCTTAAGCATGCCTAAGGCGGGGCGTGGGCATGGTTTCACCCGGAAGTGGCTTTGGGCAGGCTTAAGTGTTGGCACACATCTCCATAGACGGGAGACAGACACCTTAAATGTAGGCCTGTAAAATTCTGGCCTACGTTTAAGGCATTTGTCCAGGAGTGCAGACCTGATTCTGAATAGGATGGCACTGTGTGATTGACATATGATCGGTGGCCACTTAGGTGACCGCCGATACCGACATCGTATACAGAATCAGGCCCCTACTGTATAATGTAGGCCTACATTACATTATCCTGGCCTACATTACAGGCAACTAAGTTTTATGTTAGGTGTGATTCTGTAAGTGACTGATTGTGATTGACAAGAGATAGGTGCCTATCTTTATAGATGCCATTTACAGAATTTCTCCCAAAGTGTCCTCCCCCAGCTTTAATACAGGCCTTCAGTCACTTTGGGAAATCTTTAACAGCCTTGTCAATCAGTCGCTGTGACTATTTTTACTCGCATGTTCTTATGTTCTTCCACTGTGGTGCCCAGAATTTCTTTCTCCACGGTGGTGACTGGTATGTCTTTTTCCTACCTCCCATTGCTTCTGCCATTGAGAAAGAAAGCTGTGCAGTAGACAGGTACAGGGCCTTGAACATCTGTATCTATATTCCACCAAGGACCAAATCTAAAATATCTCCCCTCTTGTTGATTCCTGGACCAGTTGCTTGAAGAAGCAGTCATTTATTACTTTCAGAAATTTTAGCTCCCTAGCACTCCCTGATGTAATTTATCCAGTCAATATTGGGGTGATTGAAATCTGAGAAAATTGAAAAAGGACCAGAGCAAGAATAATATCAATCCTTAAACTAACCATTTACTCGCTTCTGGAGGGGTTCAAATCCCTGTCAAATGTGGATATGAAGTGGAGAAAAAAAGATCTCAATGTCCACAGTGCAATGTTCAATTCAAGCAAGCCTGAAGTAGTCAAAAATGCACACCCTAATCATAGGCCAAAAAACCTCCACTTTTATAACACACTTTCTACTAAAACAGTAATTTGAACCCAACTACAGGAAATTTGGTCAACAAAGTGCTCAGTTATATTGGTGTGGCAAAGTATCACTCAAAAAAGCACAAGTAAAATTGGTGGAAAAACATGTTTTGACAAAGAACAAAGTCTACAGCTGATTACATCAAAGCATCAAAAACAATCGAAAAACAGTGGTGTGGCAATTTTTTTGAATGTTTGTTGACTGCAGTGAGAAGATTGGTTGGTTCACAACTGAAGAGAGTGCTTGTTTGCCCGACTGTGTGGCTGGAGCGGGGCACGGTGGGAGGAGCATTTGATGCGACCTTTGCAGATTGGGCGTATGTTGGATCAAGAAGAGAACACTGGACAGAAATATTTTGGTTTTGGAATTTAGAGTTTTCTTTTTTACAACATTCAGGGACTGCATTAAATTAGACATAGACTTGACATACAGGATTTACAGTGCCGATAGAAAAGGGAGGTGAGAAATACAATATAAGATAGGAAAGAAGACAAATAGGGGAAAGACAAAAGAAAGGGTATGGAGAAATGGGAGAGAAGAGGAGAGAATACTGAACAGAATGGAACTAAGGTATTTGAAATAGTAAATAGGAAAGGAGTAAGAAATTTGGAACTTTTAGTGCATGGCAACATGGCCACCATAAAAATGTGTTACAGTGTTTTATTGTAATTTGTTTTGTATTGTTTTTTATTTGTAAAAAATTATTTAATTACAGTTTGGCCAAATAAAATATTTTAAAACCATTTAAAACCAATTTAAAAATTTCAATAAGTAGTTTAAAACCTTATAATTACCAAACACTTTTCTAATTTAAATCTGTGTACATTTGTTTCTTATTTACCCAACTAACTGGATCCAGTATTCCTATTTCCAGTTACAATTCTGAGGTAAGAATTGTAACTGTATTAAAATTACTGTATGTTCACAAGTAATTGGATTGGGTCGTTACAGGTATTATCTTCATGCACTTATCTTTTCTTCCAGCTTTATTTTCCGTTCCTCTTTCACTTGTTCTTCTTCCTAAACTTATACTGAAATAAATAAAAAGGAGAGAAATAATAGTGTGTGCAGCTATAGAATAGGTCTGCCTAACTACAGGAACCTAATGCTGTTTGACTTACTACAAAAAATAAAATAAATATTTCCCTGTCTAAAGAATTTAAGCTTAACTCTCTCTCATCTAATATAATAAAATGCTAGGCCGCGCATGCGCACTAAAAAAATCGTGTTCCCTGATCCGTCGCAAAAACACGATTGCGCATGCGCGGGTTTTACGTCACCACTTGCTCGCGGCGACTTTCAAATAATAAAAAAAAAATTACACAGCTGCGGCGGCCTTCCTCACCGTGAATGGTACCGGCTCCTCTCTCGAACTGCACCAGGATCGAGAGAGGAGCTGCAGCGCCGGCTTTAATTAAAAAAAAAAAAAAAAAACCAACTGGAGATCGCCGCTCTCACCTGGCTCCCACTATGCAAACCCCCCCCCCCCCATGGGAGGATGCGCCGCAGCAAAGTGCTGCACAGGTACTGGAGGGGGAGAGACATATTGCTTCTACACCGGTACAAACATCCCTCCAGCGTTGGCACTCGCTGCACGTTAAACAGGCTGCTTCGGGCTTTCTCCTGCAGTTGAGTCCCTTTGCCGCTTCACTGATTACGTCATCAATGACGCGACAGAGAGACTCAACGGTAGAAGAAAGCAGAAGCAGCCTGTTTAGCGTGCTGCGGCTGCCAACGCTGGAGGGAGGTTTGATATTAAAGTCATCTTGTTGAGAGAGTCGCAGAGTCAGCAGGGGTTGGGCTGGGAGGGGAGAGAAGCGTCTGCCTCGGGTGCTTCAGGCAGCAGCAGCGTTTACAATTCGCTGCTGTTGCTGGCTTCAGGCCTTCCTCTCTGGCCGGTCCTGCCTACTTCCTGTTTTCATGAAGACAGGACCCGCCAAAGAGGAAGACCTGAAGCCAGCAACAGCAATGAATTGTGAATGCTGCTGCTGACCAATGAAGTAGTTAAATGAGGAAAGGGAGCAGAGGGGGAGAGAATGGCTTGGAGGGAAGGAGGAAGGTATGCCATACCAAGGCAAAAGGAAGGAGGAGATGGAGAGAGGCCATATGGGACAGAGAGAGAGAGGGTGGACACTGGATGGAAAGAGAAGAGAGGGCAGTGAATGGAAGGGGCAACATAGAGGGTGAACAGTATTCTAGCACCCATTAATGTAACGGGCTTAAAGACTAGTACATCTATATTATATAAGCATACACTCTCTAACTATATTTTTTCTCTCACAGAGCACACAATCACAAACTTTCCTCTCTTCAAGATCTTCAGCTGTGTTTTTAAATTTTCCTAACTGCCACACTCAACCAGTTTCCTGGCTTGTTCCAGCCAATCACCATCATGCACTGACATTTTAAATCCTTGGGAATGCCTGCCCCCTGCACATCTACAGCATTATCTTTGCTGGACAACAACAAAAAAACTTTTAACTTTAAAATATTAGAGAAAAAACCTCTGTCAGGTCTCTCCTGCCCTGGGTCAGCTATAACATGTATTTCTTTTTGTAACCCACTGGTTACATTTCTTACCCCCCCCCCCCCCTCCGTAGATCTTTAAATCTTCACCAGCTGCAAGCAGCTTCTCTGGCCTCCTGCTCACGCCAGTGTTGGCTTTCCCTCTAACGTCATTTACTGGCCCTGAGACCCGGAAGTGATTTTAGAGGGAGAGTAGTTGCTTGTGCTGCTGAAGATTTAAAGAGGGAAGGGAGAGCATGAGCATGACATGGGGGGGCATAGAGGTGCCAGTACCCCCTCCAAGACGGCACCAGGGACGGTCCATCCCCCTGCCCCCTCCCCTTTATTACACCACTGATTATGGATATCATAAAAGCCAGACAGACTTGGTGTAACTAGAGGTCTGCACAGGAACGGAGATCGTGGGAATCCCCCCCTAACCCATAGGACTCCCACGGGGACCCCCCTATGGCCCACGGGACTCCCATGGGGACCCCCCCTCTAGCCAACGGGACTCCCACGGGGATGGAAGGCTTTGGAAGCAGGGTTTGTCCATATAATATAATGGACACGTCAGCCTTAGTAAAAGAGGGGGTTTATAAGTTAATTTCCTGAACAGAAAACAAAAAAAGGGTTCCACCAAAGAGATTCCACAAGGAAAAAGCAGCGCAAACACAAAAGAAACTGTGGAATTGATGATCCTGTCAGAAGTAATTGTTGCTTTTTATGGGTACTGGCAGGGATGGAGGTAATTCCTTGCGGAGATGGGTGGGCTCGGAGAGGATCCTGACGGGGACGGGTGGGGATGGGTTGAGAACCTCTGCTCTAAAGCAAAGGTAGATTTCAGAGTAGTTTGAACTTTCTCCACTTCTCTAAAATACTGAAGAAGTTCAGTAAGTTCAAACAATCTACAGACAGACACTTATCATTTATCCCACTATCCCTATTCTGATCCTACCAGTTTAGATCCTCTGTGATCAGTGTGCTTGTGCATAAACTTCCCTGGCCGATAATAAGTTGGATTAGCAGTATAATTATAGTTGATGAAGTGCAGATAATTTGAGTGTAAGATTGATAATAGCTCACACATGGGTTTTAGCTTAGTTGGGGGGTTTTAATTAATCTTTTTAATGTTTGTTGCAGTGTCCCTTCCTGAAGAAGCTCCATTTCGTGAAACTTGAGTTGGGGGGTCGAGGGAAATGTGAGACAGCATTTATTAAGTTTCATTGAACAGACCGGAGCAGTTGTTGAGGGGTCACAGCCCTATCACCGTTCAACATAAGTCACAAACAGATGATTTAGAGTATAAGATTCATTGTAACATGCGATGGTATGAGATAGTGAACAGCTGTGATGGTCTCATGAACAACTGGCTCCGTGTTTATCACTAGAGGTTGGTTGTTGGGTCTGAGCTTTTCACATATATATTTATACTTTAATTTATACATAAATAGTATAATCATTAAGGTGATTATGAAGTTGTGATTATTGAGGATCACCTATGTTCATTTATTTTTCATCATATTTTAGGTTTAAATCTAGCCTTAAAGACTTTTTATTCAAAGACGTTTATGGAACATAAGAATAAGAAACTATCTGTGTTGTAGCTTTCATGGTGTCCTGGATTTTCATTCCACTGTTGCTGATACTGATTTATCCTTTGTGTAATGCTTTGGGGTCTTCTTCCCTCCACAGTACAGGAAAAAAATGATTGTTGCATATCCTATCCCCAAATTACCAAATGGTCTAGGACAGGGGTGTCCAACCTTTTGGCTTCACTGGGCCACATTGGCCGAAAAAAATGTTTCTGGGGCCGCACAAACTTTCGAATGCTGCAGCAAGACAAAGGAGGGAGCCGGCATGATGTTAAACACCCGGGGGCAGCAGAGGAAAACACTGCATCACCCTTGACCGGGGCCGCACAAAATACTTCATGGGGCCGCAGGTTGGACACCCCTGGTCTAGGATATAACTAATTTCATGTACCCAAGTACCTCAGGAAACTTGAGTATTGATGCCTCTTTAAATACTGACCTCCCTACTGATCCACAATGGTCATAATTTGGGGGGGGTTAGTCCACCTACCCACTGAATACCAATATCTACATTTTTTGTCCTCTTTGGGGCTTTAGAGCAAATGTTGGTTCTATTTTACTCCTTCATTGTCTTAAGGCCTTCCTGTTCTTTATTTATTAATTTCATGTTATAGGCTTAATGACCCAAAATTCGTATTTAGAGCTGGATAATAAGAATTCATTTGTGAAAGTCTGTAGGACAGAATGGAATAATCTTTTAGCTGCATTCAAATCTTGTTTTCAAAGAAAGAACACTAGATTATTTTAAGTAATCTTTTAACATTGCAACAGAACATAGGTTTTTACAGTCGAATTCTCTTGGGCAAACCTATTCACAGAAACTATCAGATACTCCATGAACCCCTCAGTGAGCTCATTTTCTCCCAAAACTACAAGCCTGACCTACTCCTCAAGATGTTTTCTTGCCCCACATCCAAGATCTGGAGTCTTTCTGCCAATATTGATGTGTTAACCCACCCTTCTTGGCTTGGGGTCTTGGCTTGGGGTCACCCTTCTTGGCTTGGGGTTGCAAGTCCCAACCACAAGCTAACGAATACCTCTCTGAAATTAAACAGGCTAACCTACCCAATCAGTTCCACCATCAAAATCCTTGGAGTCATTCTGGACCGATGACTGACTTTTGAAGACCATACCAATGCTCAGGTTAAAAAGTGCTTTTGCACCCTCTGGAAACTCCGTACCATCAAACACTATTTTGACTTCCTCTCCTTTCGATTGCTGGTTCAGTTTCTAATCCTAAGCACCTTAGATTACGTCAATATCATATACTTGGGATCCTCTAAGAAAACCATCAAACGTCTAAGAATCATTCAGAATACTGCCATCCGTCTCATTTATGGCCTCAAAAAGTCGGACCATATAAGCCCATTCTACAGAAAACTTTACTGGTTGTCAATGGAGGCAACTAGTTTGCCTTCCCCTCCCTGAAGGGCTGTATCTACAAGAGATTCCTTGATAGAACACTATCATTCCAAACTGGCAAATGGAATAAATGTCTAACCACCCTCATTTCGAATACACCCTCCTATCAATCCTTCAGGAAATCAATTAAAACCTACCTCTTTGATACATTTCTCTGACCCCTTCTTGCCTTGTATCTCTGAAATACTTATTGTACTTCTGACATATTTCCAATTATACCTAACCATTCTCGGCCCAATAATGTATTTGAAATATTTTACTATTGTAATTGACAATATCTTTCTGTAACATCGCTGTCTTTGTACAGTCTCTTCCTCTGTAAACTGCTCTGAACTGCTTCTGGTATTGCGGTATACAAAATAAAGTTATCATTATTATTATTATTATTCCACACTCTGTGCTGCTTTGCCTTTCTTGGAGACATCATGGTTTCTCTTTTAGTTCCATGAGTTATTCATGTCACTTAGGCCCAAATTCTATAAACCAATGGCCCCAACCCTGTCCTGGAGGATCACTAACCAGTCTGGTTGTCGGAATAGCCCTAATGAATATGCATGGGGCAGATCTGCATTCCTATCGTCTTCATTACATGCAAATCTCTTTCATGCATATTCATTAGGGCTATCCTGAAAACCTGACTGGCTGGTGGTCCTCTAGGACAGGGTTGGGAACCACTGCTATAAATGGTGCCTGAAGTTAGGCGCCTAACTTAAGATGAAAACACCATTTAAAACTGACTGAAAGCATTTTTTTTAAAAATGTAGGCGCCTAAAAGAACAGTGGTGAAATCTCACCTACAGAGGCATTTTACGATGTCTAACACCATTGTAGGCGTGGCTAATCTCAGAAATGGCATTAGGTGCCATAAAGCACCTCCGAAGGTGCAATTCACATCAAAGATAGGCACCGTAAATGTAGGCCTTGAAAACCCTGGCCTACATCTCCAGTGCCTACCTTTGCCGAAGGCGCAAGTCTATAAATGGCACTGTTGCGTGATTGACTTTAAGGTGACCGCCAACAAAGGTGTTGTTTATAGAATCTGGGCCTTAATGTCTTAAACAGCTGCTGCTGCAAATTTTATGAAAAACAGATGGATATAACCTCACTGTTAAGAGTAGTAAACTGGTTGTCTCATTATCTTTTTTTGAACTTCAGTGATCTTATTGGCCCAATTCATTTGACGTTCAAAAATGAGCCGAATGGGTTAATGAATCAAAGGTAAACTGAACTGAAACATTTTGCAGTGTACATCACTAAAATATATCTGCTCTGCAGAGGAGATTATGCCTAAGTGGAAGAGAGCATTTATTGGTATATATTCAGCTAATAACGGTTAGAATTTCAAGCACTGACCACCACATATAAATCTCAAATTTATGAAATCAGTGTTTATACCTTCTGCTATAAACATGCTTCAGTACTGAGAATTTAGCAGCAAGGATCACATCATTGTGAATTAAACATTTGATAAACATATTATGCAAGATATAATTATATAAATCTCATCAAACCTCAGATTGCCATATGGTAGCATAACACATGCTGGCTCACATCTTCACAGGTCCACCATTTATTTACTACTTTTACTGTGTTTTTTTTTACTACTTATTTAATTCTGTATATCATGTATTAGTAATTAAGTGTAGATTTGAAGAGACTAATTAAATACACTTTAGAACAATGTCACTTATCTTTTGTTGTTGCATATATCATCACCCCTTCTGATGCGTTTCAGAAACTTTCTTCAGGGTCAGGTTATTTCAGTGTTTAAATTGCAACAAAATCATAAACAGCACAATTACCTTCAATACAGCTATCTAAATTCCTGCAAAACATGTAAATCAAACCCATACCTAGTTTCATTACATTGTAAACTTTCATTCAAAATGGCCGCAGCGTTGTAACACAACGATTTAAATCATGGAATCCCCAACATCATGCTCTGACTCATTACACTGTGGGGAGGCCTATCATGCCAAGAAATTAAAGCTACAGCAGCCCTGCACCTAATGGAGTCAAATCACAAGATCTTCCAATTAATCAGAAACTGCCATCCATTCAGCATTCTCATTTAGTCCATGAGCTCAAATATCCATCGGAGCTCCTTCAAATTTGAGATTCTCTCAAAATTACCACCCACTTCTACTGAATCAATCACTCGCCATTTTAGATCCTGTAAATTGTGATTCATCAGTGTCTTACAAAAGTTTCATTCAGTGTTTTTGACCCATGTTCATTTAGCTAGTTCATATAGCTAATTTAGAAGAACAATATCTGTATGTATCAAAATGGTTTCAGTACATCCCTATCTGGATGACATTTTTTGTATCTGGACTTCCAATATGGATAATCTGAAATTGTTTGTGGAATGGTTGAATCAACAGGATCCCAATATTCAATTTACAGCTAATACACATTTGAGTGAAATAGCATTCTTGGACTTATTTATCGTGAAGGAAGAAGGTTCTTTAAAGACATAAGAACATATGAATAGCTTTACTGGGTCAGCCCAATGGTCCATCAAGCCCAGTAGCCCATTCTCACGGTGGCCATTCCAGGTCAATAGTACCTGGACAAAACCCAAAGAATAGTAACATTCCAGGTACTAGTGACCTGCATTGGCCACCATAAGAACGGGTTACTGGGCTTGATGGACAATTGGACTGACCCAGACCATGTTGCATCACAAGCCTACAGACAAGAACAGCCTTTTGAAATACCATAGCTTTCATCCGGATAGATTGAAATAAAGACTTCCTATCAGCCAATTTTTAAGGCTACGTAGAATCTGCCACTCATTAAAGGAATTTTGAAAACAGGCAAAAATGATGAAGCATAGGTTTCTCACACGAGGATATCCTAGGTAGGTCATCAAATCTGCATATCTAAGGGCCAAATATGCTCAGAGAGATTTACTATTGTCTTATAAACAAAATAGCATGACAGAAGAATGTCCAAAAATTTCCCCCCTCTCATCCAGAATTAATAACATAGTACTTTCCCATTGGCATGTTGCCCATTTGGCATGTGAAGCTATTGATGATAAACACCTATCGCAGAACTAAGAACATTGGGGAACTAGTAAGCACATGTGTTCAGGTACAACAATATAACCAATGAAATAGATATCACACCAGCTGTGGTAACTGTCAACGGTGTCCATTCACCAAAACAGGTAAACACTGGATGAATCCACACACAAAGAAATCTTACCAGGCATGATCCATCATTGATTGTAATTCATCCTTTGTGATTTATATGATTCAATGTCCATGCAGTAAGTTGTACATTGGGCGTACTTCTCATCTCATCAAACTTAGGCTAAATGAACACAAGTCATGGGTCAAAACACTGAATGAAACTACGCCTTTAGTGAGACACTGGACTCTGATGAATCACAACTTACAGGATCTAAAATGCCGAATGATCGATTCAGTAGAAGTGGGTTGGGAGGGTGGCAATTTTGAGAGAATCTTAAATTTGAAGGAGCTCCTATGGATATTTGAGTTCAATACTGTCATGCCTCATGGACTGCAGAATGCTGAATAGATGGCAGTTTCCGATTAATTGGAAGATCTTGTGATCCGACTCCAGCAGGTGCAGGGCTGCTGTAGCTTTAATTTCTTGGTGTGATGGGTCTCCCCGCAGTGTAGTAAGTCAGAGCATGACGTCGGAGATTCCCTGATTTAAATCGCTGTGTTACAACACCGCAATCATTTTTGAATGGCAGACTGGCAGGCTGTTTAAGCAATGAAAGTTTACAATGTAAAGAAACCAGGTATGGGTTTGATTTACATGTTTTGCAGGAATTTAGATAGCAGTATTTATTATATAATTAATAACAAACATAACTTTATTCTTCTATACCGCCATAATCAAACAATTTCTAGGCAGTTTACACAAAAGAAGGCTGGACAATCAGCGAAATACAATTCAAATAATTAAAATACAGGTTTCTTAAATATGTTCAATGTAAAATTTTATTAACAGTAATATCCACATTTAGGAAATGAATTTATCAAACAACGCTGACTTAATTACTTTTCAAAATGCACCATAAGACAGCATAACTCCACCAATACAATTACCCCACCAGGACTGCTGCTTACTTGCTCGAAATGCAAGAGTCCTATCCCAAAAAGTCTTGTATCTGCAGCCAGTAATTTTTGGATAAGCAAATAGATTGGAATTCCTAGTTATCCTCGTTGGGCTGTACAATACGAAATGAGATAAAAGGTAAGTTGGCGCAAATCCCCAAACCAGCTTAAAACAGATGCAAGAGAATTTGAATAGTACTTGTGCCTCCACCGGGAGCCAATATAACAGTCAGTAGTAAGGACTAATATGGTCATTTTTCATCAACCCAAATATCAATCGGACAGCTGTATTCTGTACTATTCTCAATTTTCTCAGGATTTTCTTTGGAGCTCCCAAATAAACAATATTGCAGTAATAGTGCCTGCACTAATAGTCTACTCTAAAGGATAAAGGATAAAAATTTTTTTTTTATGGTCTTTAGTTTCCATAGTGCAAAAAAGGTAATTGTGCTGTTTATGATTTTGTTGCAGTTTAAACACTGAAATAACCCCGACTCCGAAGAAAGTTTCTGAAACGCGTCGGAAGAGTTGATGATATATGCTACAACAAAAGATAAGTGACATGGTTCTAAACTGTATTTAATCAGTCTCTTCAAATCTACAATTAATTACTAACGCATGATATACAGAATTACATAAATAGTAAAAAACCAGTAACATTAGAAATAAGCGATGAATCTGTGCAGATGTGAGCCAGTGCGTGTTATGCTACCACACGGCAATCTAAGGTTTGAAGAGATTTATATAATTATACCTTGCATAACATGTTATCAAATGTTTAATTCACAGTGAAGTGATCCTTGCTGCTAAATTTGCAATATTTATAATAGTTAATAATCAAAGCTGTACATTGTAGCCAAGTTGGGATTTGAATACTGAGAAGAGGGAATTTCTGTGGTTTACTAATGGGCACTTGGTACCTAATTCGATTGTCAGTAGACAGATCAGGATAAAATCTAAAGGCTCTGGACTGTCTTTTAAAGTGTGTGGATAAGCTCACATTTATACCTGACTGCTACAATTTACACGTGGAAATATTTCTAAAATAATGAGTTTAATGCACAAATAAGGCTCTTTTCAACTGGGTGAATTCTGAACTAATAATATGAATAACAGATGTTATTTTGCCTAGAAGTGTGGAGGCGTGGCTTACACACTGCACAGATGAACATAAAAATCAAATATGAACATGGGAGAAGCATCTTTAACTATAATAACCTGCTTGTTTAAACATAAAAAGCTGTGCAAATTCCCAGACTGCATTTGAGACAGCAGCTCCCTTTACGGCCATTATATTGTTCATACTATGGGAAAGTAGTAAACTGAAAACGTGGCCCTGATTTATCAAGGGGTTTCCAACATTCAGTGCTTAAGCGAAAAGGCCTTGATGAACCAAGTTCTTGGTAGGCATGAAAAAACCCTGCATATTCACTTTAGGAATGTCTAAGATGGCAGTTGTTGGAAAAATAATGGAAGTGTTGCTGAAAGAAAGGATAGTGTATTTCCTTGAATCTAAGGGGTTACAGGATCCGAGGCAACATGGCTTTACAAAAGGTAAATCGTGCCAAACGAACCTGATTGAATTTTTTGATTGGGTAACCAGAGAGCTGGATCGAGGACATATGCTAGATGTAATTTACTTGGATTTCAGCAAAGCCTTTGATACAGTTCCTCATAGGAGGCTGTTGAACAAACTTGAAGGGCTGAAGTTAGGACCCAAAGTGGTGAACTGGGTCAGAAACTGGCTGTCGGACAGACGCCAGAGGGTGGTGGTTAATGGAAGTCGCTCGAAAGAAGGAAAGGTGACTAGTGGAGTCCCTCAGGGTTCGGTGCTGGGGCCAATCCTGTTCAATATGTATGTAAGTGACATTGCTGAAGGGTTAGAAGGAAAAGTGTGCCTTTTTGCAGATGATACCAAGATTTGTAACAGAGTAGACACCGAAGAGGGAGTGGAGAATATGAAAAAGGATCTGCAAAAGTTAGAGGAATGGTCTAATGCCTGGCAACTAAAATTCAATGCAAAGAAATGCAGAGTAATAAATTTGGGGATTAATAATTGGAAGGAACCGTATATGCTAGGAGGAGAGAAGCTGATATGCACGGACAGGGAGAGGGACCTTGGGGTTATAGTGTCCGAAGATCTAAAGGCGAAAAACAGTGTGACAAGGCAGTGGCTGCTGCCAGAAGGATGCTGGGCTGTATAAAGAGATGCGTAGCCAGTAGAAGGTGTTGATGTCCCTGTACAGGTCATTGGTAAGGCCCTACTTGTATTGTGTTCAGTTTTGGAGACCGTATCTGGCGAAAGATGTAAGAAGACTTGAGGCGGTCCAGAGGAGGGCGACAAAATGATAGGAGGCTTGCGCCAGAAGACGTATGAGGAGAGACTGGAAGCCCTGAATATGTATACCCTAGAGGAAAGGAGAGACAGGGGAGATATGATTCAGACGTTCAAATACTTAAAGGGTATTAACGTAGAACAAAATCTTTTCCAGAGAAAGGAAAATGGTAAAACCAGAGGACATAATTTGAGGTTGAGGGGTGGTAGATTCAGGGGCAATGTTAGGAAATTCTACTTTACGGAGAGGGTAGTGGATGCCTGGAATGCGCTCCCGAGAGAGGTGGTGGAGAGTAAAACTGTGACTGAGTTCAAAGAAGCGTGGGATGAACACAGAAGATTTAGAATCAGAAAATAATATTAAATATTGAACTAAGGCCAGTTACTGGGCAGACTTGCACGGTCTGTGTCTGTGTATGGCCGTTTGGTGGAGGATGGGCAGGGGAGGGCTTCAATGGCTGGGAGGGTGTAGATGGGCTGGAGTAAGTCTTAACAGAGATTTCGGCAGGTGGAACCCAAGCATAGTACCGGGTAAAGCTTTGGATTCTTGCCCAGAAATAGCTAAGAAGAAAAAAAAAAAAATTTTTAAATTGAATCAGGTTGGGCAGACTGGATGGACCATTCGGGTCTTTATCTGCCGTCATCTACTATGTTACTATGTTACTATGTTCACCTGTCGTTTCACTTTTAGAAAATAAGAAATGCTATTAAATTAAATAGGCAATATTAATATTTATCACCGGTCCTGCCGCTGCCGACCCAACGGCTAGTTTCTCCAACATTCTCTTTTCCTGTTTGACAATAGGATTTATATTTGGCCTCAGAAACACCACTCCACTGCCCTTAGAAAACAATTTCATGCGGGAAGCTTTATGTGTACATATCCTCACCGGCCTTTTAATTTATATTATCCAAAATACTTTATTTATACTTCAGCTTGTTCAAATAATTATTGTTTACATAATTCCCCCCCCCCCATAATTTTAAAGGGTATTATTGTTTCACTTATCTTATTTAATATGACTCGGGAGGGCTGGATCCCCACTTGGGAGGGCCATTGGGTTATTGGAACCTTATCACCAAAGTCTGAAATTAGAGGGACCATCTTTAATATTGAACAGACTGATTAAATTAAATAGGATTATATTAAGATTAAATACTAGGTCAAAAATAAGAATCAGTGAAGCGTGGTAGATTATTTTCGAGTGTGTTGAAAATTGTGAGCATGAAGAAAATCTTAGAGTTCTAAGAAGAGAAAGACAATACTAAAGAAAGAATGTGGTCCCAGGATTATACCTTACTATTATGAGACAAAGAAAAGAAAGGCACATTAGGCCTGATATTATGCTCCTAATTTTGAGAGTTGGCCTCTTTGAAATTTTTTTTTAGGACTGAGTGCATATAGTTTTACTCAAGTTCACTAAACTCTTACATATAAGAGCATGAAAATTTGGTGACAAGAGTGAAGGATTTAGGGCAGGGAAAAGAAGTTAGTTTAGCACTGATTTTCAGCCCTAGGTTCATAGATTAGGCAAATGAATGGCAGCACTAAGGGCTCCTTTTACGAAGGCGTGTTAGGGCCTTAACACACGGAACGCTAAAATTCTGCATGTGCTAGCCGCTACCATCTCCTCTTGGTTAGGCGGTAGTTTTTTGACTAATGTGCGCTATAGCACGCGCTAATCCAGTGCGTGCATTAGAAACGCTAGTACACCTTCGTAAAAGGAGCCCTAAATGGTCCCCCCTTTACTAAGCCAGAGCGCTAAATGCTCCAACGCTGCTCAGACACTCATAGATTTCTTATGCGCATTGGAGCAGCATTGGAGCATTTAGTACTCTGGGCCACTGTACAAATCTACTGTGCTTAGTAAAAAGGGGGAGGAGGGGTTAAGAGCAGAACTTTTAGGGGCCCTTTTAATAAAGCTTAGCGCTCACTAAAAATTATCGTGCACTAAATGCTAAAAAACCTATAGGTATAAAATGGGGTTCATGGTATTTAGTGCTATGCTTTAGTAAAAGAGATCCCTAAGCTCAGAAATTAAGAAGATTTTTCAGCTGAAAGTTATGCTCCTAAATTTGACTTACAATAGGGCACACATTTAAGTGACTCATTTAGAAGCTTAAATTTAGGAGCTCAGTATTTTCTGAATATTGGACTCATTAATTATACTGTAAAGTCAAACTGCCCAATTCTTTGAAGAAAATGTATTTACAAAGAAAAATGCAAAATCTGTTTGGAAAGGTTCACCACTGTAAAATGTAATGGTGCAGCAGAGGAATCGATTGGTATTTGTTGGAGTTTTTTAAAAATTGTATTTCACTCAAATTTATGACCAGTTATGGTCAAGAAAGTGGACCAGAATGCCATGTCTATCATAGCACAAACAAACTATATTAATGGAGTCATTAATCACTATCAAAACTGTATTAGGAGTGATGAAAGCCAAAAAGAGCTTCACTGACAGCAAGTGGCCATAAACCTGTCCAAAAACTAATTTGATTACCATCATACTAGCATCTGTGCCACTTACTAGGGTTCATTTTTTTGATGAAATTAAGTAGACAAGTCATTCATGCGTATAATAGACATCTAAATCATGGTAAACATGTCGCTGGCAGTAGAAATAGTTAAAGAAGCCGAAGGGTGTTATAGAGATCAAAAATTAAGCAAATGACACTGTGGGCATCCTCTAAAAATTTCTGGCTAAAACTGAAGCCCAAATGGACAATCAGATGGCTCTGGATGAAGTCAAACATTAAACGGGAATTTTTCAATTTGCAGTCCATGGATCAAATGTTGTTGTGTGACAAACAGCTTTGGATAGCCTTCTTGTGGTATCTGAGATAATGTCTACTTTGCAAACGTTGGAATTTTGTCTTTGGTTGTCGTCCTGTTCAATCTGCTTTATCTGTACAGTAGACATTCAGAGGCAGAGAGGCAGGGCATCTTTCTGCGTATGCATATGAAACACAGAGCAGCAATGGCATGAAATCAAGTAACTTAAAAATCACTGAAGAGATATGTTGTGTATCTGGTCTTATATCATGACTTACAAGACAGAGTTAGGCATCCTAGTACCAAACACAGTTGGCCTGATATTCAAAGGATTTATGTTTCTAAATTGGTATCTTTCAATATTTACCAGGGCTGAGTGCCTAAATATGTGCTCAAAATTTCACCAAACTCTTAAATTTAAGAGCATAAAAAGTGGGTGGCAGCAGGGAGGGATTTAGGGTGGAGAAAGGAAGTTAAGAGCTTAGCACTGATTTTCAGCACTGGTTCCATAAATTAGGATCTTAAAGGTAGGGTAATGAATGGCAGGCCTCAATTTATAAGCATGGAGGGCCATTTTTGAAAAGGAGTTGGATGTTTCCTGCTAAATGTATAAAGTTGGAAGCACAGAAATGTCCATTTTCAAAAACAATTGTCTACTTGGAAGTCTAGGCCAATAGAACGTCTGACCTATACAATGCCTAAATTTATACCCTATTTTTGACCAAAGAAATATCCAAGTTGAAAATGTCCAGATCCAGACCATTTGGACATGGGAGTGGCCATCATTGTGATGCACTAGCCACACAGACATGCCAACAGAGCAGTGGGACACCTTAGAGGGCATTGCTGTGAATTTCACATAAAAAGTGCCAGAAGTACTTCTCACCATATACCCCTTATAATTTATGTTGAGCCCTCCTCAAACCCCTAAATCCTACTAGACCCACCTGTCTACCACCCCAATAGCTCTCATGGCTGCAGGTGGTACCTATATGGCAGTAGAGTAGGGTTTTGGTGGGTTCACACTTTCTACCATAAATGTAGTGATTAGAGTGGCTTAGGGGCCTGAGTCCTCCTCTCTATGGTTCATTAGCCCATCCACCAGGTTACTTAAGATACCTGTGTGATGCTCTACTAGGCTTTCACTTAGCAAGTGCTACTGTTCTAGAGACAGGTATGTACTCTTTCATTCAGATTTTTTTGGGGTTAATGAGCACTGAGGAAGTGTGTGGGTGGGTGGTTGTGGGGATCATACCTTAATGTATCCGGTGGTAATCTGGTCAGTTTGGATCCTTTTGTAGCACTTAAATGCTTCTAAAATTGGTCTAGCTCCAAACATTTAAGTTCTATCCAGGATGTCTTGGAAAAGTTTTGATTATCACCACAAGTTGTCCAAGTAAAGCATGCTTAAAGTCTGCCCAAAACATACACATAACATGCCTCCCAGCATACCCCCTGGAATTCCCAGTACTGTACTTTAGAGGTTTTCTCAGTGTTGAAGCTGGCTCCTGTTGTCAGAGTAACAGTAGATGGGATTAGTTGTGTGTGTCATCCAAACCATAATAGCATACTCTTAAGAAACCTCATTTTCTACAGGCTTACTAGTACTTGATTACATTTGCTTCTTTTTCAATTAATTTCAGCTAACCCAACTGGTTCAATTCCTATCAATCATGGTTGTAGTTGGGTTTTCATGTTTTATTTTCTTCATTCAACAACTTTTATTAAATTCTATAAAAACATAATATACTATATAAGAGCACCAGTATGTTGTCATAGAGGGAACCGCGTGTCTTTAAAGTGAAAAAGTGTCCCAAATACTCAGTTGCCATAGCCTCATACTTATAAATAAGACAGACTGAGTTCCACCAGAAGTGTACATTCAGACAGCTAAAATTCTTCCAGTTTCTCTGAATCTCCTGGATGGCAAAAGCAACCAAAACTCTATATAATTTTCCCTTCTCTCCATTCCATCAAGACTCAGTTGTTATGGCCAAAAGAAAAGTGCATGGTATGACAAAGGTTCATATATGTCAAGAATGTAAGAGATCAAGTGTCATATTTTCACCCAAAAACTATAGACCAAGAAACAATAGAAAACCACATGGTCAAAAATTCCCAACTCTTGAAGAGCAAGACGAACATAATTTGGAAGAACTGAGCTCAGTCTATGTAGATGAGTTGGTGTACAGACCACTTTGTGTAATGGACGCAGAAATTGAATAGCGTACACATTGAAGCCAGAAGACTGCCAACGGTGCATCTGTTAACATAATATTGGTGTCCTTTTCCCAAATAGATTTTAAAGCATGTGGAGTAGAATTCGAACTGTGGTGTAATTGCTTGTAGAAGGCCATTGATTGCAATTGTCAATTATCTGCTAGGCGCTATTTATAGAATCGCACTTACCCCCTCTTCTACAAAGCTGCGCTAGCAGCTACCGCGCAGCAACAGCCATGAAGCCCTTACGGTTACGCGGTTTATAAGTACGATGTTATGTTAAATCTCTATAGGCTTTGGGGCCGTTACCGAGCAGCAGTCGTTAGCGCGGCTTTATAGAAGAGGGGATTAGTGGTACCTAAGCAATCTTAGCTACTGTTAGGCATTGAAACCTTAGGCACTCTCTCATTTAGGCCAGGGTTTTCTTAGTTGAAATGAGTACGCCTAAGTTAGGTGTCTACCAGCACTTAAGTCAAACCAAGCCCAAAATGCACTCTGAATTCGACCCTAACCATGGAAGACAGACAGTGATGTTAACTACAATATGTTATCTGCTGCATTAACAATTTAACAACCTCCACATTAATTGTAAGGTGTAGTTCTGCCTCTTCCTCCAACCAGTCTCCACATATTCTTTGTGACATGTCACGTTAGCTCATAAAATGTAAATTAGCATGTTAATTACAAAGGAAGCATGTTAATTGTTAGCACTGCATTAAATAAATTCATTACTTCAGTCTTTGCTAAAGAGGATGTCAGTAAGGCACCCTCAGTGGAAGTATTCTTTGATGGTGATGACTCAGAGAAACTTAAACCCATCACATGAGAACATAAGACCAAACATGCTGAGAAAATCCAAAGTCCATTGAGTCCAGCTTCCTGTTCTAACAGTCACCAGCCTAGGTCACTAATACCCAGATTATAAAGAATTAGGGCTGCAAGTTAATCACAAATAATTCTGCAATTAATACATTTATTATTAATCTTCTGTCTTTCCAAACATCTCTTCTACTCTCTTTCAACCCCAAGCCATGTCCTTGGTGTGATCCAACATCTTTTTTCCCAACTGCAATTCAACATCATCTTCCCCCCTCCTCCCCTCTAATCTACCTTAAAGGTGTTTTTTTTGTTGGTCCCTGGCAGCAGCAATATTGCATATACTTCCTACAACAGGTCCTGCTGCTACTTAGATTAGCTCCTTGGTATGAGTGATAGAGGGGAGAGGGAAGATTTTGGTTGGGGTTTTTTTTTTTTAAACTATTTTTATTGTTTTTATGGTTTATTGTTTTAATTTTCAGCCGTTGGGTTTATTTTTTGTCCAATCTCCCCTGCATTTTTTTTACTGCTCCCCTAGTAGGTTATAACATACCTCCACATAGTGGAAGCAATTATAAAAAAATAAAATTGTGGAACTCATAGACAAACATGATTTAATGGGACAGGAAGCATGGGTTCAGCCAAGGGAGATCTTGCCTCACCAATTTGCTTGACTTCTTTGAAGATATGAATAAACATATGGATAAAGGCGAACCAGTTGATGTTTGTATCTAGATTTCCAGAAAACTTTTAACCAAGTTCCTCATGAGAGACTCCTGATGGGACAGGAGAGGCAATGTTTAGTTATGGATTAGGAATTGGTTATTGGACAGAAAATAGAAGGTAGGGTTAAATGGCCATTTTTCTCAATGGAGGCGGCTAAATAGTGGAGTGCCACAGGGATCTGTAGTGGGCCCAGTGCTATTTAACTTATTTATAAATGATCTGGAAATTGGAATGATGAGTGAGGTGATTAAATTTGCAGATGACACTAAACTGTTCAAAGTTATTAAAACTGTGAAAAATTGCAGGCAGATCTTAGGAAATTGAAAGAGTGGGTGTCCAAATGGCAGATGAAATTTAATGTGGGCAAATGCAAAGTGATGCACATTGGGAAGAATAACCCAAATCGTAGTTACCAGATACTAGGGTCCACCTTGAGGGTCAGCACCCAAGAAAAAGATCAAGGTGTCATTGTAGACAATACACTGAAAGATACTGCCCAATGTGCAGCGGTGGCCAAAAAAGCAAACAAGTTGCATGGAATTATTAAAAAAACAGATGGTTAACAAGCCTAAGAATGTTATAATGCCTCTGTATCACTCCATGGACAACCTCACCTTGGGTATTGCATTCAATTCTAGTTGCCTTATATCAAAAAAGGTATAGCAGAACTAGAAAAAGTTCAAAAAAAGTGTAGCCAAGATGATAAAGGGGTTAGAACTCCCCTTGTATGAAGAAAGACTAGGGCTCTCCAGCTTGGAAAAAGAGATGACTGAAGTGAGATGTGATTGAAGTCTACAAAATTATGAGTATAGAATGGATACATGTGGATCGATTTTTCTACTCCATCAAAAATTACAAAGATTAGGGGACATTCGACATAGTGGAGTAAGTATTTAAATTAATGGAACAAAGATTGACTGAATTTAGATTGAAACTACATTCAAAGAAAACAAAATTTTTATTTGCCTCTCCACGCCAAAATTGCATTGAAACATCTCTGACTATAAATAAGATAATCTACCCAATTCACTCAACTATTAAGATCTTAGGTGTAATTTTGGATCAGAGTCTGACCATGAAGAACCAGGTAGATGCTCTGGTAAGGATAAAAATAAAGGGAACCTAAGACAATACCAGACTTTACAGTCTATGGGAAACCAAAGAAACACTATGGAGAAACAATGTTCCTGATATGGACTTTATTAGAAAATCAACATAACAATCCAAATAAAAACCTTAAGGACCTAGTCTGCTGAGAGCATTGGACCCAACACTGTCCATGTTTCGACAAGAGAGTCTTCCTCAGGGGTCCCTCCTAGGGAAGAAGATACGTGGAAAAGCTAAACAATCCAAAAATACTGACGTGCTACAAAAAGCAAGTCAGTAAGCATGTGGTCTGTTAAATGGTCAGTCACTTCAAAAGAAATCTCAATTGGTTCAGGACTTAATCTTAACTAAACTTACTCTGCTTGGTGGAAATGTAGCTTCTCCTGTTTGAAGAGAGTTATCTTTACCAGTCCTTGCCTTTGACTTATTCAACACTATTACAAGAATATTGAAATGAGGTGGAAGTGGTACAGTTTAGGGAGTGAAGAACTTTAGTGCATGAAAGAGGAGTAGGACATGAGTGTGATTGTATGTAATGATCTTAAGGTGGCCAAACAGGTTGAAAAGGCGATGGCAAAAGCTAAAAGGATGCTTTGGTGCATAGGGAGAGAAATGGCCAGTAGGAAAAAGGAGGTATTGATGCCCCTACATAATACTTTTTGTGAGACCTCATTTAGAATATTGTGTACAATTCTGGAGACCACACTTTCAAAAATATATAAACAGGATGGAGTCATTCCAGAGGAAGTTTGATCATATTACACCTATTTTACATAATCTTCATTGGCTACCTATTATTTTTCAGACTGAGTTAAAATTCTTTGTTTGATTTTCAAGGTCTTGATCAATAGAAACTCAATAGGTTTGAGTGTTCTTTTTCAGTTGTACCAGCCATCTCAATCGTTACACTCTGAAAATAAAACATGTGAAGCTGTCCTGCTTTCAACATTCTATAATGACTGTACAGGGTATTGCCTGTAAAAATAAAAAGTGCATCCGACCTTCCTCAACATAGAAAGTTGATTAAAACAATGTTATTTCAAAGATGTTTCCCTTGAAAGACTGTATTTTAAGATAAAGCAATCTCTGTAATTTTTTTTTTTTTATTTAGATGGGTTAATTGTAAATTTAGTTTTTATCTGTTATGTTTGTTTTAGTCTACTCTTAATTATGTATGTCTACATTGTAACTCGCACAGAATTGTTGGATGTTAGCGAGTAATAAATTTTTTTAAATAAAAAAAAATACTAAAATGGTTGGTGTTCTATGTCATAAGTTGTATGGGCCAAAACAATACACTCCAAATTTGCCAAAAATCCTACTATAGAGATAACACAAAAAGGCAACCTAGTCACATCAAGGTTTGTGTGGGGGACGCTCAGGACGCCAAAATTGGCTCACAACTTACAGACCGAAATTAGATAAATATAATATAGGGTGCTCTCAGTGTGAACCATCAGTGATAGGAGCGCAGCTCCGACACTTCACTTCTGGGTCAAGGCGGTAAGCCTCCACCCCCACATCATCATCGAGCACCCTAAGTGTGCTGAAATTTAAAGGGACCTAAGTCCACTAAATCAACAAATCAATCAATCAAAGTGAGTAAATCAAACTCAACACAAAAAAACCTGAGCGACCCCCAAACAAACCCTGCCAGCCAGACCCCCCGAACCAACAACAAAATCAAGAATCACCATACAAAAAATGCCAAATAAATACAATACTTATCTGAAACTATCTACCTCCCCTAAATCTCTGGAAGAGGTTTCATATTACCTCTCTCTCTTTCTCTAGCAAATACATATTCAAGTCTTCTATTCTTTTCTCATACTTATTATGGCAAAAACCCTGTATCATTTTTGTCACCATCTTCTGAGCTTCCTCAAATCTTTTCATGACCTTGAAAAGATACAGCCTCCAAAACTGGACACAATACTCCAAGTTGAGCCTCACCAATGACTGGTACAAGGGCATCAGCACCTCCTTTCTTCTGTTTGTTATGCCCAGCATTCTTCAGGCAGTATCCACTACCTTGTCATTTGCTGCCTTGTGATCCTCAGTCACTCTCATCCCAAGGGCTCTCTCCTGATCCATTCAAGTCAGTCTCTCACCCCTTAGTGCATACTGCTCTTCTGGATTGCTACAGCCCAAGTCCATCACTTTGGCAGTTAAAATTTAATGCATAGAAGAACAAACATTCAACCATTCTAATTTTTGTAGATCTCTTCTCATGTTGTCCACTCCCTCTGGGAAATCGTAGTGTCATTCACAAAAAGGTAAACTTTTCCTTCAAGTCCTTCATCAATGACACTCACAAATAGACTGAACACAACCGACCCCAATACTGATCCCTGAACACTCTACTACTTACATTTCTATCCTCTGAGTAGGCTCAATTTACAGCCACCCTCTGCTGTTTGTCAGTCAACCAGTTCCCAATATGATTCACCTCTTTATATCCTAACTAGCTGATGCCCCGGCGTTGCACGGGTATGTAATTATAGCAATAACACTGTAAATGGATTCAAATAAAGATACTTTATAGTGGTGAATGAAATTATTTTTTTACAGCTTAATAAAAAGTACAATATTCAAATTATAATGTGAAATATTTGACAAAATGAATACAATACAACTAACGCAAAACGTGATTATAAACAACATTTTTAGTTTCACCTCCAGGAGCAAGAACATATACATTGTTGGGTGAACCCACCCTTGAGCAAGCAACATAGAGTTGTGGGCCGAGAGACCCCCAGAACATATCACCCCAGGTAGTGAGGGATCTGCATACCAAGTTTCGTTCAAATCGGTCAAGCCGTTTTTGCGTGATCGCGGTACATACACACATACACACCTCCGATTTTATATATATAGATTGAGAATATATGTAAGATTTTTTTTAAAAAAACAGCACAGTTATCTTTACTCTTGGGACAGATTCACCCAAATTTGAACTCATCCTTTATACTCCTCTGAACCCTTTCTACTGAATATATTCATCCGTGCTGGCTTGGATTGCTGCCATCAGCTCCAGTTTCTTCTTTTAAAAAAAAATAAAAAAATTTTCAAACCTTTCTTCTATGTCTGTCTATGTTGTTTAACTGTACAAAGAACTTGCCTTGAGTTTAGCCGCACATCTATTTATCCTGACTGTACTACCCAGCTTGTCCCCATCTATACATCTGCACCGTCTTGATGTTTGGTTAAACATGTTTAACCAACATAAGAACATAAGCAATGCCTCCACTGAGTCAGATCCGAGGTCCATCGTGCCCAGCAGTCCGCTCATGCGGCGGCCCAACAGGTCCAGGACCTGCGCAGTAGCCCCCTATCTATACCCCTCTATCCCTTTCTTCAGCAGGAAATTGTCCAATCCTTTCTTGAACTCCAGGACCGTACTCTGTCCTATTACGTCCTCTGGAAGCGCATTCCAGGTGTCCACCTCACGCTGGGTAAAGAAAAACTTCCTAGCATTTGTTTTGAATCTATCCCCTTCCAATTTTTCCGAATGCTTTTACAATGGTGCGCTAGGGCCTTAACGCACGCCATAGCGCGCATTAAATTCCTGAGCGTGCTAGCCACTACCACCTCCTTTTTAGGAGGGGGTAGATTTTCGGCTACCACGCACTACAGCGTGCGGTAATTTTGTGCATGCGCTAAAAACCCTAGCGCGCCTTCTTCAAGGAAGCCCTATATTTCATTGCGTTCTCTGAGGAAGACAGCGAAGCGTGGTCTGCATTGGGACCCTTTGAGATAAGTGTTCGTCTTAAAGCTTTTGTTCATTTTTTCAAGTTAAAGAAAATATTAATTTTCACGTTAAAGGGCATAATATTCACTACAAATCGCTACATATGGGGAGATTGGGTGGTGAGTCCTTCTATAGGGATACCTGTCCGTGGAAGAGCTTCCTGTCTCTGAGCATATGTTATAGCATTGAGAATACATGCCTTTAGGTGGTTTAATTTTTCAATATTTTCACACAAGAGATCATCTAGTTGTGCTACTCAAAATTATTTGCCATGTTAAGCTTGAATATATAATACAATGTCTGCCATGCTATGCTAGCCATACTTAATACTATGGGGTCCTTTTACTAAGGCACGCTAGCCTTTTTAACCCACGCCAAAAGCTAACGCGTCCATTATATTCTATGGATGCATTAGCATTTAACCCACAATAATATTTAGCATGCGCTAAAACGGCTGGCATACCTTTAGTAAAAGGACCCCTATGTTTGTCATGCTCTAAGTACCTAATTTCATTTTAGTTTGATACATTGTAAACCGCTTAGGTCAGTAAAATGCAGGAGCGGTATATCAAATCTTAAATAAACATAAACTATGTTTGCCATCCTATGTTTTGTCAAACAATGCTCGTCATACCATGTCATGCCGTACCACGCTTGTCATGTTATGACTTACCATGCTTTGTGATGTATGTAAACTTAGAACCCGCTCTGAGCTCTTCTGGGAGGATGGGATATAAAACCAAAGAAATAAAATTCAGTGCCAGATTAATAACTGCTGGTTTTTGAAAGATGTTGGTTTGAACTGTTACTGTTCCAGTTCTGTTAGTAAATTAAAGCTTAAAACATCACTACAAGTGTACAAGACGCATGAAGCAAACGAATATACAAAAGATCCTACAGCCATTTCCTCAGCTATGGAACCGACTACCCACACAGATCAGGTCTCTAGACTCACTAAAGACCTTCCGCAGAGCAGTAAAGACCTTCCTCTTCCGCCAATCGGGCCATTAAACACTGCTTCCTCAATATACTTCTCCTAGAACTCTTCACTATGACCAGTCTGGTCTCTAGAATAAACTCTGTTATTGTCTACTGTAACCTATTTGTTGTCATGACTAGTCTTTTTTCAAAATGATTGTGAATGTCTACTTGAGAAGAGGAGACTCAGAGGAGATATGATAGAGACTTTCAAGATCATGAAGGGCATAGAGAGGGTGGAAAGGGACAGATTCTTCGGATTATTGTGAACCACAAGCACAAGGGGGCACTCAGAGAAGCTGAAAGGGGACAATTTTAGAGCCAATGCTAGGAAGTTCTTTTTTACACAGAGGGTGGTGCACACCTGGAATGCGCTTCCGGAGGTTGTGATAGGACAGAGTACACTACGGGGGTTCAAGGAAGGATTGGATAAATTCCTGAACGATAGGGGGATTGAAGGATACAGATAGAGGTAGAGATAGGTTTTAGACAGAGTATGGATAGAAGGATAAAAGGGATTAGAGAAGGATCACATTACAGGTCATGGGCCTGATGGGCCACCGTGGGTGCGGACTGCTGGGCACGATGGACCTCGGGTCTGACCCAGCGGAGGCAACTTCTTATGTTCTTAAATACTTTGGTGATATTCAAAAATGGCCATGTTGGTGTATTTTCGCATGGATCTGCGGGTCCTTCCCCATTTTGGTGCTTTGCATCCATTAGAACTCTTTTCCGTACTGAAAATTCAGTGTAGAAGAAACACCTAACATTCGGTGCCATATATAGAAATCCCCCATTAATTTTCCCTTTTTATTTTTTGAACAATGGGCGAGACTAGAGAATTACATCAATAGAAAGCAACATCATATTCCTTTTTGAGTTACTGTAATTTAGCAGGGCACGTTTTACTGTAATTTTAAAGTTAAAACACACATTTACAAGTAAGGTTGTGCAAGAAAAAAAGTGCTTAAAATTACGCAGAAAAGTAAACACAGTTCTCTGGGGTTATAATTTTCCAGAAAACATATTTCTTCAAATCAAAAAAATATAAATTGTAGGATTTTATTTTATTTTTTTTTTAAGCATAAAGATCTACATAAAAGCAAGATGGAATTTATCTTCCATGACTTTCTGAATCACTGCTCCACTGACAGGAAGGACATTGTCATTGCTCTGAGAAATGCTTCAAGCTAAGGGAAACTGACAGTCACAAGCAAAGCCTGCTTGTGAGCTCTTCCGTCTTACCTGACTTTGCAGATGGGCCATTCCCCAGGTGGGGCTGGCAAAACACTTCTCATTAATCATTGCTTAAACCCCTCTCAGTGGGAAGACCTCAGGTTAGCCATCATTTGGAAGCAAATTGGGTGAAAAATGGCTCTGGCAATAAGGCGCCTGCACTGTATTCCCTGGTGAGGACTTCAGCAGTGCGAAAACAGACTCTTCCAAGACGCTAAATGATCTGTCAGTTAGCAAGTGACATTATAATCCAGTTTTATGTCATGTGAAGCTTCAAGAATACAGTATGCTGCGCACTACATGTGATTTTTGGGGGGAAGGGGTTTGCATGCTTATTTTGAAGACACTGGGTGAAAACTGCATTAAATCTGTTTAACACAAAATGGTTTACTGTAGAATGTGAAGGCGAAGAATGGAACAGTCCAGGATTAGCCAATGCGGGTATAATCCTTCTTGCTAACTTTTGATGGGAATATTGTTCTTATGCAGGGCACCTGTGTTGCTAATTAATGTAAATAGGCAGGACAGGGATCAGGAGCAGTGGCAAAAGAGATGCTCTGTTCGTTTGTATTTTAATCATATAACAACTCTGCTAGTTTTTACCTACAATAATTATTCCTGTCAATTTTATAATATCTGATGCATCAGAGCCTATGCCAGTCATTCATCCCTCATAGAACAGGAGGAGTGTTTGTTTTAGTTGGATTTTACTCACACCATTAGTAGCTCAGGGTGAGTTGCATAGAGTTTTCCCTATCCCTGGAGGGCTCACAATCTAATTTTGCACTTGAGGATTACATGACTTGCTCAAGATCACAAGGAGCAGCAGGCGGTCCAGAGGAAGGCTACTAAAAATTTTTTTTAATTTATTTGTTTAATTTTCCATATCAATCTCCCCAGGGAGCTCCAAACAGTTTATATGAATTTATTCAGGCACTCAAGCATTTTTCCCTGTCTGTCCCAGTGGGCTCACAATCTATTTAATGTCACTGGAGCTATGTGTGGACTAAGTGACTTCCCAGGGGCACAAGGAGCACCATGAGTTTGAACCCACAACCTCGCGGTGCTGAGGCTGTGGCTTTAACCACTGCGCCACACCCTCCCCATTGAAGTAAACCAACACTTCCGAGCGATTCATGTTTCCAACTATTTTCTCCATAAGTCTTTGGAAGATACACGGAGCTCCTGTGATCCTTTGGGGCATCCATTTGAATGGGCAGATGAAAGATGTCTTCTCTTTATCACTCTCCTTTATAGGTATCTGGTAGTACCCTCTCCTCAAGTCTAAAACTGAGAACCACTTGCTACCTGTCAGACAGTGCAACACATCATCTATTTTTGGTAAGGTGTACTGGTCTGGTATGGCTCTTTTGTTCAATGTTCGGTAGTCTATGCACATGTGTATGGACCCATTTATCTTCCTAGCCACCACTATAGTTGAGGCACATGGACTTCGGGACTTTTTGATGACTCCAACATCCAATAACTCACAAGTGCTTTCTAACATCTTCTAGGTCTCCTGGTGCCAACTGTCTTGATCTCTCCCAGAAGGGGTGTGGCTCCAGCAGAGGTATGGGATGTTCTACTTCTTTGCCCGAACCTACATCCTGCTCATGTATTGAGAATGTGCTATGTCTGTTTAAAAGCTGCTGTATCAATCTATCCTTCCAATATGGAGGAAGAGGTGAGTCCCCCAAATTGAACAAGAATGGATCAATTCTTTGACGCTGATGCCTTTTGCTGAGAAAAGCCTGTAGTGATGGATTCCACGCTATATACATGGGCTGTTTGTGATCTTTTTTGTAAAGTGATCTCTTCTTGGATTCATTTCGTAACCACACCTGCACTTCATTTGTTTTCAATGCATTCAAATCCAAGCTAAAAGCCCACTTATTTGAATCTGCTTTCAACTCTTTACTCCCACTCACTGCTGTCAGATACCTATACCCACTGTATTATTTCCTCTACTATAATCACCCCAAACCTGAAATGTCCTGTCTAAATTAGATAGTAAGCTCTTCTGAGCATGGACTGTCTATTGTATGTTAAAATGTACAGCGTTGCGTACGCCTTTCATTGCTATAGAAATAATAAATAATAGTAGTTGTATTAATGATCCACTAGGTAGAGTGCTCTCAAGTGGAGCATTTATCGACAGTGGTTGCTTCTTCATCTTTGGAGTAAGCTCTATATGGCTGGTGACTGAGGTTATTGTTCCAGGCAGCAACTTTAATGGCTTGGGGGAAGCTAATAATCAGGGTCCAAATCTTCATGGGTCTGAGAGAGGTGCTTCCCTGCTTTAACATAAGCCTCTTGGAATAGTCGATGGATAGTTAACACATTGGCATAGTCAGGACGCACCATCTCTTCGCACTTTTGGGCCAATCTCTCAAGCAGACTAGCATTTGTACCAATAATGATTGGAGTGCTGTCCCTTCTTCGAGATTCAGAACATACTCTTGCCATCACGGGTATGGTTTCTTGAATCCCTGTGATTTTCTCTGGAAAGTCAAATTCTACTATCACATAACCTGCTGTCACTGAGGCCCCATATGGCCCAGCCCTCCATGCGAGAAAGCCAACATGGATTTAGTCAAGGGAAATCTTGCCTCACCAATCTATTGCATTTCTTTGAAGGGGTGAATGAACATGTGGATAAAGGTGAACCTGCTGATATTGTGTATTTGGATTTTCAAAGGGCATTTGACAAAGTACTTCATGAAAGACTTCAGAGGTAATTAGAAAGTAATGGGATAGAAGGTAATGTCATATTAAGAATTGGTTGAAAGAGAGAAAACACAGAGTAGGTTTAAATAGTCAGTATTCTCAATAGAGAAAGGAAAATAGTGGGGTTCCCCAGGAGTCTGTGCTGCAACCACTGCTTTTCAACATATTTAACAATGATCTAGAGATGGGAATAACTAGTGAGATAATTACATTTGCTGATGACATAAAGTTGTTCAAAGTTGTTAAATTGCAAGAGGATTGTGAAAAATTGCAAGATACCAATAAACATAAACAAATAGAATGTTAAGAATTATCAGGAAAGGAATGGAAAACAAAGATGAAAATGTTATAATGTCCTTCTATTGCTCTATGGAATGGCCGCAACTTGAATATTGTGTGCAGTTCTGGTCGACGTATCTCAAAAAAGATATACCAGAATTAAAAAAGGTAAAGAGAAGGGCGACAAAAATGATAAAAGGTTTGTAAAAACTTCCCTATGAGGAGAGACTAAAGCGGCTAGAGCTCAGGTGAATCTGGAAGATGTACTAAGTCAAATCGACAAGTTAAAAAGTGATACATTGCCTGGACTGGATGGTATACATCCCAGGGTACTAAAAGAACTCAAACATGAAATTGCTGACCTGCTGTTAGTAATCTGTAACCTGTCAATCATCTGTAGTACCTGAAGATTGGAGGGTAGCCAATGTTTCGCCAATTTTTAAAAAGGGTTCTAGGGGAGATCCAGTAAGCCCGACTTCAGTGCCGGGCAAAATGGTGGAAACAATTATAAAAAATAAAATTGTGAAACATGTACACAAACATGATTTAATGAGATGGAGTCAGCATAGGTTCAGTCGAGAGAGATCTAGCCTCACCAATTTGATTGACTTCTTTGAAGGTGTGAATAAACATGTGGATAAAGGTGAGCCGGTTGATGTAGTGTATCTAGATTTTTAGAAAGCTGTTGATAAAGTTCCTCATGAGAGGCTCCTGAAAAAATTAAACAGTCATGGGATAGGTGGCAAAGTTCAGTTGTGGATTAGGAATTGGTTATCGGATAGAAAACAGAGGGTAGGGTTAAATAGTCATTTTTCTCAATGAAGGAGAGTAAACAGTGGATTGCCCACAGGGAAATGTACTGGGACTGGTGCTATTTAACTTATTTATAAATGATCTGTAAATTGGAACGACGAGTGAGGTAATTAAATGTGCAGATGACATTAAACAATTCAAAGTTGTTAAAACTCACGAGGATTGTGAAAAATTGCAGGCAGACCTTAGGAAATTGGAAGACTGGGCGTCCAAGTGGCAGATGAAATTTAATGTGGACAAACGTAAAGTGATGCACATTGGGAAGAATAACCCAAATCATAGTTACCAGATGCTAAGCACCACCTTGAGGGTCAGCGCCCAAGAAAAAGATCTAGGTGTCATTGTAGACAATACACTGAAACATGCTGCCCAGTTACTGGATATTAGGGTCCACCTTTGGGGTTGGTGTTCAAGAAAACAATCTGGGTGTTTTCATAGACAATACAATGAAACCTTCCGCCCAATGTGCGGCGGTGGCCCAAAAAGCAAACAGGTTTGTTAGGAATTATTTAAAAAGGGATGGTTAATAAGACAAAGAATGTTTTAATGCCCCTGTATCACTCCATGGTGTAACCTCATCTGGAGTATTGCATTCAATTCTGGTCTTCTTATCTAAAGAAAGAAATAGCGGCGCTAGAAAAGGTTCAAGGAAGAGCGACCAAGATGATAAAGGGGATGGAACTCCTCTCGTATGAGGAAAGAGTAAAAAGGTTAGGGTTCTTCAGCTTGAAAAAGAGACATCTGAGGGGAGATATGATTGAAGTCTACAAAATCCTGAATGGAGTAGAACGGTACAAGTGGATCAATTTTTACTCCATCAAAAATTACAAAGGCTAGGGGACACTCGATGAAGTTACAGGGAAATACTTTTAAAACCAATAGGAGGAAATTTTTTTTCACTCAGAGAATAGTTAAGCTCTGGAACACATTGCCAGAGGTTGTGGTAAGAGTGGATAGCATAGCTGGTTTTAAGAAAGGTTTGGACAATTTCTTGGAGGAAAAGTCCATAGTCTGTTATTGAGAAAGACATGGGGAAGCCACAGCTTGCCCTGGATTGGTAGAATGGAATGTTGCTACTCCTTGGGTTTTGGCCAGGTACTAGTGACCTGAATTGGCCACTGTGACAACGGGCTACTGAGCTTGATGGACCATTGGTCTGAACCAGTAAGGCTATTATTATGTTCTTATTGGATATTACCAGAAGTTCATTCCAAATTTTGCAACTGTATGGTAGCTGATTGAGCTTTTCTTAAGCTTGAAGAAGACCTAAGGAAGGAACCCATCCTTAGAAATGTAAACTTTGATTAAGAATTTCTTCTCCAGACAGATGCCTCAGGAGTAGAATTTGGGGTGGTCTTAAGTCAAAAATTTTGGGAAAAAGAACATTCTATTCTATATTTAAGCCTTAAACTGTCTATAACAGAGCAGCAATATTCGGCTACAGAAAAGCAGTGTCTCGCCGTCAACTGGGCGGTTGACGCCTTACAATATTACCTGTTGGGCTGCTCTTTTACTTTAGTGATGGACCATGCTCCCTTAAAGAGGTTAGGGCAGATGTAAAATAATGCCAGGGTAATGCGTTGGTATCTCTCTCTTTTAGCCACCACTGTAGCCCAGACCAGGGCTCTACAGCACTCCCAGTGGTTACCACAAAATAGCACAACAGCGTGTGACCCGAAATGGAGTCACCCTGCAGGACTGGATTCCAAGCAGGAACCAAAATCAAAGCTACAACAATTGTAGTTCATAGGAGAATAATTCAATTTTATTCCTTCCTTCATAAAAGTAAGTAGTTCATCAATACAGTTGGAAAATTGTCAGAACTCCAAACAACAGCAAAACCAAAAATGCCAAAAGAAGCAAGAAAATAAACAGCACCAAAATAAAGTTCAAACTTGCTCTCAGTATAATTTAGTCCCAGCTGCACCTGAGGATTTAGCTCTCCTCAGAGCTTGTACTGTCTGCTCCCAAGCAGGTAGTTTCACTAAACAAAAATAAAGTTCATGGCACTTGTTCAACAAAGCACAGTGCTCAGAGTTCCAATAAAGCCTCTGGCAGATTCAGGCCACTGCCAGGTAAGGAGAGTGTCACAGGTTTTGCAAAGTAAAGGCCTCTAGACAGGCTTTCAAAATTCCCTCCCAGGGTGTTGGCAAAACCTCTCCCCACAATTCACCCTCCTAGCTTACCAAACAGTCAAGTGAAAAACCAAAACTCACTTTTTGCAGCTTGAGGCCCAGTCTACTTGCATGGCCTCAGGAAAACCAGGAGCACACTCTGTAAGACTTTCTTCACACTCCATGGGTTGTTCCTCCTCTGGAATCAGCAGCTCCTCAGCTTGTCCAGCTTCTAACAGCTCCATGGGAATAGGTTTGTTGCTCCTGCTTGGCCCAGGGGACTCCCTAGGGAAAAAAGGTTTAAACCTTCTCCCTAGCTGGCCTGCCTGTCTGTTCTCTACTGCTGGTTTAAATACTCTGGGGCAACGCCCTACTCTAGTTGAGTCAGCAGTGTTCCAGGGACCTCTTGGGCTCCCCCGGTGGTGACTTGGGGATAGATCACCTAATTCTTCCTCAAACAGTTCAGGCTCCCTCTGGTGGTCAAAAGATAAATTATCATTCTCAGGAACCATATGTACCTTCCTGCTTCCTCCCCGGGATTTCATTTTTACTTTTTCCCCTGCCCTAACTGGGACCTTGGCAGGGAGAATACCTGGCTGGTCATACTCTGTAGACGTACAGTTTTCAAATACAACATAGGTCAGGAAAGTCACACATTAATGCAGATTTTCTGTCCCAGGAGGGAGGGTGTATGTGACAGTCAGAACTAAGAGTTCTGAAACAACGGGGGTAGGTGTGTGACAAGGTGTACATCCCGTCACGTGCGCTTGAATACCGGAGAGTGGTCATTGGGTAAAAGCAGTATCAGAAGACAACCTGGGTCTGAGGGGGGAGGATCCTGTGTTTGGATATGATGAACTTTTCCTCTTGGACTGGGGAAAAGGGTATAAAGAGGACCTTGTGATTGCATTGAAGGACCTAATTTACATGCTGATTTGCATACAAAGTAAATTTTAAGAAGACTGCAATGTGAATGTCTTTTCTTTTGTCATTTTGGGGGTTTTGGAATTAGCACATTGGAAGACGGGATTTCGGGATGTATGAGTAGAAAGGAGAACCAGAGACCATTCCTTATTTTTGTGAGATTTTTCCTTACCCTGATTGTAAAAAGAGGCAAGGAAGATGACTTCTAGCTGGTTTTGGCCTATTTCTTTCAGACTGGTTTCTGAGTTGTCTTAGAGACTCTGTTTTTCTACAGGTGATCCTTGGGCAGAAGGAATGCTGCTTTCGCCTAACTCTTAGTAAGAATGATTGGAGTGATCAGAGAAATTGGATTCAAGGTGTCACAGTTTCACAAAGCTATTTTTCCATTTCTTCCTTTCACTAACATATTTAAAATAATGTCTTGTTCTCCTATTTTTCTTCTGTGTGTACCTTTGCTTTCCTGACTACTTTACCAGTTTCTCTTAGTTTTTCTAGATATTGTTGTTTGTTTTCATCTTTCTGCAGTAACTTGTAGTTTATAAGGTTAACTTCTTTTTTTCACATTTTCAACTACTTCTGTTGACAAACAAAGCAGTCTTCTTTTCTCTTATCTTTACAAAAAGGTTTTTTGCCCATTACTTTTCTACTTCTTCCAGATGTTCCCATCCAGCAAACATTGAACCAGCTCTACCAGCACCTTTCAGTAAATTGTGTTACAGCAACTCAGGAATGGAACACTCCCTCTCTCCCCCCCAACTATACCTGATTCCAAGTGAAACAGTAGTTCTGTGAGTTCCTAAGACATGCGGACAGATTACTGACACCAAAATACCTTTTAGGAAGTATGAACGCCTCTTAAAATCATAGAATGTTACAATACGACTAATAAAAGGTTGGAAATGATGTGTCCCCATCACACCATTCCTGCAAATTCTGCACTGGCTATCAGTAACTTACAGGATTGAATTCAGAAATCTAGCTCTGGTTTTTAAGGCCCTTAGACAAATTAGGCTAGAATACCTAAAGAAAAATTAACCCCTTACATACCTTTGAATACTCTATGGTACTGTCACATCACAAAAAAAAAAAAATAATAATAATAATAATCATGCAATGTGACTCCCATCAGGGAGGCTTCTCATCAGTAGCTCCCACACTCTGGAATTCATCCAAAGTGGCTATACCTAACTCAAGCATACCCATGTTTCAGGAAGCAGATGAAAGTCTATCTGTCTTTAATGGTTATGGCTACTGAGTATTACCTTACTCTTCATCTGGCCTAAATTGCAGAAGTCCCTGTTACTTAGACCAGTTCAAGTTACCTTATATTTTTGCCCTCAATGTTGCCATCCACTTATTTATCCCAGTCACCTCTGTCTTACCTACCTTGGCTGTCTACAAAGGCACTTGTCTCTTGTGCTGCCTATTAAGAAGCTTCATTGTATTGTCATGACATTTGAGCATACCATCTATGTTATATGAATGTTCTAAAGCAGTGTCTCTCAAACTTTCTTGAGCCAGGGCACACTAAAGGTAGTGATCACGGCTTGAGCCACCCAAAAGTGCGCGGACATCACCGTGATGACATCATGCGCATCCGTGACATCATCACGTCTATATCCATGCATGCGCAGAGGCCCTCCAGACAGGTCCTGAAATGCCAGTAGGGCGTTCCAGCAGGGAAGTCTAACAAATATCGAGTACCCCAACCACAGACCTCCCAAGCCCCCTTTACTAATTGTAATGCAATTTTTTCCATTCATTTTTCATATACCCACAATATACACAGCAGATATAAAGTCTCAAAACTGACACATTTCAATCACTATATTGAAAATAAAATCATTTTCCCTACCTTTGTTGTTTGGTGACTATTTTTCTGTGCTTTTAACTATATTTCCAGTGCCTTCTTATCCACTGACTGTTTTTCTTTCCTTCTTCACTTTCTGCCTTGCATCCATCTTTCAAATATACACACATTATCCCCTAAGGATCAGGAAGGTTTAAAACCAGCTATTGAATGATCTGATTTCCATATGCTCAGAGGTAGTAGGCTTGAATGGGGAGTGTTTGCCCCCCTCACAGAGCTTGAAGTTCAGTCATTGCATATGTGAATGCTAATTCAATCAATCTCTGCTGATTAATTTCAAATTTCTAATTCTTATACTGTCTCTTTTTTTTCATTTTGCTTTGAATTATCGCCTTTTCAGTGAGCTGATTTTTAATCTTGTATAAATAATCACATAGCCTGACTGAAATTAATATATGCCAAGAGTAATCAAGCTGAAGTGCCAAACGTTACTTATCTAAAGTGTGGTTGGGGTTCCCGACATGGCCCTGTTTTGAAAACTGCTTCAGGAGACCCTTTTGTGGGGATTCCAACACTCCTTAACACTTAGGCAAAAGTCACTGATGCAAAACTTTCATGTAGCTCGGCGTGTTTCACATTTCAGGTTATGTAGAAAGGCAAAATGTACTTCAAGACTCGGCAGTTTGCAAATGGAAATCAGATCATTCAATAGCTGGTTTTAAACCTTCCTGATCCATAGGGGATATTGTGTATATATTTGATTAATTCGTCATACATTTGTATGTTGTTATAGATTTCCTATATTATATATTATCAGTACCCTGTTTTCAGTATTACATCCATCTTTGGCATTAGCTAAACATTCAAATTTTCTGATTTCTTCTCAAAATCTACTTTTCCATGTCTTACCTTCCCTTTCTCTCTCTCTCCTTCCCTCACCGTTTCTATGGTCTGACATCTCTCTCCTTCCCTCCTTTCCCCCCAGTAGTCCGACATCTCTCTCCTCCCTTTTCCCCTTCCCAGTCTGGCATTTTTCTCTACTATTACTACTATTATTATTGTTTCTATTGCGCTACCAGACTCCCCTCCTTCCCTTCTATTCCCTGGTCTGGTATCTCTCCCTTCCTGTAGTCATCTCTCCTCCCCCCATCCCTAGTGTAACATTTTTCTCTCCCTTCCTCCTTTCTACCCCTTCAGTCCATCTCCCTTCTCTTCTTCCTTTCTGGTCCCACTCCCAGTCCAACATTTCTCCCTCCTTTCCACCAGTCCAACATTTCTTTCTCTCTTCCTCCTGTATGCTTCTTCTCCTCTGGTTCTCCTTCCCTCCCCTAACAACATCTCTCTCGCTCTCTCTCCATGAGCCCAACTTTTCACTCTCTGCCCTCTCCTCCTTCCTCTCCAGAGTGTGACATTTCTCCTTCCCTCCTTTCTGTCCTCCCCATCCATCTCACCCTCACCATGAGTCCAAACCTTTCTGCCTCTTGCACACTTTTTCTCTCTCCTTGCCTCTTCCCTCAAGTGACATCCTTCCTTCCCACTCTTCAACCCATGCATCATTTCTCCCTCTCCTCCACCCCATGTCAATTTCTCCCTCTCTCATAACTCTCACTCCTCCTGTAACAATTTTCCTTCCTTCCCTCCCCCAACCCCACTCACAGCTAATATGCTCTCTCCCCATCCACCATCTCACCCTCTCCTCCAGTGTGTAGCATCTTCCTTTCCCACCCCTTCTACCAGGTCCAGCAGCACCTCTTCTCCCTTCCCTTTCCCTGCCCCCTGCCCAGCAGAGGAGGCGCGCAGAGAGAAACGCGACAGCACCAGGAAGATGCTGCCTGTAGATATGCAGTGATACTCTGGCCCTACTGGAGGTGCTTCTCCCAGCGAGAGGCGAGTCAGCTGGCCGGCACTTCTCTTCCTTCTTAGTGTGCCGCGGCTAACTTGGAATCTCAGGAGGCACACTAATGTGCCGCGGCACACAGTTTGTGATATACTGTTCTAATGTGTTGTCTTCCATTTATATTGTGCTGACATCATGAGTATTGTATCTATGTTAAATAAATATTTTATCATACTGCCCAGTATGGTTTATCCAGTGGTTTAGCCATAGGAGAGCCTCAGGGGCCTGATCCCCCACCTAACACCCGCACACACACTTTGGGCTCAGGTGCCCTCCAATTACAGCACTGAATGTGTGGCTGGTGGGGGAAAGCAAAGATATAAATGGAAGAAAAAATAGCTGACACGGTAAAACAGGGAGACAAAACTTTTTTTAGATATATCAGTGATAGGAAGAAGTACAAAAGTGGCATTGTGAGACTCAAAAGTGATGGGGAGGAATATGTAGAAGCTGATAAAGAAAAGGCTGAATAGCTTAAAAAATATTTCTATTCTGTGTTCACTGCTGAAGATCCAGAAGACAAATGCGAATAGGAATGGTGGAGTGGTATACCCTGAGGAGCTAGCTAAATTAAAGTGGAGGCCGGATGGTGTACATCTGAGGGTACTGAAGGAACTTAGGGAAGTTCTGGTGGCTCCACTGACTGACCTTTTCAATGCTTCTCTAGAGTCGGGAGTGGTCTCGGAGAACTGGAGAAGGGCGGATGTGGTCACTCTCCACAAAAGTGGAAGTAAGGAAGAAGTAGGGAATTATAGGCCAGGAAGTCTGACTTCTGTAGTAAGCAAATTAATGGAAACACGTCTAAAACAGAGAATGGTGAAGTTTCTGGAAACCTGTGGATTACAGGACTAGAGGTAACATTGATTCACTAGAGGTAAGTCTCGTCAGACATATCTGATCAATTTCATTGACTGGGTGACCAGAGAATTGGGTAGAGGGAGTGCACTAGATGTGGTGTATATAGATTTTAGCAAAGTCTTTGACAGTGCACCACACAGATGTCTAATAAATAAACTGAGTGCTCTTGGGATGGGCTGGGTCAGGAACTGATTTCGTGGAAAATGACTGAGGGTAGTGGTCAATGGAGATCGCTCTGAGGAAAGGGATGTTACCAGTGGTGTGCCTCAAGGTTCTGCTCTTGGGCCTGTTCTTTTTACATTTTTATAAACAATATTGCTGAAGGGCAGTCGAGTAAGATTTGCCTCTTTGCATATGATACTAAAATCTGCAATAGAGTAGACACCCTGGATGGTGTGAATAACATGAAGACAGGCCTAGCAAAGTTTGAAAAATGGTCTGAAATTTGGCAGCTAAAATGTAATACTAAGAAATGCAAGGTCATGCATTTGGGCTTCAAAAACTCAAAGGAACGGTATATTTTAGGGGGTGAAGAACTTATGTGCACGACAGAAGAGCCGGACTTGGATGTGATTGTATGTGATGATCTTAAAGGGGCCAAACAGATTGAATAGGTGACGGCGAAAGCTAGAAGGATGCTAGGGTGCATAGGAAGAGGTATGGCCAGTAGGAAAAAGGAGGTATTGATGCCCCTGTATAAGACTCTGGTGAGATCTCATTTAGAATATTGTGTACAATTCTGGAGACTGAACCTTCAAAAAGATATAAAAAGGATGTAGTCGGTCCAAAGGAAGGCTACTACAATGGTGCATGGTCTTCGTAATAAGGCATAGGGGGACAGATTTAAAGATCTCAATATGTATACTTTATTTTTATTTTCCATTTCAATGTATTTAATAACTCTCCTCTCCCCTTGTTTCCCTGTCGTATCATGTACGTAAATGCATAAGTGGGTTTTTAAGATGTGTTTAAGTTTTGATTATGAGCCCCTTAGCATTCTATATAGTAAGCAAGATAAACTCAGAATTGTGGAATTTTTATAGGCTGTGCTGTACTAAGTCAGTATAGAACAAAATTATGGAAGCATCCAAGCCTTATTCAACTAATCCTCATCATTTTCTGCTTGCCTTGTCTTCCCAGCTAGAGTTAACATCTTCTGAAGTCAAGCAGTAACCTGCATTGTTGTTTTCCAGCTAGACCATATAATATATCAGCTTTCCCAAGCTGTTAAGCTTAAACCATGCCTGGCGTGCCCTCCACCTAGGGCTATCACCAGGTCAACTACCCATGGATGCTCAAAATCCTTAGTCCAAACCACCCTGGGATTCTGTATTTGGTATACTTTGCTCCAAGAATGCTTATGTAGCTTGGGTACCCCATACCTACAACAAACATAAACCATATGAAAACAAACAAGGGGCAGATGTGTGAAATAACTAACAAAAGATTCCTAGCACTTAACCTAACATAATGGCATTGCAAACATAAAATTGACAGAGCAGGAGGGGAAGGAGAGTGAGAAATCAATTGGGAGCACAAAGGAAAAGGGATACAGCAAGCAGCTTAATTTATGTCCGCTCCTCGCTGCTGGTCAGACTTTGCTTTCTCCTCCCCCCCCCCCCCCGTGTCCACCACCAATCCAAACCCAGAATGCTTGATGGGGTGGGTTCATTAAGCAACCAATCAGGTTGGGAAGGAGATGGAGGTTGTCAAGTGTGGTCACTGCCATGCTACTGATGGCCATGCTCACCATGCAGCTTGTGTTCATAAAGGTGGTTAACAATTCCTACTAAATAAATAAATAAAATATAAGTGTATACCCTAAAAACGAAAGTATTTCAAGAACTGGTTTTGAGAACTAAGATATAAATGTAAACATGCATATACACACATGCCTTTATCTACATTTATTTTTTTATTTTTATTTTTTTACAATATTAGCAAGAAAGGTACCAGGATTTAGAGTTATTCACTTGAGTAACCTCTGTTCCTCTAAGTTTTGTTCTAAAATGGTGAGATGAAAGCAGATTATTTGTAAAAGAAACCAAGTAAGTAACCCCATGAGATCTGAGTTTAAAATATCTCATGGGCCAATGCTCAGAACTAGAGAATGACACGGGGAGCGATCCCCGCAGGGAGCCGCGGCGTGGCTGCGTTTTGGCTGCGGGCTATGGAGACTCCATAGCCAAATCGCCGCAGACACGGGGACAAAAGTTTTCACCGCCCGCAAAAACGGTGAAAAGATTTGTCCCCGCAGGCAAATGTACCCCCTTGTATTGCTATTTTTCTTAGGGTAAAGCTATATCCCACTTTCCCTTCCCCTCACCAGCTCTCTGACTGGGAAAATTAATAGCATACACAGATGACTGAAAGCATAATATAGGTTTATTCATACAATTTTATAATAATGAAATCATGCAGTAAGGAATCAATAATTTATTACCATATATTGCATCATCACTCCGATATCGGGGGACTAGCGAAACATCGGAGGCAGCGCATTCATCTCATATCAGCATCACACGGCTCTTCAGCAGTGGAGAAGTCCCGAGAAGTCCCGATTCCACTGAGTTCTGCCTGTCTTTTTATGCCCAGATTATGGTCAGGATCCGGTTTATGTATTGTGCTCAAACATGAGCATATCACAGACAAGTTATGGTCAGGGTCCGGTTTGTCTATGTGTTCAAACATGAACATATCACGGACAAGTTCACTAACCATTTATGCACATCCTGTCTTTCCCCCCCCTTCTCTCGATTGAATCATCCATATCCTGTCTTGACTAAATCTGGCTCGCCAGGTGCAAGTTATCTTTCTGAACTCTAGTTCCCCTTTTAAAAAAAGAAAGTTGTTATTTGGTATTAGGATCCTTTTAGTAGAAGATGGTTTCTTAAACAGCCATTGTTACTAAAAACAACTCTCATATCATATATATCCCATACGTATCACATTCGGTCCTTAACAATGAGTGTTGTATGTAACCATCATCACTTTTTGTTGTTTACAACAAATGCCATATGCCACATAACAATTCCAGATAGATAAAATTATTACCAGAATAACAACTATTAACAGAGGATGGATGATCCAATCCAGAGTCGTTTTAGCTGAAGGTGAATATCCTAAAAATATATCCCACCAATGATGTGAAGTAGCATCAGCTATTCCTGATCCTATTGTCACTATCGAGTCTGCTGCAATAGTGGTGGTAAGCTGATGAGCCATAATACTTTGATTTAGGTATTGGATGGCACTCTGTATTTTGGTTGATTGAGTTAATATGTTCTTAAATCTGGTCAAATTTAAATCCCAATTTGGAACATCCCACTTAGTGCTATTCCAAATGATAGCTACATTCTTATCCACATCGGAAGTTAATATGAATGTGTCATTTTCCCAGTGTAATACTGAAATGTTATGAATACATCCCGAAAAAGGCACTGCCATTCCTGGTATCACTGGTTGATCAGTTACTACACATACTACTTGTGGTGCTATTTCGACCATATACCTATAGGTTATTGGCATAATAGTCCATTCACATTTGTTTACAGTATTTTGCAATAAACATGGTTCATATACAGCAGATTGTAATTTACAAACTTTTCCACTTAAAGTGTTATCACAAAAAGTTAAATCATGGGTACGATTATACATATCTATCACCTGTCCATAAAAGGTGGGGGTCCAAAAGTGTTGATTAGGAGCCGACCCAATTAATAAAGGCATCACTATGTATTTACACATTATACTCTGTTTGGTTACATTGTAAATGGTAAAATATCCCTGACATAGGGTTTCCTCACACCTTATCCCCGAACTAGGTATTTGTAGCCAATGGCCTGCACGGATTACATCAGAAAAGACGGTCCTCCACATTTGTTCATTTGCTGTCAAAAGTTGTGTTTGAAAGACATTTTTCTGTTGTTGCTGCTGTAATGTTTGCAAAGAACATATAGTCCAATTGATTATGTGAGTAATATTAGTATCTACAAGGAAGGTTAGAGAATTACTAGCATTAAAAAGATCTAACATATCATTATCCACGCCAGCTGCTAGTGTCATTGGGTACCAAATAGTAGGCATCCAATTAGCTTGTATAGTTAAAGCATCATTAATTTTACTTCCAGCGTTATGCAGCCTATTTGCTAAAGATTCTATATCATAACTGTTTATTGTCCCGGTAATAGTTCCAAATCCTCCCAAAATAGTATCATACCAGGCTTTCCTATATCTACATCGACTAGAGGGAGGAAAGGTAATTTTAAATTGTACACGTGTTTGTTCCGCATGCTGACCCACCATTTCACATGTTGACGGTAATCGTTTAACCTGCCCTGGATCAATTTTTGCAGAATCTATATTTACAAAGATAATAAAATCTGCCCATGTAGTACGATTCTTAATAAAAGATGCATTAGTACATACAAAATATTTGGGGTCTTCTAATGTCAGATGCAACACAGTTCCATTCCAGGTGCTACAATTTTGTATTGCCTGCCATTTCTGTTTTGTATTTAATTCTGGGAACACAGTCTTTAAGCAACATAGAAGTGACACATGGACAGTGACATTTACCACTACTTGACTCTGATATAGGGCATAAAAGATATACCCTCTTCTGTCATTGTGAGGGCCTTTCCATATGTCCACATTAGTTGTGATGTTAGCTATTGTACATCTCTGTCCTTTTTCACAACTAAACTTTTCCTGTTGTCGTCTGCTGGTAGCACTTCTCCATCCCCATTGAAATCGAGCATTGTCATCCAAAACCAGACGCCTAGCCGGAGTCCATCCTTCTACGTGACCCAAAGATACGATACCAAGGACGGTGAATACACATAGGACGATTAGGGTTTCCTGTAAAATTAAACACAATATTACTCCCGTAGGTAACATTTCTCCTGTGGGACATATTCCCATTTTTCTACACCGGGCCTCATTATCAAAAGCGTATGGTCTTGTCCCACTGCTATCACTTCAGCGGGAGAGGGGGGACCATTTCGGTTGCTAATCCATATTTTGGCCCCAACATTTACAGTATTTGTGGATCCAAACCCTTTTGCCCCCCTAACCGTCAATTCTGTAGGGGCTGTGGTTTCTCTCACCGGAGCTATATATATAGGAATTAGCAACAGTTGTGCAATTCTTTCTCCCTGTGCTATTATTACCTCCTCCGCACCTAAGTTAATTAGTATTACCCTAACCTCCCCTTGATAGTCAGCATCAATCACCCCTCCCAAGACAGTTATTCCTTTTGAGGCATAACTGGATCTGGTTACCAATTGCCCATAATGTTCTTTCGGAATTTTTCTCTGTGTTCTCCACAGCTCTAGTGGTGGAATGTGGTACTGCTGGTAGTGTAAATCCTGGAAGGAAAGCACATGTTCATTAATAAAAGAACAAAGAAAAGAAACACATGGCACGTTTTCCCCTCTGCAAACATGACTAATTCTTGTATCGCAGAGTCACAGTCTCTGTGTTGAATTGTTGAAAAGATCCTGAAACACAAAACACACAGATTAAATAGACTTATTTCAGGGTCCTGTGGTACCATATGGCCACAGGAAAATTTAAACAAGCAGACACATTCTCTACATGGTAAAATTATTCTCAATCCATATTCTTTATTAGGTTCCTATCCTGAAGAGCTTACTTGTAAAAAGTAAGCAAAATTTCAATTCATCCACTTACATAAAAGTTTATTATACTTATTCTTTTCCGGTAACAAGGTTAACAAGCCTTTTGTTTCACATTTATTTTAATTGTATAGGTACTTAACCTCTACTTTTGTTAATCTTTTTATTTTAAACTTCCCAATTTAATTTTAAAATGCATTTAAATTTAATTACTCCCTAATCATACATTTCGGGCAATGCATACTTTTAAAAATACTTTATAAACCATGCAGGGGCACAAAAAGTCATATTCAAAACTAATTTGAAACACTGAGATAAAGGCAAGGAAACTTTTTCTTTTGCACACCGTCACAAACACAATATTTCTTTTAAGCATGGCATCTATTGCTAGAATAAATCTTTCTTCTTTTCAGAAAAGTATTCTTTTACTGTAACATGCCTGAGATCCGGCTTTCACATACCTTATCTTCAAACAAATGTGCTGTATAAACCAGCAGGCACTCTTACAACTGCCAGAACACGTAACTATCTGGCTTGACAAAATTATTTGTCTCAAATCACATTCCTTATTCCTTCTGACCCTGCATTACCTTTCTTTAACATATTTGGGTTTTTTTTTTGTTTTTTTTGTTCTCGTACAGAACTTTCAGACAAACAGCTCCTAAACTACTAAAGTACCTTAATTGTTCTTAACAGCACAGATCTACACTGCCAAAACTCTTTTGAACTTAAATCAACATACGCAAACATTCTTTGTTTCTTGAACATCAAAAACAACAAGAACTTTTCCCCACGGCTGATCGGAATTCCAAACAGCATACATTTCCCTGTGTATGCTCGTAAAGTTTTCATTCTAAAAATCTAAAAATCCTCCTGCTGCTAACAAGGTAATTGCAAGTTACTACATTTGAAATCCCTCTGCTAGCTAATATTTACAACAGCATAAATCGATACCTGTGTTTGAAAAATTCACTCTTTATTCTTACTGGGATGCAAACCCACATGGTCGTCTAAACACTAAAAAAAAGTTATCTCTATTGTTCTCAACACAGCAAGAATCCCTTAGCTATGCAAACTCTGATCTCTCACTACGCTGATCTTAGCGTACAGAAGCCCTCTTTTCCTTCTTGTAATGGGCTGCATTCTTTTTATTACAGATGGCGGGTCTATTTCAGGGTCCGGACAGTGGGGTCCCCGGGGCAATCATCCCAACCCCTTTTAATCCTCCCTTTCCTTTTTTTATACTTATTTTGTGCCACTTTTACAGCTGCTCTTTCTGCTACATCCTGATAATGTTCCAGTTTATCCTTTAATAATTTACTATTACATTCCAGCACCAGACACCGTCCCTCTAATTCTAACCTACTCTGTTCTACTCTCCCTTTCTCATTAAGTGCCGTCTGCAACCGCTTGTGCACCCCACGGTATGCAGAGGCCAACACCCAACTCCTTCGAGCCAGGGTAACTGCTTCACCTGCTTTTGCAGGGATTATTTCAAGTACTTGTACACCATTCTTTGGTTTAAGTGCCGTCTGCAACCGCTTGTGCGCCCCACGGTATGCAGAGGCCAACACCCAACTCCTTCGAGCCAGGGTAACTGCTTCACCTGTTTTCACAGGGATTATTTCAAGTACTTGTACCACATTCTTTGGTTCAAATTCCCTTAATTCCTTATCCCATGATTCCGCCAATCCATGATTGGCCATTTCTGCCGCTATTATTTCATACGGGTCCCCGGTCCAGCCAGGTATCCCTGCAGGTTCTTTTTTAGATGTCTCCTTTCGCCGGAACATTGTTCGGTCTTATTTAGGGAGATCCTGCCGACTACGCCAATTAATGTATTGCTATTTTTCTTAGGGTAAAGCTATATCCCACTTTCCCTTCCCCTCACCAGCTCTCTGACTGGGAAAATTAATAGCATACACAGATGACTGAAAGCATAATATAGGTTTATTCATACAATTTTATAATAATGAAATCATGCAGTAAGGAATCAATAATTTATTACCATATATTGCATCATCACTCCGATATCGGGGGACTAGCGAAACATCGGAGGCAGCGCATTCATCTCATATCAGCATCACACGGCTCTTCAGCAGTGGAGAAGTCCCGAGAAGTCCCGATTCCACTGAGTTCTGCCTGTCTTTTTATGCCCAGATTATGGTCAGGATCCGGTTTATGTATTGTGCTCAAACATGAGCATATCACAGACAAGTTATGGTCAGGGTCCGGTTTGTCTATGTGTTCAAACATGAACATATCACGGACAAGTTCACTAACCATTTATGCACATCCTGTCTTTCCCCCCCCTTCTCTCGATTGAATCATCCATATCCTGTCTTGACTAAATCTGGCTCGCCAGGTGCAAGTTATCTTTCTGAACTCTAGTTCCCCTTTTAAAAAAAGAAAGTTGTTATTTGGTATTAGGATCCTTTTAGTAGAAGATGGTTTCTTAAACAGCCATTGTTACTAAAAACAACTCTCATATCATATATATCCCATACGTATCACACCCCTTCTATGTACAGCTATTTACCTTGTCTTCACCGTGAGTCTTTGGTTCGGGACCGGGTGTCAGATTTTTTCCGGCGGCCATGTTTGTCTCCGCGTGGTCTGTCTCCTCAACCCGACTTGCACGTTGCCGCATTGACTCCGCCCCCTAATATACAGGCTCTTCATTGGTCAGTTCTTTTTGCTCAAAGAAGAGGACCAATCGCTACTGCCACACCTGATATTTAATGGGTTGTAGTGCAGCAGTAGCGATTGGATTTCGGAGCCGAGCCCAGGATTTGAATTTTGTTTGCAGTCGCTGCCTCGCTTGGATTCACTCGTTTCACTTCGTCAGGTACAAGTAAGTGTTCTCCCCAGCTGATTTAGATGACCACCCAGCTAATCCTGCTGCTGCCGCCGATGCTCCTTCCCGGGCTAACTCGCCGCCGAAAATTTTGTTTGATGCCTGCCTTTTTTTGCCAGCATGCTTTTACTTGCTTTGGGCCTTCCTCATTGCTGGATCCTGCCTACTTTCTGTTTCCGCGAAGGCAGGACCCGGCAGCGAGGAAGGCCCGAAGCAAGTAAAAGCAGCAAGTTGTAAGCTTCCCTCCGGGCCGGGGCTCTATCGTGTGCGTGCCGGCTTCCCTTCTCTTCCCCCCTCCCCTCCCCGGGATGCTACTTCTGGTTTTGGAGGGAAGAGAAGGGAAGCCAGCACGCACACAATAGAGCCCCGGAGGGAAGCTTACAACTTGCTGCTTTTACTTGCTTCGGGCCTTCCTCGCTGCCGGGTCCTGCCTTCACGGAAACAGAAAGTAGGCAGGTCCCGGCAACGAGGAAGGCCCGAAGCAAGTAAAAGCAGCAAGTGTAGTGGTATACCATTTGAGGAAAAAAAAAACGCACGGACGTCGGACCTGATTCTGCATGCTCTCGCCACGGACATGGACCGACACGGACCTCAGATTTTTAAGGCGGTACAGGTTTAGATCCGCGAGGTCCGTCAGGTCCGTGAGGTCCGCGTTTTACCCCTTCCCCAACCTTGGTGTTTATTGTGGTCAGCCAGGAAGAATGAAATCAAAAAAGTTCGAGTTTAGTCAAGCTGTGATTTGAACTTTATAGGCTTTTTTTTTTTTTCATCCTTTAACTGGCAGGCAGAAGAATGCTCCATTTATTAATCTTGCAAAGTCTGATACAGGAAAAGCTAGAAGTGCATCAAGATTTAAGGAGCTTGGGGTGTGCAAATCTACTTAATGCAGAGATTACAGTAAAACAAAATCACTTTTCTATTTCACTGCAGCTCTATGAGGTTCTTTTGCCCTTAGCTATAGTCAAATGATGGATAGGAATATGTTTATTTCATTTAAGTTAAGGGAAAACAATATTTTTTCTGAGTATCCTTTAAATAATGGTTCACAAATTAATTCAGCCTGTTTTAAGGCTGGGTTTTGTTTTTCATATTATTGCTTCTATTTTTATAATCCTTAAAAAATAAGGGCCAATTTTCCAAGTGGGTTCTTCCTCGTAGACACCCTGAGACTGTACAGGGAACACCTATTCTATAGCAGTGAATGGGCTCCCAGGTTCCATTACAGAATGGTAGCATATAGCCTTAGATTCAGGCGCCTTACAGTTAAAGCAGCCATAGAGCATGTCCACTTGTGGGAGAAATGATTTTATTTTCAGTTTAGTGATCAAAATGTGTCTGTTTTGAGAATTTATATCTGGTGTCTATATTTTGCACTATGGCCCCCTTTTACTAAATTGCAATAGCGGTTTTTAGCACAGGGAGCCTATGAGCATTGAAAGCAGTGCAGGGCATTCAGCGCATCTCCTTGCGCTAAAAACCGCTATTGCGATTTAGTAAAAGGGGAGGGGGGTATATTTGTCTATTTTTGTATAGTTGTTCCTGATGTGACATTGCATAAAATCATCTGCCTTGATCTCTTTGAAAACCTGCGGAATATATATGGGGTGGGGGAAGATTAGTGATAGAAAAATTGTATGAAAAATGACTATTTTCAATTTAGTGATCAAAATGTGTCAGTTTTGAGAATTTATATCAGTTATCTATATTTTGCATTATATTTGTCTATTTTTCTATAGTTGTTTCTGAAGTGACATTGCATATTTTAGTCATCTGTCTTGACCTCTTTGAAACAAATATTAATTAATATTTTCTCTGCATACAGTGTGCTTTGTGTTTCTTTTAATTTTGTGGTTACCATAATGAATTAATATTATATACAGTAGTGATGCTGATGTTTTAAGATTTTGGAGAAATAAACAAGAATGCTGGCCAAAATTAGCAAAAGTTGCACGAGGGATACTGTGCATTCCAGCTACCAGCACATCTTCAGAGAGGGCATTCTCTATTGCAGGAAGGACTGTGGAAGAAAGGAGAACTAGACTGAATCCAGAGATTGTGGATGATTTGTTGTTCATCCACGGGTTAAAAAATAAGGACAATTAAAAGTACAGGTTGTGTTTTGTTTTTGTATAGTTAACTAAGTTGTAAAGTTGTAAAGAATGTTTCCTTTATACGTTAATAAAGATAAGTATATAAAATCATACTTGTTTGAGGCTTTTATGCATGCTGCGGTGACGGTGACGGGGCGGTGAATGGGATGGCAGGGGCGGTGAAAGGGATGGCGGTGGCGGTGACGGGGCGGTGAAGGGAATGGCAGTGACGGGGCGGTCCTTTAGGCTACTGGTGCTGTCTCTGATCCTATCAACGCTGGACTACTGCAACATTGTTTACCTAGGTATCCCCCAAAAAATAGTAAAAAAATTAAAAATAGTGCAAAACACGGCAGTTCGTCTAATCTTCGGATTGAGGAAAAACGACCACATTACCCCTTTCTACAAAATGTTGCATTGGCTACCAATGAAGGCGCGCATTCTGTTCAAATTTGCCTGTATTTGTTTCAAGCAAGTCTGGGGTCTAGTGCCTTCCTATCTGCTACCACACTTCCTATTTCACAACCCCGTAAGACCAACCAGAAACCGAAACATATTTACTTACCCAAAAATCACAGGCTGCAAATACAAATCCTTTCTGGATAGGACTTTCAAGTTCCAAGCAGGCAGACAGCAGTCCTGGCTGGACAACTACATAAACAGAGCCAGTTTGACCTACGGCGCATTCCGAAAATCAATCAAAACTATTTTGTTTGACAAATTCATCTCCTAAACAGAAGCCTCCAAATGATATATTCTCCCCCTCTCTACCTCGATGTAATTTTGCTGTTTATTTTTACTGTTCCTTTACCTAATTCTTATGTAACCCTCTCTTCTTACATCCTGTATCTCGCTGATTGTCCAGCCTTTTTCAAATGTGAACAGCCTAGAAGTCTTTTAACTATGGCGGTATAGAAGAATAAAGTTATTATTATTATTATTTCCTATTTCCAGTGCTCAGGGAACAGCTCACAAAACAAAGCTACCCTCACTGCTAGAAACCTAATGCCAACTTGAAGTTGGCCTTAGAGTGTTTGAAGAAAGGATTTCCCATGATTTCTCTTTAAAATCTGCTGGGTTTGATTGAATTGGAAGTGGAAGAAAGCCTCTATGTACAGGGAGTGAGAAACACATGTGCGCCAGTCCAAGCAAAGTAAAAAATGAAAGCACACATTTTTTCCTGTTTTCTGCATTTAAATATAAGCCTTTAAGTGAAATTTTTTTTTTTTAAAAGACACAAAGTAACGGTGCCAATGTATGCTTCACTCCCAGGTTTGCTTGGGCATGTGCCCAAGAGCCACGCTTACCACGGAACACTTGTGCGTATGTGCCAGGCATGTTCTTCCTCCTTACTTTCAGTCTCATAGCACACATATTATTTGCATGTAATTAGTGCTCAGTGTTGGGGAGCTATTTTTTAGCGTTGTTTCTGTACTATTCCCAGACACTGTTCGCTATAGCGCCAGAGTTCTGAGCATCAGCCTATCAGCTACTCGACTCAAAGAGGTTTCTCCAACTCTTAGAAGACCTGATCAGCTGGACAGGTGTTATCCAACACAATTAAAAGCATCTAAATGGCATATTGCTGTCAGATCTCCAGTCCCGGCTGCAAGTTGTTGGGAAAACGAAGCTGACCCGGCAGACATTCAACTTCGATATGTATGCATCGCCCCACTGGTCTCTAGAGAGATGCAGGCTGCAGCCGGCCTCACTCATCACACAGGATTAGTGTGTATGACTGCTCCAGAATGGCAGCTCTGCACAGCAGTGAATAAGAAAGAGATTTATTGCTTTATTCGACAATCTGTTATTCACTAACTGGGCATGACACATCTGGGATTATGAATCATTAGCTTGACATCAAACAGCACTACAAAAGCTTTGGTGAGTAGAAGTGACAGTTATCACTAGGTGTTGTGAGTTTGTCTATCTCTCCTATAACCTCGATTGCCAGTGTAGGATGAGAGCGTCCCAACTAGAGAGCAAAAGGAAATACAAAAGGGGTGTTCTCTTACCAGTGGTAATTAAAGTTCTTTATCAGTGAGGAAATGAAATTGATAAGTTACTGCTAGCTAGGATGACATTCACCGCTGGGCCATCCTTCTTGTTTTCTGGCATAATAATGAGGAGAAAAATAGTTTGTTTAATTCTTATTGATCTGATGGGAGTCACTGATCAAAAGCACATAAATAGGAAGAATGGCAAGTGTGTTCAGAGAATGGTGCATGATGAAAACAAACTGCTCCTGTTAGTACACAGCTGAGAGTTCCCCGTGTCTCTAATTAATCTTTGTGATTCTACCTTAGATCATATTGAATTTCTATTTTACAGAAAGAAGTGATAATTATTAAAGTGCTAATCAATTTTTAGGTGCTTTTTTTTAAAGTCCTCCAAAATCCATTGTATTAGGCTGATTCCCATAGAACTGTAATCGTGGCTTGATGTCATCGTGGGCGTGGGTTGCTATATGAGATACTGCAGTTTTCTTAGTGCTGGAATTTCATACCCGCAATTATGTAGGAAGATAATTTTCAAAGCCATTTTCATCTTGCTTTACCAGCCTGCCTCCCTCCCTTGCCAAAGCCACAAGTACAAGGGGGCACTCAGAGAAATTGAAAGGGGGAAGGTTTAGAACAAATGCCAGGAAGTTCTTTTTCACCCAGAGGGTGGTGGACACATGGAACGCACTACCGGAGGATGTGATAAGCAGGAGCACGCTACAGGGCTTCAAAGAAGGTTTAGATAGGTACCTGGAAGACCAAGAGATTGAGGGGTATAGATAGGAGTAGAGGTAGGTTATAGGGATAGGATTAGAGACAGTACAGAATTAGTCAGGGACACTGTTCAGGCAACTAGGCCTGATGGGCTGCCGCGGGAGCGGACCGCTGAGCAAGATGGACCTCTGGTCTGACTCGGCGGAGGCAACCTCTTATGTTCTCTTATGTTCTTATGTTCCTCACTGCCTTCCAGCCTTGGTCTCACCCCCTGCCCTGAAGCCAGCCAGCCCCCCTCCCTCCCTGCTGCGCCGAATATGAGAAAGCTCAGCAACCAACAGCCTGCCTGTCTGTCTGCCTCCCTCCAAAGCCTACTGCCGATTCTTCTGCTCCCCCGCCGCCACCACATGTAGCTACTTCCTGCCCGCCGCAACAACCGCAGGAAAGGCATGTCCAGGTGTCGGACCAGAAGCCTTCTCCCCGACATCAATTCTGATGTTGGAGAGAAAATTCTGGGCCAGCCAGGCAGCGATTGGCTGGCTCGGAACTTCCTCTCCAACGTCAGAATTGACAGCAGGGAGAAAGCTTCTGGGCCAGTGCCTGGACGTGCCTTTCCTGTTGTTGTGGCGGTGGGTGGGGAGGGAGAGAGAGAGAGAGAGAGTCCATTCTCCCACGATTGCCTGTTCTGTTGTCTCCACACACAGCTTCGGGATGCTGTCGCTGAAAACGGGACATTTCGGCATCCTGAAGCTGTGCATGGAGACACGGTCCGATTCAAAACCTTAATTATCCCGCACAATCCATTGTAGACTCTAGTAGGTCCACCCAACACAACGAAAACCTCCAAATGATTTGCTCAGACTCCTCCTGAGGTGCCTCAAGCCCCTCCCAAGGGACGGTGCCTGAGGTGTCTGAGTAAATCAGGGCCTTCCAGATATCCACTTATGGCAGATTTCACGGGGTGCAATTGACGGGGCGGCATTATCATGTGTGCACTTGTCCATGCGTGCAATTATCAGGGCACATTCATCAGGGTGCAGTTGTCGTGCGTGGATTTGTTGATGTGCCGTAGCACCATGAGCAAGGGCAATCCTTGAAAAATACAGCCACAGAGGTTAAAAAGTGACTTGATTCCATAATCTAGGCAAGAAATGAGAGTAAACGTGCCTACGGCCATTTTCTAGTTGAAGGGAAAGTCCTGAAGGTATAGACAGTCTTTTCATTTTGTGATTTTAAAGGTTGTCTAGGGATATAGATTGATAATTTTTCTGCCATTTAAGTTTTATGAAAGGTTTTAAAGGCTAGTGTCAGGGCTTTGAAGATACAGCATTTTTGAATAGGTAGCCAGTGCGCAGAGGCCAGTGCTGGAGAGACCTGATCGTGAGCAATCAAATTTTTCAGTAGGCGAACGGCTGCAATCTGCACGCATTGCAATCATAATAGATTCTTTGCAAATAGACCTACAAATAGTACATTGCAGTAGTCCGTGCAAAATAAGACAAAGGCATAAAGTAATTGGGCAAATTCTGCTTCAGAAAAGTACATTCAAATTTTTTGTAGCTGGTGTACCGTATTTTCACGCAAATAACACGCACCCGTATAAAACGCGCACACGTGTATAGCGCGCAGAAATCACGATGATAAGCACAAAAACTTTGGTATAACGCGCTCACGATTATACCGCGCATGCTGCCCGACTCTCCGTTCACCCCCCTGACTTCCGTGCACTGCCCCGCCTCTCCGTGCGCTGTCCCGACTCTCCGTTCACCCCCCCCTGACTTCCGTGCACTGCCCCGACTTTCCGTGCGCTGTCCCGACTCTCCGTTCACCCCCCCCTGACTTCCGTGCACTGCCCTGACTTTCCGTGCGCTGTCCCGACTCTCCGTTCACCCCCCCTGACTTCCGTGCACTGTCCCCCCTTGAAGGTCTGTCCCCATCCTGAAAGCCTGATGCCCCCCCCCGACGTCCGATACATCCCTCCCCCCGAAGGACCGCCGATTCCCCAACAATATCGGGCCAGGAGGGAGCCCAACTCCTCCTGGCCACGGCGACCCCCTAACCCCACCCCGCACTACATTACGGGCAGGAGGGATCCCAGGCCCTCCTGCCCTCGACGCAACCCCCCCCCCCCCCAACGACCGCCCCCCCAGCCGACCCGCGACCACCCTGGCGACCCCCACGACCCCCCCACCCCCCTTCCCCGTACCTTTGGTAGTTGGGCCAGAAGGGAGCCCAAACCCTCCTGGCCACGGCGACCCCCTAACCCCACCCCGCACTACATTATGGGCAGGAGGGATCCCAGGCCCTCCTGCCCTCGACGCAAACCCCCCTCCCCCCCAACGACCGCCCCCCCCAAGAACCTCCGACCGCCCCCCCAGCCGACCCGCGACCCCCCTGGTGACCCCCACGACCCCCCCACCCCCCTTCCCCGTACCTTTGGTAGTTGGCCGGACAGACGGGAGCCAAACCCGCCTGTCCGGCAGGCAGCCAACGAAGGAATGAGGCCGGATTGGCCCATCCATCCTAAAGCTCCGCCTACTGGTGGGGCCTAAGGCGCGTGGGCCAATCAGAATAGGCCCTGGAGCCTTAGGTCCCACCTGGGGGCGCGGCCTGAGGCACATGGTCGGGTTGGGCCCATGTGCCTCAGGCCGCGCCCCCAGGTGGGACCTAAGGCTCCAGGGCCTATTCTGATTGGCCCACGCGCCTTAGGCCCCACCAGTAGGCGGAGCTTTAGGATGGATGGGCCAATCCGGCCTCATTCCTTCGTTGGCTGCCTGCCGGACAGGCGGGTTTGGCTCCCGTCTGTCCGGCCAACTATCAAAGGTATGGGGAAGGGGGGTGGGGGGGTCGTGGGGGTCGCCAGGGGGATCGCGGGTCGGCTGGGGGGCGGTCGGAGGTTCTTGGGGGGGGACGGTCGTTGGGGGGGATGGGGGTTTGCGTCGAGGGCAGGAGGGCCTGGGATCCCTCCTGCCCGTAATGTAGTGCGGGGTGGGGTTAGGGGGTCGCCGTGGCCAGGAGGGTTTGGGCTCCCTTCTGGCCCGATATTGTCGGGAGGTCGGCGGTCCTTCGGGGTGGGGGTGCGAGTGGTCCTGCCGGGGGGGGGGGATGTATCGGACGTCGGGGAGTCGGCCGGGCAAGAGGGCTTGGGCTCCCTCTTGCTCCGATCGTGGATGCGGGTGCGGGTGGGAGCGCGTGCGAGCGGTCGTTCGGGGTGGGGGTGCGAGTGGTCCTGCCGGGGGGGGGGGATGTATCGGACGTCGGGGAGTCGGCCGGGCAAGAGGGCTTGGGCTCCCTCTTGCTCCGATCGTGGATGCGGGTGGGAGCGCGTGCGAGTGGTCGTTCGGGGTGGGGGTGCGAGTGGTCCTGCTGGGAGGGTGAATCGGGCGTCGGGCGGGGTGGGAACTATGTTTTAAAACTTTTGTATACCGCGCTCACGCATATAACGCGCGAGGGGTATGCGCGGTAGGTAAAAACGCGTATAACGCGCGCGTTATATGCGTGAAAATACGGTAAGTAGTAAAATGAAGTTGATACAACCTGAGAAACATGACCTGTAACTGATAAGCTAGAGTCAAGTATTAGACTAGACTGCATACCTGGTCTTTGGCTATAACAGCAGCATTACCCTAGAAGAAAGAAGGACGAGGGTAAACACAGTTTTTCCTATATATCCAGAGATGTTCAGTTTTAGATGCATTTAATTGTAGCTTGTGGTCATCCAATCTTTGATTTCTGATAAGCAGCACAGTATAGTAGTTTTTTTAATCTGAGTGTTCTGGTTCGATCCCAAAGGAAAGTAAAGTTGGATATCATCTGTGAAGGAATGAATCTGAATCTGGTATTTCAAAGCGATATCAAGTACTGGTCTAACATGCAAATTAAAAAGCAGCAGTGAAAGTAAAGCGCCCTGAGTCATGCCATATTTAAGTGGCTTGGGTTTTGACATATCAGACCCTAATTACACACTCTGTGATCTTTGGTTTAAAAAGGAATAGTCAGTTTTTGTGCCACCAAGATAAGTGGTTTCTATGTTTCATGAATTTTTTGATAATACAGTCAGTTCCAATGATAAATTTTGAAATTTGTATCTATTTATGATAACACTGCTATTTTTGCACAGAACTTTTTATATGACCTCATATAACTTTATTAACTTTGACAATCACAATAACTTTATTTATACAAAATGATAAAATTTACTAATTTTTTTTTTTTTAATATCAATTATAGCTCTTAATGAATTGCATTCATATAAAAAGGATGGAGGCGGACAAGTGATTGAAACCATAACATTGCATTTGTTAGTGCTGGAGTCAAGATGGCGTTAGGAGCAGACGTGTACACTGAGCTGCGGGACTAATTTGGTCTTGAGCCGACTCTTCAACTTACCGCTCCTGCGGTATAAGTTTGCATGATGGGGAAGAGGAAAGGTTTAACCCGGTCTGTGCCTCCAGCGACCGTGACTCCGAGGGGTTGGTTCAGACCACTTTGGACGGTCTGGCTAGGTTTGCTACAACGATGACGCAGCAAGCATCAGGAGAACCCCACTGTTGATGGAGGATCTTAGCGGCAATGGGGCGGTGCTAAGTCCCGAAGGAAGACAGGCACCTAGCCAGCCCGGAACCACCAGTCCCATGTTGCTGGCAATGCCGAAGTCCCCAATAGAGGAAACGGAAGCAAGTAGCCCTGGAGGAGCGGCTGGGAGACCCTGTGGGGTTGAAGAGAGACTGAAGCATGGAGACTGAAGAAAAGAATACCGGGGAAGAAGTGATCATCTATGGAAGGTTAGAGAGACCTGCTGTTGTGAGTATGGAGGAAATTTGGAAGGCAATGGAAATTATGGATTCTAATCTTCAGAAAGCAGTGGCAGTTTTGAGGAAAGATAATGCTATTAACGCTAAAGTAGAACACCAAGAGGGAACCCTGAAAAAGCATGGTGAGATTATTCATAGACATGAACAACAAATTTCACAAGTTAAAGATCTTCAATTGGATATTGTTAAAGAAAGAAATGTTATTCAGAAAAAATTAGAATATATTGAAAATTACCAAAGAAAAAAATAACTTGAGAATTTTTAATTTTCTTCGCTCACCAGTAATCTCAGCTATTGAAATGATTCGCAAATATATGCGTGAAGTTTTACAATTACCTAGTGAAAATTTACTACCAATTGTAAGAGCGCAATATTTGTCCATTAAAACTAATGTAATTAGTTCTACACCAACACAGACTGAGGTTCCTGGTACACAAATTGACTTAACAAATTTCTTAGAAAGTTCTCTTGATGTAGTAATGGAAAGGACTACCCTTCTGGTGACTTTTGCTCTCGAGTTCGATAGAGATTTAATACTTAAAACTTATTTCAGAAATATGAATGTTCAATTTTTGGGTTCAACTATAAGTATATTTCCTGATTTTTCAAAGGCGACACAGAAGAGAAGAAGTGACTTCTTGGTTTATATACCGAAAGTCATATCTCTAGGTGCAACCTTTATTTTGATGTTTCCGTCAAAATGTTGTGTTACTTATGGTGGGAAAAATTTTCTTTTTTTTTGAGCCCAATTGTTAGAATTTATTGTGGCTAAAGAAGGTAGTGAAATCATAATTGGTTTTGTTGCCGTTCCAAAAGAGTAGCTTGAACTGGCAGCTTCCTGCGTCCTTTGTGAATGCTCATAAAATGATAGATTGTTATTTCTTTTTTTTTTATTTCTATTCTTTGACTCTATATTATGTGTGGACTAAATAATAATGTTTTTCTTTTTTGTGGTTTCCCACGTTAGATTATTTTCTTCTTGGAAATTACAAATCTGTGTTTGAGTATGTTTACTATGCTTGTATGATCAATTAAAATGATAAATTAAAAATTTTTTTTTAAAAACCCATTGCATTTGTCAATAGCCTTTGGCTGTTATGAGACGCAGCAATACAGTCTGAGGTTTTGCCTTCTTCCATTTATGATCTATCAGTGCAATTGAATTAACAAAGTTAATTTTTGTTTCATTGCACTTTTTTGTGTATTTAAAAGGGAAGAGAACCAGCGCAATGCAATATCATGGAACCAGTGTCAGCTAGCTTGGATAAGAGGAAGGTATGATCAAGAGTATGAAAAGCAGCACTTAAATCTAGTAGAACAGGCAGAACATTTTCCCCTTTATCCAAGAATTTCCAACAATCTTCGATGATGGCTAATAAGACTGTTTCAGAACTGTGAAGCTTTCTGAACCCTGACTGGTATACAGAGAGAGCTTTTTTTTTTTTTTTATAAATCTTTATTAGTTTTCAATTATTAACAGTACAATATAGTGAATTTAAACATAAACGAATCAAACAAAAGCACTTTAAATATACAAATATTTCAACAACAAACATTTTCACACACACCTCTCCCCTTAACTAATGAAAATAAAACCACATGTATAATTTCAATAATAATTATAAGGTTTTCCCATCTCCCTCCCTCCTAGCCTGGATATGTATGGAGGACAGATGAAAAAAAAAGGTACATGACAACTATTGTGACTCAATAAATGACGCCAATGGGCTCCACACCCTTTCAAATACACTACTATATCCTAAAATTTCAGCATTCATTCTTTCATATTTGTAGCTAGAACATAAGTTTGCCCACCAGAAAGTATAATTAAGGGCTCCTTTTATCAAGCCGCGCTAGCGGTGTAATGCGCGTAATAGCATGCGTTAAACTGCTGGCTGCACTAGCCGCTACCGCCTCCCTTGAGCAGGTGGTAGTTTTTTGGCCAGTGCGGGGGTTCGCACGTGATGAAACGTCACAGGCGTTAACCTCGCTAGTGCGGCTTCATAAAAGGAGCCCTAAATCTATCATAACTCTTCCAGTTGCGTGTTATCATCTGGATGGCTATTCCCGTCATTATTAAGAAAAACCGACTTTTATAGCAATCCCAAGAAGGTTTAACCTATAATAGAGTACCACAAATTATGGCTTCGTAAGTCAGTGGTATTGATGACCCAAGTACTACATTAATTTGGCCCCATATCGACTTCCAAAAATTGACTGACTGGTGTACAGAGAGAGCTTTTTGTTTATCCACAAATTCTATCTAGTAGCTGTACTGAAACCACTTTTTCCAAGATCTTTGATATGAATGGTAAATTTGAGACTGGTCTAAAATTACTTAGTAAATCAGAATCGAAGTTGGGTTTCTTTAAGATAGTTGAACCATGGCAGATTTTCACTCCGGATTGTAAAGATTCATTAATTAAAGGAATAATTGACTGCAGGAAAGCATCTTTGACTGATAATAAAAGATTGGAAAGACAAGAGTCTAAGACAGAGCCTGAGGGGCACAGTTGGTCCACTGTCATACTTAAGCCAGCATAAGAGACAATCTCAAACTTACTTAAGGTTTCGATCCCAGATACAGTGCCAAGCGACAGGTTGACAGAAGCACTTTGCAGCCTCAGGTTCTAGGCTAGAACAAATTTTATTTATTTTCTCATCGAAAAAGGTAGAAAAGGTTTCACTGTCCAATTTTGTTTGCAAGGATTGCTCGTTCCCTTGGAAAGCAGAAAGTAGATTTTTAGTTAATGTAAAAATACCTCTAGATCTATTTGGGGCCTTCAATAATAGGTTGGAGTAGTAAGCCCTTTTTCCCTCATGGGTAGCTAATTTGTAATCATCTGGCACCTCAGTGGGTCAAGAATGCTGACAGCAACTGCCAAGCTTGGTAGAAAGGAGTTCCAGCCACCTTTGAAAGAGGTCCTCAGCTTGTAGTGCATATAATCTTTATCCTCTGCTCATTCATTTCCCTGCCAACCCCCACCTCTTCCACATGGTGCCACCATTCCTACCTTTTCCCTCACTTCACCCTTCCTGCCCAGTATCTGCTCCTTTTCTTTCCTCTCTACCCTTGAAGCCTGAAATCTTCCTGTCCTTTCTACTCCAACCGCGACCCCACCAGCATCCTCCTTTCCCTTCTTTCTTCTGTCCCTTCTACTATGGTCCAGGATTTTTCCCTCTCTCTTCAGTCTCCCGCTCCCTCCCATTGTACAGCATCCTCACTCCCTTCTGCACTTGGATCCAATATCTCCTTTTTTATTTTTCTCCCATCCTGCACAGCATTTCTCTCTCTCCTTCACCCCTATGTCCAACATGTCTCCATCTCTTTCATTGTCAACACCTCACTCTCTCTCTCCCTTGCTGCAAAGGGAGTGGGAAAAGAGAGAGATTGGATCTAGGGTGCATTTCTTCTACTACCACATCCAACATTTCTCTTTCTCTCATCCCCCCTGTGCAGCATCTTTTGCCCCTACCCACCAGCCCTACACTCAACATTTCTCCTTCTATTACCCCTCTCCAGCACCATACTGCATATCTCTTTCCTCCCTTCCCTCCACCACCATGTCCAACATTTTTTTTCCCTCTCGTATCCCTTTCCATCCCCATGCTGGATCTGATCCACCCTTCCCTCTCCATCACAACATCTACCATTTCTCCCTCTAACATTTTTCCCTTTCTCATCTCTTTTCTCTCCACCACATTCATCAATTATCCTTCTTCTCCCACTTTACAGCACATTTATCTTTCCTCATGTCAACAATTTTCCCTCCTTCTTCCTTTCCCCATGTGCATCATCTCTCAATCTCTCCTGCTCCACATACTCATGTATAAACATTCTCCCTTTCTCACCTGCATCATCTCTCTTTACCTCCCTCCCACTCTATGTCCCAACAATTCTCCTCTTCTCCCCTCTCCCTTGCCCTCCCCCTTCTCACTTACAGGCATATCACTTCAATAAGGCATAGGCAGCGGTTTCTACAAGTTGCTGATGGCTGACCCAGAAGCCTTCTCTCTGACACAAAATGCAAATGTGTCAGAGGGAAGGCATGTAGGAAACACTTCCCATGGCCTGTTGAAAAGAGCAAATGTGGCTGTAGAATTATTGAAGGAAGCTGGCAGTGGAGGTCGGTATAGTTCTGCAAGAGCCCCGCAGAAACTACTTTCATCTCCTGTGAGCTCCGCAGACCTTGGAGGAGATCCCCATGGGGTTACCAGCAACCTCATTCCAGTTCAGCTCTCTACTCACCAGGGCCTTGAACAAGACTGGAGACAGAGGTTCCAGTCTCAGAAGCTGCCTCTGCTCAACCTAAATCCTCCTCAACAGATGACACCACTATTTCCACCCTCACTCTGAGAAACTGTAACTGAAGAAAACCCCACCCCCAATAGCAACACCGTCACCTGAGCAGGCATTGATTTGTGATGGTCCGGCATCCAAACAAAGTAGGAGCAGCTTCCTGAGGCACCTCGACTGCCGAGTGAACAGTTCCCATTGTGTAACCTCTCTCCGCACCAGCCCTGCCCATACCTCCCAATGAATCACCCACCCTGGAACTTTATTTCAAACTCTATATCCAGAGACATACTTTATCCCCTCCCCCCCTCACCCATACACACACACTTAGCTCCACCATTGTTTCATTTGCGGAGCCAGCCCTAGTTACCATTGGCTCCTGACACTGGGCCCGTCTGCCTCTTTCAATTGGAATTGTGGAAGATATTTTCTTTATTGTCTTCATTCAATTAGGTTGTTCCCTGGTGTGGGCTAGTGTAATTTATTTTATTTTTGGGCGTAATTTTCATATAGTGTAATTTCTTTAATATGCTTGACTGTCATATTGTATTATATCTTATAAATCAATTAAAAAAAGCATTTGAGGACATACTAATTTTCACACAGCAGTAGGAACAATTTCTGAACTGTATCTTTTACTGAATGTATGTGGTACTTTTAAGCTTCAAGTGCAAACTGTGAAAGGAGATTCAGTTTGATGAAGGCCATTAAAACAAAGATGAGAAACCAGCTAGAAGTTGAACACCTTGACAGTTTAATGAGGATTAAAATATATCTACCATCTGGAAACAGTGTTAATCTAGACAGTGTTTATAAATTGTGGAAAACGGAGAGGAAGAAAAGAAACAATGTCTACCCCATAACTTGTAAGTACCCATTTTTTTTTTTTTCTGTATACTGTATTTTCAACTGCACTGTCAATCAAGTCACTATAGGTTTTCTCACTGACTGATTGATAGCTCTCTGTCTCACCAAGCAGTAATCCAGACCCTCAGTTTACTGGTGGATTATTCCTTGCCTGGACACCTACTGAGAGCAGAACATAAGACCCAGCAGTGAATATGATCTAAAACTGCACCGCACGTTTATTGACGTGGTATATGACCTTCAAAAATATAAATATTCCTATTTTATGCTCTTGTGGGACCTGAATAGTTAAGAATGCCATTTCAATAAAAACATCTTCCAATGTATTATTTGATGAATTAATAACAGTACAAAATAGCAAGTACTGCCCAGAGGGAAATGTACCCACACATTTTTTGTACATAGTAACTTCATAAAAGACAGCAGATAAAGACCTGAACGGTCCATCCAGTCTGTCCAACTGTCACACTTATTTCAATTCATGATTAAATTGTCTTTCTTTGGCATTTCTGTGACATAGACCATAGGGGTTCTCCAGGCGCTGGCCTTAGGTTCCAGCTTTGGTTATTTGTGAGTTTCTAAACCACCCTGCCAACCTGTTGCCTCCTGGACCTCTCCACACCTTACTTTTAAAGCCTGCTGGTATAGCGATGAAGCGGGGCAGGAACAATCTCCCTGTACTGCCCCGTGCAGAGCTGCAATAAAAAGTAGCTGCTGTAAGTTCCCATTTGCAGTAGGGTTACCAGATGACCAGAACTTCCCCAGACATGTCCTCCTTTTGAGTACATGTCTGGGGGTCCAGACGGCTTTTCAAAACCCGGCACTTTGTCTGGGTTTTGAAAAGCTTCCAACATGGGGACGGCATCCGCGAATGCACAGATGCCATGCGGTGCTGTCATCACGTCGCATGCACGCAATATCATGGCGTTGCATCTGCGCATGCACGGATGCCGTCCCGATATACAAACAGGTTAAGGGGGGGGCTGGGGACTGGGGCTGGGGGCATGATGCAGGCAGAACTGGGCAGGCCTGTGGGCATGGCCATGGGTCTGGATTTTCCTTCGAGAAATCTGATAACCCTTCATTGCAGTCTAGTGAGGCCACGAGAACCCACAGCAGCCATTTTTAAATGTGGCTCTGCATGGGGCAGGAGCCTAGGAAGATCACTCCTGTCCCACTTCACCACTAGACCACTAGGCTTTAAAAAGAAAGGTGTTGAGAGGTCCGGGAGGCAGGAGTGGGTCAGAGTTGGCTCTAAAGTTAACACATTTTTCTTATTCGCAGGCTGGCTTTGCCCCTAACCTCCGTGAATATGGAGGGAGGAATGTACTGGAGTCGCCATTGAAGCCCACTCCAGCCTATCTGAACCACTGTGTCATTTGCAGGACACAAAAATGTTTTGCTTGCAGTGGTTCAGCTCTTAAAGGGAATTAGGTAGGGAGACTGTTTCTGTGATATGTGTACCATGTATCTGCTAGCTAATTATCACTGCCTATTTTCTGTGTCTGTAGATGGAATGCTGGGATAAAGTTGAAAACAAATTGTGCTTAGCTGTGGTGTGGTCTAGAGGGCAACTGAAATCAAGGTTCTCAGTTTTGATCCAAACCAACAGCCTCCCCTACCGATGCAGAGAATGAGTCCTTCTGGGCTAGCTGCCATCTGCTGCTCTGTTGCCTTGCCATCCCACGATAGAGGCTGGATCCTTCTGAACCAGCCAGCTACCCATACCCTGAACACCATTCCTCTGCCTTCCCAACACCCAAAGGCCCTTCCCGGGCCTTTGGGTGGTTAGGGAGGCTCAAGACACTGGCATTTTCCGCCAAAACCCGAACTAGGATTTCAGGCTGGTTTGGGTGCTAAATCTGAATACAAAAAGGATATTACGTACTTACCCTGGTAAGCACTTTTCCAGTAGATAGGTGAGACACTCTAGACAAGTGGGTTGTGTCCCAATGGTCACGTGCCATATGCAGAAGGAATCCAATCTGGATTTTTTTCTGTTTTTCTGTGACTCCGCTCTTCTTCAGTGTGCTGTCTAGCTCTACCTAAAGTTAGTGCCCAAGCATCGAGAGCCACCTTACAAACGTGAAGTAGAGACACCCATGGCAATGAAGTCCATAAACAATTGTTCTGCTCAAGAATTAACATGAGAACATTAACTGTAAACAGGTAACAAATGCATCAAATTAGCTCAGAAACGACCCCTGCACAAAATAGTAGCATATACAGTATATAGATTCTTTCCAGCCCAAGAGCTGAGTGTTATCCAAGAATCAACTTGGAGAAACATAAACGCCTAGTAGACAGGTGTAGGAAGGACAGGGCGGGAGTATAGAATGTCTCATCTATCTCCTGGAAAAGAACTTACCAGGGTAAGTAACCCTAAAGTAATTTCCTTATCCGGTGCAATAGGTAAGACATTCTAGACAAGTGGGACGTACCAAAGCAGTCCCTAAAGGCTGGGGCAGGCTAACTGCACTAGCCCATAAATTCAAGGACCCAAAGGCAAAGTCATGTATTACTGCCAAATCCACTCCGTAAAACTTGGCGAATGGGAGATGGAAGACTATGTCTTGGACAGAATATAGGCTGACGAAATGGCCCTACTGATTCATCTGGATATTGGGGCCTGAGAAGTAAGAGCACCCCATTGGACAGAATGAATCAACGCAAAGAGATGGTTGGAGACAAAACCCATTAGTGACCTCCAGTTAGCAAAGGAGCACTCTGCATACAACCAGCTTCCTCTAAATGCAATCTTGTGTCTCAGAATCCGTAGGCTGAAAAACAGGAAAACACACTTCTTGAATAACATGGAAAGCCAAAACCATCTTCAGCAGGAAAGACCAGATATCGAGAATCGGAAGAATGGCTTTCTACATGAAAGAGCTTTAAGCTCTGAGACACGTCTCGCTGATGTTACAGTGACCAGAAAGACAGACTTGCGAGTCAAAGCCAAGAGGGAAGCAACCTGAACAGGTTCAAAGGAAGCCTTGGTAAGGCCAGACAGCAGCAGGTTGAGATCTCATGAAATCTGGCCATGGCAGGACGAGACGCCAAAGACTAATGACAGTCTTAGGCTCTGAAACAAGAATCCAGCAACTTGGACTTGAAGGGATGTCACAGTGAGACCTTTATCTAGACTAGCCGGAAGAAGGGTGAGAACCACTGAAATCAGAGCAGAATACTGCTCCATCCATTCCTGGTCACACCAATGCTGGAAAATCTTCCATGCCTTAGCATAAGCAGACACAGTAGTCGACTTCATAGACTTGAGAAGCATGGCAATAACTACCTCCAAATAGCCTTTGCGAGCTAAATCTGCTTAGCATAAGCAGACACAGTAGTCGACTTCATAGACTTGAGAAGCATGGCAATAACTACCTCCAAATAGCCTTTGCGAGCTAAATTTGCGGAATAGCAAAGTGACCCGGGTCCTCCATGTAAGCAGGTCTGGAGGGGCATAGAACCAAAGGCCTTGACTCCTGCGAAGAAGCAGCTGATCTGCATACCACGACCTGCAAGGCCAGTCTGGAGCAACCAGAATGACATAGCCCGGATGGGTTGCTAACCTCTGAACAACTCGACCTATCACGGGCCAGGGAGGAAAAATATGCAGGAGAATCTTCTGAGGCTATGGATGCATAAGAGCATCAAGACCTGCGACTGAAGAATCAAGACATCTTCTTGTTCTGTACTGTGGCCATGAGGACAAAGCGGGACTGACCTCCAGTGCTGCTCAATAGCTTGGAATGCCACTGAGGACAGTTCCCATTTGCCTGTATCCATAACCTGTCTGCTGAGGAAGTCGGCTTGAACTTTGTCAACTCCCACCATATGTGCTGCAGAAAATGCCTGGACGAGAAGAATCTACGGGATCCCCGCCAACATGGATTTACAAAGGGCAGGTCCTGCCAATCCAATCTAATTAGTTTCTTTGACTGGATAACAAGGAAACTGGATGTGGGTGAGTCCCTAGACGTCGTTTACTTGGACTTTAGTAAAGCTTTTGATAGCGTCCCGCACCGCAGACTATTGAACAAGATGAAATCAATGGGACTAGGAGAGACATTAACTACATGGGTCAGTGATTGGCTAAATGGTAGACTTCAGAGAATGGTGGTGAATGGTGCCCCTTCAAAAACGTCAGAGGTGATCAGTGGAGTGCCGCAGGGCTCGGTCTTGGGCCCGATCCTCTTCAACATATTTGTGAGAGATCTGACTCAGGGGCTTCAGGGTAAAATCACATTATTTGCCGATGACGCCAAACTATGCAATATTGTAAGTGAGAACACTTTACCAGACAGTATGACACAGGACCTACTTCTATTGGAACACTGGTCCTCGACTTGGCAGCTAAACTTCAATGCTAGAAAATGTAAGGTCATGCACCTCGGCAGCAGGAATCCATGCAAAACTTACACACTTAATGGTGAAACCTTAGTTAGGACCAAGGCGGAACGTGATTTGGGGGTGATCATTAGCGAAGACATGAAGACTGCCAATCAAGTGGAGAAGGCTTCATCAAAGGCAAGACAAATGATGGGTTGTATCCGAAGAAGCTTTATCAGCCGGAAGCCTGAAGTTATTATGCCGTTGTATAGATCCATAGTGAGGCCTCATCTAGAATATTGTGTAGAATTCTGGAGGCCACATTACCAAAAAGATGTGCTGCGAGTTGAGTCGGTTCAAAGAATGGCTACCAGGATGGTCTCGGGACTCAAAGACCTCCCGTATGAGGAAAGGCTGAATAAATTGCAGCTATACTCACTCGAAGAACGTAGAGAGAGAGGAGACATGATAGAGACGTTTAAATATATCACCGGCCGTATTGAGGTGGAGGATGATATCTTCTTTTTTAAAGGTCCCTCGGCCACAAGGGGACATCCGCTGAAAATCAGGGGTGGGAAATTTCGTGGCGACACCAGGAAGTTCTTCTTCACCGAGAGAGTGGTCGATCGTTGGAATGAACTTCCGCTTCAGGTGATTCAGGCCAGCAGCGTGCCGGATTTTAAAAGGAAATGGGATACACATGTGGTATCTTTAGGAGGGTAAATTCAAGGGGGTGGGTTATTAGAGTGGGCAGACTTGATGGGCTATGGCCCTTTTCTACCGTCATCTTCTATGTTTCTATAATAATAATAATAATAACTTTATTCTTCTATACCGCCACAATCTTGCGACTTCTAGGCGGTTTACAACCAAGAGAGCTGGACATTCAGCGAGTTACAATGTACAGATAGTCAGAGGAAATACAGAGTGCAGAAACATTTAGGAAGCAGAATTATAGATATACAATTTGCTGAGCGAGGGTATAAGGTATACAGATTGGAAGAAATTTCCAAGTGGGCCTATTAGGAGAAGGCCATGCAATTCAAAAAGTACAGCGAAAATAATAACAATTTGTATATATCACAGAACCAAGAGTTCTATGCGGACTTAAGAGGGGAGAGAGGAAAAGGGTAAGAGGTATGGAGGACATTATTGAGGAGAGAGGGAAGAGCAAGTCAGTTGTTTAGGTATTTCAGGAACAGGTGTGTTTTTAGGCACTTCCTAAATTCCTCGTAGGTAGTGGGTGAAAGCAGTTGATCTAGGTCTTTACCCCATAAGGCTGCTTGGTGTGAGAGAAGGTGATCATGGTGTTATTTCAGTTTGCAGCCTTTAATTGGAGGGGAAACGAAGTTTGAATGTGTGCTTCTCTTATGTTTGTTGGTGGAAAAGGAGAAAAGGTCAGTTATGTATTTGGGGGCTAGAACATATATTACTTTGAAGCAGAGGCAGGTGAATTTAAACTTTACACGTGCTTCCGTCAGCAGCCAGTGCAATTGTCGGTAATAAGGTGATAGAATTTCTTCAGCCCGAAGATAAGTCTAACCGCAGCATTTTGCATCATTTGAAGACGTCGTATATTCTTTTGGGAGATTGCTAAATAGGCTATGTTGCAGTAGTCAAGTTGACTTAGGACGAGGGATTGCACTAGGATTCTGAATGTTGACGTATCGAAATAAGATTTAATGGATCTGATTTTCCAGAGAGTGAAAAAACCCTTCCTGATTACGGAGTCCACCTGGTCTTTCATGGTTTGGCATTGATCCAGGGTTACCCCTAGTATTTTTAAGGTGGGCTGAATAGGGTAATTGAGTTCGTTGATGCATAGTGAGGTTTTGTTGTCAAGCGAGTGAGGAGAGGCAATAAAGAATTTTGTTTTTTCTGGATTAAGTTTGAGGTTGAAATCTGTCATCCATTGTTCCATCTCATTTATGGCATCGGATGCCTTGGGAATGGTATCCAAGATAGATTGGTGAAAGGGATGACGATCGTAAAATCATCTGCGTAACTGAACAACTTTATCCCCAGTTGGGTTAGTCGCATGCCCAATGAGGACATGTAGACATTGAAAAGCAATGGGGAAAGCGGTGACCCTTGTGGCACCCCGGATGAGTTGCTCCAGGTATCTGTGTGATCATGGTTGAAGCGTACCTGGTAGGTATGGGATGTAAGGAAGCCGCGGAACCAGTTCAACACCTCATCCCTGATTCCGATGGTGTCTAGGCATTGTAGCATTTTCCCGTGGTCTACCAGATCGAATGCAGAGCTCATATCGAATTGCATGATCAAGGCATTGTGGCCCTTGCTAAATAATAGGCGCAAATAGTCTAAGATAGCGGCAATAACCGTCTCTGTACTGAATAAAGGTGTAAAGCTGGATTGAGTTTCATGCAGGACGGAGAATTGATTAAGATATTCCATCATTTGGGTGTGAACCAATCCCTCCATGATTTTTACAATAAATGGGATAGATGCTATAGGTCTGTAGTTGGTTATTAGAGCTGAGGATTCTTTTTGGTTTTTTGGGATTGGTGTTATTATTATGTGACCATTGTTGGTGTGGAAATTCCCGTTTTTTAGGTTGTGGGCTAGGTAGTGTAGCAGTGATAGTATGTAGAATGTACCACCCACAGAAACAGAAGGCGGACCTCCTGATCCAGAGAGGTGCTCTTGGTCCCTCCCTGGCAATGGCCATAGGTTAATGCTGTTATGTTTTTGGAGAAGACTGTGACCGCTTGGCTCTCCAGAAAATTTGAAGCCTAGTGAACAGAACCATCATTCTTCACTAATAAGGGTAAGATAGTTCCCAGAGAGACCATGCAAAATTTCTCCTTCATCAAGTATTTGTTGAGAGTGCAGAGGTCTAGAATTGAGTGAAGACCTCCAGTCTTTTCCAGTATCAGGAAATACATGAAGTAGAGCTCTCGGTCCCTCTCCTGCAGAGGAACGTGTTCTACTGCATTGAGCTGGAGAAGGGCTGAGAGCTCATGGTGTAGGAGGATCTTCTGAAGGAAGTTAAAAAGAGACTCTTTTGGAGAGTGGGATGGAGACCTTCATAGTAATTGCAGGGCATAACCCTGGGATACCACCTGGAGAACCCATTGATTTGATGTAAGGAGGGTCCAGCAATGGTAGAAGTAATAGAGTCTGCTTCCTATGGGAAGATGTAGAGGAAGAGAGAGAGAGACATTGGCAATACTTTCTTGAAGGGAACATAAAAAAATAAGCCTTGCCTCTGCTGGGTCAGACCTGAGGTCCATCATGCCCAGCAGTCCACTCACACGGCGGCCCATCAGGTTCAGGACCCTCTATACCCTTTTCCTTCAGAAAATTGTCCAATCCCTTCTTGAACTCCAATACCATACCCTGTCCTATCACTCCCTTGGGAAGCACGTTCCAGGTGTCCACCACCCATTGGGTGAAGAAGAACTTCCTAGCATTGGTTCTGAATCTGTCCCCTTTTAATTTTTCCAAATTCCCTCTCGTTCTTGTAGTTGTTGGAAGTTTGAAGAATCTGTCCCTCTCCACTTTTTCTATGCCCTTCATGATCTTGTAAGTCTTTATCATATCCCCTCTAAGTCTCCGCTTCTCCAGCGAAAAAAGCCCCAGTCTCTCTAATCTTTCAGCGTATGAAAGGTTTTCCATACCTTTTACCAAACGTGTCGCTCTCTTCTGAACCCTCTCGCATATCGCCATATCCTTCGTTAGGTACGACGACCAATATTGGACGCAGTACTCCAGATGCGGGCGCACCATTGCCCGATACAACGGCAGGATAACTTCTTTCGTTCTGCTTGTAATACCCTTCTTGATTATTCCTAGCATTCTATTTGCTTTCTTAGCAGCCGCTGCACATTGTGCCAATGGCTTCATTGTCATGTCCACTATTACCCCCCCCCCCCCCTTTCTTGGAAACTCTCACTCACTAACAGCCCTCCCATCACATAGCTGTACCTGGGGTTTCTGTTTCCTACATGTAAGACTTTACATTTCTCTACATTGAACTTCATCTGCCATCTCGTCGCCCACTCCCCTAGTTTGTTCAAGTCCCTTTGTAAATCTTCGCAGTCCTCTTTAGTCCTAGCCCCATTAAATAGCTTGATCTCATCTGCGAATATTACTTCGCACTTCGTCCCCATTTCTAGATCATTTATAAATGCATTGAATAGCAGCGGTCCAAGCACCGACCCCTGCGGAACACCACTTGTGACCTTCCTCCAGTCCGAGTAGTGGCCCTTCACTCCTATCCTCTGCTTCCTGCCCACCAACCAATTCCTGATCCATCTGTGTATGTCTCTATCTATCCCATGGTTCCTTAGTTTCCGAAGTAGGCATTCATGGGGTGCCTTGTCAAAGGCTTTTTGGAAGTCTAAGTATACAATGTCTATGGGGTCCCCTTTGTCCATCCGTTTGTTAATTCCTTCGAAGAAGTGCAATAAGTTTGTCAGGCACGATCTTCCCTTGCAGAAACCATGTTGGCTTGTTTTCATAAGTTTATGCCTTTCTAGATGCTCCTCGATGCTATCTTATATCAGCGCTTCCGCCATTTTCCCCGGAACCGAGGTCAGACTTACCAGTCTATATTCCCCGGGTCATCTCTCAATCCCTTTTTAAAGATGGGCGTAACATTGGCTATCTTCCAATCCTCCGGGATTACGCCTGTTTTCAGGGATAGATTACAAACCTGCTGTAGTAGTTCCGCTATTTCCTCCTTTAGTTCTTTCAATACTCTAGGGTGGATTCTGTCCGCACCTGGCGATTTGTCAGTTTTTTATTTTTCTATCTGCCTGTGTATGTCCTCAAGGCTTACTTCCATGGATGTTAATTTTTCTGCTTGGTCTCCTTTGAAGATTTGTTCAGGTTCCGGTATGTTGGATGTGTCTTCTTTTGTGAATACTGACGAAAAGAACATGTTTAGTCTTTCCACCACTTTTTTCTCCTCCTTCACCACTCCCTTCCTATCTCTGTCATCCAGCACCTCCTCCCTAGCCGGCTGCTTCCCTTTAACATATCTGAAGAACGGTTTGAAATTTCATATTTCCCTGGCTAGCCTCTCTTAATATTCTCTTTTTGCTTTTCTAACCATGAGGTGACATTCTTTTTGATACTGCCTGTGTTCTTTCCAGTTCTCATCAGTTTTGCCCTTTTTCTATTACTTGAATGAATTCTTCGTATCCCCTATCGCTGTCTTCACTTCTTTAGTTATCCACGCCAGGTCTTAACGATTTTGTGCCTCGTTTACCGTGTCCTTGAATAAAGACCAGGCTTGCTCTACAGTCTGCCATTTCTTTGTGTTGTTCCAGACTAAAGCTTTTGTTGATTCTGTTGTCTAGGATGTTTTTTGGTGTTGATGGTAAGATGATGTAGACAGTCGATTATATCAATGCTTGGGAGAGTGGTAAGAAGACCATCTAAGGGTATTAGAGTATCTTCATGAAGATTGAGATTGTGAAGCTTGTACCTTAGACAAGGTTATAAAATCATTGTGTTTCTTTATTTTTTCTGTAGCTTCTTCAATGCAATCACCAAAAAGATTATCCTCTATACATGGGGTATTGGAAAGGTGATCTTGGACATTGGTGTATAATTCTAAAATCCAAAATCAAGCTTGTCTGTGCATTGCAATGGACACTGCTGAAGTCCGAGAGGCAACATCAAAGGCATCAAATGTGGATCTGACCACATATTTCCTGGTCTCCAACAAATGGTTGGTCAGAAGGTAGAAAGGTTTGAGCTGGTCCTATGGAAAATATTGCTCACAGTCTGGCAATTGTTTAATCAAGGACTTCAAATAAAAGGTCATGTAAAAATTGAAACTGAGTATTCTGATTCCGGAACTTGAAGCTAGAGAGAATGGCTGGCTAACTGCTGAGCTCCTCCTGAAGGCAGTTTGTAATTAAACTTAAATACTAATTTTCTTCTGAATTTAAAATTAAATTCCTGGGAATGGCTTCAAATAAACAAAAGCTGCAAGAAGCTTCTTCAAAATCTACAGGAAAAACCAAAAGGCTGAAAGAAGACTCACAATCTTCCAGTGAGGTTCCCTTACCTATGGACGCTTTGGATTTTATTGAAGTTATGGAGGAATTGAGGAAAATTAACACAAATATAATGGAAGTGAAACAAGAGATGAATCTCATGAACAGCAAATTTGATCTTTTGAACAACAGAATGGATTAGATTGAAAATAAAGTGGAAAAAATTGAAAACATTTAACAGAAATACAAAGAAGATCATAAAATGTTAATGGATATGAATAAAAAAATGATTGACATGGAGAACAGATCTAGGAATCAGAATTTAAGAATTGTTGGACTAAAAGAGGGAATTGAAGGGAAAAACATGATCTCTTTCCTAGAAGAGTTAATACCAAAAATTCTTCCATTAAAAATAAAAGGATCACTGGAAATTGAAAAAGCACATAGGGTTGGAATGAGGAAAGATCAAAACGGAGAAAAACCAAGAACTATAATATTCAGACTACTAAAATTCCAACAGGTACTGGATATTATACAAGCTGCAAAGGAAGTTAAAAATCTTGCATATAAAGATTCTAAGTTGTTTTTCCTTCAGGATTTTGCTACAGAAACTGTTCAAATTAGAAAGCAATTTTTACAACTGAGACAACCACTGAGAGAAATAGGTGCTAAATATGGACTATATTACCCTGCATCAATGAGAGTAACGTACAAGGGGAAATTTCATCAGTTTGATGATCCTGGAAAACTTAAAGAATTTTTGTCATCTCTAGAAGTTCCTATGAATTAAGATCAACTGATTTTGAAGGATTGGAATTGGGGTTTTAAAATTTTATTTACATAAATTTAATTTGAGAAGATAAGTTTGTTTTTGAGGGAATATAAAGAGGAATTTTAATTATTTCCATATACTTTATTAAATTCAAAGATGGCAGCTGGCATTAATATTATAACTGTTAACTGTTTTGGAATGACTGGAATAGTTTCAAATAAAAATGATTAAAATTCTACAAAAGAATGGAGAAGCAAAACATTATGCTAGTTCCCTGGCCTTGGATGACTTTGTCTCTCCTCACATTACCCGGCTTCAGTTTTGAGTTGGTGCAGCCCTTCTCGCCGCTTCTGCTTGTCTCCAGCACATCTAATTCCGGGGATAGTGGACAGATCAATGTAGTGCCTGGCTTAGAGTATAAGTATTTAGTATATTATTTAATTTTGTCTAAGTTTAACACATTTTGGATTCTAGAATTAAAAATCTTTGATGACCATCTTCAAATGTTTTCTTTGGGGAATTTTTTTTCCTCATGGGAAAAAAGGGGGGAAAAAAACAAAACAAAACACCAAACCATTCTATGTATCTAAGATTGGAAACTGGGATGTTTGAGTTATTTTTAATCTCATTCAGTGTTTTATTTACTTGTTTTATTTTGGTTTTATTTCTATAATTTTAAATTTCTTCAGAATTCTTTTATTTAATGGTTCCTCCCTTTTGCAGCTATTCTATATTATAGTGGATTTTACTTTGCTTGGCATTTCAGTTCTGTGCAAAGGCATGTGGGATTTGGTTTACATTTACATAAATAGTTTGTATTATTTTTTCTGTTACAGTGTTTCTTTTAATTTTTATGTATTGAATGATGAAGGTCATTTGTAATAGTGAATGGCCTTTCACATGGGGATTAAAAGGTGGAACTGGGATCCAGATAAATGGAGTGTTTCATTTAGAAAATCTTTAAATTGAATATTTTGTAAGTGAACTAATTGAATTTTTAATTTAATTAATTTTAACGTATATGAAATTTATATTGCATTTACATATTAAAGCTGAATTAAATGTTGGTAAGGGAATTGTTACAGAAAATTATAAGAGTCTTTGACATTTAGTTTGAAACAATTAGTATAAAATATTAAATTATACAGTTCTTTTTGGTATGATTTATGGGTAGAGATCTATGTAATAGATTGGGGATATATATAGAGTGGAAATTAGGGGATTTAATTATTTGGAATGTTCAATTTTTTATAATATGGGGGAAATAATGAAGTAAAATGCTTTGTAGGGGATGGGTGCTGGTCTGATCTTTTGCCTTCAAGTTACTGTATAATAAGAAAGGGAGGGTTGTGGGAGGGACTAGGGAAGGGGTTTTGGGGCTTTAGAAATATAAGTTTTAAGGAATTAAGGGAAGGGAGGGTTGCACCTTATAGTAAATTAAGAGAATTAAGATTTGAGCAGAAAAATTATATGTTGAAGTATTTGGTGAATATCATATGTGAAAGAATTAATTTGATTAATGGAGCTTAAAATTCTTTCACTAAACGTTAATGGTTTAAATCATCCAATAAAAAGGAAAAGAACACTTTTGTTTTTAAAACAACAAAATATAGATATTTGTTACATTCAAGAGACTCACTTGTCAGCTTTAGAGTCTCAAAAACTGAAAGAAAATTGGATAAAACATTGCTTTTATGCCCCAGCTGTAAAGAAGAAAGCAGGTGTTGCAATATTGGTAAATAAAAGATGTAATGCTACCTTCAAATTTATATCTGGTGATCCTTTAGGAAGGTGGATACATGTGGACATGAAACTGGGAAATACTACAATGGCGCTTTTCAATGTCTACGCACCTAATATCAATCAAATTGAATTCTTTAAAAACCTACAACAATTGTTATTACCACTGGCTACTTCTAATTTAGTTGTGGCTGGGGATTTTAATGCTGTTATAGATCCTATAATGGACAAAAAACCTAGTAGAATTATGAAATCATTAGGATTAGATAATTTGGTACAAAATTGTGATTTGAAGGATATATGGCGAATATTTCATTTTAATGATCGGGAATTTTCATTTTGTTCCCATGTTCATAAATCTTTTTCAAGAATTGATTATATATTTGTGTCAAATACATTAGTTCAACAAGTAACACAAGCCTCCATAGATCCAATTATTTTGTCTGATCATGGTGGGGTGTGGATTAAACTTAAAGTAATTGATCAAGAGGATAGGAGACCTATATGGAGATTTGATAATGCATTGCTGATGGAACCAAATTTTATTGAGGAAATACAATTAAAAATAAATGATTATTTTCAAATTAATAATACGAAGGATATCTCTATAGAAACATTATGGGATGCTTTTAAGGCAACCATGAGAGGTCAAATTATTTCTTTTTCGGCATATCTTAAAAACCAAATTAAAAAACAATTTCATAGTTTAGAACAAGATATAAAGATATTAGAATCAAAATTAGTTGAGAAATGGGATTATTCTATATTACAAGACCTCATGAAAGTGAAAGAGAAATATAATGAGATTTCTTCAAAATTGATTAGAAAAGATATATTTTCTCAACAGGCATTGTATTATGGAAATTCAAATAAGGCGGGAAGATTATTGGCAAATTATCTAAAAGTAAAAAAACGAAAAACAAAAATAGTGATGATTAAAGATGAAAAGGGGAATAGTTATTCTCAAATTGGACCAATCTTAAGACAATTTTTAAACTTTTACAAAAACCTATATTCTTCTGAACCTTATTTAGATAAAGAAAAGGATGGTTTGGAATTTTTAAAGTTAATTACGGGACCGAAAATTCCTGAGCATATAAAAGAAAGTTTAGAAAAACCAATATTAGTTAATGAATTGCAAGCAGCATTGAAATCCCTTAGAGTTGGATCCGCTCCAGGTGGAAATGGTTATACTGTAGAGTTTTATAAATCATTTCAAATTACCCTGTTACCATATTTATTAAATTTATATCAGACTCAACTTACTAAAGGTTGTATTATGGGTACCATGGCTGAGTCATTAACTATAGTTTTGCCAAAGCCAAATAAAGATCCCACACTGGTTTCAAATTACAGGCCTATTTCTTTCATTAATGTTGATGGGAAAATTTTAGCTAAGATTTTGGCTATACGTTTGGCTAAAGCTCTCCCTTTTATGATTGGTATGCATCAAACAGGTTTTGTTGCTCAAAGACATTCTTCTAACAACACTAGGCTTGCATTACATATGTTGAATTTATCCAAAGCCTTAAAAGATCCAGTTTTTTCTGTATCACTTGATGAAGAAAAGGCTTTTGATCGTGTTGAATGGACCTTTATGTATCAAGCGATGGAATGGTTTGGTATTGGCTCGGGATTTATACAAATGGTTCAAGCATTGTATAGCTCCCCTATTGCTAAATTATATATTAATAATAATTTCTCAGAAGATTTTAGGCTGCAAAGGGGGGTTAGACAAGGTTGTCCCTTATCTCCTTTGCTTTTTGATATTGTTTTGGAACCCTTGTTATTAGCCATTCAGCAAACAGAAGAGATACAGGGTATTCCTCATAAAGATAGGGAATATAAGATCTCGGCTTATGCGGATGATATATTGCTCTATTTGAGAAATCCTGAGAAAACCGTTCCTTGCTTACTTGAAATTATTGAGAATTTTGGAAAATTTTCAGGATATAAGATAAATTGGAATAAATCAGAAATTCTTCCACTCAATGTTCATTGTACAAAAGGTTTGTTTGATTATTTTCCCTTTCTTTGGAAAGAGAAGGGAATAAAGTATTTAGGCATTTGGATTAAAAATACATTGGATGAAACAATGAAAATAAATGAAAAATTGTTATTACAGAAGGTTACGGAGATGTGTGAGCAATGGAATCCGTTACACCTTTCATGGTGGGGGAGAGTCCAAACTATTAAAATGATGATTTTACCTGTGGTTTATTATCAGATGGGAATGTTGCCGGTATATTTTCAAGGGTCCTTTTATAAAAAATTAAATAGCATTCTTTTAAAATTTATTTGGCTGGGTAAAACTCCTAGAGTGGCTTTGGTATCCTTACAAAGATCAATTTCGGAGGGAGGGGTAAATTTTCCAAATTTTTATAGGTATCATCAAGCCTATATTTTGCGCCAAGGTATGTATTGGGTCCTCCCAGAACTCATGGAAAAACTCCCTGACTGGTTGTGGTTAGAATGGCAACTCATGTCTCCTTTGCGTCTGTGCCATGTACTCAGTATCAAAATGCCCAGCTATAGTAAAGATAATAGTATACTAGTAGATACATGGAAAACTTTGCGATATGTAAGCAACCTAACAACTATTCCAATTTATAAATCTACAAAACAGTCTATATGGGTAAACTCCAAGATCCAAATTGGCGGGGAGAGACTAGTCTGGAAGCAATGGATGATAGCAGGAATACGAATATTGGATGATGTTATTGCTAATGGTACTATGCTTGAGTTTTCACAGTTGCAACATAAATTTGGTCTTAAAAACTCAGAAAACTTTAGATGGATGCAGCTGAAGCATGCCATTCAGGCAGGGTTCCCTGATTGGAAAAACCTTAATAATCATAATAGTATGGAGTTTATGTGTTTTCAGACAGACTTCTTGGGTCACCAGGCCGCCCAGTGGTACAAAATATTAAGTAGATTTAATAAAAAGAATTTAAAAACTGGTCTAAGAGATATTTGGAGTATTGAGATTAAGCATGAAATTACTGCATCTCAATGGCCATGAATTTGGTCTTGGAGGATGAAATGTACGGTGTCAGCATCTATGAGACAAACTTGGTTTTTTCTGTTGCACAGAGCGTTATGGACCCCTGTTAGATTACAAAAAATAGATAGTTCTTTGTCTAATAGATGTTGGCATTGTCATTTAGAAGCAGGAACTTTAGATCCTTTATTGTTTCATTGCCCATTTATTATGAATTTTTGGAAATCAATTTGAGACCAAATTAATAATTTATTAGATAACCCGGTGGCATTATCCTATGATACTGTGATATTTGGTATGGAAATGAGAGCAAAAAGTCAGATTTCTGCAAATAACAATAAATTATTACTTATAATGACTGGAGTTGCCATTCAGCAGATCACATTTAATTGGAAGGATTGGAGGAGATTAAATTATAGCTTCTGGTGGAACTCTCTATGCCATATATATAAAATGGAAAGGTTACAGTACAGCGGGGTTATTTTAAAAAGTTTCAGGATGTGTGGAAACCATTAACGAAGTATTGTAAAGATTAATTCAAAATTGGTTCCCTTATATTTATTTGTTAATTTAAGGTGCAGGGAGGGGGGGATTTTATTATTACATGTTTTATATGATAATGGAATATATGGGAGGGTGGGTTGGGATAGGGATGGGGATAAGAATTTGTGAGATGTGTTAATGATTATTTCTAAGTAATGTATTTATTGTTTATGTGATTGAATATATTTTAACACTTAATGTAATCTTGAAAATGAATAAAGAATATATAAAAAAAAAGAAACTGAGTATTCTGTTAGCCATTATTGTTGCTTGGAATTTATGTCTGCCAAATTTGTCTATAGTCCTACCCTCTGCCTGGTGGAGTACTGGCATGAGAGCTGCTTGTTCATTTTAGAGTTGACTCAACTACTAGAGATTGATGTAGTTGAGGTCTGAAAAATCCAGAACAAGGCTGTATTCTGTATAAAATGTCCAATTTACATGGAGCTACTGGGCAGATAGTGGATTTTCCCAGTTCTTAAAAAGGTCTTCCTTCATAAATTTGTGTAATAGCACTTTGATATAATCTTTATGCAAAATTTATAGTCTAAGGCAGGGGTGTCCAACCTTTTGGCTTCCCTGGGCCGCATTGGCAGAAAAAAATGTTTCTGGGGCCGCACAAACGTGCAAACGCTACAGCAAGACAGAGGAGGGAGCCGGCAAGACAGTAAACACCTGGGGGCAACAAAGGAAAACACTGCATTGCCCTCGACCGGGGCCGCACAATATACTTCATGGGGCTGCATGCAGCCCTCGGGCCGCAGGTTGGACACCATGGTCTAAGGCTTCCATAAACTCTCTCCAAGGCTCCACTTCAGACTCCATGTTAATAGACAATGATTGTACCATCTGTCTAATAAAGTTGGGTTCTGCATCAAGAAGGTGGTGGTGAAAGGTCTGATGGTATTCATAAGAAGAGCGTGATGACATGTCAGAGTCCTTGATGTCAGCTCTTCTCATAGCAGAGCATTAACAGGAGCATTGAGGAAAGCGCCAAGGGGAGCATCAAGAGAAGCATAGAGAGTGTGATGAAGAACATCAAGGAGAAGTTGGTGTGCTCCACTCCCTAGAAGATGACACATGCATCAAGTGTCTTTTTGATGTGGAAACTCAAAGTCAAGGTGTCCAAGATCGATGCCTTGATAGACTGCATGGCTGTTGTTTGCACTGGGCTGAGGCTGGGAGTGATGATGCAGGAGGCTGTACAGGGTGTGATTGCAGTAATCCAGTTAGTTTCTGCTGCAGCAGCATTCAAAACTGCTCTTGCAGCAATGATATTGGTACCAATATTTCCAAGAGTACATTAAGCACTTGTTGAGTTGGGTGTTGAGGCGTTGGGGACCTCAATGCCTCTAAGGAGGCACTAACTGTAAAGATGGCGATCGTTCATCGGTATGTCAATACTTGGAGACCATCAATGGAGAAAATGCCTTGGACAATGCCAATGCATGCCTGGAAAGGGAGACATGTTGTACTTCTTATCTCACTTATAAGGCTCCCCTGATACCATACCATACAATTTCTTATATACCACAAGTTTCAACAAGGATTCAATGTGGTTTACAACAAGAATTCAAAAGTAATGGCAATAAATAAGTAGCAGGTTGGTTAAGAGCAGATATGTAGCACTGAAGATAAAGTAGAGTGAGTCATTGACACGGTGCCAGTGTTGATGCTGGAGTAGTACGAGGTTGAGCATTGGGGTCAGAGTCCCCAGCCATGCTTGATGTCCCTGAAGTTGTACTGAAAAGTTTCTCAAACTGCAATTTTCTAGCTTTAAACGACCTCTTCTGCATGAAATATCATGATGGTCAGAACCTAGGCACTGTACACACAAGTTGTACAGGCCAGTGCCTGAAATGGTCCTATTGCACCAAGTGTACCATTTGACGCTGCCAGGTGCCATGAACATTGATGGAAAACCGCCAGTGCAAAGTCAAAGGGCTCAATGGCCTGGAGAGGTCCAGTAGATGGCAATCTAAAAAACAGTAGACACTCCCAATGAAGGAAAGGGCTGAAAAGAGCCCAAAGACTCAAAAACTTGAAGTTTGTGAAAAACAAATTTTAACTAAAACTGAAGAGAATGACAGAAACAAAATATTATGACAAAAAAGGAAGAAAAAAACAACAAATGGAAGGCACAAAAAAAATCAAAGTTTGACGTGCTTTGAGATAACTCAAAAATACAGTTTCTCAGCTCTGTGGAAAACTTAGAACTGTAGGTCTCATGAGCTGACATCAGGCAGGAAAGCACCAGTATGCCTGTGGTATGGGCAGTCCTTAAAATTTAAAGTGACAGTACACTTTTGCCTGTCTGTGCTGGGTTCCATGGATGACATCACCCCTACTTATCCTTGGAGAATTCCTGATATAGAATTTGTGCTTAGCATGTATCATTACAGAGCTGAACTTTAGGCGACTGGTAGAGATTTAACCCCTATATGTAACCTGTCTCTAGGAAAAGGTAACTAAAGTAGCTGATCCATTGCTGCACATGTGTGAGAGCAGGTTTCTAAATGAGCAATTGGATGAGATTACGACTGTCCTCCAGAAAACTCATTTGCATAGCAAGCCATTTGAACATCGATCGCCATTTAGAAATCGGCCAATAAGTCGGCTCATAGTGACCTACATGGTCTTAACGCCATTTTTAATGCATCTAGCTCTTAGGCACCTATAATGTAGGTCTGTAGTTTCAATATATCTATTAAATTTGCAATAGAAAAAAACAAAACACTGAAGGTTACAAAGTGTACAAAATAATGCATTAATACAATACTCTCCCAAACTTCACTATTTATCTGAGCTCCCCCCCACCACCCCACTCGCAAAACAACAAGAGACACACTATCTGTACCTCTAAATGTAGAATATTTTAACTCCCATTCCCTATTTAATTTATATTTTTATTGTAATGTACACCGGCCAGATATTTATTTGATGGTCGGTATAGTAAAACCAAATAAACTTGAAACTTGAAACTTGAAAGCAAGAAGCATATTCCATTCCAGTATAATCTACCTAAAGGAAAAAAATCAAACATTCAACAGATAACTACGAGCTCTGGATGTCAAAGTATGCCAAAAGGGTTCCCAACAAATGCTAAAGGCTCGTCCTAATGCTGTGTCCAATGATGATAATTGTAAATGTTCCATAGAGGCCTGTTGTACCATCAATATGTGCCAATGGGAGAGCTTGGGAAAATCCGATGAGATCCAACAATGAAGAATCACTTTTGTTCCCCAACAAAACTGAGCGTTCCCAAAAACTCCGGAACCCCTTCGGAGCAGAGCATAGAAGAGGGTCCAAAGTAAACAACATTACTGGGTGAAAAACAAATTTGTAATTCCACATAGCCTGGATATGGCGACGTACATGCTGCCAGAAAGTTTGTACTGGGATACATGACCAAAACTAATGTCCAAGAATGGCTGGAGAGTAGGAAAACTTGAGGTATTGATCCGAAGCACATATCTTCGCCCGGAATAGATAGGACAGAGACCTGTAGAGATGTAGCAAAAATTTATAATTATCATTTAGGTCTTTAAAACCCTGGTTTATATTAGACATCTAAGTTTTAAGTTAGGTGCAATTCTGTAATAGGCACCTAAGTGTGATTGACAAGAGATAGGCTCCTATATTATAGATGCCTATCTTTTTAGATGCTATTTACAGAATTTCCCCCTTAGGGCCTCTTTACAAAGCCACGGTAGTGATTCTTGGTGCAGCAAATGTGATGAAGCCCATAGAAATTGAATGGGCTTTGTTACATTGCCACACAGGAATCGCTACTACAGTTTAGGGCCAGATTCCATATCGTAGGTTGCCTAAAAAAATCGGCATCAACTAGTGCAGCACTAAATGCTGCCTAAGTGGTGTTAGGCGTCGTTAGGTGTCCTTTTAGGCAGTGGCGTAGCGAGTGTGAGAGGCGCCCGGGGCGGTGGCACCCCTCCCAGGCCCTCTTCTCTGCTCCCCGCTCCTTCCCCACTCCCCCTGTTGCATGCACACACCCCTTCCCTACTCCAAACCTCTTTTAACTTCTCCGGAGTGAGCAGCATCACCAAATCGCTGCCCGCGTCGGTGTCGGCTCTCCCTCTGACATCACTTCCTAGGCACAGGACCTAGAAGTGATGTCAGAGGGAGAGGCGACGCTGGCGCAAGCAGCAGGATGGAGTTGCTGCTTGTGCCAGTGAAGAAATAGGGCTACAGTGGGGAAGGGAAAGTGAAGGTGCATGTGCGGCGGGGGTGGGGGGTGAGGGGAGGAGTGGGAAGGAGGAGGGGGTGGTGCGGAGGAGGGGTGCTGGCTTTCTCATCAAGATGTCGCCCTTGGTCCCTCTTACTATGCCACTGCTTTTCGGCATACCATATTTATGCTGGAGTCTTGGCCTAAATGCGTGTGTCTAAATTAGGTGCACAGTGGCGCTTAAGTCAGAAACAGATGCCTAACTCCAAAACATGCCTGTGATATGCCTTTAACCACACCCACTTGTAGGTAGGCATTTTGGATAAGACGTCTGACTTTTAGAGAATCATGCCTAGCAAGAAAGGCACCTGTCAATTAATTACAATTTATTTATTTTTTTTAATCTTTATTGATTTTTAATCTAAAACAGTGTCATACAAATGAACAAACAGTAGGTATTAAATACATTACACTAATATCTGTACAGGTAACATATATATCATTCAAGATTTTCAGTTTTCCTACATATAACAATAACATAATATAACATAATATATAGTATAAATGAAGAATAAAGTTACCCAAATGTCACTATCAATATTTATTCCCCTCCCTCCAACCCCCCACCCCCCATGGATGTGTAAAGGTGAATGAACAAAAGGAAAGATAAGATAAATATACATTATTATAATTTTACAAATTTAGTCAATGGGCTCCAAACTTTATTAAATACACCACTAAATCCCCTACACTCTGCATTAATTATTTCATATCTATAAGTAGAGCACATGTTCACCCACCAAAAAGTATAACTTATTCTGTCATGATTCTTCCAGTTCCTCGTTATCAATTGAATGGCTATACCTGTCATGATCATAAATAGACTTTTATATTTATCTAGAGTGGGTTTCACAATTAACGTCAATCATAAACTGTTAAGTCAGTGTATCGGAAACTGTGTGCCGCAGCATACTGAAGGCGAGGAGAGGTGCTGGCGCCGGCTGACTGCTTATAGGACATGCCTCTCCCGGTGAGAGGCACATCCTAGAGGCAGTCAGCCGGTGCCTCTCTACACCTCTTCCTCTCCAGCAACCCCCCCTCCCATCGGCGATAATCGGAGGCTCAGGGCTGCGACTGCAGGGCATCTGCGCATGTGCAGACGTCAATGTGATGATGTCACATATGTGCATGGCATCCTTGCGTCGACATCCTTGCATTTCCGGATGCTCTCCAGCCGCGGCCCCGCATTTAGTGTGCCACAGCTTCAAAAAGTTTGTGTCACGCTGTGTTGTGTCAATTATTACATTATATCACATTAGTGATTTGTATGCCGCCTTTACCTTGCGTTTCAAGGCGGATTACATAAGATTTCTCAGGAGGTTACAAGAATTGTACCTTTACATAAGAATTGCATAGGAATTACTTAAGAATTTATGGGAACTTGATGTGATACCTGTTGGGTAATTAGATACATTTTAGATTTGAAAGGGGTAGAGAGTGTGGGAGGTGGAGATTGGGAAGGAACTGGCCGTGTTAAATAGGTTTTCGCCTTACTTTAGGTAGATTTTATAGAATCGGGGGGTTACTGCAAAGATGGCCTGTGATTGCATAACATTATATTTGGAATGATTATAAACTTTAAAAAGTAAGAAAACATTTTTTCCCTATTCTTTTTCTCAACATCTCTCTCCCTCCAGTTGTCAGCCCTAGTCCCACATGCCCTGAAACCTTTTCATGTTCTGCAAAGGACCACATGAAGAAAGAGGCCCTGTCCCATTTGTTCCACCCTGCCTCCATAAAAAGCTAATATTTTCAGGTTGACTGGAAGTTTAATTTTGTTGTTTCTTATTTTATTTTTAAGGAAAATCCAGCATGACCCGGCACGCGTTGATGCCTTTACCGTTTAACAAATTACTTGTTTTCTGACCTAAGTTAAAGGCACTGCAATTTCCCCCCTTTGTCTGTGTTTTCATTGAGACTAAGGGACTAATTTATTAGAACTTTCTAAACTAAACCACAGCACTACCTGCTATCTTGGAGAGATGGTAAAACAGAAGGCGCTAGCAAGGCTTTAGGTGCCGACTCAGAGGTGATGTTGTGTACACATGTGGATGTAATAGGCATGGTGGGAGCTAAAATTAAATATTTAACAATCCAGAAAATACGCATGATGCTAACTTAGGGCTCCTTTTACTAAACAGTGCTAGAGATTTTTAGCACGGGCCAGTAAGAAACATAGAAACATGATGGAAGATAAAGGAATTCCATGAGCATTTACCTTGCCAGCCCACGCTAAAAACCTGTAGCACCGTTTAGTAAAACCCAGTGTTAATGATGTTTGTTCCATGGCAAGCAGGAGAGCAAAGGAGGTATGTCATTCGATCAGCAGTCATCTTATAGAATTCACGACATCTCAGTGGTTTATCATGAAAGTTATTTGTCCTAATTATTAGTCTGAGCTACAGCGTCAAGATTAAGAACTAAAGATGCCATGTTAGATTAATAATGCAAAGCATGTAGCATACTGGAATAACTAAAATAAATATTATCTTTGCATTATTCCTTATGAATTTGTTGTTTTGATTTTAAATAATAATGTTATTATTGCAGTTATTCTATTAATAGCAAATTCCCAAGAGAATTGTTAGACTTGGTATTCGCTTTGTCTTTTGAAATTATTACACCACAACATGAGAAACTTCATTTCCTTTCATCTCATCACTGATATTCACTGCTACATAAATAGAGGCTTAAATATTTAACTGACCATTCAGGGCATTGTCCCTTTCAGCAAGCCTCCTGTGATTTTTTTTTTTTTTTTTTTTTTGCCAGAAGTGCTATTTCATTTTCAAAGACCCAGATATTTTATAGTTATAAATCTCTCCTCTTTCTTCCCTCAGCTCATAGCTCTGCCTATTATATGACATCCGTTGCCTCTTAGAAATAATTCAGATTGGGCTGGGAGAGGTCAGTCTGCCACACATCTCCTGGCAGGTGGTCCAGCAGAGAAAGTTAAAGCCCAGTAGCTGCAAGGTGCTTTAAAGTCTCTTTCTGTACTATAAATGTTGCTTGTCATTGTTTTCCCTTCCGAGGCTGCTATGACAGGCTTTCTGCATGACAGATTGCTGTCCTGCCTCTGAACCCTTTGTGTTATTTAAAGTGCACCGTTTACAGCAAGCTCACACCACGCAGCAACTGAAGAGGCAAAGGCCCTCCCAACGCACCACACACCCTGCGGTTCCTTACTGCCCAAATGGGCTCCCCGTACAACTGCAGAGAAAATGAAAAGAGAATACGCAGTGCAGTTCATCTTCCATTTTTATCAGGCTCTTCTGTGATGTTGCCACACAATGAGCTCACAAGGATGCGCAGTAAAAAGAAAAGGCAATAATAAGAATTACAGTATATCCGTAATAACCCCTAACAAACTTCTCATGTTTATAAGCCTATTTTACACATCTGTATCAATGTAATTCTTTGGGGCTCTTTTACAAAGCAGCGCCCAAAAGTCGCCATAGCGCACCTTCGCGCTGTTCTTTCCCACATGCTGAGGCCATTTTTAGAGCAGCAATAGTATAAAGAAATAAAACAAAAACCAAAGGAAATAAGGTGATACCTTTCTTTTATTGACTAAATCAATGCATTTTTTGATGAGCTCTTGAAGGTAACCCTTCTTCTTATCCCTGAAATGCTTTCATGTTTGCCTTATATATACTGATATTTGTCAACATTTGCTTATTTCTGATCTGAAGAAGAAGGGTTACTTTCGAAAGCTCATCATAAAATGCAGTGAGTTAGTAAGAGAAAAATGATATCGCCTTATTTCCTATATTTCTTTATACTACTTTGGAAAGTGAACTAACACCACCACCACACCATTTCACTAGAACAACTGTAAAATGGCCAATATTTTAATTTTTGTATTAATGGCAACACACTAATATTGCCATTAGCGCATGTCCATTAAAAAAGATTAGCCAAGCCAAATTCTCATCTTCAGAGAGCTCAGCGATGCCACCCTTATCAGCTCAAAATTTCATTGCTGACAGGGTACCTAATCTTCACCAGTCTCACTCATATCATATTAACCTTGATAAACTTGACAGACTTATTTAATTAAGTAGCTATGGGGTCTCCGGGGGGGGAGGGGGGGAGGGGGACCATTTGTGGCTAAGGGGTGGAGCCAGGGACTCCAGTTGTCAAGCATAGGGTCACAAGGTCTTTCCCCTGCTGCTGGGTTTGCTGCTCCTCATTTGGGGGTCGGTTTCGGTTCCTGTGTCTTTTCTTTCTTTGCAGGATTCAAGTGCTGAGGTGTTGTCTACTAGCAGAGGAGTGGGTGTGGCCCTGTCGGGGGCAGAACAGTTAACGTCAACATCGGTGCAGCGGGGTCCCGGTCCAGGACTGACAGAAGTAGTGGCTGCTGGCAGAGGCATCACTGATGCGACAACAGGAAGTGTGGCAGGACCTCTTGGTGCTGCTGGATCAGGTGGGAGGGGGTAAGGTTCTGGGGTCCAAGCGATGGCAGAAGGGCAGGCGGAAGGGGAAGGGAAGCGCTTCATCTTTGTCTTTCTCAGATTCTTCCTCGTCGTTGGGATCTACCTTGGAGGGTCCTGCTAGTTCCACGCCTGCAGTGGAAGGGGACAGAGGAGCCCTGGCGTGGGTGGGATTGTCAGAACTTTGGGAAAAAGTTCCAAGGGCGCTATGGTGGAAGATCAGGAAATGTACTTGCACTGACGTTTTTTGATTGATGGAGTCCGCACTACATAAAAGGGCAAGAATAGGGAAAAAAAGGATGGGGCTCCAGAGCATCCATCGCCTGTTTCCAGAAATATCATAAACTGAATTTGGGCCTTTTTACGGTTGGATAGCTTATGGGTGAGGGCAAATATGGAGGTCATGGGTCTCCTGCTGGCTTATGCAGACTCCGTTTTAGACATGTATCAGCGTTTCGGCGATTGGGCTTGGCTCAATTATGACAAAGCTTTCAGAGACAAGATGGGGGAGAACCTACATATCTGTTGGAGAACGCATGGAGTCCAAATCAGGTGGATCGAAAGGAGGGTTGACCGCGAGATCAGTGATGATGGGAGCAGGCATGGGGCATTTTTTTCGGCCCTCCGTGGGAATCAGGTCTGGCGTGGGAGGGCCAGGATCGGATGCCTGTTGGAAATTTAACAAATCCTCATGTCCTTTTCCAGACTGCAGATTCAAATACGTCTGCTTGCTTTGTGGACAAGGGCATTCTGCGAAGTGCAGTTGGGATAGGGCCCTCTGTTGGATCTGTTCCCGGTAAATAGCCTTAGGAATTCCCTACCTACCCCGGTGCGGGTAGGTGCCATGTGATCTTGGCTTCAGATGTATCCTTCGGCCAAGGCCGCAGATTTGATTGGTAAGGGTTTTATAAAGGGGTTTGTGATTCCCTATCAGGGGTCGTTGAGATCTGGGGTGGCACGTAATTCGCCTTTGATCACGCATCTTCGGTCAGTCATGCATTATAAACTGGTCCAAGGAATCTCCCGGGGTCAGGTCGCTGGTCCATTCACTGGCAAGCCTTTTCCTTTGATATATTTGTCGCCTCTGGTGGTTGTCCCTAAGAAAGTGTCTGGACAATATTGTCTAATTCATAATTTATCTGTGCCTGTAGATAAATTGATTAACGATGGTATTCTGCATGATTTATACCACAGTTTGCTATGCCTATTTTGATGGTGTGTTGTGGATTATTCGACATGCGGGGCCAGGTGCGCTTCTGGTGAAAGTTGACATTGAATGGGCCTTTCATTTATAGCTAGTCCACCATGATTCTTATTCATTATTAGGTTTCCATTTTGATGGTCAATTTTACTATGATAAATGCTTACTGATGGGATGTTCCATCTCCTGCACTTATTTCGAGACATTCAATACTTTTTTACACTGGGTGGTTGAATGCAGGTCAGGCTTGGATTTATTGGTGCATTATCTCAACGACTTCCTATTTGTAGGCTTGCCTAACTCAGAGGAATGCAGTGTGAAGACTACTTTTGAATAGATGGCGGAGGAGTGGGATACCTATAGCAGCAGATAAGTCTGAGGGACCTATTACTTTGCTTTCCTTCTTGGGCATAGAGATTGATACGGTGACCATAGTGACCAGATTTCTGGAGCTGAAGGTTCACAAATTGCTGGATCTTATTGGGTCTGTACTTCGGGTGAAAAAGGTGACGTTGCATGAACTGCAGTCCCTATTAGGATCCCTGAACTTTGTGTGTAGAGTACTTCTGATGGGTAGGACCTTTTTGCAGCAGCTTTTTCATGCAACAGCGGGTGCGAATCATCGCAAACATTTTATTTGAGTCACAGCGGGAATGTGAGTGGATTTGCAGGTCTGGTCTCATTTTCTCGTGTCATTTAATGGCTCGATGCCTATACAGGCCTTGGAGCAGTCCAACTAAGACCTTGAACTATTTTCTGATGCCGCAGGAAGTACGGGCTTTGGGTTATATTTCCAAGGGGATTGGTGTGCGGCTTGTTGCCTATTCCCCTTACGAAGAGTGCCTCTTTAAGGTATCCTTCTGTTTGGCCTTTTTCGGGGCATTGTGGGTAGGGGAACTTTTAGCGAGTCTATCTGGAGTCACGGGGGTGGATGGGATTGGGTTGGAACACATGCAAGTTGATGGAGAAGCACTGAGTGTTCTAGTAGTGCGATCTAAAATGGACCAGATGGGGCACGGTCAGTATATACAGCTATGGCAGGTTCCGGGTAGTATTTCTTGGCCGGTAGCCTTGCTTCAGGAATATTTGGTGATCAAGTGGTTCAGTTTTGCTAGTTCATGTTGATGGGTCCCCGTTGACTCATTATCAATTTTTGGCGGTGCTTCAGAGGACATAGGGTAGGTACAGGCAAGATCTGGCCCAGTTCAGTACTCATTCATTTCAGATGGGGGCCGCGACGAGTGCCCAGAAGTCGGGCAAGGCTGATCACAATATTCTGAGACTGGCAGATGGTCTTCTGGGGCTTTTCGTAGAGTAGGATTGCACAGATCAGGGATGGTGTAACGGTTATTTTGCAGTTCCTGTTGGGTTTGGGGAGCACATTGTTTGCATCCGAGCCTGTTACTCTGTGCTTGCTGGCATGCATTACTAACCTACTGGGTGGATGGCTGTATCAGTTCTGTCATGTGTCTTGTAGGTGCAGTCCCGTGATCCTTCTCATTGTGGATTGTGGGGCACTCTTTCATTCATTGGGCCAGCGACAGAGCACGGATACGCCCAGGCGGAGTACGTAGTGGCTAGGCACAGCAGGGCATTCGAGTTTCCTGGTGGGGCCAACGGAATGAGATGGTTCCAGCTGCTGCCCCTGCTGCATGAAATGAGAACTTGCCCACGTTACCCAGATGTATTGCTGATACACCTAGGAGACAATGAGATCGACGTGTAGACTGGCAAGCAACTCGTCAATGCGGCTCGTGATGATTTTCACACTATGATGACAAGGTTCCCGGAAACTATATTGGCTTGGTCCAATGTTATTCCATGCCCCCATTGTCTGGGATCCAAAAAATGGACACAGGGATTGGCGAAAGTCAATAAGCAAATTGGATCGTGGGTCATGGCAAGTGGTGGCTGGCATGTTCGACACGACTGGGTTGACATTTCTTGCAGGGTACTGTTTGCTCAAGAGGGGGTGCATTTGTCGGACATTGGGTTGGATTTGTTTCTTGATGACTTCATGACCTGTTGCGAGTCTTGGTTGTGGAGGGAAGTACGGTATTTGCAGGTCTGTTCATTGTGGGGAAACCTGTAAGGTGATTACAGGCTTATGGTAGGTATCGAGCTACCAATTGGGGCTCATCGTGAGATGAGTGGATGGAGGGCTGATGTTTGAATCGGGATCCCCAGGTGGGCTGGGGGGCCCGTTAAAAGGGGGCAGGGAGGTCTCAGCCACCCCCAGACCCTTGCTGAAGCTGAGGCGGGGTCATGGATAAAAAGCTGCTTGGGGTATCCTTCTGGTAGCTCGATTATTGTTTTAATTAAATTTGGAATTTGTTCAATAAAAAGAAATGCGACTCAATTTTACCCAAAAATAGAGTTACGTGGTTATTGTGTCTTGTTAAATGTTATAGGCTGATGGTTTCAAGTTTCAAGTTTATTTGTTCTTAATGAATCGCCTATTTTAAATTACTAGGCGATGTACAATACCATAAAATATATAAATAAAACATTGGTGACTACATACACACAACTTTTGTTATACAATAAGATTATCCAATGATACATACATGTAAAAATTTAAAAAAAAAAATGTTATTTATAAGTAAAAACATACAAAAGTTAAATATGGGTAAAAACATACAAGAATAGTGAGGATATACTGGGGGAAATTACAATATTTAAACAGGAAAGAGAGAGAGACATAAAAGGGAAAAAAACAAATAGGATGGGAATCTGTGTTTTGTCAGTTAAAAAATCCTTGATTAAAATATTAAGAGTCGTAAGCATCTTTGAAAAAAAAAGTTTTTAGTGCTTTTTTGAATACGGCTAAATCCTTTAATTCTCTAATAAATTGTGGTAAGAGATTCCATGTCTGGGGGGCCATAATTGAGAACATGTCTTGACGTCGGATACCTATAACTTTCAAAGATGGGACCGAAAGAAGGTTTGAAGAGGTTGAACGAAGTAATCGTGTAGAGTTATAGGGAATTAACCACCTATTAATAAATTGTGGCTCACTAAAATTTATGGCTTTAAAAACTAAGAGTAATAATTTAAAAGTGATACGGTGGCTTACCGGGAGCCAATGCGATTTAATTAACAGCGGGGTGACATGATCATATTTTTTTGCATTGTAAATTAATTTCACCGCAGTATTCTGTATTAATTGCAGCCTTCTTTTTTCTTTTTGTGTAATATTAATGAGGAGAGAATTACAGTAATCTATTTTGGAGATGATTAAGGAATGGATTAATATGTTAATAGATTCAGGTTGTAAGAACTTTGTAAGTGAGCGGATTAAACGTAATTTATAAAAGTTTTAAAGGGGGAGAGGGAATGGGGGTAAGGATTTAAGGAACACCCGGGCCTTTCCAGGTCCAGCTGTTAGTGGCATAGCTGTGCTAACTGGTTATGTTTATTAAACTTTTATTTACCACTTGGCTTATTCAGATCACAGCAGTTAACAATTAAAATACAGTATTTAAATTACTGCAGGTATGCCCTCTCCACAGTAAAAATAACGATTTTATATCGCATGGTATACAATTGCTAACCAGAAACGTACTGCAGGATGCCTGATCATTCACTACAGTAAGCCCTTTTCATTTATGATTCTTATCAGTGGTGTAGTAAGGGGGGAGGGGGGCAGGGAGTAGACTGCCCCAGTACCATTTTGATGAGGGTGCCAGCACCTCTCCTCCCCCATGCCATGTTCACACCCTCCATACCCCGCCCGCGAACCTCTTTAAAATATGTGCCAGCATGAGCAACTAGCCTAGACTGGTTTTCATTCTGGCCTGGCTCCCTTTGAAATTACTTCCGGGTCGTAAGGCCAGGAAGTGATGTCAGAGGGAAAGCTACCATGAGCAGGAAGCCGGAGAAGTTGCTAATGCTGGCAAAGATTTAAAAAGGTACAGGGAGGAAGGGAGGGTGCGAGTGCAGTGCAGAAGGAGTGAGGGGACAGAGGGAGGACACCGGGAGGGGGGGGAGGTTGGTGCAGAGGGAGTGGGGGGACTGGAGAGGAGGGTGCACGGGCACCAAAGCCCCAGGCGCCGCCTACCCTCGTTACCTCACTGGTTCTTACCACAACTTGGTAAAAAGAACCCTTAATGTGATCTATATGGCTGTAGTGCATCTCATCTCTTACCTGAAGCCAACATGCCACATGCCTATGGCACTAGGTATTCTGACCTTTTGGACCATTTTTCTTTTCTCTTGAATTTTCATATCAGAACAGACCTTGGAGAGGGTGAACAACCTGTCTTTATCTACTAAGTCTATTCTCTTCAGTATCTTGAATGTTTCTATCATGTTCCCTCTCATTCTCCTCTTTTCAAGGGAGAAGAGGCCCAGTTTCTCTACTCTCTCACTGTACGGCAACTCCTCCAGCCCCTTTACCATTTTAGTCGCTCTTCTCTGGACCCTTTCAAGTAGTACCGTGTCCTTCTTCATGTACGGCAACCAGTGCTGGACGGAGTACTTCAGGTGAGGGCGCATCATGGCCCGGTACATTGGTATGACAACCCTCTCCGATCTGTTCTTGATCCCCTTCTCAATCATTCCCAGCATTCTGTTTGCCCTTTTCACCGCCACCGTGCATTGCGTGTAGGGCTTCATCGTCTTGTCGACCAATACTCCCAAGTCTCTTTCCTGGGGGGTCTCTACAAGTACCACCCTGGACATCCTGTATTCGTGCATAAGATTTTGGTTACCGACATGCATCACCTTACACTTATCCATGTTGAACCTCATCTGCCATGTCGCAGCCCATTTCTCGAGCGTTTGTGTCACGTTGCAGATGTTCGCAGTCCTCCTGCGTCTTCACTACTCTGAATAACTTCATATCGTCCGCAAATTTAATCACCTCACTCGTCTTACCAATTTCCAGATCATTTATAAATATGTTGAAGAGCACAGGTCCAAGCACCGAACCCTGTGGCACTCCACTGGTGACGCTTTTTCAGTCCAAGTATTGTCCATTTACTCCCACTCTCTGTTTCCTATCCGCCAGCCAATTTTTAATCCACGTGAGTATTTCACCCTCGATTCCATGACTCGCAATTTTTTGAAGTAGTCTTTCATGCGGAACCTTGTCAAAAGCCTTCTGAAAATACAGATATACAATGTCAACTGGGTCACCCTTGTCTATCTGTCTGTCTACTCCCTCGAAGAAATGCAGAAAGTTTGTCGAGCAAGATTTTCCTCTGCTGAAGCCATGCTGGATGGTCCTCATCAGATCGTGTACGTCATGGTGCTCAATGATGCGATCCTTTATCAGCACCTCTACCATCTTTCCCATTACCGAGGTCAGACTCACCGGTCTGTAGTTTCCCAGATCTCCCCTCGAATCTTTCTTGAAGATCGGCGTAACATTTGCCACCTTCCAGTCTTCCAGAATACTTCCCGATTTGATCGCTAGATTGACTTTCAGTTGAAGCAGTTTAGCTATAGTCCCTTTCAGTTCCTTGATTACCCTCGGATGGATGACATCCGGTCCTGGGGATTTATCATTTTTAAGCCTATCAATCTGCCGGCATAACTCTTCTAGACTGACCGTCAACCCTGTCAGTTTCCCGTCTTCGTTTCCTGCGTATAGCCTGTTGGCTTCTGGTATGTAGCATATATCCTCATCGGTAAACATAAATGCAAAAAATGTGTTCAGTTTGTCGGCAATGGCTTTGTCCTTCTTTAGCACTCCCTTCATTCCTTGGTCATCCAACTGCCCCACCGCTTCCTTCATGGGTCGTTTCCCCTTATATATCGAAAGAACGGCTTGAAGTTTTTTGGCTCCTTGGCTATTTTTTCCTCATAGTCTCTTTTGGCCCCCTTTTACCGCCTTATGGCACCTGCGTTGATGCTATTTGTGCTTTTTCCAGTTTTTATCTGTTTTTGACCTTTTCCATTCCTTAAATGAAGTTTTTTTGTCCCTGATTGCTTCCTTCAATGCTACAGTGAGCCACGCTGATTCCATCTTTTTCCTTTTGTATCCCTTCTTGATATGTGGTATATATAGATTTTGCGCCTTGGTGACTGTGTCCTTAAAAAGGGACTATGCTTGCTCTAGCGTCTTTACAGTGCTTATCCTCTTCTTGATCTTTTTCCCCACGATGAGTCTCATCCCTTCGTAATTCCCTTTTCGGAAATTCAGTGCCGTGGCCGTCATTCTGGATCGATGTTTCGTCCCTGTGTATTCAACTTACTTGCACAGTCTGTGTCTGTATATGGCCATTTGGTTGATGATGGGTTGGGGAGGGCGCCAATGGCTGGGATGGTGTAGATGGGTTGGAGTGAGCTTTGACGGATACTTCAGTAGTTGGAACCTAAGCACAGTACTGGGCAGAGCTTTGGATTCTTGCCCAGAAATAGCTAAGGAGAAAATTTATTTTTTTTAGATTGAATCAGGTTGGGCAGACTGGATGGACCATTCGGGTCTTTACCTGCCGTCATCTACTATGTTACTATGTTACATAAATAAAATGAATATTATGCATTTTTTAGACATATAAAATGTGATGTTAAAACTGAGGTAATATGTATTCCTAAAAGATGAATCATCAGTAATTGGACAAACAACTAAAAATTCAGAAAATTATATAAAATCCAAGTCAAAATTACATCCTTTGGAAACAAACCGAACGTATCCAAAATGGGTTAAACAACGATATTGTATAGAATGTAAACCTCATCAAATAAATATAATAATAAACATAAAAACAACATAAAATACCACCTTTATTACTCATTATAAAAAAATACCTAAAAACAACATTCCAGGAAAAACAAAAAAATTTATATATATATATATATTTTTTTTTCTTCTTTTTTTTTTTTTACTAGCATTGCGACTTGTACAGAATAATGGTCTGCCAAAGAATACTATCACTGTTGTTTTCTGCTTTCCAACTTTGGGAAGGCAATATCTCCTTTTTGTGGTGTATTAAAGCCATTCCAGGAAACGCAAACTCTGTATTGTAACACTATTACAGAAACTCATATAAACTGCTCTGAATTGACTCTCCCTGTCATTAGCAGCGTATAGAAGCAATAAACAATAAACAGACAAGACAGACAAACAGGATGCCATGGATAAGGGGTATGGTTAATCTGCTGGATAGGGCAGTGGGGAGTGGGGTTTGGATTGAAGGCTACATATAAATGGTGGTTTTTCAGTCTTTACTATCACTCTTTTTGTTCAGATTTTCATTATTGTTAACCGCATAGAACTGAGAGGTATGGCAGCATAAAAATAAAATTTATTATCATTATTTTTAAGATAGGGGAAGGGGTGTGGCAGACAAACTTAGGTAGTTTATTCCAGCCATACAGGGCAGCTAGATGAAATGAACAAAGTCTAGAATTGGCAATGGAGGAGAAGGGTACTGCTAAGAGCAGCTGATCTGAGGAACGGAGTTATCTGGAAGGTATATAAGGAGAGGATTCTGGAATCTGAGTCCAGTTGTCCTCTTTCATCATGGCCTTTTCTTCCCCATTGCTTGAAATCTTTGATGCTTCATGAAGCATTTCATCAATATATTTCTCATTTTTCAGGTGCTTCTCAATCTTGCCACCTCCTCTTTCAGTTCTTTCATGAGGGATTCAAGCTGAACACAGCCGGCACTTGGAACCAGCCCTTTTCCTTGGATGGCATTTTCTTTCTGAGCAGAGGCAGAAGCTGTAACCAGGTTGCAGCTTTGGTGACACGTTTCCCATCCATACTGCAGTTGCAGAAGTACTTGCACCCGATGAAGAGAAAAAAGAAACAGAAAAAAGCCTAGTAAAATCCCTAACTTTTGCTCAGATTATCAACGATGGAACATATAGATGACGAACATATAGTTGACGAAAGCTCCCACCTCTGACAAAATAACGCCAATCATAGTTTTTTCGGCCCTCTATTTTTCTCTTAAAGCCTTTCACTGAGTGTTTATTCACACTAGCTATTTATTACTATAGAGACTGAATGATGTACATGGTAGGACTTATTGAGGTTTTCTAAACCTGGTGCTGGTCACCTATAAGTCTTTTGCCCGGGGCCATAAAAAGTTATATAGTAGTATTAATGCATTTAACTTTGGCCCGTACTGAGGTGTCTCATCTTTATTAATCCTTATTTATTCATAGCCAGTGGATGTTCTTTGAGAGCTCAATACAGCCATCTCCTTTTTTACAACATATGCTATTTTGGAATAGCATGCACTAAGGAGGGGGATATTTATCAAGCTGCATTATGACACTAGCCTGCATTATTTACCCTTTATTGCTTGTTAAAGGGCTCCAATATAGGTTGCAATGCTTTAATGCACTTAATATGTGCTATAGTTGGAAAAAATAATCCCAGTGCACCTGGATCACATTTTAAAGGGGCTGCTGATAACAACCATGAGGTGCTTCTCCCCCCCCTCCCTCCCACCGCCGCCATGCACAAACTCGATCTTGAGGTCGCCTTCCAAATAAAGGCCCCTCCAAGAAACCCCAACCTGATTCTCATATCTGGCTCAGTTTCCTGTTTCTAACAGTGGCTTATTCAGGTCATATTTGTACCTGGCAGAAACCCAAATAGTAGCAACATTCCATGCTATCAATGTGGGGTAAGCAGTGGCTTCCCCCATGCCTGTCTCAGTAGCAGACCATGGTGCAGTGGTTAGAGCTACAGGTTGTGGGTTCAAATCCCATGCTGCTCCTTGTGATCTTGGGCAAGTCACTTAATCCCCCATTCCCCCAGATATATTAGGTAAAGTATGAGCCTACTAGGACAAATAGGGAAAAATGCTTGAGTACCTGAATGTAAACCACTTAGGCTATAAGTGGTATATAAATTCTAAAAACAAATAAAACAAACCCAGCTACGCTAGCTGCTGTAACCACATCCTCTTGCAACAAGACAATTTCCAGAGCTTAGTTATTCTTTGAGTGAAAAAATATTTCTTCCTATTTGTTTTAAAATCATTTCCATGTAATTTCCTCTGGGGTTTTTTTTTTTTTTTTTACTTTTTGAAAGGGTAAAAAATCAATTCACTCTCACCTGTTCTATATTACTCAGAATTTTGTAGATCTCAATCATATACTCCCTCAGCTTTCATTTTTCCCCAAACTGAAGAGCCCCAGCCTTTTTATTCTTTCTTCATACTAGAGGAATTCCATTCCCTTTATCATTTTTGTTGGTCTTCTTTTCTAATTGCACTATATCTATTTTGAAATATGGTGACCAAAACTGTGCATACTACTCAAGGTGAGATTGCACATAGAACGATACAGAGGCACTAAATATTCTTGGTCTTATTTACCATCCCTTTTCTAATAATTCCTAGCATCCTCTTAGCTTTTTTGCTGCCTTTCCAGACTGGACAGAAGATTTCAGTGTAGTGTCTACAATGACACCCCAAATCTTTTCTTGGTTGCTAACCCCTAAGGTAAATCCTAGCATCTGGTAACTATGATTTGATTTATTCTTTCCAACGTGCATCACTTTGCATTTGTCAACTTTAAATTTCATCTGTCATTTGGATGCCCAGTCTTCCTGCAATTTTTCACAGTCTTCGTGCATTTTGAAATTTTGAATAGTTATGTGTCATCTGCAAATTTAATAACCCTACTTGTTCCAATTTCCAGATCATTATAAATACAGTATGTTAAACAGCACCAATCCCAGTACAGATCCACTATTTATCCTCCTCCTTTGAGAAAAATGGCCATTTATCCCTACCCTCTGTTTTCTATCCAATAACCAATTCCTAATCCACAACTGAACATTACCTCCTATCTCACAATGCTTTAATTTTCACAGGAGTCTCTCATGAGGAACTTTGTCAAAAGCTTTCTAAAAATATAGACATGCTACATCAACTAGCTCACCTTTATCCGTATGTTTATTCATACCTTCAAAGAAATGAAGCAAATTGTTGAGGCTAGACCGCCTTTGGCTGAACCTACTCTAAATGTTCCTTAATTTTATTTTTTATAATAGTTTCCACTATTTTACCCATCACTGAAATCAGGCTTACTGGTCTATAATTTGCCAGATCACCCCTTGAACCTTTTTAAAAATTGGTATAACATTGGCCATCCTCCAGTCTTCACCATCAAGATCTCTTAGATCGCCGGAGCGCCAATGCCATCTCACAGCGCTCCGGGGTGAACATTATCGGTAACATTGACGAGCTTCTGAGATGGATACAGCAGGTGTTGGCAGAGTCAGGGAACAGCCTGCTGAGGACGCAGGGCACAGGCGAGGCCGCTGCAGTTCCTCCTGGGCTAGAAATAACGTTGGAGCCCCGACTTAAGGGCTCTGCCTCCGCAGCCTCAGATTACCAGCTCTCCCAGGGATGAGGAAACCCCAGATCTCAGGGCGTCTTACTCCCCAGAGACGAGCAACATCTTGGCAGTGAGCTTGGAGGTTGGACCCCCAATTCAAGGGAACCCAACTGGAACATCTGGGTTAATTCCAACTTTGGTGGATGGATCGGGTCAAATGGGTGGACAACAAGAAGGTCTACAGACTAGTGAGAATCTCTCTACTATTACACCTTTAATATTACTTGAAAAACCTGCAGTGGTAACCCTGGAGTCTTTATGGAACCTTATGGCCAGCTTTGTGAAGGCCATAAGTCCCAATCTTCAGCAAATTGAAAGGAAACTATTGGAACAATCTAAAGAGTTATAGGATATTAAAGTTGAAGTGACTGCCTCTAATGTTTTGCTTCAGAAACATGACCAGGAGATAACAACCTTAAAAATTGCATGAGAACTTGATAAAGGATAATGTCAATCTTAGAAGGAAAGTGGAAATGCTTGAAAATAATTCACATTATAACAATTTAAGATTGATTAATTTCCCTAGGGTTACTTCTGTAACACCTAGGGAAATGCTTAAAAGATATTTACTAGAAATATTGGGAATTTCAGAGGAAATGTTACCTCCATTTTCTTTTGTATATTATCTTCCTGGAAAAAATCAAGCTTTAAAAACCTTACCAGATCAAGAACCTTTAAATGTATCTGAAATGTTGGAAATATCTGATAAAGAGGCAGCAGTGTCATCTACCTTGATTATATCAGTAGCTCTTTCAATTGATAAAACATGGTTGTTAAAACTTTTCTTCAAAAATAGGCAAAAAGAATTTATAGGTCTTAAAGTATGAATGTTTCCTGACTTGACATGAGAGACGCAGAAGCATCACCGTGAATTTTTGTTAATGAAACCTGGGGTTACATCTTTGGGTGTCACTTTTTATTTACGGCACCCTTGTAAATGTGGAGGGGCATAATCGAAAGGGACGTCTAAGTCCATTTATGTCCAACTCGCAAGTCGTCTAAAGTAAAAAACAGCTTAAGACACATTTTCGAAAAATACGTCCAACTTTTTTTTTGTTTCAAAAATCGTCTAATTATACATCCTGCCGATCTTATCATCCAAGCTGCTAAATCATCCATCTTTATACCACATTTTCGTCCAACTTTTCATCCAAGTTCAAAATGCCTAGAACAAGCCCTGTTGGACGTGGGAGGGGTCTGCAAAGTGATCGACTGCACACCCAGACATGCCACCTAAATAGTGGGGTACCTTACAGGGCACTGCTGTGAACTTCACAAAAAGGGTGCCATGTCTTCTCCTCCCTACAGCTCCCTTATAGGTTATGGTGAGCCCCCCAAACCACCTCCAGAATTCTCTTGACCCACTTATCTACCACCCCAATAGCCCTTATGGCTGCAGGAGCCATTTATATGCCAGTAAAAAAGGGTTTTGGGGGTATATAGGGGAATGCACATGTTTAAGTATCAATGCAGTGATTATAGGGGCTTATGGACATGGATCCTCCTCTCTATGGGTCCCTAACCCACCCCCAAGATGACTTAAGCCGCCTCTGTGCTGGACGACTAGGCTTTCCTATGCCCGGCTGCCAGGTGATGATGGTCTGGAGGCTGAATTTTAAAGATGTGATTAATATTTTATGGGGGTGGAGGGGGGATCGGTGAACACTGAGGTAGTGTGTGGGGGTCTGTTTTATGTGTTTTCAGTGCTTATCTGGTGACTTTAGGTGGGTTTTGTGATTTAGACCATGTTTTACATGGTCTAAGTCACAACGTCCAAGTTCCGTCGATCCTGGGCTGTATAACATGCTGTAGGACTAAGCCAGCCCATGTCCTGCCCAACTCCCGCCCTCGATACTCCACCTGAAATGCCCCGTTTAGCTTTGGTCATTCAGCGGCACTATGAAGGCCTAGATCATTTAGAAATACGTCCAAAACCCGTTTTTATTATCAGCACTTGGACATATTTGCGAAATATTCGTCCAAGTGCCGACTTAGGCCAGTTTTTGGACGTATTTCTCTTTTGCTTATGAGCCCTGTATTGTTTTATATCATGCTGTTAAATATGTCTTTTTTGAGCCAAGCCAGTTGAAAATTGTTGTCCCACTTGGAAAAGGAAAAAACTTGAGCCCTATTTAGATGGAATATACACCTTTACTCAATGCTTTAACCAGCCTTAAATCTTATTGAATTTTCTTTTGCTCTCACTGGACTATAACATTTTGGATCCAATTTGAGGACTTGAGCATAATTAGCCAATTTATTTTTTATTCTTGATATTGTTTACTATGATGAATATGTTTATTGAGCCCCCTTCTACCATTCCGTAAGCATCTGAAGACTTGGCTCTTCTCCAGAACGTAACCCCGTCCCGCTCCTGGCACTCTCACACCAACCTCTCTTCTCTCATACTTATATAATTCCACTGGAGTTCCGTTCCTTCCCTAACCATGTAAACCGTGTCGAGCTCCATCTGCGGAGATGATGCGGTATATAAACCCAAGATTTAGATTAGATTAGATTAGATTATGACTAATATTGCTTTCTGAACAAGTTACGCTTGGTAATTAAGTTAGAAAAACCGAATAATTATATATTTAAAAAAAAATCTCAGATCAGCTGATCAAAATATTTTGACCATCCCCTTCTTAAAAATAATCAATACAAGAAGAGCAGAAATTTTCTCAGTAACTGCAGTAACTCAGAGCTGAAACACGGTTAGATAAATTTAAAAGCTGTCTTAAAAGTTTCCTGTTTAATGATGCGTTCAAGAGCTGAAGCATTGGGCCCTTTCCCAGAATTAATTAACTTCTCCACAGTGATAACCTAGCCTTTCTAAGCTATTATTTTACCCCTCCTTTTGTTTTTTTTTTTGTCCTTATATATTTCTTTCTATTTCAATTGTAGCTCTACCCTCCTTCCTTTGGTTCTTGTCAGTGATAGTCTTGTCTTAGTCTAGTATGACCTATGTATTTTAACCCTGATTTTAATTGTAAATTGCTTAGAAACTTGTATAAGCGTTTAATCAAATTTTAAATAAAACTTGGGAAACTTCAGGTACTATGGACGATTTTAGCGACAGGTTATAGATCATTAACAGCAGATCAGCAATTTCATCTTTGAGTTCTTTTAGTACCTTGAGATTTATACCATCTTGTCCAGGTGATTTATTACTCTTTAACTTGTCAATTTGGCTCAGTATGTCTTCCAAGTTCACCAAGATTTCTTTCGGTTCCTCCAAATCGTCACCCTTGAAAACCATTTCTGATTCAGGTATATCTGTTACATCATCTTCCATAAATACCAAAGAAAATAATTCATTCAAGCTCTCTGCTCATTCAATCTCTCTTAGTACACCTTTTGCTCCTTGATGATCCAACAGTCCTACAGATTCCTCACAGACTTTCTCCGCCAAGTAAATTTTGTTTTTTGAATACCTCCACCAATGTATAGTATAATGGATGTATAGTGGAATTTTGCTCCACTGGGATTTTATACGAGATGGACATTTGTCATTAGCATTACCACATGCTATAGCTATTAGTAAATGACCCCCCCCCCCCACCCCAATCATTTTTATGTACACTAAGATGACATAACAAAAATACACTAAACTTCAATAGGTTTTGGTCGACTTGAATATGAAGTAAAACAAAATGAGGAAATGTGAGTATTTCCATACCATTTTTAGCTTGAAATTGTTCTCATAATGAACAGCTTTTTCTAAAAACAGCTGTTGGCTGACTTTATAAAGATAATTATTTTCCACATGGTTGCCTCAAAGTGATAATTCTTTAAAATAGCTGGTAGTTCTAGGTTGGGTTTTTTTAAGTGCCTATGAAGCCTATGAGATTGAGGTTGTCAATCAAACCACAGCCACTACCAGCTTCTAGCAGCTCATGTCTACTTCTTATGTTTCTGTGGCCTTGTCTTCTCAGTTACAGGGGAATCAGGAAGTAACATCCTAGTAATGGAGGCTGCCATCTTTTTATCATGTAGCAACTTTAGAAAAAATAAATAAATTTTTGACCAACCTAAGAACAAATGTAAAAATAATATTTACAGTAATTAAAGGGCAGCTACCTGCTTCAAGAGACAATTCAACATAAAATGTGTTTTAATTGCATGAAGTATGACACATGGATCTTTTTGCTTCTTTTGTAGCATAAGCAAGACACTGTTCTGAAGATTAGCTAGTACAAATGCACTCACTCACTTATACAATGAAACCAACATGTGGAATTAAAAAGAAATCCTATTTTACCTCTTTGAGGCAGCTGGGAAATTTCCCAGTACCAACTGTATGCTTCTCACAATATCCACTTGGAGCATGATTTTTCAACTTTTCACCCCATCAATTTTCAATACTTCTTCTATCCCACTTTTCTTATCTACCATCACTTCAAAGATCCAAACCAGATTGATTCGCATGTGAACACTGCCTAAAACTGTCATCCAAGGGAGAAATTTTTGTCTTGGGTTCCTTTGAACCCACTGCTGCCCATTTACTAGTATTTACTTTGTATGGCTTATGAGTGAACCATGGAAATTAGAAAACAAACTCTCATTCAGTATGTCATGTCAAAGGTGACTGTCCTGCTGGAGTGCTGAGTGTGGGACAATATTTCCCTCTGATCAGGAGGCCTCTTCTGCAGGATTATTGTCTCCACAGTTACATACCTGTCTGCAGAAGCCTTTAGTTTATCTTGTCTAAGTGGGAAGTCCTAGACGATGCCATCAATCTGATGGATGAGATAGATGTTTCACTGACACTCAAACAATGGATATGAGGAAAAAGAAAAGAAAATTAACTTTGTTTTGAGAAATGTTCTCTTGAAAGAATATGTCTTTGCCAATGGCAGGCAGTTTTACCTTGTAACAGTTGTCACTCTTCAGGTAGCAGTGCAAGAAAAATTGTTCAAGCTATACTTGTTTTTGGCATTAATGGGTCTATTGGGTTTTTTTTGTCTTTTTCTTTATTCTTCTTTCCTTTCTTCATTGTAAATTCTATTCCTTAAGTATTAATTAGACTCTTTTCTCCTGATATTAAACATCTCCTCCCTAAATTTGCTGTTCAACTGTTTATGGACTATGTTATACTTGGACCAGTGTACATACCTCCATGGGGTTCTGGTAATGATCATCATGGAGATGTTCTCATTTGGTTAGGATTTATGACAATGTGCCATCTGGACTCATGTCACATAGGAGACCTAGGTCTAGTTCGGAAGCCTTGTTCCTGCTTCTTAGACTAATCGGTACTAAAGATATTGTGGAAGCAGGATTCATAGCCCCTGAGGAAGCAATGGGCTTCATCATAGAACAACAATGCTTAATGGCCTGATTCAGGCAGGGTCTATGTGTACCAGGGCCAAATCAGTGCTTTGTGCTAACCAAATGTCCCCAAGTACCTGTGATTAATGTAGTCGAACAGTTGAGAGAAAAATATATTTTCTACAACTTTAGACAAAAAATAAAGTTGGAGACAAGTTTGAAATGTTATAGATCGAAAGAGCCTGGATTCTTTTGTTATATTTCATTTTGTTTTCAAACTTGACCTTACTAATACCGCCTTCTAATGTGTCATCAGCAAATTTAATTATCTCACAACTTATTTCCATCTCTAGATCATTGATAAATATGTTAAAAAGCAGAGGTTCCAGCACAGTTCCCTGGGGAACCCCACTATTTACCCTTATCCATTGAGAATATTGACCATTTAAACCTACTCTCTGTTTTCTGTCTTTCAACTAGTTCTTAATCCATAATAGGACATTACCTCCTATCCCATGACTTTCTAATTTTCTAAGAAGTCTTTCATGCGGTAAACCAAATACACAATATCAACAGGTTCACCTTTATCCACATGTTCATTCACCCCTTCAAAGAAATGCAGTAGATTGATGAGGCAAGACTTCCCTTGACTAAATCCATGTTAGCTTTCTCTCATTAATCCATGCTTACATATATGTTCTGTTATTTTGTTCTTTATAATAGTCTCTGCCATTTTGCCCATCACCGACGTCAGACTCACCGGTCTATAATTTCCCAGATCTCCTCTGGAACCCTTTTTAAAAATTGGCGTCACGTTGGCCACCCTCCAGTCTTCTAGTAATATGCTAGATTTTAAAGAAAAATTACTAATCTAATCTAATAAAATGGTAGGACGTGCATGCGCACTAAAAAATCGTGTTCCCTGATCCCATCGCGGAAACACGAGTGCGCATGCGCGCCTACTACGTCACCACAGCCTGCTCTCCACCTCGCGCCGCTGCGGGCCCCACACTCGCAACTCACACATCCGCTGCAGCCTAGCAACTCCGACCACAACCTTCCCCCTTCAACCGCCTAGGAGCTGCGGCGGGGGCTTTCAGGACAGAATATGATTACTATGTTTCTTTAGGAAGCCCCGGTTGTTTACTTGGATTCAATGTCAGCATTAGGGTTCGCCGGCCGCCAGCCGTGAGAGCCGGGTGAGGAAGGCCGCCGCAGCCTCGCCGCTAGGTAGGGGGACAACAATCGCGCTTATGCTCAAGCCGCCGTCACGACTCCTCTCTCGAACCGCACCAGGATCGAGAGAGGAGCTGCGGCGGGGGCTTGAACATAAGTGCCATTGTTGTCCCCCTACCTAGCCGCGAGGCTGCGGCGGCCTTCCTCACCCGGCTCACATTGAATCCAAGTAAACAACCGGGGCTGCCTAAAGAAACAAAGTTTCACAGTGCTTGGCCCGCCAAACAATTTCTGCCGTTGCCGAAATTTGCCCCAAGTTCCTTCCCTTCCTCCATCAGGTCAGTTCAGCTCCGCTGCTTTGAAATTGGAGCCCTGCCGCCACCGTAACACGTTCTCTCTGCCGCGGTCCCATATGTCAGAGAAGGGGCGGGACCAAGGCAGAGGGGAACGTGCTACGGCAGTGGCAGGCCTCCGATTTCGACGCAGCTCCTTTTAACATTGGAGGATTCACTGCACCTGATGGAGGGAGGAAAGGAAAGGTGGTTGTGCGCTGTTGAGCCCCTCTTTGCCCTCAGACCCTCTCCTAACTGCTCCCTCCTGTCTCAGACCACTGTGGGGAGGTGCCTGTCTTCAGCTGCAGGGATGGAGGGAGGGAAGAAGAAAGAAGGGGCCCTGGCAAGCGAGTTATCAAAAGCCAACCATAGCCTGGGACCCCTACATGAAATGAATAATGACCAGACAACAAAAGGTAAGAAAAATAATTTTATTTTCTGTTTTGTGATTACAATATGTCAGATTTGAAATGTGTCTTGAGGGAGGCTGCCGCGGCGGCTTTGGACAGAGGGGTACCATTTTCATGGGAGCCGGCCTTCGGAGAGGCTTGGGACGCGGGGACGGATGCAGGAGGGGCTGCCACTGCGAAGGGCTTTGGTGGGGGAGCCAGCCAGACCGCGAGTGTGGGGACGTTGTAAGCACGGATTGGTCAAGGAGCCGCCGCCGCCGAGGCTTTGAAATTGCTCTCCCACCGTCACTCCCTCCCGCCCTGGCTCTGCCTCTGCCCCTGCCCAGGTTCAAAAGCAGGAGAGGCGGTCATCTAGCACCCGTTAATCTAACGGACTTAAACACTAGTTATTAATAACTCTGCAAGTTCATTTTTTAATTCTATCAGCACTCTGGGATTTATACCATACAGTCCAGACAATTTGCTACTGTTAGTTTTGTCAAATTGACCCATTGCATCATACAGTGTTACAGAGATTTGTAAGAGTTTCTCTAATTGAATACCATTTCTGGCACTGGTAACTCCCCCACATTTTCCTCAGTGAAGACCGAAGCAATGAATTAATTTAATCTCTCTGCTATGGCCTTGTCTTCCCTGAGAACTGGATATTTTTAAATTGAATACTGTGTGGTCCAATGGGTTAAGTAAAAAAATAAAAAAAAAATTGAATGGCACACTTTTTTTTTTGACAAAACAGTCACTCCAGAATAATGAGTGATGTGATTTCAGAAGTTGTCATGGCTGGTTGTTCCAGAAGTCAGCACAGCCAGTTTGAAAAGCATTTTCAAGTGTTGGCATTTTTCTGTTCTAAGCCCCCATCATTATGTGTGTCAGTGCATGGATTTAAGATTTCTTTAAACCCCTGAAGCAGCCAAGTTTTTTGGTGAAACAAGGTTCCTTGTTGGGATTTTATTCATGGGATATTTATTTGGATGGACGTTGGAACAGATGTTGAAATGAAGGCCGACATTAGCATCGTTTGCACTGAATGAATTAGATAAGTACTGCCTGTATGCACATGGAGAGTTTACTTTCACTTTAGAGATTTTTTCGTGGTCAAGTGGAAGAGTTTTTTTTTATGCAAATGAAATAATTAACAGCTGTGAAATACTTTGGGGCCCATAATAAAAAAAACATAGACGTCCAAAAAGCGTCCTAAATCAGCACTTGGACATCCGACTGCCAATAATCAAAACGGTCTTTCTGTACATCTAGTGAGGTGTTTCAGCCTCTGTACGTTTAGAGCATGAGATAGGTGTGGTGGAGGCTTGTTATGGGTGGTCTTTGGGCAGTCTCAAGGGCGGGTTAGACATGGGCATCATGCTGTGATAATTAATCAGAAACCTACCAAGAGGCAGTGTAGATCACACGGTTCAGAGAGTGGCGACTTAATGACCATGGTCATTAAGTTGCCACTCTCTGAACCGTGTGATCTACACTGCCTCTTGGTAGGTTTCTTTCTAAGTTTCTTGGGCAGATTTTTGGAGTATTTAGATTTGGTGATAATTAATCAAACATTTCTCAAGACATCCTGGACAGAACTTATACGTTTGGAACTAGATGTTTTAGAAGTATCCACAAAGGTGGCCAAACTGACCAGATGACCACTGCATGCATCAAGGTAAGACACCCTCACACTCCCCCAGTGCTCACTGATCCTCTCACACCCACAAAGATCATACCTGTCTCCAGAACATCAGCACCTGGTATAGGAAACCTAGCAGAGCTGCACACAGGTATATTAATAATAATAATAATAATAATAATTTTATTCTTATATACCACCATACCGAAAAAGTTCTAGGTGGTTCACAACAAGGTGAGCTAATACATGGGATACAGATAAAATACAAATTAGAATAATGAACTTAAAAACAGATAAAGACAGAAAGCATTTACAATATAATGCAGAAAATACTGGCATGGCAGGGAAAGAAGCAATTCATAGAACAGATAAAATACATCAGGTTGAATATAAGGAACTTGATTGAAAAAATGAAGCAGAATGCATTAAGATACCAGCCTATCAAAGAGTTGAGTGTTTAACAATTTTCTAAAATCAAGATAGGAAGAGACCTCTAACATAATTTTTCCAAGCCATACATTCAATTTAGCGGCTTGAAATGAGAGGGTTCTCTCAAGGAACTTCTTATAACGACAGGATTTTATGAAGGGATATGAAAACAAGTGAACTCTACGTGTGGTCTTTTTGGCGTGACTCAGAGAAAAATGAGACACAAGATAACCTGGTAACAAACCTGAAACTGATTTATAACAAATACAAGAAAATTTGAACAGAATTCTGGACTCTATCGGCAACCAATGGAGTTTCAAATAAAAAGGAGTGATATGCTCCCATTTTTTTAAACCAAAAATAAGGCGAACGGCAGTATTCTGAATCACTCAATTTTTTGAAAATTTTCTTTTAAGCACCTAGATATATAATGTTACAGTAATCGAGAATACTTAAGATAGAAGACTGTATCAATAAACGAAAGGAAGTTTCGTAGAGGTGGTAGAGACAAAGATTGCGTCTGAACTCAAGAAAGTGTGGGACAGGCATGTAGGATCTCTTAGGGAGAAGAGGAGATAGTGGATGCTGTGGATAGGAAGACTGGAAGGGCCATTTGGTCTTTATCTGTCTTCAAGTTTTTATGTTTCACAGTTGTGTTGTTTTCCTTTGTTAGCACACGAGCAGTTCTATGTATTGGAGCCACACCCTACCTGTGTCTGGTGCTTGCACATGAACATTGCTCTAATCCTGGGGGGCACAGTTTCACACTCACCTGTGTGGGCTACTGCAGACAGATTTCCAGGCCCTCATGAACACACTAAGGGGGAGCAGGTAATGGTGGTATTTAAATATATGCTTCCTGTAGCAGCTAGGCGCAGTAGCACCAGGGTCTCAGCCTCCCTGGGGGAGTAATTGGGCTCCCTCCTGATGGACATACTTCTATCTCATAAGAACATAAGAATTGCCACTGCTGAGTCAGACCAGTGGTCCATCATGCCCAGCAGTCCACTCACGCGGCGGCCCTCTGGTCCAAGACCAGCACCCTAACTGAGACTAGCCCCACCAGCGCACGTTCCTGTTCAGCAGAAACTTGTCTAACTTTGTCTTGAATCCTTGGAGGGTGTTTTCCCCTATAACAGCCTCGGGAAGAGCGTTCCAGCTTTCTACCACTCTCTGGGTGAAGAAGAACTTCCTTATGTTTGTACGGAATCTATCCCCTTTCAACTTTAGAGAGTGCCCTCTTGTTCTCCCTACCTTGGAGAAGGTGAATAACCTGTCCTTATCTACTAAGTCTATCCCCTTCAGTACCTTGAATGTTTCGATCATGTCCCCTCTCAATCTCCTCTGTTCGAGGGAGAAGAGGCCCAGTTTCTCTAATCTTTCACTGAACGGCAGCTCCTCCAGCCCCTTAACCATCTTAGTCGCTCTTCTCTGGACCCTTTCGAGTACTACCATGTCCTTCTTCATATACGGAGACCAGTGCTGGACGTAATACTTCAGGTGAGGACATACCATGGCCTGGTACAGTGGCATGATAACCTTCTCTGATCTGTTCGTGATCCCCTTCTTTATTATTCCTAGCATTCTGTTTGCCCTTTTTGCTGCTGCCGCACATTGTGTGGACAGCTTCATCGACTTGTCGATCAGAACTCCCAAGTCCCTTTCCTGGGAGGTCTCTCCAAGTACCGCCCTGGACATCCTGTATTCGTGCATGAGATTTTTGTTACCGACATGCATCACTTTACACTTATCCATGTTGTCCCTCTCTGTCCTGCCTCTCTCTCTCTACCTCTCCCCCTGCTCTTCTCTTTATCTCTCTTCCTCTCTCACTCTTTCCTAGGGGCCAGTGGATGAGCTAATGAACCATAGAGAGAAGTAGCAAGTCCCATAAGCCACTCTAACCACTAAATTTATGGTGAAAAATGTGAGCCCAACAAAAAAAACCCAAACCCTACTCTGCCATATAGGTGCCACCTGCAGCCATAAGGGCTATTGGAGTTTTAGACAGGTGAGTCTGGTGGGTTTAGGGGGGCAAACCATAACCTATAAGGGAGTTGTGAGATGTTTATCTGGCACTATTTATGTGAAGTTCACAGCAATGCTCTCTAAGGTGCCCCACTGCTCTATTGCCATGTCTGAGTGGCCAGTCCATTATAGAACTGGCCTCTCCAACGTCCAAATGGTCTTGATCTGGGCATTTGGGACTTGGATGACTTTTTGGTCAAAAATGTGGTATAAATAAGGTGAGCCTTTCCTGTTATTGGACCGACCATCCTGTTGTCCCGACCCACTGCTTCGGGACACCGAAATGTCCCATTTTCAGGGACAGCGTCCCGAAGCTGTGCTCTGGGACATCGTTTCCCCTCCCTTCAGCGCTGATTCAAACCCCCACCCGCCACAGCTGCACCTTCTTCTTGCTGACCAGAAACCTTCTTCCCAATTTCAATTCTGACGTCGGAGAGGAAGTTACGGGCCAGCCAGGCAGCGATTGGGAGGGAGGGAAGGAGATAGGTAGGCAGGCTGGCTGGCTGGCTTCGAGGGAGGGGGTGGGACAAAGGCTGGAAGGCAGTGAGGGGGACATAGAAAGGAGGCATTGAGGACACAAAGGACATAGGAAGGGGCACTAAGGACATAGGAAGGAGGCACTGGAGGCACTTAGGACATAGGAAGGAGGCACTGAGAGCACTACAGACACAGGAAGGGGCACTAAGGACATAGGAAGGAGGCACTAGGGCACTAAGGACATGGGAAGGAGGCACTGGGGGCACTAAGGACATAGGAAGGAAGGAGGGAGGGAATAGAAAAGGAAAATTGTTGGGCCTGAGTGCAGAAAGAAAGACAGAAATGAAAGAAATGATGCACAGTCAGAAGGAAACACAGAGACTCATGAAATCACCAGACAGCAAAGGTAGGAAAAATGATTTTATTTTCAATTTAGTGATCAAAATGTGTCAGTTATGAGAATTTATATCTGCTGTCTATATTTTGCACTATATTTGTCTTTCTATAGTTACTGAGGTGATATTGCATATTTTAAAGTCATCTGCCTTGACATCTTTGAAACTCCCCCAAATATAAATGATAATTAACATTTTCTCTGTGTATAGTGTGCTTTGTGGGTTTTTTTTAATTTTATGGTTACCATTATGAATTAATAAGCTATTATGTGCACATGAAAAATGAATGGAAGAAATTAGGGCGGGATTGGGAGGCAGGGCTCGGGCGGGATTGGGGGCGGGACTGTCAATTAATAGATGTCCCATTTTGATGAAAAAAATAAATGGTCATGTTAGATATAAAGTTAGACATCCTGGTGGTCTGGGCATCCCAATGGCCTGGACGTCCAGATAGAGGATTTTCAAAAAAAAAATTATTTCTAGATGTATGGTGGTTTGCCTTTCAAACATAGGTATTTTCTTACTGCCGGCTTTGGACGTCTAGTGCCATACGTCCAATTCGGACTTAGATGTATGTTTGAAAATGCCCCTCCATGTGCATATTGCTGTTACATTAGTTTGAGTCTTTTTTCCTCCAACTTGTGTTTTTTGATCTGTAACGTCTCTGGTCTTGTGCCCTCCATTGGACAGTTTATAACAACTATTTTAATTTGTTGTCGTACTTGGCCCTACGGCTTGCCCTCACTCATAGTACCACACTGGGTAGCTATGTCAAAGTTGGAAAAGGGCATCCTTTTTAAGCCTATTTTATAGACAACACAGGTGCCTATGTACCTTTATAAAACAAAGACACAGAACCAGCATCAGTAAGACTTCCAAGAAGGCATTTTTAAACAATGCCCATGCCTAATTTAAACTCTTAACCTCTGCAGCTGCTCCTTTTAGGTTTCTTTTCTGTGTTACCATTTTCCTCATTTTTTCATAGTTGCATTTTTGAAAGTTAAATGCTAATGTAGTAGATTTCCTTTGTGTCTTCAATCCATTAAAATGCAAATAATTTGTTGTTTAGGGTGAAGCATTTGCTGATGAAATACACTGTGGCGATACATTTTCTTCTTGTTCTCTTAATTGGAATAATTGACTATAAATTAAGGGGCTGATAGTCAGCTGTGGTGGTCAGCGTTTTTGACAGCACTGTCCACCATGGGCAGAATTAGACCCACATATTAGTGCCAGCATTTGTCTAGGCACCAGTGTTGAATATCTAGGTCTCTGGCAGTCCAGATGTTAGGCAAATACAGCTGATATTAGGTGCTGTATTTGCATATCTAATCAGGCATAGTTAGGACTGCCTTTTATTTTTATACATTTAATGATTGATTGATTGATTGTTTATACTTATTTAATGATTGCTTGATTGGGGTTTATTAACTACCTTTATGGAGAGATTCTGCGCAGTCCAATATATGTAGTTAGCAATTGACTCCTGACTACCTCAACACTAACCGGATAATACCATAGCAGCCAGAATACACAGCATATAGTCAGCGTTACTCTCTAGTTAAGTGCCACTTAATAACTGCTCCTTGCCTGATCAATGCAATTTAACCAGCCAGGAACCTTTCCTGCCCAGTTAAATTGTTTTGAATGTCAACCCACAAGAGATGATCCTAGGTGGCAGGGTGCTGGGGCTGTAGCTAGGAAAGAAGATTAAACTAAGACAAAATAATACTTTTTAGACTCTCTATCCAATGTAATACTCTCTAACTCATTTTAGACTCTCCAACCAAAATAATACTTTTTAGACTCTCTAACCAATGTAATACTTACCTTTTAATGTTATAGGACTACAAGAACTAAACTTAAACTATGAAAAGAATTTCAGACTTTCTAACCAATCTAATACCATTTCAATATTCTAGGGCTGTAACAACTAATTTAAACCAATGCAAAATAATTTGAGACTCTACAATCTTTTACATACCTCCTCTTCTTTCAGATACCTTGTTGTCATGCTGGTTAAATCTGAGCATCATGGAGGGGGGAAATCTATGAACCTAGGCTTTAATTATTTTTAATACCTATTAATGTATTAGGTGAGGCTCTGTCCATATGTATCACTGAGTTGATGTATTCTGCTAACATTTAACTGCAATGTAGAGAATCCTCTTTATTCTGTTTGTCTAACAAAAAGTGTGCTGTGATCTAGGTTATTTGTACTGCAGCCTCTTATTATAAGAACATAATCAGAATCAGAAATAACAGTAAATATTGAATCAGAAAATAATAGTAAATATTGAAGAACTAAGACCAGTACTGGGCAAACTTGCACTGTCTGTGTCTGTATATGGCCGTTTTGTGGAGGATGGGCTGGGGAGGGCTTCAATGGCTGGAATGGTGTAGATGGACTGGAGTGAGCTTTGACGGAGACTTCAGTAGTTGGAACCTAAGAACAGTACAAGGCAGAGCTTTAGATTCTTGCCCAGAAATAGCTAATAAGAAGAAGGACCCCCCCCCCCCCAACAAATTTTTAGATTGAATCAGTTTGGGCAGACCAGATGGACGGGTCTTTATCTGCCGTTATCTACTTTGTTACTATGTTACTATAAGTATCGACACTCATTCAGGAATCTTCAGGCTATTGATCTGTGCACTCTCTCTGCCACTGTCTCTTCCCCCTCCTCTCTAACACTACTCTATGTAAATCTATGAATGAAGCAGTCTTGTCTTATAATACTAGTCTCTCCTCTGCTTTTGATACCTTTGCTCCTCCCATGTCACTTCCTGTAAGGTGCGCTTCAGCATTAGCTGACCTCTAAGATCTGCTACTTATGTTTCTGTGCCCGATCTGCTGAATGTCTCTGGCTGAAATCCCACACTCATGCTGACTTTGTTCACTTTGGATTCCTGCTGACTGCCTTCCAATCCACCCTTTCACTTGCAAAACAAGACTACTTCTCTTGGATCCAACCCTCACTGTCTTTTTGCCATGCTCAACTCTCTACTCAATGTGCCCTCACCTCTGACTCCTCCTTCACTTTCTCCCCAGACTATGGCTGAGTACTTCCACAACAAAGTTCACAAGATTAACCTTGAGTTCTTGTCTGAATTGCCTCCACCTCTGCATACCCTCCTCCCATTTGACCCGCTGACCCACCACAGACCCTTGCCACCTTTTCTTCCTTTTTCAAAATCAGAGGAGGAAACTGTTCATTTTCTCTCCTCCTCCAAACTCACTACCTGTTCCTCTGATCCCATCCTCACCTGTCTACTGATCATTATTTCTCCCAATGTCATCCCCACTAAGTGCCATATCCTCAACCTATCGCTTTCTACTGCGGCTGTACCTGATGCCTTCAAATATTCCATAGTTACGTCGCTCCTCATAAAACTATTGCTGGACCCTACGTGTCCCTCCAATTATCGCTCTGTCTCCCTTCTCCCCTTCTTTCCATGCTACTCGAACGAATAGTTCACCGCCATTGTCTTGACTTTCTTTTGTCTTGTGCTATTCTCGACCCGCTTCATTCGAGCTTTTACCCTCTCCATTCTACTGAAACTGCCCTTGCTAGAGTCTCCAATGACCTGCTCCTGGCCAAATCCAAAGGCCTCTACTCCATCTTCATCCTCCTTGATCTATCTGCAGTATCTGATACTGTATATTAATGTCTATTCATCGATACGTTGTCCTCGCTTGGATTTCAGGGCCTTGTTATCACATGGTTTTCTTTCTATCTTTCCCATTACACTTGTAGCAAATGCTCTGGAGGATCCTCCTCCACTGCCATTCCTCTATTGGTAGGCATACCTCAGGGCTCTGTCCTGAGACCACTTCTCTTCTCCATCTACATTTCTTCCCTTGGCACTCTAATCTCCTCCCATGGCTTCTAGTACCATCTCTATGGTGACAACTCACAAATCTATCTCTCTACGCCTGAAATTTCTATGGAAATCCAGGCCCAAGACAGCCTGTTTTGCTGACATTGATACCTAGATGTTTTGTTTTTTTAATTTTATATTTATCTTTATTTAACATCAAAAAAGAACACTTTTGAAAAGGAAAAATAACATCCAAAAGTAAATATTACTTATGATATCCATAAATGTACAATGGAAATAGTCCACAACTAAGGAGAGAGATTCAAGCACTGTCAAGGGTAGTTGAGTTCAGGAAAAATGAAAACATCACAATATACAGAGCAAAATCAGTTGTATATATAACTAAATGGTCTGGACAGTGATAACTGTAGGCATCTCTGGGGCTACAGAAGCAGCCTTACTCTCCAAGAAAAACTGTAATTGATAAGGTTCATTAAAAACATATCTAATAGCTTGATAATTAATACAGCATTTACAAGGAAAGCACAGTTGGATGGTAGCTCCTAAACTCAATACAGATTGATGTAACATTAGAAATTTTTTCTGCCGGGACTATGTCCACTTAGAGACATCAGGGAAAATAGTTACTTTACTACCAAAAAATTCAACATTCTCGGCTCTAAATAAGACAAAGAATTGCTTTTTGTCTTGTAAAAAGACAAAAGTCACAAGAAGTGTAGCCCTTGCAGAAATTTCAGATTGTGAAGATTCTAGGATTTCTGTAATATTGAGTTCTGCTGATTGATGTTCCAAATCCTGTTTTTCTTTAGGAATATTTAAATAATACAATTTCTGTAGTGGAGGCATAACTGTCTCAGGATACTTTAGGACAGAAGTCAAGAACTGTTGAAATAATTCCTTAGGTGATTGTAGTCTGGAGACTGGAAAATTAATCAATCTTAAGTTTAAATTCCTGTTTGCATTCTCCAGGTTCGCAATCTTCCTAACCAGCCATGCTTTATCCTTATAATACAAATTAGAGGTATTTTTAAACTTCAAGACCTGTTTCTCAACTTTGTCCATTCTTTTGTCGTGATGTTGAATTTGTAGCTCTAAATTAGTTATTTGAGTTGAAGAAGTTTATGAAACAGAAATAAAGTGAGAGCATACCCTGTGAAGTTTTTCAGTAGCCTCCCAGATTTCTTTCATGTATATCACTGAAAGTTTTTTCAGCGGGTTCAGAAAAGAGAAGAGAGATGTTGAAGAGACTGCAACCATCGGGTCCACTTTAGAATTTCCACCTCCCAAGCCAGGCTGAATTTCAGATTCCCAGTCGCTGTAGAACGAAGCTGGAATTCCAGCGAAGGTAACACTGCCTCCGGGGTCAAGGGTGAGCTAATCAACACTGGCAGAATAAGAATCATCTCCGCTGCTTCCTGCAGCGCCATTGGCGTCCCTGACAACATCCCGGGGCGTGGGGGAACTCGTGGAGCAGCTGGGCTCAGCAAAACTTCACTGTCTGAAGTCGAGGTCAACCCCCCTCGATCTGCCGGAGCACCCCATACAACTGGAACAGCATAGGTGGTGATTGTTGACTGGTGCATTAGTGATGTAGAAGGGAAGGCAGGAAGTCCACCTCTCTGTTTTCCTCTTCACTTCAGCATAAAAATATAACAAGAAAAAGCAAGTTTAAAGTATTATTTTGCCGGTGTAGCAGGAACTTCCTTCTATGCGACTTGCTCCATTGCCATCTTGAATCCTCCGCTACCTAGATACAGTGGCGTACCAAAAGGGTGAGGGGGGGCGGTCTGCCCCGGATGCATGCCCCAAGGGGGTGCACAACTGGCCACCCACCTGGGAATAGGCTGCCACTGCCGCCATTGGGAACAAGCCAGCGCCGAGTTTTTCCTCCCTGCTTTTCTTCCCCGTGGGGCCGACCAACTCTCGCCACCCGACATCAATTCTGACGTCAGAGAGGACATTCTGGGCCAGCCAATTGCTGCCTGGATGGCTAGGAACATCCTCTCCGACGTCGGGCGGCAAGAGTTGGTTGGCCCCACGGGGAAGAAAAGCAGGGAGGGAGAACTCAGCGCCAGCCTGTTCCCGATGGCAGCAGGTGCAGCCTTTCTCCGGCGGCAGTGGCAGCAGCATGTTTCCCAATGGCGGTGGCATGAGGGAGGGCAGGGAGAAAGAAAGAAAGAAAGAAAGAAAGAAAGGGGGCAGGAAAGGAAGAAAAAAATGGGGCACAGAGAGAGAGAAAGACAGACATAGAGAAAGAAAGGGGGCATGGAGAGAGAAAGAAAGAAGGGGCAGGGTGAAATAAAGAAAGAAATGGGACACGGAGAGAGAAAGACAGACATAGAGAAAGAAAGGGGGCATGGAGAGAGAAAGAAAGAAGGGAGCAGGATGAAAGAAAAAAAAGAAAGAAATGGGGAAAGGACAGAGATAGAAAGACATACAGAAAGAAAGGGGGCATGGAGAGAGAAAAAAAGAAGGGGGCAGGATGAAACAAAGAAAAAGTTGGGGGAGGGAATGAAGTCTGGAAGCATACAGCAGGCTGAAAGAAGGGAAGAAATACTGGATGCACAGTCAGAAGAATAAAGTGCAACCAGAGACTGATGAAATTACCATGGAAAAATTATTTTATTTTCAATTTAATGATCAAAATGTGTCCGTTTTGAGAATTTATATATGCTGTTTATATTTTGCACTATGGCCCCCTTTTACTAAACCGCAATAGCGGTTTATAGCGCAGGGAGCCTATGAGTGTCGAGAGCAGCGTGGGACATTCAGCGCAGCTCCCTGCACTAAAAACCACTATCGCGGTTTAGTAAAAAGGGAGGGGGTATATTTGTCTATTTTTGTATAATTGTTACTGAGGTAACATTGCATAAAGACATCTGCCTTGACCTCTTTGAAAACCCGCGGAATATAAATGATAATTAGCATTTTCTCTGCGTACAGTGTGCTTTGTGTTTTTAAAATTTTATTGTTGGTAGATCATTTTGACTTGGCCACAAAGGTAAGGGGGAGGGAGGGGAGCTGCTGAAAGACATCTAGTAATCCTTGCAGGCTTGACTGTGCAGGGAATTATTTTTGGAAAATCATGTTTTGTTATGTGACTGGCATTATTTAGACTTTAATTTCTATGAATGACTAGATTGAAAATGATATAAAATTACTTGCTTGTTTTTATGTGCGTGCACTGAAGGAAAGTAGAAACAGTGTGGGCTGAGGACGCTGAAGGGAAATAGGGAAGTGAGAGTGGGGAGAAGACGCTGATTTATAAATTGACAATTGTACAGAATATTGTTTCTTTTTATACTTTAATATAATAAGTTCAATATAAAACAATTCAAGGCTTGTGTGGATGGAATCAGGTGGTTTGCGGGGATGGGGACCGAGTTTACAGGGATTAGTCCAATAAAATGGTATTTTCTTATTTCTCATTATTTGTTTTATTTTTATTTGTTAATTTGTAAAGTGGTGATTGTTATGTATCAGTTTTTTCTAATTTACATCTACTGTCTTTATATTTTGCACAGTATTAGAGGACATGTGTTACTGTTTTGTGGTGTTGTGGTGTTACATTGTATGCAGAGTCTGGTTTCTTGGCGATTCAGTTTAACTTTTGTCTACATATTTCTATTTTTATTTTATGATTATTCTATATTGGGCGAGGGTGTATCTCTGTTCTGTGTGTATGAAAAGAACATAATTTTCAGTTGGCATTGACTGCAGGATCAATTGACTGTGCGGGATCTGGCTTGTTTAGTTTTACAATGTATGTTTTGGTGTTCTAGTGCTCACTGCAGTGTTTAAGATGCTGCCTTTTCCTAGGTACACTCTTGTGCGATATGTGGATTGTTACTAAAAATCATATTTTTCATATAGATGGGGGAGGAGGGTCAAAAAAATGATGGACCCCGGGTGTCACATATGCTAGGTACGCCACTGCCTAGATATTCCACCGCCATCAAAAATTAAACATGGCCAAGATAGAGCTCATTACCTTTCCTCCTAAACCTACTACTACTATTACTTATCATTTCTATAGCGCTGCTAGATGTATGCAGCACTGTATTTTAAACATGTAAGAGACAATCCCTGATCAACAGAGCTTTCAATCTAATTAAAACAGAGAAACAGGTCAAATAGGGGTTAGGGAAAGGGAATACATCCAAGGGAATAGGGGTATAGTCAAGAAAGAGGGATGGATAGATAGATAGATAGATCCAAGAAACCTCTCCCCTCCCTCTGTTCTTTGGTTCAGCGGATAATGCTCTCATCTTCCCTGTCTCGTTGACTCGCAGCCTCGGGGTCATCTTTGACTCAACTCTCTTCTTCTCTTTGCTTTTCAAACAGAACACCAGAACTTGTCTCTTCTTTCTATACAATATCACTAAAATCCAGACTTTTCTTTCTGAGCACGCTGCCAAGACCCTCATCCATGCTCTCATCACCTCTCACCTGGACTACTGCAACTTACATAGTAACATAGTAGATGATGGCAGATAAAGATGCGAATGGTCCTCCAGTCTGCCCAACCTGATTTAATTTAAATTTTATTTCTTCTTCTTAACTATTTCTGGGCAAGAATCCAAAACTCTGCCCAGTACTGTGCTTAGGTTCTAACTACTGAATTCTCCATCAAAGCTCACTCCAGCCCATCTACACCATCCCAGCCATCGAATCCCTTCACAGCCCATCCTCAACCAAATGGCCAAGTCCCGACTCCGTCCCTTCTGCCTTGCTGTGCTATATGCCTGGAACAACCTGCCTGACTCGCTACATCGGACTCCATCTCTGGTGGTATTCAAATCCAGGCTAAAAGCTCACTTTTTCAAAGCTGTGTTTAAATCTTAACCCTACTAACTTGTAAAACACCATAATTGTTTGTCATTTTCTCTGTAGACCCCCCTACTCTCTCTGCCTCTTGTTCCCTTGCATTTCCCTACATGAGCAGCATATACAGTATTAATTCACCCTTTATGTCCTGTGTGTCTGTAATAATTAGATTGTAAGCTCTTTTGAGCAGGGACCGTCTCTTGTGCGTCTAACATACAGTGCTGAGTGTGTCTGGTAGCACTACAGATATAATATATAGCAGTAGTAGTAGAATGAAGGTCCAAGAAATGTATCCTGTTCAAATGAACACAGTATGTTTCCATTAATCCCTATGCAGTCTATAAAATTTGAAAGCTGGTAATAATAATAATAATAATAATAACTTTATTCTTGTATACCGCAATACCATGGAAGTTCAATGCGGTTAACAATAGAAGAGACTGTACATTTACAGCGATGATACATATTACAGTGTTGTTACATTTACAGAGATGTTACATAAATAGCAGTAATAAAAAGGCATATACTAAAGAAGAGACTGTACGTATACAGCGATGTTACATATTATAGCGGTGATACATTTACAGTGATGTTAAATGTGAGGCAATGAAAAGGCAGGGCAATTAGATAAAACAGAGATTGAGAAAGAGAGGCCATAGAGGCTTGGGAGGGGGGCGTAGTCAGAGGGAATGGAGGCATGTCGAGGTCAGTAGGGTGCAGGGAAGGAGGGAAGGCAGCGTTAGCGGAATTTGTCGAAGAGGTAGGTTTTTAGTGACTTCCTGAACAGGTGGTAGGGCGGGGAGTTGGAGATGAGGGTGGTAAGGCAATTGTTCCATTTGCCCGCTTGGAATGCTAGGGTTCTATCAATGAATCTCTTGTAGAGGCAGCCTTTTAGGGAGGGAAAGGTGAATAGGTGGGCGTTTCGTGTGCGAGAGGGGCCTGCTATTTCAAGGTGCTCAGACAAGTAGATTGGGGAAGATCCTGTTAGAGTTTTGAAACAGAGGCAGGCGAACTTAAAGATGATCCTTGCCTCTACTGGAAGCCAATGGAGTTTGGTGTAGTAGGGGCTAACATGGTCGTATTTTTTGAGATCATAGATGAGGCGGATGGTAGTATGGCAAAGGCTACCAATATTGTCAGGTTTGTAAAACACTTTAAAATAAGCTGTTTCACTCATCCTGGAAAATTTGTTGTCAGGGCCCTAATTCCGTATGAAAGGAATGTTGTTTCATTTCAGAACCAAAGATTTCCGACAAGATGGAGCATGAGCTTTCTGAAAGGGGAGCGCTTTTTGTTTTTTTTTCACACAAACATGCTCAGACATAGCTTTCCATTCAACTAATTAAGTTGTTTTAAAGCAAACTGGTCAAACAGTGACATCTTGGTAGGGAGCCATGGAATTGATGGCAAGCTATAGAAGATAGAACATTTACAGGGTGACTTCTGCCATTGTTTGCCCTGGCTGATTCTTTTCCACTTGGTCAATGCTGCCAGAGTGACCCCAAACAACTGGAAGAATTCAAAGCCACTGACCTCAAGAGATGCCGTTAGGAAGGCAACCACAGAATAGGATTTCATGGTTTGGAGCCAAATTTACGCTCTCCTACCAAGTCCTGATGCTCACAATATTTTATGTGTATGTTTTCTTCCTGTCATTAGCATATTGTTAAAACAGCTTAAATAAAGAGAGAACACTGCCATAAGGCATTGCTATAAATAACGCTGCCTGTGTTTGTGTGAGAATCACAGCTCTTTTTCATAAAAGATGTGATTGATCGAACAGGACATAATTCTGTGGAATTATGGTGGTTCCTCTAGCAGAATGACAGCGAATAATTAACCGAGAAGTGAATATGTTTCACTTTGTGAAAGTAAACAGGCTAGATGATGATCTCTGCTACCAAAACATTTTTTTTTTTTTTTTTAATTCTTGGTGCAACTTCAACAGTTTTTCTTCAGAGTTTTCATTGAATAATTGGAACACTTCAGCATCTGGCATGTGATTATGAAGTTTTCATAAGACCACAAGTATACATACAATGTTATAACCACCTAACTCCTCTCCTCAGTTCATTATCTTGGCTTCCTATCCATTTCCGCATACCGCTCAGACTTCTGTCACTTATCTACTAATGCATTAACTCTGAAGCTTCGCATTACTTCTCTCTACACGCTTCCTCATCAACTCGTTACCATTATACTTGAGGTCTGAAAAATCTCTTAAGACCTTTAAGTCTGAAATAGAAGCCTACTATTTTAAAATGGCATTTGACGTGGCCTCTTAATTGGATTATTTTTACTTCGGTTAACGTTTATATTTTTTTTTAAAAAAATTATCTTATAACCTTTTCCATTTGTTATTTATCCTACCGTTCTTCACTAAACATTGTACATCTCTTGTCTTGGTCATTATACCCCGTCTGATTTGTTTTGGTTTTTGGTTTTTATTTTTACTGAATTTTAACTTTTGCCCTTGATTTTATCCTTGTAAACCGCTTTGATTTAAATTTTTGTTAAAAATTGTTGTATATCAAATAAAATAACTAACTCCATTCATCTGGTATATAAATTCTATGCATTTGTATACATTTGATGATTTATTTATATACTTATCTACACTGTTCTTCTCCATTGCTGGTTTTCATTTCCAATCTTTGCCTAACATTCAAGATCCTACATGGCATTCTTCCTCCCCTAATTTCACTATCCTGGAATTCTTCGAGACCTGACACTACCAGATCCACCCAAAAACTTAAACTATCTTTCCTTAAAAGGCGTCATTTATGCAGGTAAATTAGGGAAATCCCTTTTCTTCAAATTCACTGAGCTTTGGAATAACCTTCCTGCCCCGCTGCGGAATCTAGGCTCATTCCAATTATTCCAAAAGCATCTGAAAACCTGGCTTTTCTCTAAAATGTAAAGCTATCTATCTAAAATGTAAAGCTATCTATCCTCTTTATAACCTCTAATTTCTTATTAGGTCTTTCCCTCATTTATTGAATTACCTGTAAACTGTGCCAAGCTCTATCCTTATGGAGAGGATGGGGTATACAAACTTAAGGTTTAGTTTAGTTTAGTTTAATCTGGCTCTACTGTTTGCCTTAAATATACTTCCTGAACTGATAAATAGTGTTTTTTTTTTCTGGCTATATTCAAATCCAAATGAAAAGCTCACCTTTCTGAGGTTGCATTTACATTTTGACCACTTTATAATATATTGTGCCAGTATCTTTTGTTTCTCATGTATGTTTGTCTTGTAAGCTCTGTTGAACAGGGATTGTCTCTAATACATGTCTGTTTGGTGCTGTGTATGCTTGGTAGCGTTCTAATAATGGTAGTGGAAATACTCTACTAATGGGTACCTAATTTGATTTAAATTAGATCGTATCCAAAGTAGAAAGGTACTGAGCTTGAGATATTGATTATATCAATATTAGTTGCCTTTATTCACCAAACCCAATTCAGACCTATTGAACTTAAGACAGACCTGACTCCATCGGGATTCCCATTTTTAAAGCCAGGTTTTGAGTCTGAGCAGCGTAATTCACGTCTCACTTCTGAAGGTTAAAAAGTGATGTGAGAGATGCCAAAAAGTCAAGAGATCATCTTGAACCTCTTTTCTTCCTCCCACCTGGTAAAATATGCACAGCTAAGATAGCTATAAGCTAGACCAGTGGTTTTCAACTCAGTTCTCAGAAACCACCTAGTCAGTTGAGTTTCCAAGATATCCACAATGAATATGTATGTATGATGAAACAGGAAACTCCAAGCCATGATTGTTGCAGTTGCCATATTCAAGTAAATAAATTGGACTTTTTAGCCTTTGTGCTGTGGCTTTCTTCAGCGTATGCTGTGAGGTCTACAGTTTTTCTTTAAATAGTGAATTCCTAAACCTGATACTTCTTGGGATTTTGCCAAGTACTTGCGATCTGGCTTGGCTATTGATGGAAGCAAGATATGGGACTAGGTAGATCTTTAATCTAACCTAGTAGAGCAATTCTTATGTTCTTATGTCTAAGGGCTCCTTTTACTAAGCTGCGTTAGGGCATTAACGTGCAGAATAACGTGTGCTGAATTGCCATGCACGCTAGACCTTAATGTCAGCATTGAGCTGGCATTAGTTCTAGCCACGTAGCATGCGGTAATATCCTGCATGCGCTAAAAATGCTAGTAAAAGGAGCCCTAAGTTTGTACCTAGGCCAATGGAGGGTTAATTGACTTGCCCAAGATCACAAGGAGCATAGCAGGATTTGAACTGAGCTTTTCCAGCTGACAGCCTGGTGCTCTAACCCAGTGTTTTTCAACCGCTGTTCCGCGGCACACTAGTGTGCCGCGAGATGTTGCCTGGTGTGCCGCAGGGCCGTCGGGCCCGGAGCTGACAGGGGGGGCGCCAGTAGCTCGCCAAGGCAAAGTGAGTCGATCACCCAGGACTCACTTTGTCTTGGCGATCTAATCTATCGAACCGATAAGTCTTCTTCTCCCCAACGTCAATTCTGCAGTCGGAGAGGAAGTTCGGGCCAGCCAATCGCTGCCTGGCTGGGCGGAACTTCCTCTCCGATTGCAGAATTGACATCAGGGAGAGCATGCGTCGGCGTCGGCTTTGGGGCCTGTTATCCATTGGTGGGTCCTGTTCCCCGATGGCAGTGGCAGTGGCAGTGGCTTGGGGAACGGCAGGGAAAAAGAAAGAAAGGGGGCAGGCAGGGAAACAGAAGGAAAGAAGAGAAACAGAAAAAAAGAAAGAAAGGTCAGGGAGAGAGGAAGAAAAAGTTGGGGGAGGTGTGGAGGAGAGAAAGCATACAGGCTGATAGAAGGGAAGAAAGATTGGATGCACAGTCAGAAGAAGAAAGTGCAACCAGAAATCACCAGACAAGGTAGGAAAAATGATTTTATTTTAAATTTAACAAAGTGGAGGCAGTATTACCACAGTTTTCAAAGGAATTTGCCCAAATAACTTAATAGTTAACTGGGTAAATTCCCAGAGATGAAAACTTCCCTTCACTTACTATGCACAGTTCTGCTGTCTATATTTTACAATATGGTCACCTTTTACTAAACCGCAATAGTGGTTTTTAGCGCAGGAAGCCTATGAGCGTCAAGAGCAGCGCTGGACATTCAGCGCAGCTCCCTGCGCTAAAAACTGCTATTGTGGTTTAATAAAAAGGATGGAGGGTATATTTGTCTATTTTTGTATGCTATAAAAACCAAATACAGAGAGAGACTGAGAGCTGTTGACGAAGAGCTACGTGTGTGTCTTTCTTAGATTCCAGCCAGAATATCAGCTTTGTGTTCAGCCAAACAGGCCCAGGTTTCGCACTGAATAAAGTATTTTATAATTTTTATAATTTTTATTTCGTAATAAAGTAATTATAAAATACTTTCTTTGTGTTTATTTGATTCCTATTCAAGAGAATTACTTTATATATAGTCAATATAGGCAGAGAGTTAAATTTTTTAACATTTTCTAATGGTGGTGTGCCTCGTGATTTTTTTCATGAAACAAGTGTGCCTTTGCCCAAAAAAGGTTGAAAAACACTGCTCTAACCAGTAGATTACTCTTCCACTCTATTCTGGACATTAGTGTTTGGGACATCAGAGTGACTAGGAGTCTCTTCGACTTGGTTAAATCACTCTGGAAGGCAGGGCCAAGATGGCGAATGAGATGGGTATCTGAGTTTGAGCTCTATATATTTGGGTATAACCTATGTTTTTTTTTACCAACCAGAGCATCTGAGGGCGTTTATTAATTTAAAGAAGTTGTCTGCCTGAATTTCAAGTTGTTTATTTGATTGCTATTTAAGGATTGTATTAGGGCTTAAATCATGTTAAGCCCTTTTCTTATATATTTGTTACCTTTTTTTCTCCTTATTATCTAGATAATAATAATAATAACTTTATTTTTGTATACCGCAGTACCAGAATAGTTCAGAGTGGTTTACATGGCAAGAGACTGTACATCTGCAGCGAAGTTACAAATAAGTCAATCAATATAGCTTAGCAAGTCAGGAGCAGGCAAGAAGGAGATAGTGAGGTTATAAACAAGTCAATCAGCGTAACTTAGGAAGTCGGGTGCAGGTAGGTAGGAGGTGAAGGTAGGTAGGAGGCAGGTAGGTGGAAGGAACACGGCATAGTTAAAGGTAGAGGGGGAAGGGGGGTCCTAAGAACTTAAAATTGTATTTAGAACTTTAAATTGTAGTTGTAGTTGTCTATACAGTTCAAACTCCAACAGTTTTGCAAGCCATAGAATACCCACTACTGGACAATAATTTTCCACCTTTGAAAGATCAGAACCAGCAGATTTTAGAATAGGAGTCAAAGCAATCTCTTCCAAGATTAGTTTAATATTCAAATGCAGATGACATTATGGGAGGAATTCATCAATGTGTGCTTTTGTAACGATGGGTTATTCAACCACCAGTCATACTATTTTAGCATGGGTCCCATTCTATTTATTGACACCTTGTGCTATAACAACCCATCTTAACAGTAGCACACATTGATGAATCCCCCCATATCAAGTTTCAAGTTTATTAAAATTTGATATACTGTTTATAAATTATCTAAGTGGTGTACATGATTATAAAACTAAAATTATAAAATTAAAAGGTAATCACAATAACTGAGAAAGACAAATACATATATAGAAAAAAAAAGGGGGGGGGGAAGAATACAATATTCATTAGGAAAGAAAGACTAAAACCGCTAGCGCAGCTTTTTAAAAGGAGCCATATATTTTCTAATTTATTGAAAGTAAATAGCATCACTTTAGATTTGGTGATGTTTAGAGAAAGCATGTTATCATTTAACTAGTTGGTTATTTTTTTCTAATTTTTTGTTGATCTCTTGAATATCTATCGCGTTTTGGGGATGAAGCAGTTGAATATCGTTCACATAAGCATAGATAGTGAATCCAATCGATTGGCTTAAGGTCATTAGAAAGATATTGAATAACAGTGGAGACAGTATTGATCCTTGAGGTACCCCGTAATCCTGTGTATAGGGGTGGATAATCCATTTTCAGTAATAACCTTGTAAGAGGAATCAGAAAAATAAGAAGAGAACCAGTCTAAGGCTTTCCCTGAGACCCCAATAGATTGAAGTCTTTAAATTAAAAGATGATGATCAATAGTATAAAAAGCTGCTGGGAGGTCTAATGAAATTAATATTATTGATTTCCTATGGTCTAGGTAATAAATAATTGAAGAAGTAAGACAAATCAAAGAATATTCCATTGAATGATTTGATCTGAATCCAGTTTGGTTTGGGTGGAGTGTGTTTGTTTTCTCTACAACATCTGAAAGTTGATTAAAGGCAATTTTTTTTCCATAATCTTTGCAAGAAATGGAAGATTAGCTATAGGGTGATAATTTGAGCAATTGGTTTTGGGGTCCTTGATATCTTTTATTTTGGGGTAAATTGTTGCTGCTTTCCATGATTTGGGTATTATATTTGTGGTTAAACTGTCAGTGATCAGATGTAAAGTCCAAAGATTGAGAAGTAGCATTTGAGCATTGTTGGGGAGATTGAGTCATAGGAGGAACCAGAGAGGTTCATGGTTTGCAAGAGACATTGAATTTCTGCCAAGGAGGGTATGGAAAAAGTAGAGAATTTACTAAGAGTAAGTTACAAAATTTCTGTAGGTAAGTTTGGGTCTGTGTTTGAAGTAGAAAGTGGCATTTGTTGCAAATTCTTTGTATTTTATCGATAAAATAGTTGGCTAGTTCTTGTTAATTTCTCTACACTCTTAATGGATAATGGACCAAAATAAAATTTTGGGTGAATTGTTTTCAATTATGGTTTAGGGCTCCTTTTACTAAGGTGCACTAGTGTTTTTAGCGCACACACAAGATTAGCACGTGCTATAGCGCGCACTAGCCAAAAAATTACCACCTGCTTAAAAGGAGGTGGTAGCGGCTAGCGCACGTGGCATTTTAGTGTGTGCTATGCACGCGCTAAAACTGCTAGTGCGCCTTTGTAAAAGGAGCCCTTAATATTGAAATGACAAAACTATTGTGGTTTAGATTGCTGACTATGGATTTATTTTGAACGTAAACTCATAATTGAAAATATGGATCATACATTGAAGCTCTTTTTGAATGTTCTAAGAGTTATATTAGACCTTCATTTGGGGCCCCTTTTACAAGGTCACAGTAGTGATTCTCCCATGGCAAATGCACTGAAGCCCGTAGGAATTGAATGGGCTTCAGTAAATTTGCCGGGACAAAATTGCTACCGCAGCTTTGTAAAAAGGACCCCTAATTATCCCTCTTTTTTACAAAACTGGGGTAGTGGCCGCCATACAGCAAACACTCTGATACCCATTAAATCCCTATGGGCATCAAAGCATTTACATCAGCAGCTGCCGCTACCAAGGCTTTGTAAAAAGAGCCTTATATCACCACAGATTTCAAACAGTGCAAAAATATTATTTAAAATGCATCAACTTTACCATATTAAAAATTATTTTCTGTAAGAACATCTTCAACTTGTAGATCAGGCAACCATAATATCATAGTAAGATATTTTTATTTGCATTACTTGGATTGTCCCGATATTTTAATGAAAGGGCTACATAGAAACTTAGAAACATTATAGCAGATAAAGGCCAAATGGCCAATCCAGTCTGCCCATCTGCAGTAACCATTATCTCTTCCTCTCTCGTAGAAATCCCATGTGCCTATCCCATGCTTTCTTGAATAGAGACACTGTCTCTGTCTCCACCACCTCCTCTGGGAGACCATTATATGCATCTACCACCCCTTCTGTAAAAAAGTATTTCCTTAGATTACCACTCAACTTCATCCTATGCCCTTTCATTCCAGAGCTTCCTTTTAAATGAAAGAAATTCAACTCATTCACATTTATGCCATGTAGGTATTTAAATGTCTCTATTATATCTCCCCTCTCCCGCCTTTCCTTCAAAGTATACAGATTAAGATCTTTAAGTCTGTCCCCATACACCTAATGACGAAGACCACTGACCATTTTAGTAGCCTTCCTCTGGACCAACACTATCCTTTTTATATCTTTTTGAAGGTGCAGTCTCCAGAGCTGTACACAATATTCTAAATGATGTCTCATCAGAGTCTTCTACAGGAGCATCAATACTTCCTTTTTCCTACTGGCCATACCTCTTCCTATGCACCCTAGCATGCTTCTAACTTTCACCATCACCTTTTTAACCTGTTTGGCCACCTTAAGATCATCATATACAATCACACTCAAGTCCCACTCTTCTGTCGTGCACATAAATTCTCCCCCCCCAACTGTACCGTTCCTTCGGGTTTTTGCAGCCCAAATACATGACCTTGCATTTCCTAGCATTAAATTTTAGCTGCCAAATTTCAGACCATTCCTCAAGCTTCACTAGGTCTTTCTTCATCTTATTCACACCATCCGGGATGACTACTATATTGTAGATTTTGGTATCATCTGCAAAGAGGCAAATCTTACCAACAGCCCTTCAGCAATATCGCTTATAAAAAATGTTTAAAAGAACAGGCCCAAGAACAGAACCTTGAGGCACACCACTGGTAACATCCCTTTCCTCAGAGCGATCTCCATTGACCACTACCCTCTGTCCTCTTCCACTCAACCAGTTCCTGAACCAGCCCGTCACTTTGTGGCCCATCCCAAGGACACTCAGTTTATTTATTAGATGTCTATGTGGAACATTGTCAAAAGCTTTGCTAAAATCTAAATACACCACATCTAGTTCACTCCCTCTATCCAATTCTCTAATCACCCAATCAAAGAAATTGATCAGATTTATCTGACAAGACCTACCTCTAGTGAATCCGTTACCTCTGGTCCTGTAATCCACTAGATTCCAGAAACTTCACCATTCCATTCCATTCCAGTTTAGCTTGGCAGTATTTTGCCGGCCGATTATCAGAATGGCTCACCGTGGTCTTTTCTGAGCTTCCTGGCAAACTCTGACTCTGCCATGCAAAAGTATTACAATGAGGTCATAAATATTAAAGTGGTAGTAGAATGGACTCATCAATATTTAAAGGAGCACTCCAAGTAATTCACTATCATCGCTGGGTGATTCCCCAAGTGTGGCACCAGCTTTTGATGACCAAAAATTACCAGCTTGTCCAGGGGTGCTGGCACTGTGCAAGGCGTATCTCATGTGTGTGTTTCTAGCTATGGCTCATCATAAAATAAAATTTAAAAAACACTTTTCAGATAGTATTTTTGGGGAAAAAAGATTTCAAAAACACGCTTCTCGAGCACGTGTTTTAAAGGTGTATTATGCGTGCTCATTGAAAGCCAACACTTTTATCTCCCTTCCTTTCCCTTCCCCTTCATCCAATAGCAGTGGCACACCTATGATTGACATATCAACATAGCATTTGCTGGTAGTTCTCTGCCCCTCATATCCACCCATGCCATCCTATGACATGTGCAATATATTGTGCTCCAATAATGCAACTACACGATATGCATGCCTACAGTGTAGCTTTTCCCGGCACATGTATGCCTCTTACCGTGATCTATTTTACGCATGTGCCAATCATTATCACTAGTGACTGATCTCATGCAAATTTGGCGACCCTCCTCGAACATCATTTGCATGCGCGGTTTTTCGAGAATGACTCTTCTTTTTGAAATCATTACATTTACAGCCGTGGCAGTGGCCCGTCGGATTTTACTGCCAATATTACAGAATCTTCTTCTGTGTTTTTCATTCATGATCACTCTTTTCAGCCCCTACTGACTTATGCAAATGAGGCTCCCCGGTCAGTCGCCGCACCTGGTTCCGCATCCCTCTAAGGCTGCTCCTGATTGACAGGTGTCTAAATTCAAGTTCTTCCCTAATCTTGTCACAGAAGCTATTTCACTTGATGTACAATATCATGATTTTGGAAGCATGTGCCCATGACATGACTTCCGACTATCTGCTATTATTCCTGTGTAGTTACATGTCTAACATGATGACTATCTCTAAAGAAGCCATGTGTTGTCATAATATAGCATCATTAAACCAAGTGTTTAAAGCAGTTTTAGCAGAGCCAGAACATGAACAACAAAACCCACCAATTACAGTGTCATTTTGTGTAGTTGCTAAGGTTTCAAATGTCTCCAACTTTCTCTGGTAGGCCATATTGAGCGTGTCACAGTGAACATCTGAGATGCCAATTTGCTAGCGATGTGCAATTCTCTCTCCTTTTTTAATATCTGAGAAGAAAGAGTTCTTTATAATAATTTGGCTCAAATGTCTACACACATTGCTCCAGCGTCTGTAGCAGCATGTGTTTCTAGGATTGTTCTGGAAGAGAAAATGCAGAAACAGCAGGGAGCAGAAGATAAACAGGCAATTCGTGACTCATTAAAACAAACATTGGTAGCCAACATTGTGGAGTGTGTGAAGACCCCAGATCCAGCTCGCCTATAAACTTTTTTTACCAGCTGGACTTAGCATCTGTCAGAGTTGGGAAGGAGAGATAATCTGCTAGAAATGATTTCAGTGTGCCGCTTTTATTAACCTGCCACCTTACATAACACTGCTGATTGGGAACCCAGGGAACTGTTTGAACAATGACACAGCTTATTGTTGGAATATTACAGCTTCACTAATAAAGAATGCTTTTTTTTTTTTTTTTTTAAACAAAGGCAACTCTTCTTAAAAATCATACTGAGATATCACTTGAAAATTTCTATAGTTTTTGGTTTTTTTAAAAGCAATATATGTGTTAGGAGAAAAACACTGACATCTTTTTGTTTCACTGTTCTGAACACTTCATATTTAAGAACTCTGGAGAATAACACTATTTTTATAAAGATATTTTCACTTCATTGTTATAAACCAACCACAAGGAAACAAATGCCACACTGGTACTTTTCTTAGCATCATTCATGTTTCTATATTGCATCTATGTAGAGATATATTTATAGAGAGAACATATTTCAGTGACGGAATGTCTGTCAATTGTTTTCTGAAGGTAGTTACTTAAAAGCACTCAAAGTTTTCATATCACTTATATACAGGGGTTCAACTTGTTGTTTGTTTGGATTTTTTTTCTTTTAAATTAAGGACAACCATAACATTTCCCTCCTGTACAAGCAGCACTGCTGTTTTATTGTAATGAACTGAAAATTTAACTATGTAATAGAATTTTTCTGGTTAGTATCGCAGACGGATGTGGTGGTAGAATATTCAGTCAAAATAAAGTGATATAGTATCGCAAACAGGGATTTATTCTAATATTCTTGCTTGGTAGCTCAAGAAAGAGAAAGCCAGAAAGTTGAGTGTGTTTAATTTTCCTCCCCTTTATTTGTACCATTTCCAGATATCATGCCAGGAGCTGCAAATTAATGGGGATGTTTACTCTATAGTACCAAAAGTTGCACATGTTCACTTATAAAATATGAATAAGTCAGTCTTTTGTAGTAAAACACAGCATTGCATTTCTTGAAAATGAGAACAGAAAAGACTTTAGAAGAAGACACATTCACAGGAATGCTTCACTTTTTTTTTTTTTTTAAATATAGTGGTTAGCGTATTATTTGTAGTTTTGAAACTTTATTGGTCCCCAAACTAATCTTTTCTGAGTATAAAAACATTAACATATGGTTTAACACAGCTCAGGACTGGAAAGTCCATATCCCAAATGCACATTGTATGCAGGGTGACATTCACACTAAATATCATCCCACAGGGTCTGTACTCCATTTTACCTGGGATTGGAGAGTCATGAAATCTCTGCAAAAGTTGTTCATGATTCAGAACCAAATGGTGCACAGTGCACTGAGATGCTAGCAGTGTATGCTACTGCCAAAGGTTGTGGCTCAAATGTCTCTCTAAGTAACATTAAAAATCTGCTGCTTCATGGCTATGAATTTCAATATTTATAGTGTTCAATAAAATGGTCCGCTGTCAGAGAGAGATGTGCCACTGTGCATTCTCTGAGCAGATGGGCTGCAATATGGCACATTTACATGGACCAGCTGTGGAGTGCAAAAATGAATGCTGGTCATAGGCAGGGTACAGGCACCACATCTGGAATGCCTGCAGACTGGCCTCTGTAGCCATTGTAGTTTCCTTCAGACAAGATGAGGGCTGATTTAAAGCTGCTCACCAGTATATGTTAAGGAGTATCAGGGGTCTTCATTAACACAAGAGACTCCAGTGAATTCTAGGGCCTGGGCATCTGTAAGATTCTGGGAATAGTGCAGTGTAGGGGTGCGTGCGGGTATCCTGAGGATGGCTTCACTCTTGTTCAGGAGAGGTGTTCCATTCTGTCTGCTGTCTGGCCAGAAACAAATTGGAATTTTTTTCTTGATCTCAAATCTGAAATTCTTACTATTTTTTTTTTTTTAACAAAGTCAAATGGGTTAATTTGATTACTGGGGGGGAGGAGTGGGGGACACCTGAGAATAAATGGCTATACAAAAAATTTAAACCGGTGAAAACATGCATAGTTTATTTGGAAAAAAAATTTTGGCTTTATAAGCAAATGGCCATAAGATAAAGTATGACTAAATACTATTCAGGATTGGTAGCAATACTAAATCATCTTACTCTGCACAATAGGCATGGATATATTTTGGAATGTTTTCTCTCATATGTAGTTCAGGCATTTGGGGTTATAACCACTACTACTAATATAAAAAATTTATAGACTACTACACGATGCATGCAGCACCAAACATATACACAGAGAAGTGGCCCTTCTCCATGTGCAGAGTTTCACAGGGGGTAGGGAACGGTTCATGTTTTAAGTGATGGCTTAATTAAGGTCAGAGGCTGCGTTATACAATTGGGAGCACTTTATACTGTTTGGAAATGCTTCAAAGAAACTAGACCTCTGCCCATTAACCATCTATGGAAGAGAATCAGTATATGGGGTGGGGAGGGGCAGAAGGAGAGGGACCCTAAGTGAATTCCTTTAATTAACACAATAGAGATATGCTCTTGGCATCTCGCACAGAGACCAAATCACCAATAAGCAGACGTTTGGAGAGAACAGGAAAGGGCAGTAGATTCTGCAATAAAACCAGCTAACTGCTGATGCAGATGGAAATATTAACCAGGTAGATAAAAACTTCAAACATAATAACAGTTGCCAATTCTTCAAATTGATTATGGTCAGCACTTCTTATCTGGCATGTACCTACTACCAAGCAGTCTATATTTTGAAGCAGAGCTATATTGTTTATGTGCTTGCACCCAACCATATGTCTCAGTGATATTTACTTAAAAGAACTAAATCTGGCCATTGTAATTGGCTGTTTCAGCAATTTCCGGCATATATTGCTGAGATTTAAAAAACAACAGTGCAGGGCTGCACAACCAGCCTGAATTTGTCCCTATGCAAATTGGAAATAGTTCTGAGCAGCAAGGATTCCCCTAACTTTGTCATTCCCTGTGATTGTAGGTTGCCAGGCTGATGCCATATTGGTAGCCACAGCGGCACCTGGATTTAGATCAGACTTGTCAGCTCTGAATCCAAGCAGTGTAGGTTGTCAGGCTGCTGCTTCCCTGTGTTACATCAGCAGCAATGGCTGAGCCAGAAAATTTGATTGGCAAGCTAAGCCAGAGTCCAGCTAAGGAAGCTGGCTCGGCTCTAAGAAACAGGAAGCCAACTTAACTGAGGCAGAAAAATTTACAATTATATAATTCTCACCAAAAATTGAGTTTTCCAACCTTTACATATGTGACTGGTTTGGTTTATTCACTCTGCTTGGGCTTTCTCTTTCTCATTTCTGTCTTTTCCTATCTTTGTTCTGTGTCATGCTTCCTTTTTCTTTTTTTCAGGCATTTCCTGTTGTCCATTCTCTTCTCTTCCATTCCATTTTTCCTCTCTTTGGCAGGCTCTTTTGTGTCTCATTTCCCTTTCCACTGGTTTTGTGTGTACACTGCTCAATAACTCTGGCTGGCGTCCATTGATGACACAAGTCTCTGCAGATCCGTGCGGAGTCCCTGTAGCTGGCGCCCGAGCTGCTGACCTGCCCCCTACAACTAGGGTTACCAGATTTTGGGGAATGAAAATCCGGACCCATGGCCCCTCCCCCAGGCCCGCCCCATTCCATCTGAGTCATGCCCACCCCCCCAGCCCTCCCCCCTCAACCTGGTCGCTTGTCGGGAGGGCATCTGCGCGGGCGCTGGTGTGACGCAGTGATGTTGCACGCATGTGCACATGCATGTGATGTCACCGCATTGCATCCGTGCGTGCGCAGATGCCGTCCCAATGTCATTGCTAGCTGGAAGCTTTTCAAGACCCGGACAAAGTGCTGGGTTTTGAAAAGCCGTCCAGACTCCCAAAAAGGAGGACATGTCCAAGGAAATCTGGACATCTGAACAACCCTACTTACAACCTCTCCCTCATCTGCTCAGATTACTCCAGGTCCTGGTGCAGGAATTGCAGCTTCTGCTGTCGATAGTCATCCAGGTTGATATTGTGGCCCATGAGCCTGTGTGCTACATGCTAGAGCTGATGCCTTTGTCACAGCCCTTCCTTCCAGGAAGGGTAAGCCTACTCACAGCTCTCATCTGTATCCTTGCTAGTATCAGGAACTTGCAGGGTCAGGAGGACAGTGAGTGGGCTTACCCTTCCCAGAAGGAAAGGCTGCGACAAAGGCACCAGCTCCTTCTCCCCATTGTCTCTTCTGGTTCCACATCTGCAATAGGTCCTGCTAGCTGTCCCTCCTCTGTGGCTGGGTTGGCTGCAGTTGGTGAAGCAAGGTCTGTAAGTGGTTCCCCTGATGCAGTTTGTCCTTCTGCCCTGACCACCTGAAGGCCTCTTGTTCCTGACTGTGCCTCCAAGTTGTCATCATCTGCATGGGGAGAAAGGAGAAAATGTGAGTCCTAGATCTGTCTGTCACCTTCCACAGTTCACTGCCATTCCTGTGTTTGCCCTTCCAGTCTCCAGGTAAGAAGGAGTGCCAGTGTCATGTACCCCAAGGATGTCTACCCCTACATGTCCACCTGTTGCAGCCCCATGTGATGGTGAACTGTGTCCCTCAGATGCCAAGGTACCTGACAGCAACACAGCAAGGTAAGGAAAGAATAATGGGAGGCAGTGCATGCAAACAGATGTCATGCATATTCATTGGGGAAATCCTGAAAACCCGACTGGATTCCAGCCCTCATTGCCCACTCCTGTTCTAGCAGCATCTCTTTGGATGTTTGCAGAGACATTGGCCCTTAATCGTTATTTTTACTTCTTGAATTCATCTGAAAGTCCACATTCTGGGAAGGTTATAAGACTTTGGACCCCAGTTTGGTTGCAGAAATTAGATAGTTCCAAGTCTAATAGGTGTTGGCACTGTCATCTCGAACCTGGGACATTAGATCATTTATCATTTTATTGTCTCTTGATACTTCAACTTTGGAGATCCATTTGGGATCAGGTAAACAAAGTAAGGAAAATCCAGTGGCACTTACATATGATACTGTGCTATTTGGCACTATGATGAGAGCTAAAAGCCAAATTTCATCCCATAATTATATACTTCTATTTATTATGACAGGGGTTGCCATACAGCTTATTCTAAGGAATTGGAAAAACTGGGATAGACTAAACTATTCCTTTTGGTGGGAGTCTCTGTCATGTTTTTAAGATGGAACGTAATATGGTCATACATCAGGGATATTATAAAAAGTTTCTGAAGATTTGGGAGCCATTGACAAAATTTTGCAAAGAGTGATTGCTGATTATGCCCTTTGGTCATACACATCCAGGGTGGGAAGGAGGGCTGGAATGTATTTTTCAATTCTCAATTTGAGTGTAGTTATTAGATACTAGTGTTTAAGCCCGTTACATTAACGGGTGCTAGAATATATGGCTGTCTGTCTTTCTTTCTTTATGTCTCTCTCCCTGCTCCTGTTTCTTTCTTCCTTTCTTTCTGTCTTTCTCCCTCCTGCAATTTTTTTCTCTCTCTCCCTGGCACCCTTTGCCTGTCTGTCTTTATTTCTGTGTCTCTCTGGTCCCCTGTCTGTCTTTATTTCTGTCTGTCTCTCTCCCTAGCCTCCTTTGTCTGTCTGTATTTCTTTCTGTGTCTCCCCCCCCCCCACTTTCCTTTGCAGAAGCAGCAGTGCTATTTCCCTTCCCCTCCAGATCCCTGTGAAGTAGTAGCAGCATTTCCCCCCACCCACCCCCCATTCCCTTCTCTCCCCCCCCCCACTTTCCTTTGCAGAAGCAGCAGCGGTATTTCTCTTTCCCTCCAGGTCCTTGCTGAAGCAGTAGCAGCATTTTCCCCCACCCCCCATTCCCTTCTCTCCCCCCCCACTTTATTTTGCAGAAGCAGCTGTGATATTTCCCTTCCCCTCCAGATCTCTGAGAAGTAGTAGCAGCATTTCCCCCCACCCACCCCCCCCATTCCCTTCCCTCCCCCCCCCCACTTTCCTTTGCAGAAGCAGCAGCGATATTTCTCTTTCCCTCCAGGTCCTTGCTGAAGCAGTAGCAGCATTTTCCCCCACCCACCCCCCATTCCCTTCTCTCCCCTACCACCACTTTCCTTTGCAGAAGCAGCAGCGGTTTTCCCTTCCCCTCCAGGTCCCTGCTGAGTAGTTGAAACATTTTCCCCCACCCCCCATTCCCTTCTTACCTTGAGCTGCCCTGCTCCGTTCGGCCCCTCCCCCTTCCCTTCCCGTGTGCTGGCCTGCTGCGGCTGAAGGTTTTTTTCGGCGACTCCTCCTGTTAAAACTCCCCCCCCCTCCCGCAACCGCTCCTGTTCAAAGCGGCCTGCTGAGGTTCGCGGCCGCTGTAACGAACCTCGCAGGCCGCTCTCCAACTCGGTAGCATGTTCCCTCTGACGCGATTGCGTCAGAGGGAACGTGCTACCATGTGGAGAGCGGCCTGCGAGGTTCGTTACAGCGGCCGCGAACCTCAGCAGGCCGCTTTGAACAGGAGCGGTTGCGGGAGGGGGGGGGAGTTTTAACAGGAGGAGTCGCCGAAAAAAACCTTCAGCCGCAGCAGGCCAGCACACGGGAAGGGAAGGGGGAGGGGCCGAACGGAGCAGGGCAGCTCAAGGTAAGAAGGGAATGGGGGGTGGGGGAAAATGTTTCAACTACTCAGCAGGGACCTGGAGGGGAAGGGAAAACCGCTGCTGCTTCTGCTGTTGCAGGAGGATTTGGGGGGGGGGGGGATTCTTGAGCGGCGGCAGGACCATGAGGCGGGATTGAGTTTTTCGGCTTCCCCTATCTGGGGAAACCGCCGTGCCGAACTGAGCTGCGGTGGGGCCGTAGTAAGCGCGGGGCATGCTGCAGTCTTGGCGGCCACGGACATATTATATAGATAATTAGGGGGGATGATATTCTTTTTGTCATAGATTATAATTGTAATTGTATTTAAGTGCTTTTATAGAATTATATGATTGTATTTTATTTTGCATTTATGGCTTTAAAATGAATAAATACATTTTTTAAATAAATGAAATAACTTCTGAATTATATGGGAATGGAAAAGGTTACTTTTGGAATGGGTGGGGACAGATTGGATTTCAGCGTGGACGGGCAGGTACAGGTTTGATTTCTGTCCTCATGCAGCTCTTTAGGGCAGTACTCCTCACAGGACCTGTGACAGCTGGTGAGGAGCTTTTGCAGGGAGGAAGGTCTGGCCAACACAGCCCTGGTAGGTTGTGATGTAGTGTGACCTTTTGTCTCTGGAGAACTGTGTCCAAATTGAGATATGTGGGTTAGAGGTCCAGGGGGGGTCAGCCTGGGGCCAGAGGGTGGTCTGTTATTCCCTGAGAGGAACATTAGCACTGTTGGGTTTTGGTGTGGCTGCTCATTGCAGACAGACAGGTGGCTGGGTGTTGTATAGTGAGCTAGCCCCAAGATTGCTCAGACTGTATAGGTATGGGCCCAGAGATGAGGGGTGTGGGGGTGGGGGTGTGAGATGAAAAGGATGTTGCATGTGTGGGGGTCCCCCATATTTGCAGGGTATAGTTTGGGTGAGCCTTGAGCTGATGTCTTCTGGTGTTGATAGTGCTGTGCACAGTGTTGGTTTTCCCGTAGTGAAAAATCCAAATGAGAACAGACTGTGGAAAACACGTTCTTGACTTTCCTTTTATTTCTTCCAAAAATCTTCAAACAGAATAAAATACTTGTTCACATAGATCATACAAAAATGAAACAGACCCGACAGTGGCCGTGTTTCGGCTAACAAGCCTTCCTCAAGGGTTCAAATCAAGGATGATGTGTCTTTGGAAATGTGAAGCTAATTTTTCAAATCACGTAAACACCCTCAGGTTGCGCTGATTTTGAATAGTGTCTTGTAGCCTTTTTATCACAACTCGAAGTGCATCACAATCTTCAAACTTGTCTTTGAGGTCACCGGTGGGATAGCAGTAATTCATAGAAGTGGCCCTCCATTGACCTCCCCCTCCACTTTTCCTCAGGTGCTTCCCATCCGCCTTCCTAGGCAACCAACTGTGTGCAGTGGTTACAAAGGAGTATTACAATACTTCTGAGGGGGTGCTACGAATGTGTCTCCATGCTCTCATGGTGGCACTGAGGGAGGGGGAGGGGACAGGTGGTGGTGCCTCCTGTATGTGAGGCACAGGAGTACAAGTGGCTCACTTTTCTCTCGGGAGTAATTGGGTTCCCTGCTTAAGAACATCCTACTCTCTCTCACTCTTCCACTATCCCTTCTCTCTCTCCCACTCTCACCTCTGTCAGCACTCTCTCTCTCTGTCTTTCTCTACCTCCTGCTTATCACTATCTCCTCATTCCCAAAGAGATGTTTGTCCACATGCTTTGCTATATACATGTAAAGTACATCACGGGGATGTCTTCTCACCACTGCAGAAATGTCCTGACATCACTACAGACATTCTCCATAGTCAATTATAGGATGATTGTTTTATGTAGAGTATTTCCAAAGATGTGGAGATATTTTATGATGAACTGTAACCCAGACTTTGGACGCACTTTTGCTGGACATTTCTATTGGCCATTTTCAATTTGGACTTTTTTTTTTTAAATTATCATTGTTATTTTTTATGCATCTTCCATGAAACTTTCAAAGTCAGATGATGTCCTATCGAAAATGCCCCTGCACATCAATCATGGATGTTGTTTAAAAAATACCATCTAAGGAAGTCCAGACCAGATGTATTCCACATATTTATAAAAGTTTAAAGAGCAAACGACAGCCAGCATGGTTAAAAGATGAAGTGAAAGAGGCAATTAGAGCCAAAATAAAATCTTTCAAAGAGTGGAAAAGGATCTGAATAAACAAAATAAAAAGCAACATAAGCATTGGCAAGTTCGATGCAAAATATTGATAAAGAAGGCTAATATTCATTTTCTTCTGCATTTATGTAATTAAAAGACTTTTTTGTTACTCTGACTTTTGTTATCCGAGTCGAGCTCCTTTTGGTGATGACCCAGTATATAAACCCAAGTCTTAAATTTTTATATATATATATATATACTCAGACCCCCTCTTCTACAAAACCGCGCTAGCGGTTTTTAGCGCAGAGTGCCGCGCTGAATGGCCTGCACTGCTCCTCACGCTCATTGAGTTCCTATGAGCGTCGGGAGCAGCGCGGGCCATTCAGCGTGGCTCCCCGTGCTAAAAAACACTAGTGCAGTTTCGTAGAAGAGGAGGTAAGCCTACAACTGAAAAACAAGCACATCTACCTCATGTTTTTACCCACCCCTCCTTTTCTTATAATATTATAGCACCGCTACCTGCTCTCACTATAATTTTTTTTTAGAACTGTAGTGCACTTTTCTCCTCATTTTTAGAAGGTTTTACCACAATGTGCAGGATAGAAAGTTTTAATAAACTTGGAGACCTACATATAGAAAAATGTGATACAAATCTGAAGCTCATTGAATATTCTCAGAAACGGATAAAAAAAAATTAAGTACGTTTATAGTAAATTCTAAGGTCTATATTTTGCTGCATCGCTTTCCTGACAAGTTCTGGTTACCTCCTATCAAGTGTGACAGATGCAGGCTTTAACATCACAAATAATTTCAGCTCTGGGTGTCCATCAGGCAAGCAGCGTTCCACTTCAGAGCTGTCTGGCTCAACATGTGCTTGTCACGGATTGCTGAGCGCACAAGTTTTCCCATCTTGTAGGGGGTACTTTCACCTCATCACCCTTGACAAGGAACAAGTTTATTATTTATTCAAACCTTGCTTTAAACACTTCTGTATTTATGCACTCCTATACAGGCTCCGGCGAGTGCAGCAGGATATTGGATATTTTGTTGTCAGACAATGGCTTTAACCATTTTTTAAATTCTGTCAGCACCAGTTAAAAAGGGGATGATTTTATGAAGGGTCTTTCTGTGTGTAAAGTTTGTTTTACTCAAAGACAAGGTCTTTTATAAAACTGTGTTACAGTATACATATGGATAAGTATACAGTGGTGAGGCAGCATTTATTTCTTATACATATGCCATGGGTATATTTTATTCGCTGGCATTTGTACACTGTTAGGGTAGGCCCTGGAGCCTTTTTTTTATTTTAATAAAGATATATAGATGCCTATTTGGTCTTTATAAGATAATGCCATCTTTTTGGACTTCTCACATAGGCATCCCACACACATCTTCAGCAACCATATGGGTATACTCAACTAATCTCCATTCTCCCAGATTGAAAGGTGCCTGAATTTTTTTATTCCTTTTTTTTAACATAATTTATTAGGTTTTTGAAAATCAATGGAGAAACCTTTAGTGCTACTACTAGGTAAATGAGCTGATTTTTGGCTGAATCAAACAAACCTCTGGCCCTGAGGGAGTTCGCCACCAGTGGAGGGTGAATAGGTGAAGTCTCTGTCTCATAGGGAGGGAAGTATAACTGCATAAATAGTGTCATGAAGGAACATAAGCCCTTATTAAGACAGACTTGGGAAAATTCACTGCTTATTTCTAGGATAAGCAGCATAAAATCTGTTTTACCCTTTGGGATCTTGCCAGGTACTTGTGACCTGGGTTGGCCACATTTTAGAAACAGAATACTGGGCTTGATGGACATTCGGTCTGTCCCATTATAGCAACTCTTATGTTCTTATGTAACAATAATTTGTATTCAGCTGGCTAAGTCACTATAGTGCCATTCTATTGTGTTTGGGCTGGATGAGCCGATCCATCACTACTGCCTAACAACCTCAAGAGAAGAAGGGAGAAACCAAAGCGCTTGTGAAATTGTTCCCATAGGGGCTGATATTAAGCCATGGCAGTCTGCATTTCTTAAAATGTATTTATTTATTCAATTTTCTATACCGTTCTCCCAAGGGAGCTTAGAACAGTTTACATGAATTTATTCAGGTACTCAAGCATTTTTTCCTATCTGTCCTGGCGGGCTCACAATCTAGCTAATGTACCTGGGGCAATGGGGGGATTAAGTGACTTGCCTAGGGTTACAAGAAGCAGTATGGGTTTGAACCCACAACCTCAGGGTGCTGAGGCTTTAACCACTGTGTCACACTCTCCCCATTGCAGGCAAAAATTAGTAGATATTCAGTGCAGCTATATGGATAGTGACTGCAACTGAATATCTAGAAATCAGCATTGAATGGTAGTGCATCCAGTTAGTTAGCAGCCTAACTTTATCTTTGAATATTACCGCTACGCTCCACCCAAAGACTGCCACAGAACTTTCTGGATAGTCAGAGGAATAATCAGTACAGTATTCAGTTAGCATTGCTAATATTCCATTGGTCAGCACTTATTCAGTTTACAGCATCTGGTAACCACATATGTCACTCCATTGAGGTCAAATTAAATTCAACCAAAATTAATTCAGTTATATAGCTGGTAGAACTCTGCTCAGAGACATGAAGGCTGTGTGTGCCGCCTCACCACCCAATCATTGCAGTGTTCAATGGTAATACACACCACTATTCATGATAGTTCATTACTTGGTCACTAGCTACTCAAGCTACAAGAAACATCTCTTAATCACTTGAATTTGTATAAAGTAACTGAAACTTAGCTTGAACTGGTTTATGGTTCCGACGTGCCACGTTTCGGTACTGCGTCAGGGAGCCGACACATGCTTTAAATACAATCCAAACTGGAGGTGAAGTCTCGCTCAAATTGTGCACACTTATACACTCTCCAATTAGTACTTATTTCTTCTTGCTGTTTTCATGGTTTGCAGTTGAATTTTTAGTCACTCATCGATAAACTACCATAGTTGAGTTTATTACCCTACAGTGATTTTTTAAATATCAGCTGGCTAATGCTGTACAGGTATACCAATGCATTGCGTTAAACACTTCATCATCCAAAAAGAAGGCTCAGGAGCTCATAATAAAAAAATATAAATGTCCAAAAAGCATCCAAAATCAGCATTTGGATGTCCTAATCGCCGGATGTCCAAGGGCCAATAATTTAAACTGCCTTTCTGGATGTCTAGCAATGTGTCACAGCCTCTGTGTGTACTGAGCTCAAGATGAGCATGGTAGAGGAGTGTTATGGGTGGGCTTTGGGCATGCATAAGTGTGGATTAGACCTGGATGTCTTGCAATGATAAATGTTTTGCAAGACGTCCTGGATGGAACTTAGATGCTCAGAGCTAGACCTTTTTTAAAGGGGCTAAGTGCCACAAAGGTGCCCAAACTGACCAGATGGCCACTGCATGCATCAAAGTAAAACACCCCCATACTTCCTCATTGTTCACTGACCCCCCCCTTCCACCATACAAAAATGAGAACAAAAAGGTACATACCTGGCTCTAGAACAGCAACATCTGGTATGAGGAAGCCTAGTAGAGCATCAGGTGTGTAGCGTTACCTGGTGGGTAGGCTAGTGAACCATAGAGAGGAGGACCCAGGCCCATAAGCCACTCTAACCATGACATCTATGGTATTAAGTATGAGCCCATCAAAACCCACCAAACCCTACTACACTGCCATATAGGTGCCCACCTGCAGCCATAAGGTCTAATGAGGTGGTACACAGGTGGGTATAGTAGGTTTTCAGGGAGCTTGGGAGGGCTCACCATAAATTATAAGGAGGTTATGATGAAATAAAAAACTGACACTCTTTTTGTTAAGTTCACAACAATGCCCTCTAAGGTACCCCACTGCTCTGTTGGGATTTCTGTGTGGCCAGTCCAAATAGTCTGGATTAAGATATTTTGGATGTTTTTGTATTCGAAAATGGCCAAAAAAGTTAGACTTCCTTAAGGCCAAGACGTCCAAACAGGTTATTTCCAAAAATAAAAATAATTGGTTTTGTATAGCGGTTTCGAAAATGGATGTTTCCCCACTCTGTTATTTGGAGGTGTTGCGGAATATGTCCAAAGTTGAACTTAGACACACTATCGAAAATGCTCCTCTCAGTCTCCTAATTTTCAACTGTGTGCAGTACTGACTGTAGTTCAATATGAGTATAAACAAGCCAATATTCAAAGCAATTTATCCAGCCACTGACTGGTTAAATTATTTGATGGGGTTAGTCACTAAATTTCAGTAGCACTTAACTGACTAAGCGCTGCTGAAATTTGTGGTAGTGCCTAAGACAAAGCCACCTATGTTGGGAGTGTTCCAGGGGTGAAATCAGCACTTGGCTACGTAAGTAAGGCCTGATATTCAGACCTTAAGGGGGCCAGGCTTAGCGCATAAATGGGGCCACACAAAAATCTGTCCTATCTTTATGAACTGCTCCATGGCCCCTTAAGTGCTGAAAAACAACTTAAGTGGCTGTGTTAGCTGGTTCATAGGGCCATGCTTTGAATATCTGGGAATAACTCCCAAGGCAGTGAATAAAATGTTCACCACTAGAGAGTGACACAGTAACCATTACCGAGGTAATTACTGCAGCAATGAGGACAAATTTTAAAAATTGTCCAGAAATACTATGGTAACGGTGGCCTGTTCTGTGGCAGTGCTATGGGGACAGGGACCAATACCACAGTAATCCTGCAGTAATGGCAAAAGGCAGGCTGACCCTTCCCAGGTCCACCTTAACAACCCTGGTGGTCTAGTGGCCTCATCCAAGGCAAGAAAGAACTCCACTCTTTCCTGCTCACTACTGCTGCTGTAGCTATTTTTACAAAATGGCTGCCGAGATTTTATACAGCAGCCTCGCGAGATTCACAGAAGTGTGCCCAATTTCTGAGTGCAATTTAATTGAATCCAATTAACACCTATAATTGGGTGCTAATAATCATTTATTAACACTAATTGTCATGAATTAAAATTTGTGCATGCATTTTTAGATGCCAGCATCCGTGCATAAAATATACACATGGATCCAAAAAGGGGGTATGGCCATTGGAGAGGCATGGTTTGGATCAGGGGGGGTTCCTGGAATTTAAGTGCAGTATTATAGAATATAGATCTGTGTGTCATTTAGGCATAAAATTTGCACCAGGTTTTACTTGGTGTAAATTCTCATGCCTAAAAATGGTCTTGGATCCCAATGCCAAATACTATTCTATAAACAACTCCCAATTCTAAGCAGTGTTTATAAAATAGTATTTAGTGCAAAATTTTATTCATGCCAGTTTTTCAATGCCATTTATAGAACTGAGTCCTATATGCCCTAGCAGGGACTTGGCACTTGCTCCAGTTTAGTCTGTCAGTACAATGCAAATCAAAATGTAAACATGTACATTACTACCACTACTATTTATCATTTCTAGGGCTGAAAGGCATACACAGTACTCTACATTTAACATGTTAACTGATCCCTGTACAGAAGGGCTTACAATCTAATATGGACAGACAGATAGGACAGGGCCTTTCTCCCTTGAACAGAAGAGATTGAGAGGGGACATGATCGAAACATTCAAGGTACTGAAGGGAATAGACTTAGTAGATAAGGACAGGTTGTTCACCCTCTCCAAGGTAGGGAGAACAAGAGGGCACTTTCTAAAATTGAAAGATTCCGTACGAATGTAAGAAAGTTCTTCTTCACTCAGAGTGATAGAAAACTGGAACGCTCTTCCGGAGTCTGTCGTAGGGGAAAACACCATCCAGGGATTCAAGACAAAGTTAGACAAGTTCCTGCTGAACGAGAACATACGCAGATAAGGCTAGTCTCAGTTAGGGCGCTGGTCTTTGACCAAGGGCCACCGTGTGAGCAGACTGCTGGGCACGATGGACCACTGGTCTGACCCAACAGCGGCAATTCTTATGTAGAGGTTAGGGAGTTTCTTGAAGAGAGAATGAAAGGATGGCCATGGGTGTCTTATGGTGAGTGGGAGTTAGGAGTTGAAAGCAGCCTCAAAAAAGTGGGCTTTTAGCTTGGATTAAATACTGTAGAGATGAAGCCTGATGTAATGACTTAGGCAGTCTGTTCCAGGCATACGATTCAGCAATACAGTAGGGACAGAGTCTGGGACTGGCAGTGGAGGAGAAAGGTATGAATAGGAGGAACTTACCTCATGAATGGAGTTCATGGGGGGGCACAGGGGGAGATAAGTGAGGAGAGATATTTGGGGGCTGCAGAGTGAATGTATTTGTAAGCCAGTAAGAGGAGTTTGGACTGTATTTAGAAATGGATGGGGAGCAATGAAGTGATTTGAGAAGAGGGGCAATGTTAGTATGGCAACTCTGCAAAATATAAGTCGTGCAACAGAATTTTTAACGAATTGAAGGGGAGAGAGATGGTTGAGCGGAAGACCTGAGAGAAGCAAGTTGCAGTAATCCAAATAAGAGGTGATGAGAGTGTGGATTAGGGTTTTGGTAGTGTGCTTGGAGAGGAGAGGTTGGATTTTGGTAATATTATAGAGGAAGAAGTGACAGGCTTTAGTGATTTGTTAGATCTGAGCAGAGAAGGAGAGAGAGGAGACAAGGAAGAGGAGAGTGTTTTATGTTCCCTTAGGCTTCTTTGGCTGGTGTCATGATTGTTGCAGTTGTGTGAATCTCACTACATCTGGGTAGGTAGCACCAATGTTTCTGGGTATGCTGTGAGGTCTGCAGTTTGTCTTTATATATAGTGGGTCCTCTAACCTGATTGGCTAGGGTTTGAGGTGATTGAGGCAGGAAAGTCCATTGGTCATGAGTTTGAATTTTGGCCAAGACTCAAAGAGGCCATAGAGATAGAAAGACACCCTCTGACAGGGTGGAGTTCTTATCACTGACCAGTGGAGGGAGCCTGAGCAGTAGAAAGAAGGAGCTAATCTGCATACCATCCTTCAAAGGCTGCTGAGAGCTGTCCACCCACCCTTAGGGAACATTGGTGCTGAAAAGGACAGGTCAAGAGCAGAAAGCTGGGAAAATCAAGAAGTTCCTTCAGGAGGCAGACAACCCTTGAGGGGAGGAATACTGGTCTCTAATTCAATCCTTAATAAGCCTGTTAGACCGGACTGCCCAGTAGACCTTGGGGGTGACCAGGAGGGTATTCCAGGGTTGATGACTGGCAGAGCCAGTTTGAGGTAGGCGTCTACACTGAGGCAACTGCTAGCAAGAAGGCATTATTAGGGTGGGAGTTCAGGCATGGATTTTCTTAGATGCACTCAGGTCAAGAAAATCCTGGCATAAATGGCAGTGCACCTAAGGATGCCTACTGGTGCCTACTGGCAGTGCCTACTGGTGCCTAAGAACCCATAGGCACCGCTAAGTGTGACTCTATAAACACTGCCTAGAAGATGATTGACAACCACGCCAAATGATGCCTAGGAGTTAGACATTGTATATAGAATTAGGGCCCTAGTGCTGGCTCGAGCAGAAACGCACCTATAAAAGCATGAGATTTCTCAAAAATAGCAACTTTTATCTGCCTCTTTTTTTTTTTTTTTTTGGTAATGTGGATTTCTAATTTCATCCAAACACACTTCATTTTTAACTATCAACAACAACAAACACACATTGAATACCCAGAGCCAGGCAATCCTGTTTTCAAAATATAATTTGCATATGCACAGAATAGAAAGAACACTTTGGATAGTTGTCAAAAAGAATAGCAAAGATCACTGCTTCTTCGTTTAAAAAATATTAATGGCTAAGTGATCCAAAGAAAGCCAAAACAGTTTTTCTATGAATACTTTTCTAAATATCCTCTTCTTCAATTTATAAAATCTTTAAATGAGTAGTCATTCTTCATATACATTGATGGTTACGCAAACTTTAAAGTAGAACCCAGACCAGTACCTCATTCTATGGAACAGTCCTGCATCCTGCATTTTCATTTGCACAAATGATTAATAGTCATTGAAAACACTTACTGGGGGAGGGAAGAAGGAGGGGAGAAAAGTGGGTAACACAGATCTAAAACCTCCCTCCGTCTATTACATATCTGCATGAAAATCAAGAGCTTTATTGCACTGCTATAAAACTCTCTAACCAGTAAAAGAGGTGGAGAGGGAGGCAAGAACATCCATATTTGCATTTTTTTCCAACCGATGAGCTAAAAACTTAAGTTCAAAATATTGTTTGGGTCATTTAGTAAAAGGCAGGACCAGTACAGGCTAATTCTTTGTTAGATGGGATGCTTTAAAGTTTCCCCTTAAGAGAGCTCAGTGGTGACTGTCAATATTGCTCCCCATGCTAATCATATGGTTGGCCTACGCAGACTTTGAATTGCTTTGTGATGTGAAATATTGTGTGTTACCCTATGAGTGCCGGAGCCAGTGGATCCAGGAGCTGCTGTTGAGACTGACAGCTACATTGTGTCGCTGAATAGAGAAATGGCAGAATCAAAAACTCAAGTGGACCCAGACAGAATGTCCTGACCTTTAAGAAAAAGGCCGATTTGATATGGTATAAGCTCCCTCTTCATCTTCTACCATAATCCATTACACCTTTCTAAGACAACTTTCTCATAATTTATGTGGCTTCATAGACAAGTTTCCCACAGATACGTCTCAAGCAATGTGATCACTTCTGCAGCAAGAAGGTGGCACTCTAAGGATCCTGGAAGCACTTTCTAGGGGTTTTTTTTTTAAAAAAAGAATTGTTTTCTGAATGTGTGAAGGTCACATTTTACTGCTCCAGTCTTGTTCTAATTCATAAAAGTGTTCTGGGTTTTTTTTTTTGTTTATTTGTTTTGGGTTTTTTTTCATTCAATGAAAGGAAGATATTGTAGAAAGAATTGTACAGTATTTAGTTTTAGGACTGTGTTTTGGTAACAGACACAGTAAACCACCCTAAAAAAAACTATCCCAAAGCAACAAACAGAAGTACTAACATCGTTCTCTCACTGTCTATATATAAAAAACAAACCATGCTATTCAAATGAACAAGCATAAGGAGAGTTCAAATACTGTCTAGCTAGAGTTGACCAGACCAGGCATCTTGCTCCGAAATATAAACTCTATTCAACAAAACCACACAGATTATCAAGAAAACTGCAACATGTATTATAACCAGAGTAAGGAAAACTTCTGGACCCAGAAAGCACTGATTCCTCAGACTAATTAAAATGTAAATGAGGAAAACATAGCCACCCAGAATATCAAAGAAACAAAAGCCAAAACAACAAACTGTATGGGGTATCAAGGTGTCCACAGAACTGGTTCACACCACCAGCCCAGCACGGTACTCCTACCAGGACAAAATGATAACTGGTACAATAGACAGTATACACATAGGAAGAGACACTCATTTCTCAGCCTTCAAGGACATCTACTGTAGAAAAATTCTTAAGCCCTAATTATTCCAGATAGCGTTAGGAGAACAGGAAGAGAACAAAGATGGCCATAGGGAGTGGGAGGAGTCACACAGTATGGAAGGAACTTGTACTAGCTCAGTGTCCTGATGTGGCCATGTTTTAGCATGCCCTTATGTCAAGGATACTGTTGGAGCCAAACGTGACCTATAAATATTCTTTTACAGTAACCTTATCCTGATGCCAATGTAATGTAATTTATTTCTTATATACCGCTACATCCGTTAGGTTCTAAGCGGTTTACAGAAAATATACATTAAGATTAGAAATAAGAAAGGTACTTGAAAAATTCCCTTACTGTCCCGAAGGCTCACAATCTAACTAAAGTACCTGGAGGGTAATAGAGAAGTGAAAAGTAGAGTTAGAAGAAAAATAAAAATAAAATAAACATTTTAACAAGACAGCATTGATCTAAATACTTTGGAAGGTAGAAGAGAGGAGAGAAAGGAATAGAAGCAGAAGGGGGAGTCGTTGAACAGTAGAATTCTGGAGAAATATAAATGATAGAAATAGAACAAAACAAAGACAAAAGGCAAAACAATAGATAAGATTAAAGATAAATCATAAGCTGGAAAGAAAAATAAAATAAAACTTTGTCTTCAATCCACGGTTTCAGCGTCAGTGATGAAGTGGAGCAAGTAAGTTTAGGAGGAGCGATTGGCGTTTCAGAAAGGACTTCTTCAGGGAACCACCTAAATCACTATACTTTAAGGAAAAGTGAACCCACTGTATAAAAGAACATACCATGATAATGATGACATGTGTATCAATTATATCAGTTTTATGTAATATAGTTGGCCACGTTTAAATTGCAAATCTCTAAGAATGCTGTGGTATATAAAAATGATGCTGAATAAATAAATTAATACCTAATGGAGATATGGCCCCATTCTTCATAGATAAATCAGAACTATGTCTCCAGGTATTCCATTTGGCAAGATCAAATCTGGCTCAGGGCCGGTTTCGCAAAACTTACCATGCCTTTAATGATGGTTGTTAAACTGGCAGTATTTTACTGACCGATTATCAGAACGGTTCACCATGGTCTTTTCCGAGCTTCTTAGCGACCTCCGACTCCGCCGTGCAAATGTGTTACAAAGAGGTCAATAATATTAAAGTGGTAGTAAAATGAGCTCATTAATATTTAAACGAGCACTCCGGGCAATCCTCTATCATCATTGAGCGATTCTCTAAGCACCAGCTTTTGATAACCAAAAATTATCGGCTGGTCTGGGGGTGCTGGTACTGTAAAAAGCGTATCTCAGGCATGCGTTTCACAAAAAATTATCTAATATAATAAAACCCTAAGCCGCGCATGCGCACTCTTACCTGCGTGCTCCCGTTTTCCGTGCACTGTAGGTCCCCACAGGTAGGAGTGCGCATGCATGGCTTAGGGTTTTGTTGGCTTCAGGTGGTGCGGAGGCTGTTGGCCGCGGCGGCTCTTGGCGTCTGCAGGCTGCGGCGGCTGTCAGCGGCTGTCGGCGGAGGGCAGACGCGAGGTAAGGGGTGCTGCTGGACAGGGGAAGAGACGGGGAGGGGGAGAAAAAGGAAGGGAGGCCTACTGCTGGATGGGGGAGCAGGAAAGAGGTGCTGATGGACAGGGGAAGAGATGGCGAGGAGAAAAAGGAAGGGAGGCCTACTGCTGGACAGTGGGACAGGAAAGAGGTGCTGCTGGACAGGGAGGAGATTAAAAAAAGGGAGAAGGGCTGCTGCTGGATAAGGGGAGCAGTGAAGGGGTGGTGCTGGACACAGGCAAAGGAAAGAAGAATGGGTGGACAACCGAGGAAAAAAAAAGACAGAAAGAAAGACAGAAATACAGAAAGTGGCTAAGGAGAGAGAGAGAGAGAAAGAAATAAAGACAGACACACACATATATTCTAGCACCCATTAATGTAATGGGCTATAAGACTAGTAGTAGTATAATAGTTTTGGGGGCAAAAAAACTCAAAAGCACGTGTCTCGGGCGCGTGTATTAAAGGCGTGTCTTATGTGTGCTTGTTGAAAGCTGATGCTTGCACCTCCCCTTCTGGAGGATCCTTGCAGTATAATGCTGAGAAAGTGACAGCATATATTGCACTCCAAAGAGGCTTGCCCACACTATGCGTGCCTATGGCATAGCTTTTCCCAGCACATTCGCACATTTAAGCCTCTTTCCATGGACTATTCTGCACATGGGCCAATCGCTATCCACAGCGACTCATCTCATGTAAATTTGGTGACCTTCCGTGAACCTCTGCAAACCTCATTTGAATGTGCGGTACTTTGAGAATGACTCATCTTTTTGAAATCATTACATTTATGTCCATGACAGCGGCCCATCAGATTTTAACAGTGATATTAGAGAATCTGAACCTCAATCTGTCCCTCTTCATAAGTAGCTCTGTACTTACTAGAAGTGAGAATTTAATGCATTAAAATTTTAACGTGCATTAAAAACGTTTTACATGGAGATCATGTGACGCCATGCAACTGAGAGGACGCTAGCTTGTCTCTCTCCTGCTGCCCTTCTTAATAACCCCCCTTTTTCTTTCATTTTGAGAACTGTGATTGGGGTTCACAGTTCATTTACCTTTTCTGAGTGCGGTGGGCATAGAAACATAGCAAATGACGGTAGAAAAAGGCCACGGCCCATCTAGTCTGCCCACACTAATGACCCACCCCCTAACTTCCTCGATGAAGAGATCCCACATGCCAATCCCATATTTTCTTAAAATCTAGCACGCTGCTGGCCTCAATTACCTGTGGTAGAAGATTATTTCAGCGACCAACCACCCTTTCGGTGAAGAAATATTTTCTGGTGTCGCCATGAAATTTCCCTCCCCTGATTTTCAACAGATGCCCCTTGTTGCCCTGGGTCCTTTAAGAAAAAAGAGATCTTCTTCCACCTCGATACGGCCCGTGACATATTTGAACGTCTCTATCATGTCTCCCCTCTCTCTGCGTTCCTCGAGGGAGTATAGCTGCAACTTACCCAGCCGTTCCTCATACGGGAAATCCTTGAGTCCTGAGACCATCTTGGTGGCCATTCGCTGAACCGACTCAACTCTCAGCACACTTTTTTGATAATGTGGCCTCCAGAATTGTACACAATATTCCAGATGGGAACTCACCATGGATCTGTACAACGGCATTATGACCTCGGGCTTACGGCTAATGAAGCTTCTATGGATACAACCCATGATTTGTCTGGCCTTGGATGAAGCTTTCTCCACTTGATTGGCAGTCTTCATGTCTTCGCTAATGATCACCCCCAAGTCACGTTCTGCTACAGTCCTTGTTAGGATCTCACCATTTAGGGTGTAAGTCCTGCATGGAATTTTGCCGCCAAGGTGCATGACCATGCATTTTTTGGCATTGAAACTTAGTTGCCAAGTCTTTGACCAATGCTTCAGCAGGAGTAGGTCCTGCGTCATACTGTCGGGCATTGAGCTTTTGTCGGGCACTGTGCTTTTGTCTATTGTGCTTTTGTCTACTATGTTGCATAGTTTGGCGTCATCGACGAATAATGTAATTTTACCTCAAAGCCCTTTAGCCAAGTCTCTTACGAAGATGTTAAATAGGATCGGGCCCAAGACCAAGCCCTGCAGTACTCTGCTGATCACCTCCGTCATATCAGAAAGGGTACCGTTTACCACTACCCTCTGAAGTCTACCCCCAAGCCAGTCGACACGCAATACTGGGTGACTCTAAAATGGTGACACCATCGAGTCCGGGGGCTCCACAGGAGGGCCAGCCTGGATTGCGGAGATCACTAGCGAGGTCACTGCAGTGATGGAGCTCATTTTAGAAAAAAGACTCCTGTTCCTTGATCATAAACTGGAAAACGTTCAGGCTAAACTGGATAGTATGGGACAGGAGGTCACGGCGTTCCAGCAGCGGGTTTGTGACCTGGATGATAGGCTGCAACACATAGAAGATGCTCAGACTCACCATCAGCAGGCTATCTCCATGCTTGAGGACCATATTGAAGATTTAGAAAACAGATCGTGGCAGTCTAACCTCTGTTTTATTGGACTTCCCGAGGATATTCCTGATCTGAGAGGTACTTTGGAAGCCTGACTAGCAGCCTTGGTCCCTCTCTCTGCAGAGTTGGGCCCCCTCTATATTGAGAGGGCTCATAGACTGGGTCTGTGCTCCACTCATCAGATCCGGCCCCGGGTGGTTATTGCCAAAATCTTGAATTTTGCCCACAAACAGGCCCTTCTCTAAGATGCCCATGGGGATCGCGCTCTCACTTACTATAATTCCAAGATACTTTGTTTTCAAGACTATTCCAGTAAGGTAGCCCAGCAGCGTTGAGCATTCACTGCGGTGTGTTCTACCTTTGCGGCCTGCCTCATCCACTTCGCACTGCTCTATCCTGCATGCCCGAGGGTCCAACATAATGGAGTCACCACGTTCTATTCTACAGCAGCAGAGGCACAGTCTATGGTGGCCACGTGGAATATGAAGGCTCCTTCCAAGAGTGCTGCAAGTGCTATTTCTGCCTGATGGAATCCTTTCTCTGGAGCTGGCCTTGCAGCGGTTGCCCACTGTTCTGTGCAGGTCCTAGAACTGAGCTCGGGTTCTTGACTCAGTTTCTGGAGTAGTTTTGAGACTATGGCTCTGTGGTTGGCTTTGCGGCTGTGAGACCCAGCTTTTTGCCCTATAGTTCTTCTGTGGCAGTGACAACAACTGTTTGTGGAGGGTCTGCACCTGTTCCCTTCAAGGCTGTGTATGGAGGAGCTGAATGCCTATCTGCCATTTCTCTTACCACTATTATTATGCCATCACTTGCTTTTGTGGTGTCTCTGTTACATGGGGTTCATTTTGTACCATTGTACTTGCTAATAAGGCCCCAGGACCTTCATTTTGCTGATGGTTTCAAAGGGTCCCCCCTGCTTGTATGGGACACTTGACTCTGTGTTGGACTTTTGGCCTTTGTTGTTTTGGCGCTTTGTCGTTGGGGCTTAGTGGTTGTCTGGTGTTGGGTGATTGATTGTTTGATTGTGGTATGCTTGTGTGGGTCTGTTGAGGTGGATCGGGGTGTGGGGCGTGGGATCCTTGGGGTTTTCTGGGGCTCCTCTGTTCTGGGTTTGCTTGCCAAGTTTCCCTATGGGTTGTATTTGGGGGAGTGTGGCCTCGGACTTAGGCTGACTGGGGTGTTTGTCCCTGCTTATCCCTTTTACTGCATGCCTTTGCTTCCTCATGGTTATTACTCGGTTTTGCTGTGTGGGGTTGGAATTTTGCATTACTTTGTCGGGGTTGGCACCTTGTATTAATTTATATTCTATGTTTGGTTCTCTTGATCTTTTGTTCTTTTATTCTTCTACTTCCAGGGGGTTATGTGGAGGGTTTGTAATGATCCGGTTCCTATTGGGGACTCCTGGTTTTGGGGGGTGGGGCTAGTTGGATTTGGGGCAAGAGGGGGTTGGTTGGGGGAGGGCTGGGAGGGAGGATGGGAGGGGGAGGGAGAGGTTGGTTGGTTCTTTGGTTCCTATGGGGATACTGGCACTGGCTTCTGCATGACTGTACCACCGAGAGGGGAGTGAGCTGGGACACATCCCTCGGGATTTTGGATATTTTGTTTCTTTGTTGGTTGCTCTTCTTGTATCCTTTTTATGTTCCTTAGGTTATTTTCTTGGAATGTGGGGGGTATCCATTCCCCAATTAAGAGACAGAAGGTAATCGAACTGACGTAGCCCTATTGCAGGAGATGCATTTGACTGCTGCGGAACATACAAAATTGCGTACCTGGTGGATGAGATCCTGGACTCTCTGGCCCAGGGGAAATAGGCTGAGGTGTCCATATTGGTGGGTAAACATCTCCAGTTAGGGGTCCATGGCACCCTTCGGGACCCGGAGGGCAGGTATATTATTACTTCCGTTAGTTTGAACTCTAAACCCTATATCTTATGTAATATTTAAGCCCCCAAATAGCCCGGGAGCAGGATTTTTTCACCATTTAGCGGACCTCCTATCGGTTAATGGGGACATTCCCTTGGTGGTGGGTGGTGATTTTAACAAAGTGGCTGATCCTCTTTGGGACCCCTCGAGGGAGGTGGGAAGGGGGACTTAAAAATCTGTTACCGGAATTGCCATCCTCTGTGATTCCTTGGACTTAGTGGATGCCTGAAGAGCCTGCCATCCCCTGGAGAAAGATTTTACTCAATGTTTCTCGGGCTCATGCGTCTTTATCCCGTATCAATTATATCTTGCTCTCACGATTCCTATTCTTGGATCTCATGGCTGCAACGATTGGCCCTACAGAGATCTCTGACCACGCCTGGGTGGCAGTCGAATGGCAGTTCAATTGGGTGGCATGGACCTCTCGAGGATGGCACTTCCCTAGTTATCTCTACAAGGATGGTAAGTTTCATAAACATCTTGTTGCCCAGTGGCTTGTTTTCCGGGAGACTAATGTGGTTCATTTTGACACTCTGTCGTTGGTCTTGGGAAGCAGCTAAGGCTGTTCTTTGTGGTGAGATTATTTCTTATGTTAATTTCCAGCGTAAAGCGCATCAGCGGGAGATGCTTCATTTGGAGCGGTTAGTCTCCTCTTTGCGTCGGCACTATGGTCATACTCATGCTCTTTCTGATCGGGCAAGGTTATTGAAGGCCCAATGTTTGCTTAATTCCCTTTTACATCAATGGTGCATTATAAGTTTCACCTTTACCATTTTGCTAACAAGAGTAGTAATTTACTAGCGAAATTGGTTCAGCGTCAGCAGGGTAGCACCTTTATTGCCACTTTAATGGCCAGAGGCTCAGAGGTGGTGCATGCTGATAGGGACATCAACCAGGTCCTTCAGGAATTTTTTGCCTGACTTTACTTGCCCTTTCTGAACCTTTGCTGGATGGGGAATTATATCTTTCTGCTTGGGATCTCCCAGCTCTCTTGGACACCTCTAGGGAGAAGGCCCCATTCACGTCTGAGGAAAGAGAGTGGGCGATCCAGTCCAGTGCCTTGGTGAAAGTCCCCCGGGCCTGATGGCCTGTGGAGTGAATTTTATAATATCTTGTGGGTGGAAATTGTGCCCTTGTTGGCATTGGTGTTTAATGCGGTAGTTGAGTTGAGGACGCTCCCTCGACATTTGAATATTGCTCAAATCATTATCTATAGACCTATTTCTTTATTGAACTTTGAGGCCAAGCTTTTTGCAAAAGTTTTTGCCAATCGTTTGGCCCTAGCACTTCCGAGTCTCATATCAGATCAGCAGGTTGATTTTGTGAAGGGTTGAGCTATTGTAAAGAATGTGTGGCACATTTTGGCAGCTTTGGAACAGGCGGCGTAGGATCAACTTCCTTCCCTGGTGATCAGCTTTGACGCCAAAAAGGCCTTTGACCAGGTGGATTGGGGCTTTCTATTTGCGGTCTTGTAAGCCTACGGCCTGGGACCTTGGTTTATTCGAGCTGTGCAGACTCTTTATACGGCCCCCTGGCGCGGGTGTGGGCTAATGATGTTCTGTTGGACCTGTTCCCAATTTGTAGGTGCACTCATCAGGGTTGCCCCTTTTCACCTTTGTTATTTGTTTTGACTTTAGACCCTCTTATTCAGGACATTCAGGCCCACCCAGGATGGTGGTGGGGGCCCATCATTTTAAAGTGGTGGCTTTTGCCGATGATATACTGGTGTATTTGATGGATCCTCGGGTCTTCTTACCAGTCCTTTTAGAGAGTTTCAGGGAATATGGGGATTTCTCAGGTTTCCGTTTAAACTATCAAAAATCAGAGGCTCTCGCTTTTCCGGACTCTTTGCAATTGGGGTGGGGACCTGGATTTCCTTTACTTTGGGCTGATCATTCTTTTCGCTACCTTGGCATTCAATTGACTGTGGACTTTAAGGCTTTGTATCGTTTGAATGTAGATCGTTTACTCCATGCGACCAGAGTGCTGGGCGAATCTCCCTCTTTCACTGATGGGTCACCTTCATCTCTTTCGGCTGATCGTTTTTCCTAAGTGGTTATATTTTTTGCAAATGCTTTCTCTGTTTCTTTTGAAAAAAGATCTGGTGTGTCTCCAGCGTTTGATCTTATTCTTTTGTTGGAGAAGCAAGAAAGGCAAGATGAATAGTACCTTTCTTCAGGGCTCCTGGGGTATGGGAGGCTTGGGGCTTCCATCAGTTCACCTCTATAATTTGGCCTATTTGCTTTGCCATTTACGGGACTGGCTTTTTGCTGGTTCTCACTATACTGACATAGCATTGGAGGTGGATTATTTCTTTCCTTGGGCTCTGCCTTATCTTTTGCATTGGGATGGGAAGACACAGTTGGGCCCTGGGGCCCGTAGCTGTTTGGTTGCACCACTTTGAAGGGCTTGGTGGTGTATTTCGCAATTCTGATGCCACTCGTCTTCTAGCTCAATTCTGTTGCCCATCGTGGGCATTTCCTTCTGGCGGATGGTGGTCTTTCTCCTTTTCCGGCTCACCAGGTGTCCTGGTCCCTGAGTGTTATGGATCATTTTGCCTATTGACAACTTGCCCATTATGTAGCTTCTCTGTCTAAAGAGTCCTTGACTTAGGGCTCCTTTTACAAAGACGTGCTAGTGGTTTAACGCACGTAATAGCGCATGCTAAACCGCCAGCTGTGCTAGCCGCTACCGCCTCCTCTTGAGCAGGCGGTAGTTTTTCGGCCAGAGCGGGGGTTAGCGCGTGATTAAATGTCACGCGCGCTAAACCCACTAACGTGGCTTTGTAAAAGGAGCCCTTAGTCTTTTCTTATCACTTTGCAGGACTTCTTTTTTGATGCTCAGTGAGACTGGCTCTTAGTTTCACAATACCATTGCCGGTTGGTGGCTCTGCAGCCGTGGAGAGAATATTCCCAGCTCCTATCTTTATGGGCTCGAGATTTGGGATCCTCTGGTGCAGCAAATCCCCAGGGTGGTGCAAAGCACTGAGCTCCAGGAATGTCAATTTTGAGTCCTTCATAGGGGTTATATCTCCCAGAAACAGGCTTTTCATTTTGGGTGTGCCCTACCTCTAATTGTCTGAAATGTCGCTGGGTTGATAACTCCTTGGCACATGGTCTTTGGTCGTGTGCCGCGATTGCTAATTTCTGGCTGGAGGTGCATGGCTATTTGCAAACCTTGGTGGACTATACCCTCCCTTCGCAGGTTGAAGGGATTATTTTTTTGGCTCAGGGACATCTGGGAGGACTCTCTGCGGGCGATAATCTACTTCCCCGCAAGAGCTATATTGTGGGAAAGAAGTGCATACTAAATCATTGGCTTCAGGACCCCACCCACCATCTGGTATTGGCGCAATAAATTTCATCTTTTAATGGTATGGGAGTCTATGTCAGCTCAATTTTCTCGTCATAGGAGTAAGCTCTTCTTGTCCATTTGGGCTTCCTATTTGGATACTTTACCCCCTCTAATTAAAAGCTAAGTTGTCAATAGATTACAGAAAGTATATAGGAACACTTGTAAGATATAATGTGTTTTATTTGAAAACAAGGGGAAAAAGACCTCTATATTATTTTAAATATTTTAAATACCATTTTTTTGTGTATGCTTTTATCCTTATAATTAATTTTTACTATATTTTCTTTCTTCTCATAAATGAGCATGTGTACAGACTAGCATCTTATGAATCAAGTATTCACATGATATTCATCATTCTTTAAATGTGAAATACTGAAAAAGCACTTATCTCAACAACCCATGTGAAATACTGAAAAAGCACTTATCTCAACAACCCGACGGAGGCCCAGCCCGTTTCGCACTGATAGGGCTTCTTCAAGGGTAATAGTAGAGCTTAGAATAGTGCTAGTGTGATGTTCAATGGTGCTCAAAAATCATTACTGAAAGCTGCCGCTTGCTTTATCGAAGAAGCACTATCAGTGCGAAACGGGCAGGGCCTCCATCGGGTTGTTGAGATAAGTGCTTTTTCAGTATTTCACATTTAAAGAATGATGAATATCATGTGAATACTTGATTCATAAGATGCTAGTCTGTACACATGCTCATTTATGAGAAGAAAGAAAATATAGTAAAAATTAATTATAAGGATAAAAGCATACACAAAAAAATGGTATTTAAAATATTTAAAATAATATAGAGGTCTTTTCCCCCTTGTTTTCAAATAAAACACATTATATCTTACAAGTGTTCCTATATACATTCTTTGTAATTTTTATTTGGTCACTTTATTTTTTCCATTACTGTTTTTCAGTAAATAGATTACAGAAGCCAGTGGTACCTCTCTTGCCAGTGGGTTGAAGGGGGGGGGGGGCTGGGAGGTATGGGGGGAGGGCGGCAACAGGGAGGGAGTGTGGGGGGGAATTTTCATCGGGGAGGGATATAACTGAGTCCGGGTTATATGAACCCAAGCCTGGACTCTACTTGTATTGTTAGTTTTATTTGTTCTTTATGTGAAAATTGCTGTATCTGCTATTTTGCTTGTATCTTGCCATTTGAATAAACAGTTGGTTAGGAGAGTTCACCACGAAAACGTCATCTCCATTATTCAAATTAGGATCCCACGAAGTCAAACCTTATTGAATGTTCTAATCTTCCTGTTGAACTTCATCTGCAATCATTTTACTAGACTTGAACAAAGAATCCACTAATTTGTGTGCTGCTAAACGGTCTGCATCACGTAGTATCATTTTTCAGGAGAATCATACTATTTACCAATCAAGATCAGCTGGAGACCACAACAGAATACGTCATCCCTATTGTTATTCAAAGTAGAATCCTGCTAAATCAAATTTGAGGCAGGTTTCCATGGATTCTAATACAAACTGCCCTCAATTGTAGCCTTAAACTCCCACTATCATGTGCACTTTTCTTAAACATTACACTGGACTTGGAGAATGAGATGTACAGTGTCAGCATCTATGAGACAAACTTGTTTTTTTCTGTTATATAGAATTTTTGGACCCCCTGTTCGTTTACAAAAGTTGGACAGTTCAAAGTCTAATAGATATTGGCACTGTCATCTTGAAGTAGGGACACTGGATCACTTGTTGTTTTATTGTCCCTTGATACTCAATTTTTGGAAGTCTATTTGGGGTAAAATTAATAGGATATTGGAAGCCTCTATCCCAATGCCGTATGACATTGTGTTGTTTGGGGCTTTATTGCAACCTAAGAGTCCAATTGATGGGAAAAAAACAGACTCATTATTATGATGGGGGTAGCTATACAGCTAATAACAAGAAACTGGAAGAACTGGGACAGATTGAACTTTAACTTTTGGTGGGAAACTCTTTGTCAGTATTACAGATATGAAAGAATTAATTCCGAACAATCGGTAATGTACTTTGTTTTATTATTTGTTTGGATAAAAGTGCTGTTTAATGTATCAATTGATTGTTTATTCTTTGCACTTTGTATTTGAATTGAAAATTAATAAAGAATTTTTTAAAAAAAGAATAAACAGTTGGTTAAAAAAATTTACATGTTAATCACTGTATCACCATCACTCTTCCCTGCCCATTCTCCTTATTACCACCATCCAGCATGGCCCCATCTTTCTCATCCACTAGCACCATCCTGTATGATCACGTTTGTCTCCCCACCCTTCCTTATTCATTCACATGGCTGGGCTGCTGCTTTTCCCAGTTTGCTGGTGGCAGAATGACTGTAACAAATAACAGAAGGTAAACAGATGCAGGGCTATTGTCATATGTGAGCCACCGCTGGTTCTGCCAGTCCCAGAAGCAGGATGTGACATCAAGCTCTGATATCACTTCCTGTTTCTGAGACTGACAGAGCTGGAGACAGCATGCACAAGGCAATATCCCTGCATCTGCTTGCCTTCTGTTATTTATTGCAGCCATCCCACCACCATGCAAACTGGGAGAAGCAGCAGCCCAGCCATGAAAGTAAACAAGGAGGGGTAGGATGAAAAGGAGACAGACATGGTCATGCAAGTTGGTGTTCGGGGGAGAGAAAGGGGGGCCATGTGGTAGTGAAGAAACTAGGGAAAGAGATTTGGCAACGCTGGATGGTGTTGGTTTTGAGAGGAGAGAAGATGGAACAATACTGGAAGGGGGAGAGACAGGTAAGGTGATACAGGATGATGATGGTGTGTAGGGGAGAGAAATGGGGTGGTAGTGGATGGTTGTGGGAGAGAGAGAGGTGATGCTGGATGGTAAGGTGGAAGAGGGAGAGGTGGAGCAATGCTGGATTATGGAGAGAAAAGAGTAATGCTGGAAGATGAAGGACAAGAGAGAAAGGAGTGATGCCTTCAGATCATCATTTTTAAATGTTGCCTATCTCTACCAGTGCTTATCCTTTTCATAGATCAATCATTGTATTTATTAAGAGCTGGATTTCTCTGCTCTTTTAACCTCTGAGGCTAGCTCTGCCCACGTGTATAATGAAAAAGTGTCGTTCACTACTACGATTACTACTCGTAATCATTCTCAATAGCAAGTTCAAACTCCAGCATGAAAAGAAATATATAGCCAGACCCTAGGTAGAACTCTGCAAGTGCAAAGTCATTCAGCGACATGGCCTCAAATAACTCCCAGAAGATGACGAGTTGAATGAAAGAGATTTGCCAGAAGACACCATTTCCTGATCTTTTATGTCCAAAAGCAGAAATGACGGCTCATTGTCAGACATTTGACAGACTTGGTTTTATCTGCCTGGCATTAGCTTGCCTAGCAATATATTTTTGCATTTGTGCACCAGTACTGAGGTCTTTTTTTTTTTTTAAATGACTGTATATTTTAGCAGAACACAAGTTGTCTTTATACTGCTCTAATTCAGATTCATTTGTATTTTGCTTCAATTTCCTACCATGGCTTGAAGTTGATTTGCAGTGGCACACTGTGGACCTTTTGCAGTCTCTTTTGTCTGCCAAACCCCTCCTGCATAAGTTAATGACCTTGATCGCTGCAGTTTTTGATCCTGGAAGCTTTAACACACACCATCTGGTGTGGTGGCAATCTAGTATTTTTATACTTGCCATCATATGAAGTTCACATTGTCATGCACTGCAGTAAGACACAAGAACAAGTCTTTTTTTTAATTATTATTTTAGTTCAGTTTCTGTGACAGCGCAGCCAAACTTTTTCAGCCAATAATCTCAGGGCAACTCTTTGCATCCCTTTTTTCCAAGAAGCAAGAATCTTCAAACTCAATTAGCATGCTTAAAGACTAGCTTCAGTTTTGTTCTCCATTAAAGTCAGCTAAATTGATGCACTGCGTGTCTTTATTTCCAAAAATAAATGCTGAACAATTAAAGTCCATGTCTCTTTGCTCAGCTTTTGATTCCTCACAAAGCTTTCCCACTTGCTGCCTTTGGATGTAATGTTCACAAACTCAGTTAACATCAAGTGCTGCTCTAACAGGCATGGAGGAATGCCTTGTTTTTGCTCAATCGGCCTGTGTTCAAACTATCAGTTTGATTTATTTGTCCACGTTGACCCTTATTCACCACTTAATTATCCTTGTATAATGTTTCAAGAGCCTCCTGACACAAAGAGAAAGACAATCGCCCATGTTCTGTGAAACAACTGTTGACCTGATGGCCAAAGCGACAGCTAAGGGTCAAAGGTTGTTTACCTTTTGAAGAGCCCACTCCTTTCTCCAGGGCTGAGACTGGAGCCACTTGCCCCCGGGTGCTCTGGGTACTGCCAGAAACCTGGTTAATCTGCTACGCAGGAACTGCTAAAAATGCAACTTGTGTCCTAACCGGTGGACATCGCACATTCAGGTTTCCCAGCTGTCAAGACCATTTCACTGCTGCCAAGCTTGTGTGTCTCCTATTTATCTTTATGTTTGCTTTTATTTTAAATGCATTGTTAAGACAACGGAATCTGTTTTCTGCCAGCATTTTTATCACAGAAAATATAATCCATTTTTGTTTTTTTTTATTTGAAATTGGCCACCAGCTAAATCACTTCAGATCTACCATAATTAAAACATTTTGATGTTTTATATTACCTCTGAGAGTCTGCACTGTATGTGGATTTAAAACAAACAGGACAGTAAAATATCTTTGGTAAACTGCAGTAAGCCTCTCCTCATTCCACTGAATTCCTCAAATGTATCTGTTATATCAAACTAACTCTTTGGCCCAGACCAATTCCCATTCAATAATTTCCCACAGCAGCCAAATTTGACAATACCAATCCCTCTTTATAACAAATTTGTAAGTGGCATACTGGGCTATAATAAGAACTGTTAGAATATTTTACTTTTGGAATTGCTTATTGCCTATGTCCGGGTTATATATTTGCTATAAACATCTTTGGGTGAAGTTCCCTAAAAAGGCAGCAAATACATCCTAATAAATAAATCTGTTGTATTCCGATACAAATATTAGAAAGAAGGACTGCTGGTTTTTGTTTCAATATACCATTAGCATAATTGCACAGTCCCTTGCATGGCTTTCTTCCCAGTACTGTTTGAAAAGTACCGTACGCAGGTAAAAATGCATGTACAGAAATGTGCAGGCAGTTCAAGCAAAATTCACTTCAACGCTACTCCTACAAGGGACTGGGTAAAACGAGGATCCTGCGGATTTTACAGACCTCGTGGATTTCTACCGCACATTCTGAAAAATCTGCTTACCTCAGGGGACGAGTGGGATCTCTGAGGTCCGCGGAAGTTTAAAAAAAAACCCCGAGAATACCTGCAGACCCCACGCCATGGCTGCATTCTTTTTAAGGCCATGCGCTCTAGCTCCGTGGGATCTGTGGGGATCCCAGGTAGAAGGCATTTGGGGCACTGGGATGCAGAAAAGCTGGGCATAACAAAAGGGAGAGCTAGGATGAGATGGCAGGAAATTCATGCAGTATTCAGCACCAGCAATTCCAACCACAAACAGAAAAGAAATCAGCAAGTGTAGAAGTTAAAACGTGAACCCTATGGAACTGAAAGTGCATGGCCTTAAAAAGAAAGCAGCTGTGGCATGAGGTCCCTAGTGATTTTTTTTTTTTTTTTAACTCCCGTGGACCTCATGGATCTCACTCACTCTACGGATCCTCATTTTAACATCTGTGGACCTCACGGATCCTGCTGGAGGGGGTAAGATGAGGATATGTGGGGTGAGCAGGATCCGTGAGGTCCACGGAAGTTAAAACAAGGATCCCTGTGGACCATATGGTCGCTTTCATTTTAAGGTTGTGTAGTAGAGGTCTACGAGGTTCATGGGTCTGCGGGATCCTTGTTTTACCCTGTCCCCTACTACAAGTGCTACTACTTATTTCTACAGCACTGCTAGACAGTACGCAGTGCTTTCCATTAAAACATTCAAGAGACAGTCCCTGCTCAGTAGAGCTTACAATCCAATCAAACTTGTCCTGTTTGACAAGTAGGGTTTTAGGGAGTTTCTTAGGCATGAGTGCTTTACAAGCGAGTGGAGGTTAGGCATTAAAAGCAACCTCAAAAAAGTGAGCTTTAAGCCTGGATTTGCATACTGCCAGTACGCTAGTATCTGGATATGGCTCAGTGCTGATTAAGAAGGCAAAAATCCCCCAAAACAAAACAGGGCAGCCAACATTTCAAAACACATTGACTGGGATGCATTAAATATTACCCCTAAAATGATAAGATAGCATCCGATCTCCTAAAGATGTAAAGAGCACGCACAGAGAATGTTTAAATTCTTGTTTGGAAGCCTGAAGTAAAAAATGGAAAATTTATGTCTGAGAATGCAATAACTGTGGAATAGTTTGCTCCCTGAGCACCAATAAAGCCATTCAGCTACTGGCGCAACGTTAGGGGGGAGATGAAAGCAACACTAGATTATTTCTTCCCATAACCACAAAAAGGCTGATAAAGAATATACTTGATATCAAACCGAGTTGCCTGCTGACTCCAGTTACCTGGGAGTTTGGGGCCTGCAGTTTGAGTAATGTTTCCCCTACAATGGGGCTGACAGCAGAAGTGTGGAGAGAGTGATAGGACCTCCTGCAGACTCAGCCTCTATAGTTCAAACTCATCCTTTATTCTAGAAGAAAGGGGGGGGGGGGAGAGAGAGCAGAGTGAGCACACAAATAGTTCATACTCCCCCAGTAACTGTCCATTTTCACAGGAAGCCAAGAACAGGAAACCAAGCGAGCAGGCAGCAGGACATTTCTTACCAACATCCATATTTGTATCCTGAAGGAATATTCCAGTTGATCCTGAAGCTTCATGAGATACCATGAATGCAAACTTGTTAGACTTGTTCATGAAATAAAAGTTCATGCTGAACACTGATAGAAAGATACAAAATAATAAAGTGATGTGATTGACCTGGCATGGCCCTTCAAGCACGTTTGGTGTCATTTGAAATTAAGGTTGCAGTGATATTTTGTAATAGAACTGAACTGCTGTCACTTGAGAGGGGGGGGGGGGCAACAGTTTTTCCTTTTCTTTACATATCAATATAAAGTAATAGACAATGGTGAGGCTTAGAAAAGAGCGACCTCGGGATCTCTGTTAATGATTCTCTAGTGCTGCTCCTGAGTTTAGCTTGGAGGTCAGCGCCTGTGACCTTAACTGAAGAGCTCTTCCCATTAAAATACAAATGGTTTCTCGTGCTTGCAAGCAACGTATCTTCCAGAAAACATAGCACAGCAGAATACTGATGTACAAACTTGATGGAGTTTGAAATATTGTTTCGACAAGATGTACCGTAAGTTGTATGTTTATATCTACGTGATCCCATGTGTTTAGTAATTACTTACATTGTGGGTATTTCATGTAACCCTAAATGAATTTCTCCCCATCCTCCTATTTGTGTTATATTACTGTATATCTTCAACATATAAAATAAAACTTCAGTGAATTGTATATGTTCATTATGGGGCACATTTTCAAAAGAGAAAAACGTCCAAAAAATGGCATAAAGTGGCATTTGGATATTTTGTTTGCTAAAACATCTAAAATTGCCATTTTCAAAACATATTTTATAGATTGTTTTCTATGCTGTTGGTCTGCAGTATGTCTAAGGGCTCCTTTTACTAAGATGTGCTAGCGTTTTTAGTGCACGCAGAAAATTACCGCGCGCTACGCTTCTAGAACTAACACCAGTTCAATGCTGGCGTTAAGGTCTAGCGCGCGCTATTCCATGCATTAAAGCCCTAGCGCACCTTAGTAAAAGGAACCCTAAATCTCAAGGGGGCACGCTGTGGGTGTATTTTGAATGGGATTAAGGCAGACTGCGATTTGGACGTTTTTCTGCAATAATGAAACATTGCAGGAAACATCCAGGGCAAAACTTGGACATTTGAGGCTAGGCTTGTTTCAAGAACAAATAAGTGCCAAAATGTTGGCTAAACTGATCAGATGACCACTGAAGGCATGGCCACTCCTTACTCCCCCAGTGGTCACTGATCCCCTCCCATCCCTCCAAAATGTGAATGAAACTGTATGTGCCAGCCTAGTGATTGGTGCAGTGGACTGCAGAAGGGGACCCAGGCCCATATCCCACTCTACCACATTTGTGGTTGAAAGTGTAAGTCATTCAAAACCCACCCAAAACCTACTGTATTAACAGATAGGTGACAGATGCAGGCATAAGAGCTATTAGGGTGGTATATAGTTTAGGTGGTGAGGTAGGTTTGGGGTGAATTTTGAAAAGCTCACCATACAATTTAAGGGGGTTAAGGTGAGATGTAAACCTGGGATCTTTTATGTGAAGTTCACTGCAGTGCCTCCTAAGGTGCCCCCCTTAGAGAATGACACGGGGACAAATTTTCCCCATGGGAACTCATATTCCCGTCCCAGTGAGTCCTTTTCCTGTCCCTGCCCCATTCCTGCAAACTCTGTCCTCATCTACACAAGCCTCAAACACTTTAAAATCATGTGTTCGAGGCTTGTGCGGTTAAAGCAGAGCTTACAGGAATGGGGCAGGAAAAGCAACAAAACTTGCGGGGACGGGATGGGGAAATTGAGTTCCTGAAGGGATAGATTTGCCTTTGTCTTTGTGGCCTGTCTGCTAAGAATGCTGGCACCTCCTACATCCAAATGTTTTGTTTTTTATGCTTTTTTTTATTTGGATGTTTTAATTTTTTTCAAAAATGGTTAAAAGAAATAGATGCACTGAGGATAAACATATCTAGGAAATAGCCATTTTTGAAAATACAACAGATAGATGTTTAGTTTGAAAAGAGTCATTTTTTTTCTCTACTGGACTTTTGAACGATTTTCCCCAAAATTCAAAATTGTATTTAGATATCATATTGAAAAATGCCCCTCCACGTCACTTGTTAGGCATAGTACAATCCCTAATAATAGGCCTACTAGGCGACTGCAACAACCTCTATCTCCCGTGCCCTGCTACAATAACAAAACAATTACAAACAATTCAAAATACAGCACTAAGACTCATGTACTATTTGAGGAAACATGACCGCATTACAGAGGAATACCTCAACTCACACTGGCTTCCAATTCCAGCAAGAATACTATTCAACTTTTATTGTCTACTATTTAAAGTTTTCAATGGAGACGGCCCAACCTACCTGAACAACCACCTCATCCAAAACACCTCAACCAGGCTTAGGAAAACTCACACCCCATTCACACACCCTCCAATCAAAGAAGTTAAACGGAAAAAAAGTATATGATGGCTGCCTAGCCACTAAAGCAGCAAAACTAGACAACCAAATCTCCAACCTACTGATGGCGACCCCAGACTATAGAACATTCAGAAAAGAAATAAAGACTATGGGGCTCATAATAATGAAAAAAAACATCTAAAAAGTGGCCTAAATGGCTACTTGGATGATCAGAAAGCCTGATCGTCCAAGTACCCATAATCAATGCTGGTTTTAGACGTATCTAAACCATCTTAGGCCTTTCCCCTGCATCTAAACGCATAGAGTGAAAAAAGGCGTTTTTAGAGGCGGGGAAAGGGCGGGGGATGAGCGGGAGGTGGGCCGACCTACACCTAGGCGTACAACAGGTATAACCAAATGTTTTGACAGGTTGCCTAGTCGGCACTTATACGTTTTGACTTAGACCAAATTAAAACAGGCATAAGTGCCGAAAAAGGGACCGCTGAGCTGATTGCTGCAGCTCAGCGGCCCCAGCAACCTGCCTATCACCGCAGGAGAGATGGTTCATCTCTCCTGCCACGATGATGATCGCCTACACCCCTCAAAACCGCGGCACTTCGGGGTGAGCATCGGGGCAGTGCATCTCTCCTGCTGGCGATGCTCACCCCGAAGTGCCACGGTTCGGAGGGGTGTAGGTGATCATCATCGCGGCAGGAGAGATGAGCCATCTCTCCTGCAGCGATGAGCCCTCCCCCTTACAACAATCGGGCAAGAGGGAGCCCAAGCCCTTCTGCACGGTGGCACCCTCACCCCCCCACTGGCCAATTCCAATGGGGCCAGGAGGGAGCCCAAGCCCTCTAACCTCCACTCCCCACTAAAATACGGGCAGTAGGGATCCCAAGCCCTCTTGCCCTCGATGCAACCCCCTCACAACTGCCCACCCCGAACCCCCAATCGGCCCCCCACTGACCCTTGGCCCCCCTGCCGACCGCACGACCCCTCCCAATCCCACCCCCGTACCTTGAAATTGTTGAAATCATTGGACGGACGGATGGGAGCCAAGCCCGCCCGTCCGGCAGGCCAGCCATCCCAGCAATGGGGCCTCCTGTTGGCGGGGCATTAGGCACATGGGCTGGGTTGGGCCCATGTGCCCAGGTGCCAAAGGCCCCACCTATGGGCGGGGTTTGAGCTGCCTGGTCCAATCCGGCCCCATTGCTGGGATGGCTGGCTTGCCGGACGGGTGGGCTGGGCACCCGTCTTTCCGGCCAACAATTTCAAGGTATGGGGGGCGGGGGGGTTGGGGGGCGGTGGGGAGGGGCCGATCGGGAGTTTGGGGGTGTGGTCGTGGGGGGGTTGCGTCAAGGGCAGGAGGGCCTGGGATCCCTCCTGCCCGTATTTTAGTGGGTGAGTGGGTGGGGGTTAGAGCGTGCCGCCAAGCCAGGAAGGCTTGGGCTCCCTCCTGGCCTCATCGGAATCAGCCGGTGGGGAAATGAGGGTGCCGTCGGGCCAGGAGGTCTTGGGCTCCCTCCTGGCCCCATCGGACTCGGCGGGGGGGGGGGAGGGGTTGGTGATCGTGGAGCAAGTGGGTTTGGGCTCCCTCTTTCCACGATGTTGGGGGGGCGGTCTCGGTTCGACAGGACAGGAGGGCTTGGGCTTGGGCTTGGGCTTGGGATATTTAAAGTATTGAAGCATATCATAGTGTTAGCATAGCTACTTTTGGGCTAGCACTTAAGTTATTTAAAGTTCACATTTTCAGAGTCAGTTTTTTCTGAACACTGCAATGATTGGGTGGTGAGGCGGAGAAATCAGCCTTCATGTCTCTGAGCAGAGTTCAAAAAGGAAAAATTGTTAACAAGTTTATTTTTGAATTTACATTGTCTTGATGACGTGGTAGTGACTTTCCTAAGTATCAGCCAAGATAATGCAGCAGGCAGCTGGGGAGGGGGGAATATTGAGACCTTAATCTTATCAAATTCCACACAATAGAGGACATGCAAATAATTCAATACTTATCAGCATAGTATACTGAATCAAACGGGGGGAAAACCTCAGGGCACAGTTCAGGACTCAATGTCCTCATAGACCTTATGTGTGCCTTCTCACCAGCATAAGGACCCCCATTCTGATTAACGTTTAGATAATTGTCATTCAATCAATAAATTTTTTCCATTCAAATGTAGTTGATATGGACACTACAACTGTTATGAAAAACAAATCCAAATGGGTTACCCCTACTCCAATGAGTGCTGCTTCAACTACATACAAACATTTAGGGCTCTTTTTGCAAAGGTGCGCTAGCGGTTTTAGAGCACGCTAAAATGCCGCGTGCGCTAGCCGCTACTGCCTCCTTTTAAGCAGGCGGTAATTTTTCAGCTAGCACGCACTATAGCATGCGCTAATCTTGTGCGTGCGCTAAAAACACTAGCGCACCTTTGTAAAAGGAGATTTTTTTTTTTTTTTGAAATAATGTTTATTAACAGATGCAACACAGAAAGTACAGAAATCCAACAGTACTAGGACACACAGTCCAAATAGAGAAAATACAACTCAAACTGTAAACCGAGGCTGCATGCACAGATAAGAAAATCGAGCCGGACAAGCTCTGCACCCTCCAGTCGCCATCTGCGAAAATTTTTTGTGTAAAGAGAAAACAAACTCAACCCCCCCAATCATACCACATATGCACTAACACCATACATACCATACTATCCGCAACAACCACACCACATACACCCCTCCCATGCACACCAGCACACACCTTTCAAGGCGGTCTACACCAAAGCCCCGAACAAGAAGGAAGAGAGAAAAAAAAGAAAGGAACGAGAGGAGAAAGGAGAAAGAGAAAAAAAAAAAAAAAAGAAAGAAAAGAAAAGAAGACAGAAGGAATAGTGGCCTTAGGACTGGGTAACCAGCGGCGCCACCGAATCTCCAGGACAGAGCATCAAGGCCGCCTTCCAGAACCCCACATAGCATCGAAGCTCAATCCCCCCCCCTTTGGAAGAACGATGAATTTCAAAGTGGGCCACCAGAGCAAGCCGATGTAGCCAATGAGTAAAGGAAGCCACCTGCTCAGACACCCAATACTGCAAAAGGAGTTTTTTCACCAAGAGGATGGCTATATAAAGGAATTTCCGCTGAGGAAACGAGAAACCAGCCTCCTCCAACACTCTCTGATCTCCCAATAAGAGCATGCCATAGTCACGTGGAATGGGACGGTGCACAATCTGCTCCAAAAAAGGGAGTACCTTCGACCACAAATCAGTGGATGGGCACTCTAAAAAATGATGAACCAAGGTTCCAGCCGAGCGGTTGCACCTGATACATACAGCCCCCTCCCAGAGGCCCATAAGAGCCCCACTGTGCCTAGAAATATACGCCCTGTGCAATATCTTAAACTGCATTTCCTGGAGATCGGATGAGCCCCCCAACAGTCTGAGATGGCCAAACAGAGCAAGAAACTCGCTCCGATCTCCCAGAAAGCCCAGCTCCCTCCTCCACACAGAGGCCACTCCATCAAGGACCTCCTCAGACAGGTTCGCCCGTAGCAGACGTCCCCAAGTAGAGAGTTTATTCTGGGCTGCAGGAAGCAAGAAGAAGAGTGCATCCAGAGGACCACAGAGCCAAGCATCCCCCCATTTCCGAGCCAGCGTAGTGTAGTAGTGGCGGATCTGAAGGTACACCCAGAAATGATTCCCGGGCACATCCCAGCGCCGCTGAATCTGGGCAAAGGAAGGGAACGCATCCCCACTACCCCCATCCCACACATCCCTCAAGGTCCCACACCCCCGCTGCTCCCACACCCGAAGTCGAGAAGGTCCCATCCCCGGAGCAAAAGCAAGGTTACCACACAGAGGCAGTAGTGCCGAAGCAGCAGGCGTTTTCTGTTGATGACGCCTCCACCACCTCCACGCCATCCTAAATGGCTGAAGAAAATTCATGGTCGAGGAACCCCCGGGAACTGCAGAAGGCGCCACATGGAGAAGTGCCAGGAATGAATGCGGCGCGCACCAGGAGGATAGCCATTCCCCAGAAGCATATTTGTACTGTCCAGTCCAACCCTCATGAATGAAGCGAAGCAACGCTGCTACGTTGTAATGTCTGACGTCCGGAAGATTCAAGCCCCCCTGAGATCGGTCCAGCATCAATTTAGCATAGCTAATGCGTGCCCTTTTGCGTCTCCAGATAAAAGAAGAAATGGTAGACCGAAAAGCCCGTACATCCCGGGCGGCGAGCCACACAGGGATAGTCTGAATAGGGTACAGGATCTTTGGCAGGAGAACCATTTTTGTGAGAGCCACTCTCCCCCACAATCCCAACGGCAACTCCCTCCAGCGATCACACTGGGCCGCGATTTGCTCGAGGGGGCGACGAATGTTATGCTGGTACAAGAGGGATAAATCGGGTGTCAGATACACACCTAGGTAACGCAACGGCCCATCTACTGGCGGTATAGAAAGAGCGGAGTGCCATGGCTCCTTGTGAGTAGAATCCAAGGGCAACAGCTCAGACTTGGCACAATTAACCCTCAGCCCAGAAAAATTTCCATAAGTGCGAACCACCTCAAGTGCCTTCTCCAGATCCTCTGTGGGGTTATCGAGATAGAGGAGGATGTCGTCCGCGAAAAGGTTAATCCTACTCTCCCTATCTCCTATCCGAATTCCCCGAATGGAAGGATCTGTGCGCAGCTTTACCGCCAAGGGTTCAAGGGCTAACACAAAGAGAAGGGGGGAAAGAGGACAGCCTTGCCGGGTACCCCTGCCCAAAAGAAAAGGAGCAGTAAGACCCCCGTTCACCATCAAGCGTGCCTGCGGTCGAAGGTACAGACTACGAATCCATTCGGGAAAACGGCCAACCAGGCCGTATTGCTGCAAAACCCAGAATAAAAAATGCCATGAAATGCTATCAAAGGCCTTTTCCATGTCTAACCCCACGATAGCCGATTTACTCCCCGTCCCTCTTCTCGAATGCAAGGCCATTAACGCCCGAAACAGATTCATGGAGGCGTACCGGCCCGGAACGAAGCCCACCTGGTCTTCATGAATCAACAAAGGGAGAACAGCATTCAGGCGGCGGGCCAATATCGCCGCCAACAACTTTACGTCTTGATTAAGCAGCGAGATCGGGCGATATGACCCCACTTGGGCAAGATCCTTCCCTGGTTTGGGTAACAAGACCACATGGGCCATATTGCGTGGTCCTAGACCCTTTCCTGCATGCAACTCATTAAACGCATCCCCCAAAGCTAAAGGAATCAAATCAGCCATGATCTTATAGTATTCGGGTCCAAACCCATCGGGGCCTGGCGCCTTCGTGGGTTTCAAGGCTTTGATACCCAGCTGGATCTCCGCCGCCGTGACCGGAGCATTCAGAAGGTCAAGCTGGGCCTCAGTCACCTGAGGCAAAACCAGACCCCGGAAAAAGTCCGTGCGGTCGGGTTCGGAAGAGTCGCGGTGGGAGTATAGAGTCTCATAGAATTGCACAAACTGAGACTGAATGTCATCCGCCCCGGTATAAAGGCGACCCGCACCATCCTTAATAGACAGGATGACCTGTTGTTTGCGAGGAGGGCGCACTAAATTGGCCAGAAGCCGTCCGGCCTTCCCCCCCCACCTATGCAAACGATAACGTTGGAAATAGATATCTCTATTGGCCCGCTGCGTCAGAAGGACCTCCAACTGTGATCGGACCTCCCCCAGCCGGCTTTTGTCCTCCACGGAAAGCGAAGCGACATGGCGCCGTCTCAAAGCCTGCAATTCTCCAGATAGCCGTAAAAGATCAGCCTCCTGGCGCCGCCGTGCCCTAGATACATACGCAATAATATATCCCCGGAGGACAACCTTAGATGCCTCCCAAAAAGTCACCGGATCAACATCCGGGGAATCGTTATGGTGACAATACTCCTGCCATTGTTCCCGGAGATATCTATGAAACTCCAGATCTTTATACAGATAGCTTGGAAACCGCCACCCCCTGCGCGGAGTATCATTCGTAAGCCTGACCGACAATATTAGCGGGGAATGGTCCGATAAAGGAACCTCCTCAATAGAAACATGGTCTACCTGTGGGAGCAGCGAGGGCGACGCCAGAAAGTAGTCCAGACGAGCATAGACATCATGAGGGTGCGAGTAAAAAGTATATGTAAGCTCAGTAGGGTGCAAAGTCCGCCACAGATCCATTAAATGCAACTGGTCCATCAAAAAGTTTACCCCCTTGGCTCCATGGTCCCCCGAACACACCCTTGCCGGCCTACAGTCCATGGAGGGATCAGCCGTGATATTAAAGTCCCCTCCCACCAGAAGTTGATAATCGGAGTACTGAGCTATATGGGCCAAAAGCCCAGAAAAAAATCGGTGACTATACACATTAGGGGCATAGAGATTACAAAACATCCATTTCTGGCCCCACAATTCCCCCAGAACTATTACATATCGCCCCTCCTTATCCTGCAGGGTTTTATGGATATGTATAGGTAATTGTTTGTGAAACAAAATCGCAACCCCCCGCTGTCTGGAATTAAAAGAAGAGGAGCATACCTCCCCCACCCACTCCCGACGCAACCTGGCATGCTCAGCCCCTGATAGGTGGGTCTCCTGCAGGTAAGCAATATCTATGTGATTTTTCTTGAACCAATTCAGCAGCTTTTTTCTCTTTACAGGAGAGTGGATACCATCTACATTATATGTGGAAATGCGAAGGTTAACCATTATCAAATAGAAACCTAAAGAACAAGACAGGAAATACTAATAGTATTGTCAAGAGGAGAGGGCCCTCCCAGCTAAGACCCTCCCCTCGCTGCCAGTAGGGCATGAAAACAACCGCCCCCACGTGCTTCCGGCCCCGTCCGGAAGCCGCGGGCCCCAAGATAGTATAGAAAGGTGGCAGTCCCACACTCACACCCCTAACCCGCCCCGAACCACACTGCCATTCAGCCCTCCAGACATCCCACAAACCACTACCAAACATCCCAACAAGCACACACCCCCACCCCCCTCCCCAATCCCAAAGAATTTGCCCCCAGGACTCTCCCCAAATCCCCCACAGACCCAACAAAACCAGTACAGGAAAACAAAATCCCATAAGGGAAATCTAAGAATAGGGGTCAGTGAGCTGGGCAGCCCACGAACCAGTACTAGCTAGAAATGACAGCTTCTAGAGCAATATACCCTGTTAACAGAAAGCAAGAACATAATCACCAGCTCCGGACAGAAACAGTCTCCGGACGGAGATAAGGCATCCAATTCCCCAACAGGGTGGCCCTGCACACCAGCCGCACCTGCCACGGTAAAGGCAGGGGCCAGCCGCGTCCTCCTCTGCGGAGCCACCACAAGTCCCCTCGTAATCTCCAGAAAGGTCCAGGGCAAAGATACACAGGACAGAACAGAACCAAACGGCATCCAATCAGAAGATCATGCAGTCCCAGATGAGGACCGTCGGGACCAACAGGGGACTCTTGTCAGCGCTGAACAGGCCACCCCGTCAGATCTTCAGCTGCCCGGGACTCCTCCGCCCTCTCCAGATGGGTCAGCGGCGTTGATGGAATCCAAGAAGCGTTGCGCCTCCCCCTTGGTCAGCAGAGTATGCACCTTGCCTTCTCTCCAGATCCGCAAGCTTGCAGGGTATACCAGAGCAAAACGTACCCCCTTGCGATGCAAGGTGGTACAGATAGGCGCCATTTCCCTCCGCCGAGAGGACACACCCGCAGAATAGTCATTAAAGAGGAGCAACCGCTGTCCCTCATACTGCAGACCACCAGCCAAACGATACGCCTTCAAGATTTGTTCCTTCTCCTTCCAGTTCACATACCGGGCAATAGCCGCTCTGGGCTTCGAGTTAGCTCCTGAAGTGGTTCCCAGCCTGTGTGCTCTTTCACACACAAAAGACATGGCCGAGGTCTCTAAGCCAAGATGTTCTGGCAGCCAGGAGTGGAAAAACTGGTACAGTGCATCCGCGCCCTGCAGCTCCGGAAGCCCCACAACCCTCAGATTATTTCTTCTCTGGCGGTTCTCCGTGTCCTCAAGTTTTTCCGTGAGGGCAGCCACCTGTGATTGCAGGCTATCCACCCGCCGCTGTGTCTGAAGGGCCTCATCCTCCCCAGCTGAAACACGGTTCTCCACCTCCGTGAGCCGCTGAGCCTGGGTCTCAAATTTTTCATTGATCCCATCCACCGCCGATTGCAGTTTATTTAGGCGGTCCTCCAGGGCAGTGGTCACCAGGCGTGAGATCTCTATAGCCCAGTCGCCCAGCTCCAGCGGCGGCGAGGCGGGAGCCGACGCCATTTTTGGCTCCAACGTGCTGTTTTTGCTCTTCGGGGTTTTTGCAGTTTTTATGGGCATTCCGGGGCTTCTTCCGCTCAGAAAAACACAACGCCGAACCTCCCGGTCCCGACGCTCCTTGCCTGCCGGTCCAGCGCACCCCCCGCAGCTGCCAATTCGGATATTTATCAGGAGTTTGATGTTCGGTTCGCGGAGCCCAGCAACGCACGTCCGTTCACTTCGTGCGCATCACGTGACCCCGTAAAAGGAGATTTTTAATAACAAAGTGTTTCATACATTTAATTGTATTAAAGAGGAATTCTCAACAATATATTCCTTAAAAAGGAATTCTGACATTGTCATTAGGAGGGCTGATAATTGTGGAGCTTTGGTTATTTTAGATCAAAGTGACTATGATAAGAAAATGCTAAGACAATTGTCATTTAGCTCTCATTATATTGACTTATCCATGGATCCTACAACATCTTGGCAAAAAAAAAAAAATGGACTTACCGGTAATTCAACAAGGAGTGGAGAAGGGTTATCTTATCCAACATGAAAGCAAGAGTTGATTATTCAAGGATTCCACATATTTATTTATTGCCCAAAATACATAAAACAACCATAAATCCCTCTGGGAGACCCATTGTCTCCAGTAGGGGGATCAGTGCTAGAACCTTTGTTAAAATTCATAGATTGGTTTATGAGACCTTTAGTAAAACTTTCACTCTCACATATAAGAGATTCAACACATTTTATGGAAAGATTAAGGGCTCTTTTTACTAAGGTATGTTAGCGTTTTTAGCACGCGCTGCATTGCCCCGCGCGCTAACCCCACGCTATGCGCCAAGAACTAACGCCAGCTCAATGCTGGCATTAGCGTCTAGCACTCACGGCAATGCAGCGTGCGCTAAGCGCACGCTAAAACCGCTAGCGCAGCCTAGTAAAAGGAGCTCTAAGAGTAATTTCAGATGTATCCAAGGTTACCTTGATGGTAACCCTTGGCATGAGATCATTATATACAGCCATACCTCAAGATGAAGCTCTGCAAGTCATCAATGTTTTTTTGACATTACATCCAAATTCAAAAGATATACCAGCAGCTTTTTTGACAACAATGGGCTCTATGGCCATGAAGAATAACTATTTTGTGTATGAGAATAAGTTTTACCAGCAGGTTTTAGGAATAGCCATGGGAGTCACAATGACTCCATCTATCGCTTATTTGTTTATGACTTCATTTGAGGAACATGGATTTCGTCCAATAATCCATTTTCTGACCAGATTAAACTCATATTCATAGATGATGTTTTTCTTCTATGGACAAGTCATAAACAATTGCTTGAAGAACTTGTTCAGTGGCTCAATGATAGACATCAAAAAATTAAATTTGAAATGTCAGTTGACAATAATCAAATAACATTTCTCGATGTGTTGATTGGAAAAACCAATTTTGAGTTTAATACCACTGTATGAAAGAAGATAGATAGGAATACTTTTTTATAATATAATGGTTGTTATCCACCAGCCCTTAAAAAGAATTTATCCTTCAGTCAACGTCTCCAATATCAGATAATCTGTTCTGATGACCCAGATTTTAAATTAAAAGCTAAAGTACTGTCAACACGATTGATTGGAAGGGGTTATCCAAACAATGTGGTTAAGCAAGTCTTTAAGAGAGCCAAACATTTAAATCAGGAGCTTTTGTTTCTGCCACAGACACGAGATGAGTCCTCTTGGACTCCAACAGCTATTTTGAAATATTCTCCAGGGGTAGAGAAAATTGGTGTATTGAGGAAACACTGAACCGCAACTGAACCTCCTTTCATGGATAAAAAATTGTGAATAGCCTTCTCTAGGAACCACAATTTAAATTAGATTATGTGCAGAACTCATCAAAGTAATACTGAGGTCCCTGAGAAAGGAAGACATAAAAGATGCAGCAAATTGCAGACTTGTAAAAGTACCATTGAATTAGATGAGTGGTTTATCCACCCGGGTACACAGCAAAAATATCGTCTAAGACACAACACGAACTGTAGCTTTAGTTCTGTGATTTATGTTATCATATGTCCGTGTTCCAAGATTTATATTGGTCAGACTTCACGGCAATTTAGAACTCGCATAACAGAACATAAAAGTTGCTTGACTTGTTAACACATTGAAGAACTTATAGTCCGGACATTGTTTATCCATGAAACATAATTTTTTGGATTTGAAATGTTGTTGTCATTGATAGAATTATTACTGGACCCTATGGAGGTAATTTGAAGGAACATTTTTGTAAAAGGGAGCAGGAATTATTTTTCTGGTTTGGTTCTGAGGAACCTAATGGTTTATATAACAGATTAGAATGGCATCATTTCATCTAGGAAAGGGCTTTCTGTTTCAATCTCCAATGTTGTCATAAGGAGTAGCAGTGGAACTTGAACTCACAACCTCATGTGGCTGTTCTAACCACTAAGCCACTCCTCTACTCCATTAATAACTCAAAAATCTGAGGCCACTTACTTCACAGGGTCAGGAATAAAAGGAGACAGTCTCTTAATTCAGAGGAGAAAGTCTTGAGCTAGGCCTTTGGCTGACAGGGTCCACAACACTGTCTGTGGCCTGTGACTGTCATACCTCAAACACAGTCTGTAAAGTCAGTCTTTTTGGTATGTAGGGTCTGGCTCCAGCCAGATCTCAAGACAGGGTTCCCAAATATTCAGTAGAAAAGGTTGACTTACCTCAGCCAAGCAGAGTAACTAGAGCTAGACACACGTAGTCAAGGCATACTGGGGATTACTAATTATAAACCAACATAGCGTGAACTTGTAGTTCTGTAATTGATTAGTGGAAGTTATTGCTAGAAGTGAACTTTAATCATTCCTCAAGTTTCTGTAGTTTATAGATCACGTCTTCCTTCCCTGGGCCTCCTTAATCCAGCTCGGGCCCTACCTTTTATACCATTCAAAAAATAATCACCTTATCCCCATATATATAAATAGATAAATACTTTCATAATAACGACAGTGACTCTAGACTTCTAAGTGAACGCTCAGATCCATAACCAAACTTTAGTGAAAAATCACGCAGTCAGTTATAATAGAGACCATCACAGCGAGTTCACTGTCTCTGCCACCTGCTAGTAAACACCACTATTTACTTAAAATCTTGATTTAACATACAAGATATGATGGGTGACTTATCTGAATGCAGGATGGCACCACTGCTGCTCTTTAACTGCTCCGAGTACATATTTAAAATGTTAACACATTGCGACTGCCATATGCTGTTGGACCCCCCAACCCAGGTTTCACGATTGGCTTCATCAGGAGGAGACACTACAAAAGAAAAACAACACTCTAACCACCATCTTACTGTGAAAACAGGGTCATAGCTAACTAGAAGCCCAAAACTAATAAATACATTCACATTAAACACTTCCAAACCTTTCAATACTCCTTCACCCGGCTGACAGGCAACTCTAGCGATGCGGAAAAACGGAGCAGCCCGGGATTTGAAGCTCCATCAATCCAGTGTTGCTGACCTGATGCCAGACGTTGGGGGCGGGGCTTCACCGGTACCGCAGGACTTTTGAAAAAATTTAGATCTGGAACCAATCTATTTCATTATTTAAGCCCGCTGGAGCTAGTGTTTGCCAATTGTAAATAAATCGATGTTCCTGCTGTAACAGGTATTGAAACACATTTCCCATCATTTTCTGAGCTTTTATTAATACTGTATACTGAACTTGTTCAATAGTGTGGCCTGCCTCCAACCAATGACAGATTAAGGGGGCTGTATGCCGCTGGCACTGAATATTGCTAAGATGTTCAGCAATACGAACTTTAATGACTCTCCTTGTCTGACCTATGTAGAATTTACCACACGGGCATATGATACAATATACAACTGCCTGAGAAGTACAATCGGTGCCAGTTTTTAGATAAAACCTGTTACCCCTAGTTCCAGATAAAGTCAAATGGTCAGTGCCCAGAACATGCTGGCAATACGTGCAGTGCCCACATTGGGCATGGGGAAACAAATCCGGTATTGATTCGTGAAGTGGTATGAGAGCCTGAAGAGCATGGTGGGTCTGGATAGTGCGTATGAGAAGCAGTGAAATTGAAACCTCTGACGCAGCGACCAGAGTGAAACGGAGGGTTCCTCGTCGGGTTCAGTGGCTGCCGGGCCCAGGAGATGAAGGACTAAGAGTATCCTGGATGCCGAAGCAGCTAAGTTGTTTTTTCTTGCTGTGTTCCACGCTAATATCCTGGACTGCATTGCTATAGTGCTTATTTACCTGCATTATCACAACTGTGGGCTGTGTGTCCCGGTGTGCTATGTAACATCACTCTGCAGGCTAACATAGTGCTTTTTTCTATTTTTTCTATATTTTGGAGTGCAGGGCCTGTCTGAAAGGTGGAGTTTTTTGCCAGATGAAGCAGAACTGAGGCTTTTTCTCCACCTTTCTTTTTTTCCTGCTACTACATGCTTTGTGATTGGCTTGGGTGTGTGTGATTAAGGCCTGGTAGTGTTGCAGAGGGGGTGTTTGTGTCCTTATGGGGTTCTGATTTAGAGTAATAACTGGAGTTTAACTGACCCTTTCCTGAGTGTATTTATATTAGTGGAAACAAATCCGCACCATCTCTCTAACACCCTTGTGTTTCAATATCTCTGCCAAATTACAGCCACTTGTAAACGCGAACCGAGGTATTTTTTTGAAAATCTGCATGCACCTGGAGCACCGACCAATGTTTGACAATAATCTGTTGAATGTTGTAACTAAGGTTGGAGAAAGGCAACACACAAACCAAGTTGTGATCATCTCTACGCTGCATGGGCTGAAACAGCCACTCCCGCTGGCAACAGTGGGCTCTTTTCCAAGCTCGTTTGACTACCCGGGATGGATACCAGCGCTCCATGAACTTGCCATACATCAACCTGGCCTGCTCCTGAAAATCAGCATTGTCAGAGCAAACCGTCTTCAGCCTAAGAAATTGGCCTATGAAAATGCTGTCACGTAAGGATTTAGGATGGAAACTACTGTAATGTAAAATCGTATTACGATCGGAGGGTTTTTTTGAAAAGGGAAGTGGAAAACTGTATTATGGATCCTTCCAACTGCTTTTTGACATTTATGTCCAAAAAAGGGAACACTATAACAATCAATGTTAAAGGTAAGCCTTTTATACATCACTAGTCTTTAAGCCCGTTACATTAACGGGTGCTAGAATAGATGTCTGTCTGTGTTTCTTTATCTCTCTCTCCTTGGCCGCTGTCTGTATCCTTCTGTCTCCCCCCCCCCCCCCGAGCACAGCTGTCTGCCCCCAGGACACACCTCCCCCCCAAAGCATCCCCCTTTCCCTCTCCCTGTCTCTCCATGGCCCCTTCTGTCTTCCCCCCCAGAGCAAAGCTGTCTGTTCCCAGCACACCTCCCCCCCAAAGTAGCCCCCTTTCCCTCTCCCTATCTCTCCATGGCCCCTTCTGTCTCCTCCCAGAGCAAAGCTGGCCCCAGCACACCCCTCCCCCCAAAGCAGCCCCCTTTCCCTTTCCCTCTGGCTCCTGGAATTGATCCCCTTCTTACCCTCCCCTCCATCCTGGCGTCTTCTGGCCTGCTCCTCTTCAAAGCAGCCTGCTATCTTGGTGGCCGGCTTTAGCGAACCTAGCAGGCTGCTCTCCAACTCGGTAGCACGTTCCCTCTGACACGATCCCGTGCGTCAGAGGGAGCGTGCTACTGAGGTTGGAGAGCGGCCTACGAGGTTCTTTAAAGCCGGCCACGATCGCAGGCTGCTCTGAAGAGGAGGATCAGTGGCGGCAGCGGCGAGTGAGGTGACACGGTGAGGACGCGGGCAGGCAAGTGAGGGCGGGCGGTGACGCGCCAAGGACAGGGAGAGAGCATAGTCGCGCGCCTTCAGCCCCCGCATGCGCCGTGAGGTTAAAATGTTGCCACAGAAGCACACCTCACGGCGCCACACCTCACGAATTTTCGAGAGCGCATGCGCGCTCTAGCGTTTTATTATTATTGATAACTGCTTTCCTAGCTCCACCCCTAGCATGTCACTTCCACCTTGGGAGGGGCTATAGAATTTAAGGTGGCCTTGACATTGTGAGGGAGTATCCAGCAGGGGGAATGATAGCATCCTATAAACTCCTTCATATAACATGCCATCCTAGTTGTTTTTTTTTTTTTTACTGAGTATGAGAATCAGTTGAGAAATGATAAAAGTGATGTCCACAAAAAAAAAAAAAGCAAATTGAAGCTCCAAGTGTAATGATGAGCAAGCACTGATCGAACAAATAAATTGAAATTACTTGTTTGATTATAATAGAAGACAGAGAAAACGAAACAAAATGTGATAAGCTAAATCAATATTAATATCTGTTATCCAAATACACCTGTGTAATGGAGTGTATAGAAAGGCTGTGGGTTCCCCTTAACCCTTTCAGGACCATAAGGATCGTAGGCCAATTTTTGTGGTTTTGACGACATTTTTATGGTAAAAAGGGCTTGCAGATGCCAAAAAATTGATTTTTTTTGTGAAATATCATTATTTTTATTTAAAAAATCACACTTCTGGCTTATGGACAGTGTGGCAAGTGAATCTTCTCGTCAATCTGGCAACGACGCTAATGAATGAATGTCGGAACCAGTTTGTTTACATAAAGGCAGTATCATATGGAATCCGTACATATCAAATTTAGAACTGTAGACTATCCCAATCAAAATTTATAGGATTTTAAAGTTATGGGACAAATATGTCCCTTGGTCCTGAAAGGGTTAAGAACACTCCTTCACAGGGCTATCTTACAAAGCCTAGCTCTTGAGGGCTTAGCTAGGAAGGCATGGTTCAGTTAGGCCAGATAAAACTCTAGAGCAGAAACAAGCCAGAGAGGCCCAGAGAAGTCAGGAGCAGCCCTCCGCATAAGCTTTCAAAATCTATATATAAAGTAGTAGACTAAGTCCCTCTTTTACAAAGGTGCGCTAAGCATTTTAGCACAGATTTAGCATGTGCTAAAACAACACATGCGCTAACCACGAATGTGTCCATAGGATAACATGCACGCATTAGCATTTAGCACATGTTACCCCCTCTTTGTAAAAGAGGGGGTAAGGTAGGAAATGATTTACTCTGGAACCTTCTGAAAGTCCTGATCCTTTCAGATGAAGCTGGAGCCAGGCCTGGGTTTGTTTAATATTGATGCTAAGCAAGTTTGAATTGTGACTGTGGTGTGAAGATTGTAGCTGATTTTCAAGAGACTTTATTTTCAATTTACTATGCCTGTGAATTGAACAGGCTTCAGAATACCTTGTTGAACATTAATAAAGAACTTTGATTTACTTTAAAACCTTTGTGTGGCTGTGGAGGATTCATGCATGCCCAATGCTTGCTTTTGCTATCAAAATTATAAATACTGAGCCAATTTTATCATGATTATTTTTATACCAACCATTATTTTATAGTGCCAAACATACATTCTAACATGAATCAATGAGCAAATGAGATATTAAATAAAGGCAAAATGAACTGAGATAAAGAATTAAAAATAAAAAGACTTGGCATAGAAGAGGCTTACAAATACAATATGTGCTAAACTTCCCTAAGATAGCTATATAGGTGACCCTTGTTTGATGTGAAGCCCATCCATAGGCATAGTAAGGGGGGTGAGGGGGTGGTCCACCTCAGGCACCATCTTGGTAGGGGCACAAGCACCCATTCTCCTCTCTGTCCCTGCTCCTTCCCTGCCCACCTCACCCCACTACTGCATGTCCACGCCCCTTCCCTTCCCACATACCTTTTTAACATTCTTGGCAGAAGCCACAACCCCAAACTGCTGCTTTCACCAGCGTTGGCTCTTCCTCTGACTTCACTTCCTGGACCTGCACCTAGGAAGTGACATCAGAGAAGAGCTGACGCTGGCACAAGCTACAGGTTGGGGTTGCTGCTCACGCTGGGAATGTTAAAGAGGTTCAGGGGAAGGTAAGAGGTGCACATGTGTGGCAGGAGGGGATGGGGGGGGGCAGAGAAGAGGATGGGAGGAGCAGCAACACCCTGGGCACCTCTCACCCTTGCTATGCCACTGAGCCCTTCTATGGGATTCTTAAGAGTTTTGCATAGAGTGGACCAGATAGTGGAGTGGACCATCCAAGGCCTGCTCAACTTATGGACCAGGTGAGGCTGGTGATAAAGGTGCCAAAATCCAAGTCCAGTTTACCTTCAGACTTCTAGAGGGATAGATGCCAGACTGGAATTTTAGCATCCTTTATCATCAGTGCCCTGAGCCAATGCCTTACCTGGTCCAGCAGAAGGAAAATACTCAAGACAGAAGGGTGGATACCAAGTTGTAGGTAGATGGGAGGGAGCAAACAAATACTAGACTGTGGATGGTACCAGTGAAAAGTTGGTTCAGGTTGCCATAATCCCTTGAGGCAGCCCTGGAACCATCAAAGTGAAGCAATAAACTGGACAGTAGATCAAACCTCTCTGGGGCTTGAGGAACACTCTTAGTTGACTTAAATAGCTGAATTTGGGACACATCTATAATCATGCAAGCAGACTGAAAACAGAGACTATGATTTCAGACTACTTCTATTAATGTTTCCAAAATCAAGTTGATTTATTTAGAGGAAAGAGAGTGTGGTCCACAAGTAGATGTAGGTGTTTGTTGACTTCTGACCTAGTTTAGGTCCATGGGAGCAAAATAGTTAAACCTATCCCCACCTCCCCCCCAGCAAAACCTTGCAACAAAATTCAATATTTTCAAAAAGGACTGAAAGTTACTGCGGAGGCTTCCACTGATCAAAGTCCCATATGTAATCATTATCTTGAAAAACTCCCACTCAGTTCAGCACTTCAATATGATATTACTTTTTCTTTTAAGACATTTTTTATTTTTAAATTTCATCGTATTGTTAACCATTTAGACACCTATTTGATAAAAGGTATATCAAAAATAAAGAAACTTTAATCCAGATAACTATTCAGACTGTTATGCAGATAATAATGTTGAATGTTACCATTACCTGGATAACAGTAGCAGTTCATTCAGTGTTGCTGTCCACATATAGTATATGCCAGCAACAAATATTCTACTAATTAATTCTATAGACATATTCAGCGCTATACATTATTCAAAAATATGTTTTAACACTGCAGACCTTCTGAGGATCCATGATAAAAAAAAATAATTCCATTTAGGATTGATTATATGTACTGTAGTATAATTGATTTTTTTTTCTTGTTTATTTCTCCCCCGCCCATAACCAGGGCGAGTTACGTATGGACATACAAAATAAGACATTAACATTTGTCGTACAAATCAATATAAAAACACACTATAACAAATTACATACATACATATAAAATCAAATTGCATATGACACACACGTTGCATCAACAATGAATATCATTTAAGGCAAAAACTAACGAAACCCTAACATACATCAAAATATAAAATTACATACAAGATGCCTCAATAGCAGACATCATTATGCCAAATAAAACAGACCAGCCTATCGAACACTTCCTTGACCAGCACTCAGCACTCAACAGTCTAAACTAAACTAAACTAAATCTTAGGTTTGTATACCGCGTCATCTCCATGGTCATAGAGCTCGGCACGGTTTACAGGGATTGTGAAGAGAAAGGAACTACAAAGAAAGGGGTTAGATGAAGATCGGAGGAAAGAGGAAAGAGCTGGGATGTCAGATGAGGAGGGAGTGATTAAGTTTTTGAGAAAAGCCAGGTTTTAAGATGTTTGCGGAAGGGTTGGAGAGCACTCAGGTTCCGAAGAGGGGAGGTAAGGTTATTCCAGAGCTCGGTGAATCTGAAGAGGAGGGAAGTCCCCAGTTTTCCTGGGTGGGAAATGCCTTTTAATGAGGGGAAGGATAGTTTTGATTTTTGGGTAGGTCTGGTGGTACTAAGATTCGAGGAATTCCAGGACAGTGGGATTAATGGAGGAAGGATGCCGTGGAGGATCTTGAAAGTTAGGCAGTTGCATTTGAAGTGGACTCTGGAAATTATCGGAAGCCAGTGAAGCTTGGAAAGGAGTGGTGAGACGTGATCAAATTTACTTTTTGCAAAGATAAGCTTGGCCGCGGCATTTTGGATCCGCTGGAGTCTGTGGAGGTTTTTCTTCGTTAGGCATATGAAGATGGAATTGCAATAGTCCAGTCTGGAGAGGATGATGGATTGGACGAGAACGGCGAAATGTTTTTGATGGAAACAGGATCTTATTGTCCTCAGCATATGAAGGCTGAAATAGCATTTTTTTTACCAGGGAGTTGAGGTGGTCGTTGAAGGACAGTGTAGAGTCAATGGTGACACCTAGGACCTTGCTGGAGAATTCGAGCTGCAGGGTGGAGCCGGAGGACAGTGGGATTGAGGTGGATAGCTGGACTAATTTTGGGCAAAGCCAAAGAAGTTTTGTCTTGGATTCGTTCAATTTCATTTGGACGGTGTGGGCCCAAGATTGCAGGTTCGAGATACAGGAGGATATGTTCTCTGAGAGATCATTGAGGTTCGAGTCTGTCTCCAGAAGGACAAGGATGTCGTCAGCATAGGTGTAAATTGTTTCAAGGGAGGATAGCTGGAGGAGTTTTAGGGAGGACATATAGATGTTAAAAAGGATAGGGGATAAAGGTGAACCGGGACTCCACAGATTGGTATCCAGGGGGAGGATGAGGTGCCATTCTTGTTGACAGTGTAGGAACGGGAACGAAGGAATTTTGAGAACCAATCAAGGACTGTAGAGGTGATGCCAATCTCGGAGAGTTGGTAAAGTAGAATGTCGTGGTGAACAACGTCGAAAGCGGCAGAGAGGTCAAATTGTAGGAGGACGGCGAACTTGTTGCGGGAGTGAAGTTGTTGGACCTTGGAGATTAGGGAGGTCAGAAGGGATTCGGTGCTGAAATTGGGGCGAAAGCCATATTGGTAGGGTAGGAGAATGGAGAATTTCTCTAGGTAGGATGAGAGTTGGGTCGATATGATGGACTCGAGCATCTTGGTTAGGAGGGGGATATTTGCTATTGGGCGATAGCTGGATGGAGAGGAAGGGTCGAGGTCGGGTTTTTTCAGTAGCGGGGTTAAGGCGATATGGCCCATTTCTGGAGAGAAAAGGCCCGAATGTAGAGCAGAGTTTAGGAGTTTGGTAATGGAAGAAATGGCTTGAGTGGGTATTTTCTCGTAGAGGTAGGAGGGGAAAGGGTCTAAAGAACAATTGCAGGATCTCATTTTGAGACAGAGTTTGAGGGTGAGGGAATCGGATACTTGGTCAAAGGCAGCCCAGAGTCTGTCGGCTGGGAAAGCGCTAGAGGCTAGCAGAGTAGGGTTGGGGGTCAGTGAGCATCAGGGAGTTATAGGAGACTGCAGGTGGGAAGGAGGATCGTAAGGTGACCTTTTCATTGAAGAATTTTGCTAGAACATCGGCTGAGAGAGAGGAGGGGAGAGAGGTGGAGTCTTTTTTGGAGGTTAGGGAGCGCCAGATTTTGAAGAGAGTACTACTCTGGTTGTTGGATCTGGAGATTTTCTCACCATAGAAGTTCCTTCTAGCTTTTTTTAGTGCTGAATTGTAGTGCTTAATATTGGCTCTCCAGGATTGTTTATCAGAAGGGGAGTTAGATTTTTTCCATTTGCGCTCCAGAGCTCGACATTTCTGCTTTAGTTCTCTGTGATGAGGGAGGTACCAGGGGGCTTTGCGAGGGTAGGAGATGGATTTGGTGGAAAGGGGGGTGAGGGAGTGGTAGGTGGATTCAGAGAGGGTGGTCCAGTTATGCCAGTTGGATTCAGGGTCAGCAGGCTTAGGAGCGGAGGAGAATTATTTGAGAAATTTTGTCCAGAACAAGTCGCTTGAGATTTTTTTACGAATGGTGATGGAATTAGAGGAGAGGGGAGGAGCCCCGAGGTGCGACATGAAAATGGGGAGGGAGAAGGTCCCAAGGAAGTGGTCAGACCAGGGGACCTATTCCCAGCGGGTGTTTTCGGTTAAGGTTTTGTAGGCAGTAAGATCAAGGAAGGTGATGAGGTCTAGAGTGTGTCCCTTTCGTGGGATGGGGATGAAGAGGGGGGTGAGAAACCGAGAGAGGTGAGGAAGCTCTTCAGTTCGATCGTATCCTTGTTGGTTTGTCGTTAAGGTGGAGATTGATGTCCCCGATGATCAAGAGTCTTTGAAATTTGAGGAAGGCGTTTGAAATAGTTTCGAGAACGAGATCAGAGGATTTGTTCCAAGGGGTAGGTGGGCGGTAAAGAAGTAGGATGTCCAGTGGATGAGGTTGGAGTTCGTCATTGACCGAGGCCAACATGTAATCTAGAGAGGTGTGACTGCTCTTTTCGATGAGCTGGACATCAAAGAATGATTTGTAGGTTAGTGCCAGACCGCCACCTGTACGGTTGGTTCTGGGAGAAAACAGACCTTGGTAGCCATGGGAGCAGAGTTCATTTTGTGTAAATATATCATCTTTCGTGATCCAGGATTCCGTGATGCAAAGGAATCCCGGGTCAGAATCCTCGAGAAGGTCCTTCAGGATTTGAATCTTATTGCCCGCGGATCTGGCGTTGCAGTAGAGAGTTGGGACTGGGGTAAACGAGTCAGAGGCAAGGTTAGGGAGGTTGGCAGAGGGAACAGGCTTTAAGAATGCGTGGTTGGCTCTTCGAGGGTTTTTTTTGGAGGGATGGTTTCTGGTGCGTAGCAGCGTGGGGATTCTGAGGTCGGGACAGAAGTTTGGGTCAGTTGAGGGTTCGGGAAGGTTAGGGGAAGGAGGATTCAGGCATAGGGTGGTATAGGGAGAGGAGCAGAGCAGGAGGAGGAGGAGCCAAAAAGGTGGCTTCATGATGGGTTTTTTTTTTATTGGGGGGGAAGAGCTTAGGCGGGGGGGGGGTGCTAGGTGGTTTGTATCAGGAGAGGAAGGGGGTTGGCATGGAGCCCGATCCTACCGGAGGGTGGGCTATGATATCTAAACTAGATAAGGACAGGAGAGAGAGCTGGGTGGTCTGCTAGGCTATGAATTGAATGGTCAGTGGTAGGTGGGGTAAGAGACAGAGTGGCAGGAGTTATACTTGGTAGCAGGACAGTAACGAACAGGAATAACAAGTGGTATTTAAACAAACAATAAATGTCGGCTTTCCTGTGTCGGGAGGGGGCGGAGCAGGGCTCCCACGCTCCTCTCTCAATGCAGGGGGGGGCCGGAGGAGAAGGCAGGCTCCTCCGGTGAAGATGACTTGTAAAAAGGTAGCAGAATCGCTGGGGTTTCGGGGGGCGGAGCAGGGCTCCCACGCTCCTCTCTCAATGCAGGGGGGGGGCCGGAGGAGAAGGCAGGCTCCTCTGATGAAGATGACTTGTAAAAAAGTCAGCTTTCCTGTGTTGGGAGGGGGGCGGAGCAGGGCTCCCACGCTCCTCTCTTGATGCATTTTCAGGAGCTGCTCTGAAGGCAGGTAGCAGGATCGCTGGAGTTTCGGGGGGCGGAGCAGGGCTCCCACGCTCCTCTCTCAATGCATGGGGGGGGCCGGAGGAGAAGGCAGGCTCCTCTGATGAAGATGACTTGTAAAAAGGTAGCAGAATCGCTGGGGTTTCGGGGGGCGGAGCAGGGTTCCCACGCGGCCCGAGGTCGCTAGTGTAGTGTAGGCAGCTCCCGGTGGCAGAAGAGCTGCTCTGAAGGCAGGTAGCAGGATCGCTGGAGTTTCGGGGGCGGAGCAGGGCTCCCATGCGGCCCGAGGTCGCAAGTGTAGTGTAGGCAGCTCCCGGTGGCAGAGGAGCTGCTCTGAAGGCAGGTAGCAGGATCGCTAGAGTTTCGGAGGGCGGAGCAGGGCTCCCACGCGGCCCGAGGTCGCAGTCATCACTCCTTCTCCCTCAGCCTAACTCAGACTCTATATTTCATTTTACAGAACAGGTGTCTTTTCAGCATTTTCCTAAAGTTCTATAAATTTTGCTGTTGGTGAATGTATCCTGGAAGGTTGATAAAAGAATTCAAAAGGGCCTGGGATAAGCACGTGGGATCTCTCGGAGAAAGAAAGAGATAATGGTTACTGTGGATGGGCAGACTAGATGGGCCATTTGGCCTTTATCTGCCATCATGTTTCTATGTTTCTAAATTATCAGTCATTTATTAGCCATCGAGTGAGGGGTTGACAGATTGTAAACATAACAGACTGCCAAATTATTGTATAACTTGGCTTCTAAAGTTAGGTGCTGATTGCACACATTCGGGGGAATTCTATATCGCGACCTTAGAATTACAGGGTTCTAAGTGACAATTTTCAGTATTTTTAACTCCGTTGACTTCCGGGTTCTATCTGACATGTAGATATTACAACACTCACAAGTATTTGGAGAAACTCTGTTCTGGTGTTAAATTAATAAATAAATCTGCACATGTCATTGAACACCAAATTGCCCCACAAACCTCCACTTCAGATTCCTGAGAATGAATTTCGGTACAATAGAACCCTGTAATTCTAAGGTTGCGATATGTGGAATTGAACGTTAGACGTTACTTCAGTGCAGAAAAGCATTCTAATGGCTGCAAGAAGCAAAAATGGGGCAAAAATAATAATAGCTTTATTTCTATCCCATCATACATTTTCAGTTCAAGATGGTATACAAGAAGTGGAGCTGTAAGGACAGCGAAGTTACATCAGTTAGATTTGGGAGGGATAGATAGACAAATAGATGACTGGGAGAAAAGAGGGTAAGGCATGGTAGCTGTTTAGGTAGATGTGTAAGGCATGGTAGCTGTTTAAGCAGAATTGAATAGTCAGATAAATCTGTAGAACAGGTGGGTTTTTAGTGATTTTCTGAATGAATGGTATGTAGTGAGTTTAGGATGAGGTCACTTAGGGTATTGTTCCAGATCCCTGCTTGAAAGGAGAGTGTTCTGTTGAGAAATCTTTTGAATTTGCATCCTTTGGAGAAAGGAAATGTGAACAGTAGTTTGTCCTGTAGAGTAAGCAAAATGAAAAGCAGAGTTTGTCCTGTAGAGTAAGATGTTTCAGGAGGTAGGTGGGTGCGGTGTTGAAGAGAGTCTTGAAGCAGAGGCAACCAAATTCTGGCCTCGATAGGTAGCCAGTAAAGTTTCTTGTAGTATGGGGTAATATGGTCAATTATTTCCAGCCAAATATTAGTTGAACGGCTGTATTCTGGATAAGTCTCAGTTTCTTGATGGTTTTTTTGTGAGATCCTAGGTAGATTATGTTACAGTAGTCCAGTGAGCTTAGGACTAGGGACTGAACCAGCAGTCTGAATGATGTGAAATCGAAGAATGGTTTTAGGGTGCGTAGTTTCTATAGTAAGTGGAAGCATTTTTTAATTAGGATGTTGGTATGGGCTTCTACTTCTAGTGTCAGTTGCTGATCTAGGGTGACTCCTAGGATTTTGATGGTAGGGTTAATTGGGAAGTTTCTTCCATTTAGGTTGATAGTGGATTTGGTTGGTTTGTTTGTTGGGGAGGCCATAAATATCTTGGTCTTTTCCAAGTTTTGCTTTAGTTTGAAGTTTGTTGACCATTGTTCCTCTTGGTTGATGATAGATGAGACGAAGTGTCTGGTCTCAGTTGACAGTGTAGAGATGGGAATGATAATTGTGATGTCATCAGCGTAGATGTATGATTGAAGGTTCAGTTTGGATAGTTCCTGGCCTTGGGAGGAGAATTACTACAGCCTGTGTTTACAGACTGTGAAATTTACATACAGAGCACTAGTACGCTTGGGCTCTGCTAAAGTATCAGACATACTAACCACAGCACCTCTCTGGCCTTTCTAACTCCTCCTTGGGAACTAGTTGCTTGAGAACTCAGGGCTTAGATGCAGCTTCAAAAGACCAACTTATGTGTAATAAGAAGTCCTCTATCCCCCTATCCTTATGTACCAGTTAGTATGCACCCGTTTTGTTTCAGATGTTTTTATTGTGATTAGTTTTTAAGCTGTATGATATTTTATGTTCTTATAATTTTATTGGTGTACTGTATTTCACTTAGAAACACTTGATAAGCGATCTAATCATAAACTAATAAATCTTGAACCTTAAAACTTAACTGTTTGTGGGTCCCAGTGGATAATCTGGACCTAGAGATGTGTGGCTATATTGGTGTATGGGAGGAAAATATTTCTTCTTTTTGTGGGGGGGGGCGGGGAGGGGGGCATTGACTTTTGTCAAGTGAGATGGTACATTTCCTCAGTCATAGCTTGCAAAGCCCATACTCTGTACTGCTTGTTGCCACAGCAATAAGGTCTGGAAAACAGCATGTGGAATCAGCCCTGCAGTCTAAAAGAAGAATAGGTTGAGCCTTGAATGTTCATGTTGGACATTGTCTGAAAAGTTGCCATCATGTTACTGTTGGAAGCTGTGGCAGTCAGAGTTGACACGCTCAGGCTTCCCTATTAGGCTCCCTAAGTGGCCAGGACAAAGGCAGCTGCAGGCTCCCAGCCAAGCACATACATTTGCAAACTGCCGCCAGTCAGTTCCCAAGGCCAGGGGCTGGATGCCATTGACAAAGGAAATATGAACTGTGGACTCAGACCCTTCTACTCTCCCCGCCGAGCGAGTGGCGCTTCTCATGGAGATCTATAGGGCTATTTCTCTCCTTCCTCTATTTCTCTATTCCCCCACCCACCGCTCCTTGCCCAGTTAAGAAAAATAGCTTTCATCAGCCGCTTCATATTTTTCTGCAAACAATATTGTATTTATTTGACTGTTCACATAATATTGCATGTATATAATATGCATTCTGTTCACCTTCATCTATCATACCTGACTAGCAAACTAGCTATGCAAATATATATATATATATATTTTCAATCTGAATATGTATTAAAAACTCTAGTAGTTCTTTTACTCTTTAAAAAAAAAAAATATAGAGAGAGAACTCTTTGTTGGGTCTGATACTTCATACTGAACACACAAAAAAGATCTTGCAGACCTCAAATGATCTTCAGATCTGGTTTATTAATGGATACATTCTCTTCTGTGAAGGATTTGCATCCTTCCCATGATCTGCTCTGTGTGTGATTTTTAACTGCTATCTTGATTACTATTGCATTCATTCGTTCTATATTTCCGAGCCTCTCTCCTTTATTTACTGGGGGGGAGGGGGGAAGACACTGTTGGTTATATGCCAGCATCTTTAACCCTTTTATTTTGAAATATCAAAATACAAATATGTGAGGATTTATGGGCCCTGATTCTGCAAAGTGTGCCTAAATTTGGGCGTAGTTTGGATGTCCTCGCTAGACGCACTTTGCAGAATCACACCTATGAATGCTTAGCGGTACTCAATGTCAGGTGGATATTCAGATTTTTTGACGTCCTCTCAGAATTGGGTTTGTTTGTTTTTTTAGGCGGGAGTTAGACATCCAATCAGTGTCCTTTTTTCTTCTTTTTTTTATAATTCTTTATTGATTTTTAAACAAGAACAGTGTTATATAAATAAAAGAACAGTATATTATTGCATTCAGTCATAACACTAATATCTATATAGATAACAGAACTATCATTCAATAATTACATTATTTTGCATATAGTAATAACATAAGAACCAAGTAAATAATATAATATGAAACCAAGTTACCTAAAATATCATTATCAATATTTCCTCCCAATCACCCAACCCCCGACCCTCCCTGGATGTGTAAAGATAAATAAACCAAGACAAAAGTAAGACAAAATACAGTATTATATTTGTACAAATGTAGTCAATGGGCACCAAATTTTGTTGAATATTCCACTAAGTCGCTACACTCTGCATTAATTTGTTCATATTTATATATAGTACACACATTTACCCACCAGAAAGTATAATTTATTCTATCATGATTCTTCCAATTACTTGTAATCAATTGAATGGCTATACCTGTAAGAATTAAAAATAGACAACTTTATACTTACCTAGGTGGGAACAGGAAGTTGCTGTTGCAGGAAGAGTTCCGGGGCAGGCCGAGGTTAGAAGTCTCATTTGATGGATACAGCGCCCCGGCTGCCATAACGTTTAAAATAATAGCGATCAGGAGGGGAGGGGGGAGCAGGTGTGGGGAAGTCCAGAGCTGCAGGGTCGACGTTAGAGGGACTAAGAGCTGATTGTGCCGCAGGGTCCTGCGTTGGGAGGAGGGAGGAAGAAAGAAGAGTAACCGAAGCATTGGCAATTTGGGGGGGAGCAGGTGTGGGGAAGTCCAGAGCTGCAGGGGAGAGTGTTGCTGTACCCAGCTGGAGGGAGAAGGAAGATGAGGGAGGGAATAAAAGGAGATGCCAGGGCTTGGAGGGAAGGAGGAAGGTATGCCAGACTAAGGGAAAAGGAAAGGGGAGATCTCAGAGCATGGAGGGGGAGGGAAAGATGGAAGGAAAGGAGAGAAATGCCAGAGAATCAGGGAAGGGCAGATACAAGACTGTGGGGTGTGAAGGAAAGAAAGGAGAAGAGAGAGATGCCAGAGCATAGGGGATGGGTTGGTAACAGAGAGAAAAAAATGGAGAGGTGGCAGAGCTTAAATCAATCATGTACAAAGGAGAGAAGGGGCACAGGATAGATAGTTATGAAAGGAGCATATATAGTCTAGTTGTTGAAAATCCAAGGGTCACACACACATATAGGTGCTTGACTATCTAGCAGGTTTCTCTTCCTTCTAAAACCAATATTTTTTTAAAATGATCATAATAGAAGTATAATTCTATTCTAAGAGGCTTTCTAATTTGACTTAATGCTTCATTCAGACCAGTACAGGAAAATTGACACATTTCTATTGGCATGGAATCCTACAAGGTAGAGGCAAAGACAGCAAACACCTGATCATCTTTGGAATTTGAGAAATGGGCCCTTCATTGACTCATGATAGAATTAATGTCACAGCCACAATCTATATTTTCTTGGACCTATGTGAAAATTAAACACCTTTCCTGCATATTTCTGTCCATTTAAGAAACACAAAGGCCCTGATTCTACAAACAGCACCTAGACATAGGTGCCGAGGAACGCGGTGCATAGCACATGTCAACTTTAAGTTAGGTGTCATTTATAGAATCATGAATATCAAATCACTTTATACAGTAAAAGACCCCTATGTTAGAATTACTGCAATCACTAATATAAGTGGAGAAAAAGAGACCTCAGAAAAATGACCCCCACATACCGTAATTCAGCACATCAAGTCATGCAAACTGGGGCACAATGCTGTCATTGGTCTCTCAAAAAAAAACTCCACAAAGTACACATATTCAAAATATCATCCAATAGGGATTGCAGAATGATTTTCTACAACACAGAAGTACTGCAGAACAAATCAATCCCAACATTGTCAAAATTCTCTAATGCAAGGAGTCAGACTACAACCCAAACTTTCATCAGCCAAACCTGACAGTGGCCCTGTTTCGCTCACAGCTATCTCAAGAGCACTGGCACCTGTTCTCCTCACAATTAACATGAAATAGCAATAAAGAAAAGAAAAAAAAAATAGAAAAATGTGGAAGAAAATGTCACATTCAAGGCTCATTGCTGAACTTAGATACTGATAGGCATCTGAACCTTAGGCACACCCTATTTATGCCAGGGTTTTCTTGGCTTAAATACCAGCACCTAAGTTAGGCAAAACAAGTGCCTACACGCAAAACATACCCACGATCTGTTCCTAATCACGCCTACTTTCTGGTAGACGCCTTAGAATAGGTGCCTGCCTGAAAGTGGTAGGCATCTACCAAATTAGGTGCCTACTACCCAATTAATTTTAATTTAAGCCAATTATGAGGTGCTAATTGTTATTGGCGCTGATTAAGTACATTGGCCCCCAACTACATTGGCCACCAATCTAGGCGCCTACCTTTAGACGTCGTTTATATAATCTGCCAGTAAGTGGCAGTAACAACCACACTACTTTGTTCTCCCCCTTGTACTAAACTGTAGCGTGGTTTTTTAGTGCCGGTCACAGCGGTAAGAGCTCCATTGCTCATAGAATTCCTATGAGTCTCAGAGCTGTTACTACTGTGGCCAACACTAAAAACCACGCTAAGGTTTTTAAATACTTTTTAAACTACTTTATTCTTTTTAAACATTATCACTCCCTTTTACAAAGCCACGAAAGCGGTTTTTAGCGCCAGCTGGTGCGCTGAATGCTCTGTGCTGCCCCCAACACTCATAGAGTTCCTATCAGCGTCAGGAGCAGCGCAGAGCATTCAGCGTGCCGGCCTGTGCTAAAAAACGCTTTGTAAAAAGGGGGAGGGGTAATATTATTTTAATGAAAATGTAAACCGCATAGATGCTTTTGCCAATGCAGTATATTAAATGTTAAACTTGGAAAAAAATAAACTTGTTAAATAAACTTCATGTATTCTTGAAATGCATGGAATTACACTTTCTGTAAAATAGTCAAAGTGCTTGATTTTATAACAGAATGCCTAAATGAAACATCCAGCTAGACACCTATTTGAAGCCTTGGAGGGGCATAATAAAAAAAAAGTCTGTCCCCTTTTGGCCCTTAAGGGACTGCAGGAGTTGCCGTACAATGAGAGGCTTGAGAAACTGGGCCTCTTCTCCCTTGAAAAGAGGAGACTGAGAGGGGACGTAAAGGGGAAGCGACCAGCGAGAGAGGAGGTGGGGCCGTTGGACGATGGGGATAGGAAGGGAGTGATTAAGGAGGATAAATAATAATAATAATAATAATTTTATTTCTGCGGTTTGGTAGCTGAGAGGTTGAACACGTTCTTCTCGTCGGTCTTCACGAGAGAAGACACATCTAATATACCGGACTCAGAGGAGCTCATGAGTGGGGAACAGGCTGAAAAATTGGAGCACATAGAGGTAAGTAAGGAGGATGTCCTCAAACAGATAGACAGGTTAAAATGCGGCAAATCACCGGGTCCGGATGGGATCCACCCAAGGGTTCTGAAGGAACTAAGACAAGAAATAGTGGGCACAATCCAGCATGTTTGCAACCTATCCTTGAAAACTGGAGAGGTACCAGAGGACTGGAAATTGGCGAATGTCACACCTATCTTCAAGAAGGGATCGAGGGGTGACCCCGGGAACTTCAGGCCGGTGAGCCTGACTTCAATTATAGGGAAGATGGTGGAAGCTATGATCAAGGACGGCATTTGCGAGCACATCGAGAGAAATGGCCTACTGAGAACAAGCCAGCACGGATTCTGTAAGGGAAGGTCGTGCTTAACGAACCTTCTGTACTTCTTTGAGGGAATAAGCAGTCGGGTGGACAATGGGGAACCCATCAACATCATTTACCTCGATTTTCAAAAGGCTTTCGACAAGGTGCCACATGAAAGGCTGCTTAGGAAGCTGTGGAACCACGGGGTGGGAGGGGATGTGCACAGATGGATCGAGCACTGGTTGTCGGGTAGACTGCAGAGGGTCGGAGTAAAGGGCCAATATTCTGACTGGCGGGGAGTCACGAGCGGTGTGCCCCAAGGATCGGTGCTGGGGCCGTTACTCTTCAACATATTTATCAATGACCTGGAAAAGGAGGCAAAGTGCGAGGTTATAAAATTTGCAGATGATACCAAACTGTGCGGCAGAGTTAGCTCCAGGGAGGAGTGTGAGGACCTGCAAAGGGACCTAGACAAGCTGGAAGACTGGGCAAACAAATGGCAAATGCGCTTTAACGTGGAAAAATGCAAGGTCATGCATATAGGGAAAAAGAACCCATTGTTCAACTACAAATTGGGGGGGGGGCATTGTTGGGAGACAGCAGTCTTGAGAGAGACTTGGGTGTGCTGGTGGATGCATCACTGAAGCCATCTGCACAGTGCGCAGCAGCCTCGAAAAAAGCCAACAGGATGCTGGGCATCATAAAGAGGGGCATAACAACCAGGACGCGGGAAGTCATCATGCCATTGTATCGAGCGATGGTGCGTCAACATCTGGAATACTGCGTTCAATATTGGTCGCCATACCTCAAGAAGGACATGGCGGTACTCGAGAGAGTCCAAAGGAGAGCAACGAAACTGGTAAGAGGGCTGGAACACTGCCCATACGCCGAGAGGTTGGATAGGCTGGGGCTCTTCTCTCTGGAAAAAAGGAGGCTCAGGGGTGATATGATAGAGACCTTCAAGATCATGAGGGGCATAGAGAGGGTGGATAGGGACAGATTCTTCAGGCTGAAGGGGACAACAGGTACGAGGGGGCACTCGGAGAAACTGAAGGGAGATAGGTTCAAATCAAATGCAAGGAAGTTTTTTTTCACTCAAAGGGTCGTGGACACTTGGAATGCGTTACCGGAGGAAGTGATCAGGCAGAGTACGGTACAAGGATTCAAACAGGGACTGGACGGATTCCTGAGGAATAAAGGGATCGTGGGATACTGAGAAAGCTAACCAGAAAATAAGTATAGAAACCCAAACAGGTCGTGCATGTGCATGTTCAAGACCGGAGGGTTAGGACTTCGATGGGAAGATAGGACTCAATAGGAAACCAAGGTGGCAAGGGGGCCCCTTCTGGTGATTTAGACAGGTCGTGACCTGTTTGGGCCGCCGCAGGAGCGGACTGCTGGGCAGGATGGACCTATGGTCTGACCCAGCGGAGGCACTGCTTATGTTCTTATGTTCTTATGGGACATGATCGAAACATTCAAGATATTGAAGGGAATAGACTTAGTAGATTAAGACAGGTTGTTCACCCTCTCCAAGGTGGAGAGAATAAGAAGGCACTCTCTAAAGTTAAAAGGGGATAGATTCCATACAAACGTAAGGAAGTTCTTCTTCACCCAGAGAGTGGTAAAATCTGGAACGCTCTTCCGGAGGCTGTTATAGGGAAAAACACCTTCCAGGGATTCAAGAGAAAGTTAGACAAGTTCCTGCTAAATCAAAATGTACGCAGGCAAGGCTAGACTCAGTTAGGGCACTGGCCTTTGACCTAAGGGCCGCCACATGAGCGGACTGCTGGGCACGATGGACCACTGGTTTGACCCAGCAGCGGCAATTCTTATGTTCTTAAGTTTATCGTTGTGGACAACTCATGAAAAATAATACATACTGTAGAAAAAAGAAAACAGATATGAAAAAAACAGTGTGAATGATTATTATTTTTGTTGTGGATTTTTTTTTTACAGACCAGTGATGATACGGGTTCCAGAAGGATGCCTTGAGTGGCCATGAACCAATGTATTGAAATCTGGTTTTCTCCACTCTGTTTATTATCATTTGTATAAGTCTTAGTTATGAATGTATGAATGATGGTCCCAACTATACTTTACAACAATATGTTTCTTAATTGACAGAAGGCCTAAAGATAGGTGTCATACAGGCATCTAAATAAATAAGCACTTGAGTTAGGTACCTAACTTAATTAGTATATTGGCTTCAATTATGATTTATATTTTCCTTGCATTAGTTTAGATTATAAAATCATTTGTTGCAGGTTCGATGTGGCAGGTTCATATGGCCCTGAAGAAGTGGTGCCACACCATGAAACGATTGTTGGCCTGACTAATTTAAACTCCCATTAGAGTACATATAGAATTAAAATTTTTCCCCCCGCAACACAAAGGGATGAAAGTTTTTTTATGCCTATGATGGTCTTTTGAATAGAGTCACAGTATAAACAGACTCACTCTAAGACTGAGGCTTTTCCTTTCATCCGCTTGATGCGCAGCAGCATTTTTTGAAGGTGAAGAGCTTGATAATACATTGGACTCTTAAAACAACTACATTGGCCTCAAATTCAATTCAGAATTCAATTTTTGATCCTTACTTTAATTTATAAAGTCCTACCTACTGGAATCCCTTTATACCTTTCAGCACTGGTTATCCCATATACTAAAAAACAAGAAAAAATCTGCAGACAGAATGTACAAGATGCAGGCTATGTTTATTATATCAAATATGAATGCGGTTAATATTACCACCCTTTAAACAAACCTAGGGACCCGACACGGTCCGTGTTTCGGTAAACACACCTTATTCAGGGGTCCAGGGTTAGTAAGGTATTGAAATGAACCGCAATATGAATTGATAATAAACATAAAAATCTGTGTAATTCTGAAAATCAATCGCGCACTGACACACTCGGCCAAACCTTGCAAACAGAGCAAAGTGCATTCATATTTGATATAATAAACATAGCCTGCATCGTGTACATTGTGTCTGCAGTTTATTTCTTGGTTTTTTTTCGTCTGTTTCATTTCACTGCAGTCTTTGTTGGATTTTTTCTTGATTTTTATCCTATATACTAAACATACATTACAATCTTTAACAGATTACAGACTAATTATCCCTCATCCATTAAAAACAAACTGGGAGTCAACAAGAAACTCAGTTTGTTTTTGGTTTTTTTGCAGTGGCACCTATGTTATTGAATACACTTCCTTATAACTTAAGAATGGAACAGTCATACCAAACTTTTTGTTCAGTGCTAAAAAAACACACATCTAGGGGGTTATTCTTGAGGGGCCAGGGTATGAATGGACTCTGAATGACTGTGACTGTCCTATTTTGATTTGGTTTTTTTTTTTATTTTAAATATATTGTTATTTTAACTGTAAACTGCCTTGACTTGCAATTGCAAAAAAGGCAGTATATCAAGTACAATAAAAGATAAAATGCCCTTTCTTGAATAGTGCTGAGGACTAATTTTTCATGGCACCTATTTTCAGAGCTATTTCCTAAATCCGGCCCATAGACCCCTATGTGTCTATAAAACAGCCTCATAAAAGCAGTACAATCACAGCTAAACTACAACCATGTACATTATCACCTTCTCCCAAGCAGATATAAATGTGTGCAGCTGAAATACACACTTTGGTGCATATTTGATAACTTAAATGCACATTTGAGCAGTGTGCAGCCTCAAAATATTTGCTTCATATCATTTCCTGTGCTGTTTATGGGAATTTTTGTTTCATTTGGAAGGTTTCTTTTAAAGAATGTATCGGCCCACTATCTGCGAAGAGGTTGCACTCTTTCAGAAACAGTACATGCTGTTTTCCAATAGTACATGCATGCTTGCACAATTTGTACTTGAGCACTATTGGGAATGGGTGCACACTGAAAACTGCATACTCTTTTGAAAGAGTACATGCTATTAACGTGAAAAAAAATAAAACTATCATGACATCCAAAAAAACTCCCTCATTTCAAATGAATGCACATTTGTGACTACCTATGTTCTAACCAAATTATGCCCCCATATGCACCTACAGGTCACATAACAGCTCTAGGGTACCAAGGGTGTGGCAGTGGGAGTGGCCCGCCCTGGTTGCAGGGAGTTGGAGGTGTGCGGAGCAGTTGTAGAGCCGCAGTCCATAAATGTATAGCTATTGGCTCTGCCTGCCCCGCCCCCTCTCATGTCAACTTCCTGTTCCAAGGCAGGGGACAGGCAGAGCCAATGGCCATGTCCATGTGGCCCCATGACTAATCCATACACTTCCTTTGCCACTGCACTGGGAGGTGTTCTGGCCCAGGTGGCCACCAAGCCAGGTTACCACCACCTAACAACACATATGTTCTTGACACTGCATGTAATTTTACCTGTGTAAATCATGAAGTGTTGCCAAACAGGGTTTAAGTGCAAAATATATTTCTTTATAAAATTGCCCCCTAATACTTTAAAGAGCAATGTAGATTCTGGGCGGAATGACCTGCATGAAAGCTGGTTTTGAAGTGATTTACAGGAGTATGTAAGCACATACAATCACAAATAATCTTAAATAATAAAATGCTAGCCCGCGCATGCACAGTAGCGAAACGTGTTCCCTGATCCCTTTTCTGTCAGGATGTGGCCGCACGAGTGCGCATGCGTGCGTATTACCTCACAAAGGCGGCGAGCTCTGACACCAACAGCAGCGCCACTGCGATCGGGAAAGCACAGCACAGCCGGTGACTCCCCCCTCCCGCCCTCACTCACTGCCAAAACCACCACCTCCTCCTTCTCGCCAGCTCACCCGCTTTTAAATGAAGAGAACGCTGGCTTTGCTGTCTTCTGTCCACTGCGGGCCGCCCTCTCTGACTACTTCCTCTTTCCGCTAGGGTTGGCCGCAGTGGATAGAAGACGCCAAAGCCAGCGGCTGTAACCGCCGATCTCCGTTCCTCCGGGGGGGGGGGGGTGTCGTCTGGGAGGAGAGGGATCGCGGCCACTCAGCGCCCCCACCGAGGAGCCCAGCAACTTTCCGCTGCCCGGGACCCGACTCATTTGCTGCCCCTCCCCTCTTCCCTTACCGCGGGCCCGACTGGCAATTTAAGCAGCGTGTCAGCAGTCTTCACACGCTGCTTCGGGCCCTTCTACTGCCCTGATTTGCTCCGGACATGCCAGAGTAAATCAGGGCAGTAGAAGGACCCGAAGCAGCATGTGAAGACTGCTGACACGCTGTTTAAATCGCCATGTGTAGTCGGGCCTGCGGGAAGGGAAAGGGGGTAGAGGAAATGCTAAAGCAGGCACAGGGAACTGGTGTGGGGGGAGGGAAATGGAAGGGGGAGGGAATGCTGCTTTGGACAGACAGACAGAGGGAGGAAGGGAGACAGAAAGAAAAGAAGAAAGACACGGGCAGGTGCACAGGGAACTGGTGTGGGGGAAGGGAAATGGAGGGGGAGGGAATGCTTCTTCAGACAGACAGACAGAGGGAGGAAGGGAGAAAGAAAAGAAGACAGGGGCAGGTGCACAGGGAACTGGTGTGGAGGGAGGGAAATGGAGGGGGAGGGAATGCTGCTTCGGACAGACAGACAGAGGGAGGAAGGGAGAAAGAAAAAAAGACACAGGGGCAGGTGCACAGGGAACTGGTATGGGGGAAGGGAAATGGAGGGGGAGGGAATGCTGCTTCGGACAGACAGACAGAGGGAGGAAGGGAGACAGAAAGAAAAGAAGAAAGACACAGGGGCAGGGAGATATACAGAAAGACAAACAGACAAAGGGGGCCAGGGACAGAGACAGACAGAAAGAAAGACAGTGGGAGTCATGTCAGGAGGGGTGCGGGATGCGGCAGAAGGAACTTTTCCAATGGGTGCAACTGGGCGACTGTCGGGAACCTCTGATCAGGGGCAGAGCAAGGTAAGTGTATCATAGGGATAAGAAGGAGGAGGGTGGGAGAAAAAGGAAGGGACGCCTACTGCTGGACAAGGGGAGAAGGAAAGAGGTGCTGATGGACAGGGGGGAGGTAAAACAAAGGGAGAAGGACTGCTGCTGCATAAGGAGAGCAGTGAAGGGGTGGTGGTGGACACAGGGGAGGTAAAAGGAAGGGAGAATGGACAGGGGGAGCAGGCAAGGGGTGGTGATGGACAGCCAAGGAAAAAGAAAGACAGAAAGAAAGAAAGCGGCTAAGGAGAGAGAGAGAAAGAAATAAAGAGAGACACACACACATATATTCTAGAACCCGTTAATGTAACGGGCTATAAGACTAGTCTTTAAATATATGCCTATCTTCAACAGAGCATCCTTTGCAGATGAGTGTTCATATGGGCAGGATGCACAGTTACAAGCATATGAACATGAGTTGCTATGCTGGGACAGAACACAGGTCCATCAAACCCATGATCCTGTTTCCAATAGTGGCCAACCTAGGTCACAAATACCCTGGCAAGATCCTAAGGAGTAAAACTGATTTCATGCTGCTTATCCTAAGAATAAGCAGTGGATTTCTGCAAGAAATGTAATAGATCAGTGAGGCAAGATTTTCCTTAACTAAATCCATGTTAGCATTGTCTCATTAATCCACGTTTATGTACAAGACAAAATACATTTAATGGCTTTAATAGAAGTAACTGTGAGCAATTGAACATATCACTTTTTCACATAGTCCCCATGCAAGATGACACATTTGTTGTATCATTCAACTAGCTTCTTCATTCCTGTAGAGAAGTTATTTGGCTGTTCCTGAAGCCAGGTGAGCACCACTTCCTTTACTTCATCACGCTTTGTCTTTTGCTCTCCAGGTCACAGGGAAGCACCCATGTGTCATTGCTGGTGACAATTCTCTCCAGAATACTCAGATCTTCTTCATACTGTCTCAGGAACTGGGTCGTAATCTCCACATGCTGTTACTTGTGTAGATCAGTAAGCTGTTTGGGAACCCATCGTGTGCAGACTTTCCAGTATCCCAAGTCATCATCCATTACGGCAAATGCAGATCCATAGCTGATATCCAAATCTGCAGCCAACTGAGACACCATTATTTGTCAGTCTTCTTTAATCAAGGCATCCACCTTGTCAATGTGCTCTTGTGTGCACAATGTTGATGGGCAACCAGAACAACCTTATCGGTTACACCTGTTCTTCCTGCTTTAAACCTTTTTACCCACTCATAAACCTTTTGTTTTCCTAGTGCTATGTCCATACTGAGTCAATATCCAACGTTGAATTTCCACAGGTTTCACTCCCTCTGACCAAAAAAAAAAGCATGTTGTTCTTTGATGGTGCAATCTTGCAACGGAGCGTCCATTATTTCTGACCTCGTGGCTGATACACGACTAAAGGCCGAGTGCTGCACTGTGCGTGGACGAACTTTCCAACAGGCCTACCTATGATACATATGTTGCATTTCGCTAGCTCTGTTATTGCAGTTATTATGTAATTTAACAATTGCCTTTAATTTTTGATTGCCCTTGTATATGTTCTGTCATTTTGTTCTTTATACTAGTCTACCATTTTGCCCATTCTACCAGTTATAGACTTTTAGAATTTACATGTATATTTGCCAAAACTAGTGCCAGCATTTACACCAGCTCTATAGATGGCATAAGCGCTAGCATATGAATACATTTATTTATTTATAAAATTTATACCCCTTTTGCACCTAAATACTTTATAAATAATCTCCAAGACATTGCTACTCACACTAATACAAACTTTCAAGTGCTCAGCCTAAATAATAATAATAACTTTATTTTTATATACCGCCAGCTATCTTGCGACTTCTAGGCGGTTTACAGTAAAAGAGATTGTGAATACAATGAAGAAAATGTAAATACAATAAAGAGAGGCTTTACGTACAATGAATTAAGGAGTTTAGCAGTGTACATCTCAATGCAATAAAGAGAAACTTTACGTACAATGAATTAAAGAGTATAGCAGTATACTTCTCGTACAATGACTTATAAAGTAAAGCAGGTTACATCTGATAATATTAATAATAATAATAATTTTAACAACAGTTTGTGTGTTGTAAGGCCCGGAAGTGCCAAGCTGTTTGTTCAGAAGTAGAAGTATTCCGTGACTTGAATAGAGTGTTCGTAGATAGTGATTAGGGGTTGGGGTTAACAGTTTGCGAGTTTAGTTATGTGATGGTGTTACGAGGGGGTTGATGTTCCGGTTCGTTGCTTAGGTGTTTCAAGAATAGGTAAGTTTTTAGGTGTTTCCTGAATTCTTCATAGTTGTTTGTGTGTGCTATGAGTTTTTCTAGGTCTTTTCCCCATATGGCTGCTTGATATGATAGCAGTTGTTGATGGTATCTCTTATATTTGCACCCTCTAGCCGGTGGGGAAACAAATTTCATGTGTGTTTTTCTTTCGTGTCTGTTGGTTGGGAATGAGAAGAGATCTGTGATGTATTTTGGGGCTAGGCCATTTAATACTTTGAAGCAGAGACATCCTAGCTTGAACTTTGTGCGCGCCTCCATCGGCAGCCAGTGTAGGAGTCGGTAAGAAGGGGTTATGTGATCTGACTTCTTCAGCCCGAAAATCATCCTGACTGCTGCATTTTGTATCAGTTGTGGTCTTTGCATTTGCTTCTGGGGGATCGTCAGATGGGTGATGTTGCAATAGTCCAGGTGGTTTAGTATTAGGGATTGTACTAGCATTCTGAAATCTCAGCAAAAGCCTGTGAGAATAAGTGAGTTTTCAATGCTTCTTTGAATTGCTGCAAAGTTGAATGCAACTGCAACTGTCCAGGAAGTTTGTTCCAGCATAGCAGCCCCGCTACAGAAAAGGCAGTTGTTGTGGATGGAACTGAGTGATATCCAGCTCCTTCAGAACTCAGCATTCTGGATGGTCTGTGAAATTATACTGCCCATGATAAATACGAAGGACCAGCCTGGCGTAGTGCCCTGTAGATAAGAGTCAACACCTTATACTGTATTCTATACAGCACCAGTAGCCAATGTAACTAATTCAGCAGTTTAAGATCATCCTTGCTGCTGAGTTCTGGATTACCAGTAGCACCTTACCCAGTTATTATTCTAGAAAGAAAATTAGCTGCCTATTTTTCATAATAGATTAGGCTCTGTATCATTTGCTGAATTACCTATATTGGAATTCCTCATACCTAACTCTTATGTTTACTGCTCTTTCCATATGCCCCTGGCATGTATATTATGACAACTCTCATATCCTTTACCTTTCATCTTTTGTTATCCCCTACTCTTTGATTATGCATGTACCAGCATAAGATTATCACTTTATTGTCTGATGCACTTCACAAGTGTTAATGCTTGTTATATTATTTGTTTCCCCTTTAGGGAAAATTCACATTGTTGGTATTGTACCATTTTATTATACAAAATCAATAAAACTTTTTGAACTTAAAAAAAAAAAATAGAGGCATTCTAATAGAATTGCCCTCCATGCATCTAGCGCTTCCTCTAAGGACTGGTCAGGTGTGTGCAAATTTTTTTTTTGTAGTGTATGCAGCAAGTTCTAAAAAAAAAAAAAAAAATTGTATGTGAGCAACAAGTTTTAAAGACTAATATTTTTCCAGATTTGCAAGTAGTTTTGAAGGTAGCCATGTAAAATCTGTGAACAACATTCCTAGAATGTATGGGCGATTGCTCATCTGCTCTGCCTAGAGGGAATATTGCACGCATCAAACTTTGAATGTTTAAAGTTAAATGTATTTTCAGCAACATTATCTGTGGAAATGCTGGCTTTAAAAATGCCAAATATAACTTTAAACATTTAGGCCCAGATTCTCTGTATGGTGCTGATATCGGCATCTGCCTAAAAAGCGGCTGCCGATTGCGTGTCAATCATGTGAAGGCACCTTATACAAAATTGCGCCTCCGGGAAAGATAGGTACTGGAAATGTAGGCCAGAATTTTCCAGGCCTACATTTCCAGTGTCTATCATTGTCGTGAATCACGCCTAAGTAGACACTTTAGGTTGCCTAACGCCACTTCCGGTGTTAGCCATGCACAGTGGCATTAGGCGGCCTAAAGCGCCTACAGAGGCGTGATTCTGGCACAGATTTTTTAGGCGCCAGTAGACTCATTACCATTTTTAATGGTGTTTCTTAATTAACTTAGGCACGTTTAGGTGCCATTTGTAGAATTTCCCCCTTAGGGATCAATATTCAACATGATTTAACCATTAAATCGCATGTCCTGTGTTATCAGCTGATTTTCAGCAACGCTTAATCATATAATGCCATCAAATACCAGCACTAACCACAAAATCAGCAATTTTATAGGCAGTCTAGAAGCAGAGAGGGGCATTTTTGATAGGACATCTAAGTCTGAGTTTGGACATTTTGGGCAAGACGTCCACAAACCCAGTAGAAAAAGTGTCCATTTTCAAAGCTGCCAGACGTCTATCTTTTATTTTTGAAAATAACCTATGTAGACATTTTGGTCCTTAGGATGTCTACCTTTTTTGGCCATTTTCAAAAATAAAAATATCCATATGAAAAATGCACAAAAACAAGTTTTGTAGACATACCTAACTACCTCAGCTGATCCTGGCAGGGGGAATCCCCAGCAGCTGAGCCGGCAGGAATCCCCGAAACCGGCTCAGCTGATAGGGATTTCTATGCCATGATCAGCTGAATGCAAGCCCCATCTCTGGGTAGTGGGAGGGGGTCATGACCACTGGGGAAGTAAGGTGTATGTGTGTGGGAGGGGGGGGGTCATGCCTTAAACCTTCCAGTTTGGTCACCTTTAGGGCACTTAGATCTGTTTTACTTTGGTAAATTTTGCCTAGGATGTCCTGGAAAATCTTTCATTATTGCTTTAGGACATCCAGGTGGAAGCCTGCCCAATTCCCACCCATAACACACCTCCCAACACGCCCCTTTGAGCTTTGAATGCACAGCAGCTTAGAAGTGCTGCTGCACATCCCAAAAGTTTGTTTTGATTATCGGCATTTGGACGTCCCTGCTATTAGAACGTCCAAGTGCTGACTTAGGCTGGTTTTTGGATTCTTCATAGTTTTGATTATGATCTTCAGAGTCAACACTTATGCAATTAAACACTGATATTTAGCACTTAGTTAAATGGACAAATAGGACCAGAAAAAACATAGTCATATCACTGTCCAGTTTAACTTATGCAGTAAGGCCCGGATTATTTAAACGGTGCTGTTATCGGCCATTACCTTAAAAGCAGTCACCAATCATGGGTCAATCATGCATATGGATCTTTTAGAGAATCACACCTCCGGCAAAGGTCGACACCGGGAATGTAGGCCAGGGTTTTCAAGGCCTACATTTCTGATGCCTACCTTTGATGTGAATCACGCCTAATGTCACTTCCGGTATTAGCCATGCCTACAGTGGCATTAGGTGTCAGTAGGCGCCTCTGGAGGCAGATTCCAGTGCCGTTCTTTTTAGGCACCAGTAGGTGCCCAAAGTTTATTTTAAATACCATTTTAAATGGCATTTTAGACTTAACTTAAGTACCAGGAGGGTGCCTACCAGCACCTAAGTTAAGGTGCCATTTAGAGAATATGGGGCTCATAATCGAAAGAGAAAAATGTCCAAAAACCGGCCTAAGTCGGCACTTGGATGAACATTTCTCAAAAACGTACAAGCGCCGATAATAAAACCGGATTTTGGATGTATTTCTAAATGACCTAGGCCTTCATAGTGCCACTCAACGTCCAAAGTTAAATGGGGCGTTTCGGGAGGCATGTCGAGGGCAGGAGTTGGGCGGGACGTGTGCCGGCTTAGACTTAGTCGTACAGCATGTATAACTGAGTTTAACAGAGCCTAGATGGAACTTGGACGTTGTGACTTAGACCATGTAAAACATGGTCTAAGTCACAAACACCCACCTAAACTCACCAGATAAGCACTGAAAACACATAACACAGATCCCCACACACTACCCCAGTAATCACCAACACCCCCACCACCATAAAAATTTTATTCACAACTTTAAATTTCAGCCTCCAGACCATCATCACCTGGCTGCCTGGCATAGGAAAGCCTAGTCGTCCAGCCCAGAGGCAGATGAAGTCGTCTTGAGGGTGGGTTAGAGACCCATAGAGAGGAGGACCCATGCCCACAAGCCCCTGTAATCACTGCATTGATACTTAAACATGTGCACTCCCCTATACACCCCCAAACCCTTTTTTACTGGCATATAAGTGGCTCCTGCAGCCATAAGGGCTATTGGGGTGGCAGATAAGTGGGTCCAGGGGATTCTGGAGGTGGTTTGGGGGGCTCACCGTCACCTATATGGGAGCTGTAGTGAGGAGAAGCCATGGCACCCTTTTTGTGAAGTTCACAGCAGTGCCCTTTAAGGTACCCCACTATTTAGGTGGCATATCTGGGTGTGCAGTCCATCACTTTGCAGACCCTCCCACATCCAACAGGGCTTGTTCTAGGCATTTTGGACTTGGACAGAAAATTGGACGGAAATGTGGTATAAAGATGGACAATTTAGTGGCTTGGATGATCAGATCGGCAGGACGTATAATTAGACGATTTTCGAAAGTAAAAAAAATGTTGGACGTCTCTTTTGAAAATGTCTTAGGCTCTTTTTAACTTTGGACGACTTGCGAGATGGACGTAAACGGACTTAGACGTCCCTTTCGATTATGCCCCTCTATGGGCTTTAAGTAATAAATTTTTACACTTACCGTGATAAGGGATAGCTGGCAGCAGAAATCCAGATATTCATTGCTGGTGCCCAGACAAGGCCCAGCATTGAATATCTAGGCATAACATCAGCAGTAGCCAAAAACTGCTAACTACTGCTGGCTGAATAATTCCCCCATAGGCTTAGCATTTAACATTAGACTTTCTACTTATCCATCAAAAGTTTGATGGAAAAGTTATCTAAATTTGGCAGCTGAACAAATATTTTGCCATTCTCACCCCATCCCAAATCATGCTGCTCTTCTAGGTGCTAATCTTTGGCCATTCTACATCTAAGGTGGACAAATTTATTGGCAAACCAGCAACAATTTATTTAAAACAACATTTATGCAGCCGGCACTTGGCGCTGGTCTCTATTTGTTACATCACACAATCTCATCATGATATCACAAACACTCTCTATTATCACATCCAAGTTTACCAAGTTTATTAGTCTCTTGATATACCTTCTATCAGTGGCTAACTAAACGGTTTACAATGGTATCATCATCTAATATAATAAAGAGCTAGCCACGCATGCGCAGTCCTATTTGCGTGTTCCGTGCGCTGTAGGTCTGTGGCCGCAGGACTGCGCATGCGCGAGTCCCCAGCCTTACTTCTCTATGACTACGGACCCACAAAGCCACCACCGCGACTCCTCTCTCATCTTCCGACGCAACTGCAGCTCATGAGAGGAGCCGCGGGAGCGCCTTTGAAAACGGCTCCCTTCTCCGAGTGCCCACCCCCTCCTCCTTTTTTTGTGATCCATCGAGCGGCTCCCCAGCCTTCTTCCACCACCTACCGAGCCCCCAGCCCTGTTTTCAGCTCCTCCTGCACGGGCCCAAAACAAAAAAGGAGCCGTGACCCCTCCCGCAACAACCGCTACCGCTCCTGTTCTTCCCCTCCCTCCAGTCACCGCTGCCATTCCTATTTAAAACGGCCTGCTGAGGTTCGCGGCCAGCTGTAGAGAACCTCGCAAGCCGCTCTCCACATAGTAGCACGTTCCCTGTGACGCGATCGCGTCAGAGGAAACATGCTACTGAGGTGAACAGCGGCCTGCGAGGTTCGCTTCAGCCGGCCGTGAACCTCAGCAGGCCGTTTTAAATAGGAATGGCAGCGGTGATTGGAGGGAGGGGAAGAGGAAAAAGAAGGGCCATGGAGCAGGCAAGAAAGGGGGCTGTTTTGGTGGGAGGGTTGTGCAGATAGCAATCATGGGGGGGGAACAGAAAGGGGCCATGGAGCAGGTAGGCATTGCAGAACAGGGGGGGAGGGAAAGGAGGCTGCTTTGGGGGGAGGGGTGTGCTGGGGGCAGGGGGCCACGGAGCAGTTAGGCATTGCAGAACAGGGGGAGAGGGAAAGGGGGCTGCTTTGGCAAGCAGGGGGGCCAGGGAGACAGACAGAAAGAAAGACGGACAGACAGGGGACCAGGGAGAGACACAGACACAAATAATGACAGACAGACAGCGTCCAAGGAGAGAGAGACAAATAAAAAACCCCCAGACATACAGACATCTATTCTGGGCGGCGGGAGGAAGGCAGTATGGAGTGCTGCTGGGAGGAGGGCTTCGAGCCGCACAAGACTGTCCCCAAAGCCCCTGCGGAGAGTTGGGCCAACCTCTCCTTCCTCACCGACGCCGAAGAAGCTGCAGGCCCCGCTCCCTGTCATGCTCTGAGCACTCACGATTGGCTGAAGGGTGTCATGCCAATGCTGCAGGTACAGGGGGATGCTTTTGTTGCAGAGGTGTGCTGGGGGGTAGACAGCTTTGCTCGCGGGGGGAGGGGAAAGACACAAGGGGGTTAGGGAGAGGGAAAGGGGTATGCTGGGGGCAGACAGCTTTGCTCTGGGGGGGGCGGGGGAATGACACAAGGACACAGACACAAAGAATGACACACAAGGGGCCAGTGAGACAAACAGAAAGGAAGACATTCAGGAGAGACAGCCAGTGTCCAAGGAGAGAAAAACAAATAAACATAGACAGACAGACAGCGGCCAAGGGGAGAGAGAGAAAGAAAGAAAGACAGACACACACATCTATTCTAGCACCTGTTAATGTAACGGGCTTAAAGACTAGTAGTAAATAAAATGATAGAAAATTAAAAACGTTAAAACAAATGGACCTGAAGATAATGGATCCAAGAAGGAGGAAAGGGAAGGGGAGCTGAAAAGGTTACATCGAAATTAAAAAAAAAGAGAGAAGGAAGGAGGGATAGGGATAATACATAGGGGGAGGGTGTCGCTTCTTAGGAAGCATTTGTCTTTCTTTGTTGGGCGATGGAGGCCATATGTAGAGGGTGTCATCTCAGCAGCTATATGCATCTTTAAAAAGGAAGGTTTTGATTTTCAATTTGAATTTATCTAGCGAAGGTTATAATCTAATTTCTAATGGTAGGGCATTCCACAGAGAGGGAGCACTGGCCGAGGAGATGGCTTTTGCAAGTTGTGTCATAAAAGATCTTGCGGATGGATGGAATCGTTAGAAGGTTTTGATTATTAGATCTGAGCATGCATTGAGGAGTGTAGGGGATTAGATATTTGTCAATAAAGGCTGGGGTATTTGTTTGATTTTGAAAGTAAGCAGGAGAATTTTATATGTTACTTGGTGTGTAATGGGTAGCCAATGTACATCACGGAGAAGGGAGGGTGACATGATCATATTTTTTTGCATTATAGATGAGTTTGACGGCAGTTTTTTGAAGAATCACATCCCATTATATCACAAGCATTCTCTCTTTGATATCGGTCTCCATTGCTTCTACGCAAAATTCAGATATAGAAGTTAGTAAACAAGTTACAAAAGGCTCAGTCTTGGGGAAAACTTTGATTTGATTTCATTTTAAGACCTTTTTATTAGCTCATTCTAAGAATCTGAATAATCTAAGCATTATCCAAAGGGGGACAGAGTCTACTACTACTACTTATCACTTATATAGCGCTGAAAGGTGTACACAGAGCGGTACATTTTGACATTTATAGACAGTCCTTGTTTGGAAGAGCTTACAATCTAACTTGGACAGATAGACACGACATAGAGTCCCAAATTTTTGAGACCTCATAGCAGTAGAAGGGCCCTATGTGGTCTAAAAAGCTTATGTACAACAAGAATACTTTTTAAATAAAAATACCTGTTATTACAAAAAGAATTGCACAATCATTTCAGTTTATGGCAAAGGAAACATAACAAAAAGATGAGTGATTTAGCTGGTCTGTTATTGTTTCAGAATGCTGAAGATTTACTATCGGTGCAGCATCTTGTACACACAAGAAAAAAATCCAGAAAGCATTAAAAAAGAAAAAAAAAAAAAAGATTTTATGAGCAGTAGCATTTAGCAATGAGCAATATTTATCGTTTCTATAATTTATAGCTTATAAATGCAATGTTATAATGCAAATAACTTCTTTTTTTTTTTTCCTTCTCTCCTTATTCTTCTCCCCAAGATAGGTTCATGAATATTCCTGAAAGGAGCCCGTACCGGGGAGGAAGAAGAGACAGAGAATGAATCAGCATGTCCATTCCCTTCAACCTCCCCTGTCCTCTTATTTCCTACCTGCCCCCTCCCTGAAAATGTCAGCCACTGACCATGAGAGCAGTTCATAGCTCAGCATGAGGACACAGTGCATGGTTATGTGTGACATGGTGCCAGACAATTCCCAGCCCAGGCAACAAAGCAGGGTCGCTGCTTGGCTTCCTGGGCCAAAAAAAAAAAAGATGAAAACACATTAGGAGGAAAAACAAGGAATCTGGGATTGATCAAAGAAGGATCTTCTTTTTTCATAAACTAATCGTCATCTAGGATGGCTGACTCGGTCCTAGCTCTAAGCCGAGTGTGTCTGTGGATTTGGTTCCGATTCTCTGCAAATCCCTCCATGTGATGGGTAAAACCAGGTCTGCTTCAGCCTGTTTGGTTAACCTAGGGTGGGATAACAGTCATATCCTCATATCTAATTATGCAAGAGCTCCTTGCACCTTCTTTTTAAGTTTCCACCTGAAGGTGACTTCTCCAGGTGATAACCTCAAAGGGTGTTTACACGTCTGTGAAAGATATGGGATACTGGAAGTACTTCAAGACATTGATGGCATCTGTTGTACACATGGTATGGACCTGCGTTCCTTATTGGCACGTCTACACCTAGTCTGAGGTTATTCCAAGTGGCAGACTCCTGCCGCAGGTAGAGAAAATCACGATTACAATCTGAATTCAGAAACTCTAAGAACTGTAAATATGTACATGGAACAATACGTTTAAAACAAACTAAATACCTGCTGCGTCTGAACCTGATATTTTCCATTTCAGAATTAGAACTTATCATGGAATATTGTAAATCAAAGTACATATTAAGCTGTTCTCTGTTTACCAGTCTTTTTTTTTTTTTTTTTACAGTTATTAATGCTTAAAAGGAAAAATTTCAGCAGCTCAAAATATGGTGTCTATCAATATCTAAAACAAGAAAAACTGCAGACGGGCGTACAATGATGCAGGTAAAGTTTATTAATAAAACGTGGTTAAAAGCAAATGAACCAATATCTGACTGACATTTAAACAGTGATAGGAAACAGAGGAAAAAGACTAAAAGGACCGGAGAACCACTGTGCTGGAGGCAGACTAGAAATTAGTCATGGGGATAAAGCAACAGCAGCGCCTTGCCAATGCAAGGGCATTGGGCACCCTAGCTGAAGCTTCAGTATGATGTCTCCCTCTCAATTAATTCTCTAGATGCTATTCTTCCCCTGCACCATCACCCCCCCTACAAACACATACACACACAATTATTACTACTTCTACTATTATGTCTATAGTGCTACTAGACGCACACAATGCTGTACTGAGTCACAAAGAAGAAAACAGTCCCTGCTCGAAAGAGCTTACAATTAAACAGACAACCACCTCTCTGTCTACAAGAACAATCCTACACAGGTGCATCATTAGACATTAGACATGCAAATAAACACATATATCTATCATCTATTTCTATCTAAATGAGCATTTAAGTCCAGTTACATTAGTGAGGGACTCAGCAGAGGGAAGATCTCGGTGCAGGCCTTAGAAGATTGTTCTCCATGGCGGCTGAAGGTAAAATAGGTGCGGGCCAACAGGGGAGTTGAGGAGGAACACTTAGATGCTAACTTGCATGGGAAAGCTCCTGGTCTCATGGGGGAGGATTCTGCTGCTTGAGGTGGGCTGCTGGATTTGCTGGGAATTCTACTGCTTGGGGGTTGGGGCTGCTGGATTTGTGGGGGATTCTGCTGCTTGGGTGGAGGGAATTCTGCTGCTATGGACTGGTCTGGAGGTTAAGTGGAAGGCATGTGAGAGCTGGAACTGGTCCTGGTCTGGGGGTGCTGAATGGAAGGAGATCTGGGCTGGAGCTGGACCTGGTCTGGGGGCTGAGTGGAAGGGAGATCAGAGATGGAGCTGGACATGGTCTGGGGGCATGAGTGGAAGGGAGAGCGGGACTAGAGCTGGACCTGGTCTGGGGGGGCTGAGTGGAAGAGAGATATAGATTGGAGCTAGAAGGAATGGAAAGAGGTGCTGGAGCCATGTGGGTGGGGCTGGAAGAGACAGAGAGACTGGACCTGCAGGGTACTAGACCCATGTTGGGTGGGAGTTGGAGCTGGAGGGAAAGCAGAGAGGTGCTGGACCCATGTTGGAGGTTGACTAAATCTGGAGGAAAATGAGAGAGACCTGCAGGGAGGAGAAGAGAAGGTTAGGGAAAAAGAAGATGCTGAACCAAGGAGATGAAAAAAGTGAAATACTGAGCACAGCAAAGGGAGGGAGTAAAGAGAACAAAAGACATATTGGTGTAAGGGAGTAAGAGAGGAGAAAAGCTAGACACAGGGAGATATACAAAATAAATATGGAGAGACCCTGGTGAATATGTTAAGAAAAGACAAGGAAACAGACACCAGAACCTGAGATCAACATGATTTGAAAATAAATAGACCGAACAACAAAAAGTAGAAAAAAAAAAAACCCTTTATTTTCTATTTTGTGATTAGAATGTATCAATTTGAATTGTGTATCCTGCAAGAGCTGGTATTAGATATACCTGGGGACCACAAAACCCACTAACAGGCTGTGCCTTCTTCAGCTTCCAGGGGACAGTTGCCCTTGTTGTATTACCCTAACACTGTTCCTGCCTTGTGTGACTGTGGTAGTATGTTAGCATGATTTTTCAATGTAACATATAGTAACATAGTAAATGACGGCAGATAAAGACCCAAATGGTCCATCCATTTGACTTGTTCAGTTTTTTCGATAGTGGAGAGGATATTTGTGAGAGGGAGGAGAAACAGATGTTTTGTTGATCCTTGTTCTGTATTATATGTGATTTATAAAATGACAATTGTAGTAGAGAATATTCTTTTTATACTTTAATAAAATAAGTTCAATATTAAATCATAACAATTCGAGGCTTGTACGGATGGGATCAGATGGTTTGTGGGGACGGGGCAAGGATAGGGACTGAGTTCACAGGGACGGAGATTAAGCTCATGGGGATGGGGCAGGAACAGGGACTAAGCTTGCGGGGACGATGCAAGGATGGGGACTCAGCTTGCGGGGACGGGGACAATTTTTTCCCCACATCATTCTCTAGACTGCAGCTTCAAAAAGATATAAACAGGATGGAGTCAATCCAGAGGAAGGCTACTAAAATGATTGATGGTCTTCATCATAAGGCGTATGGGGACAGACTTAAAGATCTCAATATGTATACTTTGGAGGAAAGGCGGGAGAGGGAAGATATGATAGAGACATTTAAATACCTATGTGGCAGAAATGTGCATGAAGTGAGTCTCTCATTTGAAAGGAAGCTCCAGAATGAGAAGGCATAGGATGAAGTTAAGAGGTGATAAACTCAGAAGTAATCTAAGGAAATATTTTTCTATAGAAAGGGTGGTAGATGCTGTCACACCTATGCCCCCAAAGAGCATGACGGGCAGTCAGGTAGTGACATTCTGCTTAAATCTAGCATGTTCCCCCTAGAACTAGGGGAGCCTCTCAGGTTGTTTATCCCTAGGCAACCATCTAGAATTGCTCTTCTAATTGGTCTTTCAAAGAACACCACTTAGTCAGAATGGCCGCAAGAAAAAAATTTTAATTTTATTTGGCCAATGGCCTCAAAATCATAATGCAACACAAACATAAATCTATCACAGGTTTTCATAAAAACAAAAACAAAATATAATCAACAGAAAATATTTGTATTGTAAATCCAAAATCAGGTTTAACCCAGTCGCTGGTTCTGGGCTTGGTAAGGGAATTAATCACAGTCCTTTTCACCAGAGCTTCATTCTGGGAATGTTTGAAAGTTTTCACTTCTAGATAGCTTTATGGCATTCATGCAGCAGAGAAACAATAATGGTTCTAAAGGACAGTCTTAGTCACAAATCAGGATGGTGGTTCAGCAGTGAAAATATACCAGCACTTAATCACAGAGATTTTCACAACGTTTAAAAGAGATATGCAGGCACTGTGCAATCAATGGGCTGTTATGGCAACAGCTAGCAGCTGGTGTTTCCACACGGAGATCTGCTAACAGTGAATCATAGGAACAAACAGGCTGAGTTTCCTGCACAGCATTTGACTTAGTTCAACCACTGTTCTGCATAATAAAAGATACAGTTCCTTAGTTTTAAAGTACAGAGGAAAAAATGCAGAAAACTTTATAGTCCCAAAAATTCCTTCTCCTGCAGCACCCACAGTCTGCATACCAGGAAAAACAGCAAAGGAAAACATCCAGCAAACTCACATTTGTTTCAAGCCACTTCCATTTTCTCTGGCCAAGCTTCAGCTTTAGCACTGTTGTCCTCAACAATCATAGCCTCACCTGGCTCTGAGGAAAAGAACTCTGAAGGCAAGTTCCCTTCAGCTTGCTCCTCTGTCATTTCCCAATCCGTGCTGTGTACCCCAGCTGGCTGTCTGTGGTAAGCTCAGTCCCCCACTGAGCTTCCTGTCTCTCTCCTCCCTCCTGCCTCTCTACTCCACCTTGCTTTAAGCTGAGGAAAACCACACCCCCTTGGCTTGGGGGGAGGGGGAAGGCTTTCCTTCCTCAGCCTGTGTTTCTCTGAGGGAAAACCTTCTTTCTGGTTTCTGCCTTACAGGAACAGGGTAATAACAGGACAGAGATTTCCTGCTTTGCTTTGGCATTTCCTCAGGTAAGGCAAACCTTTCCTGTTCTTGTCTGTCCTGCCATTCTGTGTCAAACTCATCTTCACTGCTCATAAGGTAGTCAGCTATATTACTGTCATGGGCTCTGACCTGGTCTGCCCTTCTGCACCGGAGTTTGTGTGATTTTCTATATTTTCCTGTGATAAACCTAGGAATTTCAGTAGGTTTGTCACAATGCGTGGAATAGTCTCCCAGTAGAGGTGGTGGGACAAAGACTGTATCTGAATTTAAGAAAGCGTGGGAAAGGCATGTAGGATTTTTTAGAGAAAGGAGGAGATAGTGGATGCTGTGAATGGGCAGACTGAATGGGCCACTTTGCTTTTATTTTTTTTTTCAGTCATAAATTGTTTTATTCATTTCCTATTACGACGACTAAATCAAGCCTTTAATACATATCATAATCAACTATACACTCATTCTGCAACAGGACTAGCTCACCACACATACTAACTAAATCAGTTCCTTATACCTTGTTTAACTATATAAACAACTTGCCTTGAGTTTAACCTCCCATCTAATCCCAACACACTCTGTACCACCCACCTTGTCCTCATTTAATATCTGCATTTGACTCCTCGGCTATAGGATAACCTGAATTGTAGAAGAGCATTAGAAACATATACTGTATATGTTATTTGAATGTTCTGATTTGTGCCTATTAGGTGCTTCATAAGCATTATATCTCCCTGTTAGTATATATTATATCTCTCTTATTTGAATTTCAGTGCTGTTAGAAGTATATTTTTGAAACTGTTTCATGGTAGCCCTATTATTAAGTTTCAATTTACTGATTTTGACTTTACCTCATTCATTCACTTTGCTTTAATTTACCATCAGGTTTCTATGTATCATTTTCCAGGAAGCTGTGAAAGTATAAAAAACAGAGGCTCTGTGGAAATTACTAAAGCACTGCAAACCTTTCTAATGCATATCACACTGTCCCTTTTTGTTGTCTTGAATCTCCTGCTCTCTGCTATAAACTTTTATGGCTGGGACAGAGTAAGCTTTTTCCTGTCATCAGTACCTTAATAAACATAGCACAATATTGGGTCAATTTTCATCAAGTGCAGTCACTATGTTAACTTAAGTGTCAACATGATGCTCAAATTAATAAATCTTTAGCACCATTATATCCATTTAGGTAGCAGAGATACATATATAGGGACTGATATTCAAAGTGATTTAAGTGGTCAGCAGCCTCTCCTGCCTTCTTAAATTGCTGTCCGCTGCCTAAGTGGGGATATTCAGAGGCACTAAACTGGAGAGTGCCATTGAATATTCCCACAGACTGCCCGACCATAAAGTAGGCAGGTCAGGAGAGGCACTAGGGAGGAGCCCAGGGTAATACGGGTGCCAGCAATATTCAGTGTCAGTTCCTGCATAGCTAAGTGGTCTAATTTAGTACTACACAAAGTACCACGAGAGGTCACAGTAGCCATTTTGTATAGGAGCTGCAAGGGGCAGGAGTTAGAGATCTGCACTCTTGCCCCCACAACCCCCATTGGACCACCAGGGAGAAAGGCAAGGTGGCCTACCTAGACTTTGGGGGTGGGGAGGTAGAGGGGCTTGTTTGGAGGAGGGGCAGAGCTTCACAGCCTGGGGATGAGGAGGAAGGAGCTTTTAGAGGGGCCAGGAGCGGGATCGGGAGGATTTTTAAGGATAAAATAGTTATGCAGGTGCTTGCCCGATATTCAACCAGCTCCCACATATCTCTTATATAGCCCCCTCTAAATATCAGCCAGGCTCGTATAAGTTCCAGCACCCAGTCTGCCCACATTTTGCCCCAATATTTATGGGACATGGCCGGGCGCTGGATATTGAGGGCTAATTTAGCCAGTGATGGTTAGCACTTTAAAAAACGCTGACTGTTTACAGCTGGATATCGGGGGGACAGATTTCAGTAGCCATGCTGGTACTATTCATTTCATTTGGCCTAAGACAATTTACTCCTTTAGTGACTATCACCACCAAGGGGGAAATTCAACAAAGGGTGCTTAGTGCACTCAATCAGTTAATGTGCGCATTGCTTCTATCGCTAACCTGGTCCCTCTCTTGTTAACTAAGTTTTAAGAAAGCATTGCTTGTGTTACAGATTTAACTGCAATTCCTTTTAAGGTAGAGAATGTTGAAACTGTTTTAAAAAAAGTGTGACCCCATGAGTGTTTAATATTCTCCTATGAACTCATTGGAAGTTTGAAAAGTTGAAGAACCTTCTGATGGACTCATAGGAGCCAACTTTTCAAAATGTTTGGGTATGCTAAACCTAATGGAAATTACTCCTCCCTAGATACAATCAAGGGATTTGTTCAATATTGGGGGTGATCAAGCACCCACAGAGCTGACTCCTACGGATGGACCATCTGGAAGGCCTAGGCAACTATGGTTGTAACTTTGATCATGAGTGTTGAAAGGGATTTTTTTTTTCATAAACTGTATTTCAGATCTGAAGATAAATTGTTTAAGGGTGTTAAAGTTTTGATCTTCCTGGTCATATCTCTAGAAATTCAGAAAAGGTGCAAACAAGTATTTTGCTGCTTTGACCAAGGGTTCTGTAATTGGGAGCCTCTTTCTATCTGAAATTTCCCTGTAAATATATTGCCCCCACGCAATAAGTATATATTAACTTAACTACATTTCTGGCTACTAGGTGGGTTTCTGAATCAATACTTCAGAAAGTGAATTCTACTGGGGTTCATTAAGGTTATTCTTGAAATGCAACCTACCGGTAGCTTGTTTTGTTTTTCTTTGATTCTTCTTTTGGAAGTTTTCCTTTTTCTTTATTTAGTACTAAGAGAGGCCACTGAAAAGTTCTCAGCTCATCCAACAAAATTGGGGCAATCTACATCGAGGGCTATATACTTACAGCCTCTTTTACAAAGTCGTTCTAGTGGTTGCCCAGGGCTTCGGGGCTGTTGCCTCTTTGTAAAAGAGGCAGTTAGTCCAGTAATTTTCCACTTTTTCATTCTGTATTTTTCAGACGGAATGAAAAGAATGGAAGACGGAATAAAGTGTATGACCCTCGATGAAGACTGTCTCAGCTTTGTTGGTTGGGTTGAGAACTTTTCAACGGCCCTTCATAGATCCTTACAATAGGTAGTAGACTGTCATTGATTATTTCCTGTATTTATCCAAGCATTGTTAGTTGACATTAATGGGGGGGGGGGGTTCCCTTTGGGTTTCTTGAACATATTTTATTGAAATATGATTAAAATGGGGGGGGGGGGAGAGCATTGCTTTAATACGCATAGTGCCAACAGTGTATCGAACTGCTGTGGAGCAAGGAAAATCCTCATATACTCATATGTAATAGAAAGCTTTCTGTATGTCAAATGTTGGCACACTGCAACACTGCCATTTTGACATCTGCTTTATTTGTGCTAGTTATGGAAATAGCTGTGTACATGTGGCATTGAGGGAGAGGGAGGAGAGAAAAGATCTCGGCTATACTTGAACAAATAAAAGGCAAAAGAAGGGAGGTTTACAACCAGGTCACTTGCTGCTGAGTTTCATGGCCAAAATAATGCTGTGAACTCTCAGTCTTCCTCGGGTTTATGGGTTATGCCAGTAACATAAATTTCACTAGATCTGTTAATAGCAAGGAACTATAGAAATGACCTGGTTTGGCACAGACAAAGACAGCCTTGAACTCAAGGGTCAAGTTAGGGAGTAGACGGAGAATCAGAGTAGCTTCAAAACAGAGTTTGAGAAAGGACTGTGTTGGCCAGAGAGAAGTGCAGAACTACTGTTCTGATGGTCACAGTGGGAAAATATGCCATTTTTCATTTCATTGCATTTTAATTATGAATAATTTCATGTTTTAATTGTTTTTTTTTCATTTTATTGTCTATTCATATCATCTCATCCTTCATCCACTGTAATAAAAGCCTTAGCGCTCATGCGCACTTCAAACTCTGTGCTTCGTGCCTCCGTGGTAGCGTGCTGCGTATGCGCAGTGCCCGCCTCAGCTGATTTCCTATCCCAATCTCCAACGCCGGCTGACTTCCTGCCTTCTGTCAATGCTGCCGCTGCCGGGACGCCTCTTCTCACCCCCAGACCAGCAGCGGCAGCAGCTGCGGTTTCATCAATCATCTGCGCGGCATTTGCTAGGCCGGCCCAGCAGTAGCCCTTATCCCTTCCTTTTACCTCCCCCTTGTCCAGCAGCACTCCTTCCCTGCTCCCCCTGTCTAGCAGTAGCCCTTCTCCCTTACTTTTACCTCCCTCCTGTCCAGTAGTACCCCTTCTCCCTTCCCTGCTCTCCCTGTCCGGCATCCACTAGCCTGGGCAGCCTCGGGGCTTTTGCTAGGCTGGCCCACCTCGCATTATCGAAGTGGGCCGGCCTAGCAAATGCCCCGCGGCTGCTTGATGAAACCGCGGCTGCTGCCACTGCTGGTCCAGGGGTGAGAAGAAGCGTCCTGGCAGCGGCAGCGTAATCAGAAGGCAGAAAGTCAGCCAGCATCTAAGATCGGGGCAAGATATCAGCTGAGGCAGGCACTGCGCCTGCGCGGCATGCTATCACAAAGGCACGGAGCACAGAGTTTGAAGTGCGCATGCGCACTAAGGGTTTTATTACAGTGGATGAAGTTGGGATGAGAGGGTGGAAATTGTGAGAAATTTAATTTTAAGGAACAATTTTGGATCTTTATTTTGAAAACAGTAGTCCCCTTTGGGTTAAATTTAGATATAGAATGGATGTCATTAATTTAAATCAGAGACTGCTGCAATTGGGAGGAGGGGAAATGACATCATTAAAAAGAGGTTATAAGAGGGAAAGGTGTATGCTTAGTCTTCTACATGTCCGGAATTGTGGGCAGAGAGTGGCGAGTATGAATGTTGATGAGTGTAAGAGGATTATGAACAGAGTAGTGAGTAGAGAACGTTTATTGATATCCTGAGAACAAGTGGATGATTGTATACCTCTTAGGATAAAGAATTACAGTTGTGAATATTTACCCCCTCTTCTACTAAACCGCGCTAGATGTTTTAGCGCAAGGAGCCGCGCTGAATGGCCCGTGCTGCTCCCGACGCTCATAGGAACTCAATGAGCGTCAGGAGCAGCGCAGCTCCCTGCGCTAAAACTGCTAGCGCTGTTTAGTAGAAGAGGCCCTTAGTTTATGTAGAGTGGCATATCAAGTGTATTAAACATTAAAGGGACAATCACAGGATTAACCAGTTATCTTAATTTTTGTAAGATTTTGAAACTTGGCTATTTAAAAATGGGCGAGTTATTTATGGGGATTTTTTTTTTTAATTTACTTACTGCCATTTCTTTATTGTAAATCTCTGGATGAATTGTTTATGTCATGTTATTTATTAATTTGTATTGTTAATTTTTTTTATAAATGATTTATTTGTATTTAATTGTAAGCTTCCTTAAAACTTAAGTGCAAGGCAGTATATCAAATCAATAAATCCAATCCAATTATATAAAGTGCACCAACAGTTAGGCACCAAAATGCTGGGTGCCAAGTGCAAACAGAATCTGGGCACCCAAATCCTGTTATAGAATGTTAGCATAAATTGGTATTTATATGCCAACATTTAGGCAAACCTACTTACACAAATCTGTGGCAGGCATAAAAGCATGTGCAGGATGCAAGGAATTATTAAAAAAGGGATGGTTAACAAGACTAAGAATGTTATAATGCCCCTGTATCGCTCCAGGGTGCAACCTCATCTGGAGTATTGTGTTCAGTTCTGGGCTCGTTATCTCAAAAAAGATATAGTGGCGCTAGAAAAGGTTCAAAGAAGAGCAACCAAGATGGTAAAGGGAATGGAACTCCTCTCATATGAGGAAAGACTAAAATGGTTAGGACTCTTCAGCTTGGAAAAGAGACGGCTGAGGGGAGATATGATTGAAATCTACAAAATCCTGAGTGGAGTAGAATGGGTACAAGTGGATCGATTTTTCACTCTGTCAAAAATTACAAAGACTAGGGGACACTCGAAGTTACAGGGAAATACTTTTAAAATCAATAGGACATTTTTTTTCACTCAGAGAATAGTTAAGCTCTGGAACGAATTACCAGAGGTTGTGGTAAGAACGGATAGCATAGCTGGTTTTAAGAAAGGTTTGGACAAGTTCCTGGAGGAAAAGTCCATAGTCTGTTATTGAGAAAGACATGGGAGGAAGCCACTGCTTGCCCTGGATTGGTAGCATGAAATATAGCTACTCCTTGGATTTTGGCCAGGTACTAGTGACCTGGATTGGCCACCCAATAAGGCTATTCTTATGATCTTATGTTCTAAATGCTGTATTTTGGCATGTTAATGCCATTATGTGCATGTAACTATGGGGGATATCCATGACACCCCCCCCCCCCCCCGTATGAATTCCCCCTTGCAATTACATACCTTGCAAGCTACACATTAAGATTATAAAATATGGCTTGGCACCCAATTAATTCTTATGCATGAATCTGTACCATTTACATACATAACCCTAGTGTTCTATAAACTGAGGCCCAGATTTCTATAAAAAGCATCGATCTAGGCCCCTAACTTATTCAATTAGGTTTAATCAGTACCATTTATTGAAAAGCATCATTGAAAAGCAATTAAAAACAATTAATTAGCTGGTAGGTGCCAAACTCAGTAAGTGCCTACCAGAGAATGGCACCTGTTCCCATCCCTGCAGATAACCACGAGAAACTATGCCCATGTCATTCTTTATGGAGAGAGTGAAGAATCAGAGTGTTAATGGGCACAACCTGTGTCCATCAAGCCTTGCATTGAAGAATGCTGGTATAGAAGGATCGAAGTTGAGTTGGACACTAAAGAATGACAGTCTCTAGTATCCAGAGCAGATATTGTGATGTCATAAAGCCTCATTCCACCAATGCGAATGAGCCAACCTCATCAGTGATGTCACAATGGCTTCATTATCTTATACTTGGCTCAAATAAGAATCAGAGTATGAATGAGCACAACCACTAGGTGACCCATCAATTGAGCGCAGGACAAAAATGCTCCAACAAAGACGCGCCAACAATCACATGCAGGACGTATGTGTGCTGGTCCCACCAGTTTAAACCGGTAAAGTTACTGCTGTGAGGGGGTGGGGGTGGGGGTGGGAACCCCCTACTATATGTAAGAGTCTTCACGCCCCACCACCACACTGAAAAACTCCCGAACTCCAAAAACTGAATGGAAAATGGGAGTTTTCAGTGTACTTGGGGGGGGGTTCACCCCTCCAAACCCTCCCCCAATGGGAGCGGAGGACTTCTACATGTAATGGGGGGCTTCCCCGCCCATACTCCTCCCCTCACAGCAGTAACCTTACCGGTTTAAAGTGGCGGGACCAGAGGCACTCAAACGTCAAGGGTGCAATTGTCGGCGCACCGTTGTAGGCGCGCCAGTGTCCGGCATGCTTTATTTATGGAACCCAACCACTGACCCTCAAGCCTTGCATTGAAGAATGTTGGTGTAGAAGGACTGAGGTTGAGAGAGACACTAAAGAATGACATGGGATAGTTTCCCATGGTTGTCCGCGGGGACGGGAACGGTGATGAATTTTATCACCGTGTCATTCTCAAGTGCCTATCACTTTGAGGTAGGCGTCTACACTGAGATGCCTACCAGAAAGTAGGCATGATTAGGGATGGATTCAAGTGGATTTTAGGCATGGTTTGACATAGGTGCACTCTTTTAGGCCAAGATAACCCTGGCTTAAATGGAGTGCACCTGGGATTTCAATGCCTACCAACACCTAAGACCACTTAGGCGCTGCTAGGCATGATTCTAGAAATGGTGATTAACAAGTTAGGAGTTAGGCACTGTTTATAGAATCAGGGCCTGAGTGAGCTTAACAGTAGGAAACCAGTTATAAAATGAGGAAGTAAATAGTAAACTGTACATTATATATATTAATATTAAATCCCTAGTATGCTAGTATGTGTCAAATATGGCAAATCATACCCCGTTGACTGTATATCATGCATGTTTAACCTGTAACCTGTTCTGAGCTCTTTGGGGAAAACAGGATAGAAAATGAATTAAATAAATAAATAAGCAAACATTTTTCTTACTGCTAAAAAAAAAACTGCTGAAAAAACCCATATGGAGCACAATTCTATAAACAGGACTCAGAATTGCACACCATTTACCGAATAGTGCTGAGAGCTGATTTCCACACCAAACTTTGGGTATGAAGTAATTCTGCTTGCATCATTAGTGAATACCCTTGACCTGCCCATGCCCCTCCCATGACCACACCCCCTTTTGAGTTGTCAACCAAAAGATTTCAATGCAAATCTTTCTCGTAGAACAGCGCTTGGCAAGATGCATGCGCAAATTCAAATTGTTGCCAATTAATGACAATAAATGATTGTTAGCACTCAATTATTGGCACTAATTGACTCATTAGCCAATTTAGTAGCACATGCATTAGAGAATGACACGGGGAAAAATTCTGTCCCCTTCACTGCCCTGTCCCCGTCCCTGTTGTCCCTTTCACCGCCCCGTCCCTGTTTTCAGTGTCTTCTCCTCTCCATCCCCATCGATCTCCATCTCAATGAGACCTGACATCAGCCAATCACTGAGCGGTGCGGGACCAGGCAGAAAGCGCAAAGGTCGCGCTCCAGCATCGCGCCGCTCTGCTTTGCTTCCAAAGACAGCCCAGGAGAGCACCACAACTTTAAAAAGGTACTGGGGGTGGCTTCAGGCTGGCAGCTTCGGGTGCGGGCAGCTTCGGGCAGGTTCCTTCGCTGCAGGCAGCTTCGGGTGTGGGCAGATTCTGGCTGTGGGCTGGCTGCTTTGGGTGTGGGTGGCTTCAGGTTGCAGGCGAGCAGCTGTGTGATGTGGGCAGGCTGTTTCACGCTGCTTAGCACCAGATGCACCCCCCTGTAGAGGAGGAAATTTTTTTTCCTTGGTTTTAACTCCTCTACAGGGGGGTGCGTCTTATAGACTGAAAAATACGGTAGTTTTAAACAACACTGTGCCAATTAAAACTAATTATATCAATTAAGTTAGTGGGCAGTACGGTGTCTACCTCTGCTTAATTTATGGCGTTGTTTGAGAATCCGGGCTATAATGTAGTATAAAAGATGTTCATAAAACATGTGCAAAGATTACTTTATTAGCTAAAAGCATAAAAATCAGCACATTAGTGATTCTGTGTGAGTAGAAAGCTAGGTATAATTTCAGTTCTGACATTTTCACAAGCAAAATCCTAATAAATGGTCATGTTGTTGAAATGAGCTGGCGCTGTGAGAAACACTTCCCATAACACTATTCTGTACATCAATAGCTTATCTGCTGGAGCACATGCTGCTTTCTGAACTTATAAGGCTGGAGCTACTTGAATAAGTGAGATCGCTGAGTCCTTCACTGTAGTTTTTCCTTCTGAGCAATGATTTACCAGATAAGGACAAACAGAAGCATAAAAGCTACTGTAGCTATGGTTTCAGAGCAGTACAGGAATCCACCTTCAGATCTGACAGATACACAACTAGGATAAGAGGAAGCCAGTAGAAAACTAGCCCAGCTGCATACTATTCTGAATTCAGATCAACTTAGGGCACAAAAGTGCTTTCCCCTAGTGCAGGGTAGGCAATTCTGGTCCCCGAGAGCCGGAGCCAGGCCAGGTTTTCAGGATATCCACAATAAATATGCATGAGATAGATTTGCATCTCAAGGAGGCAGTGCTGCAAATCCATCTCATACATATTCATTGTGAGAGCCGGAGCCGGAGCCGGAGCCAGGTCAGGTTTTCAGGATATCCACAATAAATATGCATGAGATAGATTTGCATCTCAAGGAGGCAGTGCATGCAAATCCATCTCATACATATTCATTGTGGATATCCTGAAAACCTGACCTGGCTCCAGCTCTTGAGGACCGGAATTGCCTACCCCTGCCCTAGTGATAACGTCAAAATGAGCCTTTAGTTTATACTATGATGAACAAAAAGTGGACCAAGAAGCAATGATGGATCTGATGAGTGGCTCAAATCTTGCAATTCTTGAGTTTTGCCCTGCTTATGAAAATTCTTAATACAGATAGCAGCCATTGCATTTTCCGACAATGAATCTCAGAGCCTCAGTGTAAGTTTTTTCATCCCAGAAAAGTAGACAATGGTGAGGCGATTTTTCAAGTTTCAAGTTTATTAAGTTTTTGATGAATCGCCTATTTAGATGTGTACACCCTCACACACGTACAAATAATCAATTTTTAGAAATGCATGAGGTATTTCACAGCAGCACTACATTTATTTATTTATTCCTAGACAATTTTCAACATTACACATGATTATCAGCTAACCTTATTTGGACCTAGATTTTGTAGGAAAGCTTCAGGGGAAAATTGTGCTCACCTTTCTGGGACTAAAAACCACTTCAAAATGAAGGAAGCTGGAGCACGGCTCTTGAATCAGCTCCCATTGTACAAGTAGTTCTACAAAACCCAACACTGACATATGCAAGTGCTTAAAATCACCACTTATACATGTATAAAGGATGGCACACTTTTTGTATGTGTTTTGGACGTCTAGCAGTTTGCCATTCAAAAATAGCCATTTTTGTACCTCCAACTTTGGATGTTCAGCTGGAAACATCCAAGTTGAACTTAGATGTTGTTGTTTGTTTTTTTTAATACCCCACTAAATGTCTAAGCCTATGTTAGGCGCAAATCAGTCCATATTCTATAATCATGCACATAACTCAAAATAATGCCCCAAATCCACGCCTACCATGCCCACTTTTAGTTAAGCGCTTTGGACAAGACACCTAACTTTTATGGAATCACACCTACCAAGTTGTGCACCTAACATTAACTTCAATTAGCATAAATTATGAGATGTTAAGTGCCAATTATCGGTGCCAATTGAACCTATTAAGGTTATGTCCTGCATCAGCTAGATGGACTTTATAGAATTTGGGGGGACTACCTATATATATATATATATATATTGTTTCTTATGGCCCTAGGCATATATATATATATATATATATATGCCTAGGGCCATAAGAAACAAAATAATGATGTAATTTTTATCTTTAAATGTACCTATAATTCACTTTGCATCAACTCTTCTATGAATATCTTTGGGCCTCAGTCCCACCACTCCACTGCTGTATCAGTTTTATATCGTGGGAAGAATTACATGCACCATCGTCACTGGCCCTAAGATCTTAATTCTAATTTAGTTTAATTTATGCTACTTTTAACTTTTTAGTTCACCATTCACATATCATTTTAAAGCCACTTATCTTTTTTCAGCTAATATAACCCAGGAGAGGCTGACCTGACATATTTTGCAACAAGTGCTGTTTCAAGGGTCTCCCTACAAAAAAGGAAAAAACATTCAAAATGATCTTTAATCAGATGTTCCTCCCTCCAAAGCTTTAAAAATAGAATCTTAAAAACTAAATCTAACTTACCGCAGCTGCTTCTGTCATCCGACTCACCACAAGTTTAAAGAGCAAGATGGCAGTGGCATTTTTTCCACTCCTTAAATAATTTACTTATCATAGCTGACTTTCCCTGCACCTCATTGGGCTAAAGCTATCCAATCAGAGAAGCCCATTCTACCTCTACATTCAGACCCCTTAGTTCTATGGTGTCAAGTTCATAAATCCACCATTGTTCTTTTACATTAAGAGCCTTCTATAAATTTCCACCCACCCACCCTTGTTCGAAATTGTCTATAATACACCATTGCAAATCCTCAGTGTTATGTCGTGAAGAGACCCAACGTGATTTGTGCTCATTTAATCTTAATTTTTCTGATCTACTTGTGCAACCTTTATAGATAAGATTGCACGGACATGCGATCGCATAAACCTCATGACTTCTTTTGCAGTCCATGGTACCCCTAGATTTTAAAAGGATATTTTTTATGGGAAGCATCCATTGTGATCCCTCCATTGTAGGGCCAAAAGAAAGCATAAACTGGCACTTGGTGGTAGTAGTACTAGTCAAAATGTCCAAGTGGGCATTTTCAAAACTGACTTTCTAGATATTTTTCTGGTCATTTTGTCTCCAGTACATCAAAATACTAAGGGGGCATGTTAGAGGTGTATTTTGGGTGGGCTTCGCACTTGGACATTTTACAGCAATAAACATTTTACAAAACGTCCAGGGCACAATTTGGATGTTATAGGCTAGACCTGTTTTTAAAAAGTATAAGGGAATCCAATTTGACTAGATGACCACTGGAGGGATGAAAATATGACCCCCATACACTCCCCTAGTGGCCACTGATTCCCTCCCTCCTACCCACCCCACCCCCAAATATCTGCATGAAACAGAACATATCTGTCTCTATGACAGCTGCAGATACTATGGCCAGTCCTAGTAGAGCTGCAAGTAGGTTTCTGAAGTAGTGATGGGCAGTGCAGTGGACTGCAGAGAAGGGAACACAGGTCCATATGCCACCCTTCTGGTGGAAAGTGTGTGCTCACAAAAACCCATTGTACTGCCATATAGGTGATACATGCAAGCATACGGGCTATTGGGGTGGTAGACAGGTGGATACAGTAGGTTTGGGGGGAGTTTTGGAGGGCTCATCATAAAATGTATTGGTAAGGTTACCAGAAGTCTGGATTTCCCTGGACATGTCCTCCTTTTCGAGGACATGTCTGGGTTTCGAAAAGCTTCCTTGAAATTACATTGGGTAGGAGGGCATTCACGCAGGCGCAGATGCCACTCGATCACATCAAGCACATGATGAGAGCCGGCAACGGAGGGTAGGGCTGGGGCAGGGCTAGGGATCCGGATTTTACTAAAGTAAAATCTGGTTAGTCTATGTATGGGGATTATGGTGAGATGTGTGCCTGGCACCATTAATGTGAAGTGCAAAGCAGTGCCCCTTAGGGTGCCCAACTGCTCTGCTTGCATGTTTGTATGTCTATTTGTTTTCATTCATTTATACCCTACACCATTGTAATAAACTCAGCTCCCATATTTCATGTTACAAAACAGGTGTCTTTTCAAAAACTTCTTAAAGGTACATAAATTTCCCTGCTGTCGTATATACATGTCTTTGTGGCCAGTCCATTAAAATACTGCCTCCATCTAAATGCAAATGGATTGTTTTGGCCATTTTTTAAATTTGGACTCTTTTTTAAAAATTTTTTTATCAATAATGGCAAAGAAAATTAGACATCTAGCAAACCCATGTTAAAAAATCCCATTCTTCTCCCTGAGTCCTGCAACACAGAGACCTAGGTGTCTTTATAAAATAGGCTCCTAGGCCCTGATTCTATAAAAGATGCCTAAAGTTAGGCGCCTAGATAGACTTGTTTAACCAATGCGCCTAGCTCAGGGGTAGGGAACTCCAGTCCTTGAGAGCCATATTCCAGTCGGGTTTTCAGGATTTCCCCAATGAATATGCATTGAAAGCAGTGCATGCAAATAGATCTCATGCATATTCATTGGGGAAATCCTGAAAACCCGACTGGAATACGGCTCTCGAGGACCGGAGTTCCCTACCCCTGGCCTAGCTGATCGAAGTGCCTAACTTAATTTTCATAACTGATGCTGATAATTGAAAGTGCCATTAAACAACAATTAAAGATCAATTAATTAGCCGGTAGGCACCTACCACATCAAGATAGGCGTATACACCGAGGCACCTAACCGCAAGAAAACCCTGGCCTAAATGACAGTGCGTCTAAAGATTCAAAGCCTACCAGCACATAAGATCACTTAGGCGCCACTAGGTGCGATTCTATAAACAGCCTAGTGGATAATTGACAACCACGATAAACTGTGCCTATAAGTTAGATGCTGTTTATAGAGTTAGACCCCACAGCCAACACCCAACAGCATGCAAATTCTCACACAAGTGTTCTCTATGCATTTAACTCTATATACATGTATTATAAAATACACACATATATCATAACCCTGTAACTCTGCCCCACCTATGCCTAAACAACAGCCCTCATAATGCACCGGGAGAGGGGGGGGGGAAGATTCAGTAAAAGTAGGGTTGCCAGATTTTACTATAGTAAAAACTGGACCCCTTAGGCCTGCCCAGTTCCACCCATCCCCGTCCCATTTGCATTAATGAACATTAACATATTAATAGACATTAGTATATGAGGCCCTTAGATTGTAACCTCTCTATATCATATCTGCTATAGCCAGTGCATATTTTTTTCTAGCAAAAAATACCAGGCATTCTTCAGAAGTGAAGTAATCACTGAAGGATTTGCTCCACAGTAGCTAGATTCCCTGCAACCAGTCACAGAATCCCTGATAAGCAAGCAGAACATGAGTTCTTTTATTAATACTTGGGGACCGTGGGTCATTCTTATTAAGCAGTGGAAAAGTACCTCCTCAAAAAATCTGCCCCCCCCCCAAAAAAAAAAAAAATGGGAGGATCCAAAGCAAGCTCCTGTATGCTATGAGATGCAGTAACACAGACTGAGCAAAGGTACCAAATCTGGTTTCAAATATGTTTAGCTTATTTTCTCTCAGACCCAGAAACCTGCATCAAGCATGTATTGTTTAGTTTATTAAACCAGCAGAGAATGAGAGAAGGAACTTGCCTCAATATGTAGCAAACAAGAGAAAAAGCAAGCGAGATGTCCAAATCAACCAACAGTTATGTTTATTTAAAAGTCTCAATATCTTTAAAAAGTCCCAACTAGGATTCCAGTTTCGGCATCTAGATATGCCTTCTTCAGGGGACTAATAGCATGCTATCTATGCACTAATATGTGTATCCGGGACTGTCATGTAACTCACATCAAAATGCATGTTGGCATCTGCATAGATAGCGTGCTATTAGTCCCCTAAGGAAGGCATCTCTAGATGCCAAAATGGGAATCCTAGTCGGGACTTTTTAAAGATATTGTGACTTTTAAATAAACTGTTGATTCATTTGGACATCTCACTTGCCTCTTCTCTTGTTTGTTAGTTTAGTTTATTAAAAATTTACTATACCGCCTTTACTGAACAAATAGGTCAAGGCAGTGAACCATCTGAAACATAAAAATTCTAAAAACTCCATTTTTAGATAGGAGAATACAAACAAATTTCCACAATTTGAGGGGCTGCTGAAAAGTTCTCAGCCCAGCCAAAAAGAGAATGATGTGGAGCCATGATACTTACAAGTTATTTCACACTTTTCATTTCAATGATATGAAATGAAATAAAAAATATCAAGTAAATTGTGGAATAAGTTTCATGGTTCCACATCTTGGTGAAATCAGTTAGCTTTAGTGGGGTTTAAAAGAGAAGTCCATAGGCCATTATTGAGATGACTTGGGAAAGTCCACTGCTCATTCCTAGGATAAGCAGCATCAAACCTGTTTAAAACTTGGGATCTAGCTAGGTACTTGGGACCTGGGTTGGCCTCTATTGGAAACAAGATATTGGGCTTGATGGACCTTCGGTCTGTCCCAGTATGGCAATTCTTATGTTCTTATGGTTAGAAAGCGAACTTTTCAGCAGCCCCTCAAACAATTCTCAAAAAAAGAAAGCCGTGTTAACCTGACAGGTCGCAATGGAGAATAGTGGTGCTGGAGTTTGAAATATCTAAAGCCAAACTGGGGAACAGGTCACAGATAAATTCTAACATACTTCACCTCTTCCTGATTTACTGTATTTCAGATAAATCCAGACCAGTCAAATGACTCATTTTCAGACCTTTTCAACCCAGTTCGTCTACAAGTATTCACAGACTTGTAGGGCTTTTCATGCTTTATATAATTTAAATCTGGTTTGAATGAATATGAACATTTGCAATCTGAGAAAAATCTAGAAAAGCATAATCATAATCTCAAAATAGATTCAGATTAATATAGTAAATTCCACTCCAATATTCATTCATTCATGTGTTCAGTTTTCAATACCATTCTCCCATGGGAGCTCAGAATAGTTTTAACAAAGAAAACTTATGACCAAACACTCACAGACTTGTCAGTTGGGTACCTAATTCAAAAGGGAAAAGAAACTTCCTCGTGTTCTATGACATGAATGCTCTGCTGAGCACCCTGTACTTATGAAGTGTGAGGCTGTCTATCATCTGTGAAGAAACGCCCACCATTCTACTTTTTAACCCAGCAGGGGTGACTGTCTTCCAATGGTAAATCCATCTCTGCTCTCTTTTCCACAACCAAGCTTGGACATTTCCTCCTCTCTTTAGCTGAGCCACGAGGAAGTTTCTTTTCCCTTTTGAATTAGGTACCCAACTGACAAGTCTGTGAGTGTTTGGTTATAAGTTTTCTTTGTTAAAAGTTCTCTTTGTAAAATGTTACTATGTAGCTCAGAATAGTTTACATGAATTTATTCAGGTACTCAAGCATTTTTTTCCCTGTCTGTCCCGGTAGGTTCACAATCTATCTAATGTACCTGGGGCAATGGGGAGATTAAGTGATTTACCCAGAATCACAAGGAGCACCATGGGTTTGAACCCACAACCTCAGGGTGCTGAGACTGTAGCTTTACCACATTAAAATCAGAACACAGAGACTTTGCTTGCTGCAAATGCTGCAGATGTTAGGCAGAAAGGTTTGTGTTTGCAGTAAGCAGGTGAGTGTTACGTGCAAAGGTATTAGAACTGCTTGTGCTGTTTGAACATGTACAGTGCTTTCAACTGATTACTCAGACGATCATACAGAGCTTTGGGGAAGAGACTACTTATCTCCTCAGATCCCTATCATCTCAGTATGTCAAAAACAGCTTTCAGTGATTGTTTGCTGTATTAGGGTGACATCAAGTGGAAAATGAAGCAATTGCACCCTATGAGAAGCAGTCTAAGCACAAATCTTAAGGTTTAGATCAGTGTTTTTCTATTTGCATATTTACAAACATTTGTAACCCACCCATCAAATTCCCTTATGAACACAGGAACATAAGAATTATTATACAGGTCACAAGTATCTGGCAGAATCTCCAAAAGTAGCAAGATTCCATGCAACCAACTCCCAGAGATAAACAATGGTTTTTCCCAGGTCTACAGCCTCAGCACCCTGGGGTTGTGGGTTCAAATCCCGCACTGCTCCTTGTGACCCTGGGCAAGTCACTTAATCCTCCATAGCCCCAGGTACGTTAGATAGATTGTGAGCCCACCGGGACAGATAGGGAAAATGCTTGAGTACCTGATTGTAAAACCGCTTAGAAAACCTTGATAGGCGGTATATAAAATCCTAATAAACTTAAAAACTTAAACTTAATGGTTTATAGACTTTTCCTCCAGAAATTTGTCAAAATATTTTTTAAACCCAGCTACACTAACTGTTTTTACTGCTTCCTGTGACAATAAGTTCCAGAGCTTAACTGTACATCGAGTGAAAAAAATATTTTCTCCTATTCATTTTAAAAGTATTACTACATAACTATTACCTTCATGGTATGTCCCCTGTTCTTTATATTGATTTGCACATACCAATTTATGAGGGAGTCTACAAGATACTACCACTCCCCCTGCTGGATAATTGTCAGAACTACCTTTATATAGGTAGCTCTTCCTTAAGGGGAAGTGACATGGGAAGGAGGAAACATGGAGACAGGAATCAGGAAGTATAAAAGGACAGGGCCAGAGATAGGTAAGGATGCCTGGGGGAATGAAGGAGGAGGAGGTGATTTCTATATGTGCCTTGTGAAAAAAGAAGCTATGTTGCTTGTTATAGACAAGAGTGGGAGGGGAGAAAGAATGTTGACTGCTTGAGAGAGAGAAGAAGATAAATGGCTTACTGCAGCATATGCAGGGAACAACATCAGTGGAACTAAATTAGGGGTGGGACAGAGAATTTAAGTAAAGAGATAGACCATATAAGAGTAAAATAAAATAAGAGACAGGGTCATTCCGGGAGGAGAAGAATTAGAGTAGTGTGAGATGTAAATAAGGGATGAGAGAATGGAAGAGGTTTAGGAGAAAGATGATAGGATGTGAGCAAACTCTATCCTAACCAATAGGCACATAGACAGGAGGGGTTAGAATGGGAAAATAAACTATATAATATGAAGGAAAAATATGCTGGGGTGTGCCTACTTGTTGGACACCCAGTCTTGCAAGAACGCTTACGGTGTGCTGCTTCACTTTGGTTTCCTCCCAGAGTTCTTAGAGAGAGAGTGTGTGTGTGTTATTTCTCACAGCCTTGACTACAACCCTTAGATACTCGGCTTGCCTGATGTAAATCAATCTTCCTTTTGTTGCTGAACACCGGTGAGTTTGCTCTGAGGTCTATTTTGGGGCCAGACTCTGTTGCCTGACTGAGGAAAACTGTTAAAAGACTGGGTTGGAAGATTCAATATCTGGGATACTTGGCTGGAAATGGTCTAGTGAAACCTCAGATCTGGAAGGTGGAAGCCATTATCCAGGTACCAGGACACCAGACCAAGAAGCAGGTGTGAGCCTTCTTATGGCTCATAGAATATTAGAGGCAATTCATCCCAGACTTTGTGGACAAGGCAGAACCCCTGACCTGCCTACTACAGAAGAATGCCCCAGATAAAGTGCAGTGGAGGTCGAAGTTGCAAAAAGGCATTTCAAGCTCTGAAGGATGACATCTACTTGGAGATGGCGCTGATTGGCCTAGACTTCAATTCACCTTTTGTGTTACAGACGGACGCCTCAGAGGTGGGATTTGGGGCCAACCTGACCCAAGAAGTGTATGGGGAAGAACACCCAATGGCCTACATTAGCCGAGAGTTGTTCCTTAGAGAGAACTATGCAGTAATTGAGAAGGAAGCCCTAGCTGTCAATAGACCTTAGAAACATTTCAGTATTATTTGCTAGGTCGCCAGTTCATATTAATCACGGAACACGCTCCCCTTCAGTGGATGGTTCACATAATGACTTCAATGCTCACATCATGAGGTGGTTCCTCCACCATCAAGCCTTCAGTTTTGAAGTGTTACATTGGACGGGCCAAGTAAATGCAAATGCTGACTTTTTGTATTGGGTGATAGACCCTGACATGGCAAGCACTCAACCGGACATGGTTGAGCTGAGGAGGAGGGTATATAAGGAAGTCTATAGTACACTACCACTCCCCCTGCTGGATACTCCCTCACAATGCTAGAGACACCTTAATATAGGTAGTTCCTCCTTAGGGGAAGACACAGGAAGAAGAAGTCATGGAGACAGGAATCAGGAAGTATAAGAGGCAAGGCCAGAATTAGCTAAGAAAGCCCAGGGGAAAGAAGGAGAAAGAGGTGATTCCCTTAAGTGCCTTGACTACAGCCCTTAGATAATCGATTTGGCTGAGGTAAGCCAATCTTCCTTTTGTTGCTGAACACCTGTGAGTTTTCTCAGAGGTGTGGTTGGGGCCAAACCCTGTTGCCTGACTCAGGAAAACTATTGAATGACTGTGTTTGGGGCATACTAGCCACGGTCTGTGTTTTGGTTCCTGTCAGCTATAGGAACCTCTCAGAACTTTTTGAACAAGAACAAAGGATTTGCCATACTGGGACAGACCAAAAGTCCATCAAGCCCAGTATCCTGTTTCTAACAGTGGCCAACCCAGGTCTCAAGTACCTAGCTAGATCCCAAGTAGCAAAACAGATTAAGTGTCCACTTTGTGCGTGCTATATAGGCATGTTTCACTGGCACCTGGGTTCTTCTCGTGGTAAGAGGTGACTGTAAAATAATTATATGTGTAAAATAATTATAATTATATAATATATAATTATAATTATAATATAATTATATAATATAATATATAATAATATAATATAATATAATTATAATTATAATATATAATTATATTTGTAAATAATTATAATTATATGTGTTGTGTTTTATGTGCAAGCTAAGTATCCTAACTTCTTTCTTTTTATTGTCAGAAAAAATCCCTTTGTCATTCCCTGCTTGCTTGTTTGGATTGGTCTTTGTTAGGTTTTTCCATTATTTAGGTGCGTGTAAATATGTTCATATGTCTTTGTAATGCTGCTTTTGTTTCTCCTAACCATTTGTCTCTGTTTTGACCTTCCATAGGCATGGAGGGGAGCCACAAGCATGAATCCAGGTCCAAGAGTGAGCAAGCAAAAGAAAAAAAAAAGTATATAAGTCTGGTTTTGACATGGTCAGCGCATTTCAATGAGGCAGAAAACAAATTAACTGAGGCGTGTCTGTTAGGAGTTCTCCCGATTATTCTCCCAAGGATACTCACATGCACTTGGCAGTATTGGTGAAAGGAATAGTTTCCAAGTTCCCCATAGGATATAGGAATAATAATAATAACAATTTATATACCGCAGGACCGTGAAGTTCTATGCGATTTACAATGATTAAAGAGGTTACAGGTTGAGTGGAATAAACAAAGTTCAAAATTAGTGATTAACAGTACTAGAGATCATTTGTTGAGGACTAAGGTTGTATAGGTCGGTTACCTAAGTATTTCAGGAACAGATGTGTTTTTAGGCGCTTCCTGAATTCCCTATAAGTAGTAGGCATGAGCAGTTGTTCTAGATCTTTACCCCATAATGCTGCTTGATGTGAGAAGAGATGTTAGTGATGACTTTTAAATTTACAACCTCTAACCGGTGGAGGTTCTCCTAAATCTGTTGGTTGTGAAGGAGAAAAGGTCTGTTATATATTTAGGGGCTAAACCGTAAAGTACCTTAAAGCAAAAACAACCAAACTTGAATTTCACACGTGCCTCCATCGGCAGCCAGTGTAGAAGTCGATAGGAAGGTGTCACGTGATAGGAAAGTGTCACGTGAAGAAGGTGAAACTTTTTCAGTCCACAAAGTAGCCTAACCGCTGCATTTTGTACCAGTTTCAATTGCCGCATGTTCTTCTGTGAGAGTGCCAAGTAGGCGATGTTAAAATAATCAAGTTGACTCAGTATGAGGGATTGTACCAGAATTCTAAATGATGAGACATCGAAGCTCTGATGGACTGAAGCTTCCAGAGGGTGAGAAAGATCTTTCTAATCAGGGAGTCTACCTGGTCTTTCATGGTCAGACTCTGGTCCAGTGTTACTCCCAATATCTTCATAGTGGGTTGAATGGGATAACTAAGGTTATTGATGCACAATGATGCTTTAGTGTGGCGATGCTATAAAAAATTTTGTTTTCTCTGAATTTAGCTTTAGTCTGAATTCAGTCATCCATTGCTCCATCCAATTTAGTACTTCTGTTGCTTTGGGGGTGACTTCTGAGACAGAGGTAGTGAATGGGATAATTATCGTGAAGTCATCAGCGTAGCTAAATAGTTTTATCCCCAGTTGGGACAATTGCGCACCCGATTAGGACATGTAAACATTGAAGAGCAAAGGGGATAATGGTGATCCCTGTGGCATGCCAGATGGATTGCTCCATGTATCAGAGAGATCGTAATTAAAACGGATTTGGTAGGTACGTGATATAAGGAAACCTTGAAACCAGTTTAATACCTCTCCTCTAATTCCAATTGCGTCTAGGCATTGTAATAGTTTCCCATGGTCCACCAAGTCGAAGGCAGAGCTCATGTCAAATTGCATGATCAGGGCCCTTACTAAACAAGTAGCGCAAATTGTCCAGGATAGCCGCGATTACTGTCTCTGTGCTAAACAGAGGTCTAAAACCAGATTGAGTTTCGTTCAAAAGAGAGAACTGGTCGAGATATTCCATCAGTTGGGTGTGTACCAATCCTTCCACGATTTTTACAATAAATGGAATGGATGCTACTGGTCTATAGTTGGTTACTGATGTTGATGATTTTTTATGATTTTTTGGAATTGTGGTTATTATAGTATGACCATTATTAGTGGGGAATTTTCCATTGTTTAGGTTATTGGTTAGGTAATTCAATAGAGATAGTTTAAAGTCTAATGGAGCTGCTTTCATAATTTCTGGGGGACATGAGTCCAGGACACAGTATGATTTAGAGTATTTGTTATATAACTTGATGTAGTTATTCTATTCTAAATTGTGGAAGGAACTCCAAATCATGTCCGCTGGTATTTCATTTCTTTGTATATCAGTTGATTGATGTTCGTATGCGGCAATTATCAAGTAGTTATTTCTTAGGTTTTTAATTTTTGAATCGAAATGTGCTAGATCATTTGCTGAGGGTAACTTGATGTTATGTATGGGTTGAGTGTAGCGTGTGGTGTCAAATAAATTCGTAACTATATTGAACAGTTCTTTTGTATTAGTTCCTTTTGTGCTAGTGTTATATGAGTTAATTTTGGATAAGTAAAATGTTTTACGTTTTTCTTTTATCTGTTGTTTGTAGAGTTTTATGTTGGATCTCCAGTTGTCCCGGTCTGACAGCTTTCCCGTTTTTTTCCAGATTCTGTCTAATCGTCTTACTGATTGTTTCATTGTTAGGAGTTTGATGTTGAACCATTTGTTGTATTTATTTGAGCAGCTTTTTTTTTTTTTTTTTTTTTAATTTCTTTATTGATATTTTGAACTTGACAATGTATACATTTGAAAAATCGAAAAAAAAACCAACCTATATGAAAATACACTATTAACATCAGAAATATTACAATAAAAATTTTAAATCCCTTCTTAACCTATAACAGTAATGATATTATATTATACTCATCAATATCTAATATAATAAAATGGTAAGCCGCGCATGCGCACTAAAAAAAACGTGTTCCCTGAGCTGTCGCGAAAAAAACAATTGCGCATGCGCGGCCCCGGCAGCGGCTTTCAAATAAAAAAAAAATTTCCATAGCTGCGGCAGCCTTTCTCACCCCCGGCTCCTCTCTCGAACTGGACGGTCCCTGCGTCTGCCTACCCTTCCCCCCAACACAGCGCATTTCCCCCCCCAACGAATTAATAAATCGAGCCAGGCCGCCCTCCGCAACAGACCAGAGGAGTTCTTTGCCGCTCACCCCCCTTCCCTTGCCGCTGACCCGAATACCTACCCGGCGATTCAAGCAGCCTGTGCAGCAGTCTTCACACGCTGCTTCAGGCCCTTCTACTGCCCTGATTTGCTCTGCCACGTCTCTGATGGTGTCATCAGAGACGCGGCAAAGCAAATAAGCGCAGTAGAAGGACCCGAAGCAGCGTGTGAAGACTGCTGCACAGGCTTCTTGAATCGCCGACTTACAAGGAAAGGGAAGGGGGGGGCGCAAGGACTCTATCCGAGTAATTAAAAAACTCTGCACAGGGGGAGCAGGAAGAGATGATGATGGACGGGGGGGAAAAGGAAGGGAGGCCTATTGTTGGACAGGGGGAGCAGGAAGAGGTGCAGATGGACAGGGGGGGAAATTAAGGGAGACCTGCTGATGGACAGGGGGGAAATGAAGGGAGGCCTACTGCTGGACAGGGGGAGCAGGAAGAGGTGCTGATGGACAGGGGGGAGGTAAAACAAAGGGAGAAGGGCTGCTGCTGGATAAGGGGAGCAATGAAGAGGTGGTGGTGGACAGGGGGGAAAAATGAAGGGAGGCCTAATGCTGGACAGGGGGAGCAGGAAGAGGTGCTGATGGACAGGGGGGAAAAATTAAGGGAGGCCTACTGCTGGACAGGGGGAGCAGGAAGAGATGCTGATGGACAGGGGGAAAATAAAGGGAGGCCTATTGCTGGACAGGGGGAGCAGGAAGAGATGCTGATGGACGGGGGGAAATGAAGGGAGGCCTACTGCTGGACAGAGGGAGCAGGAAGAGGTGATGATGGACAGGGGGAAAAAGGAAGGGATGCCTATTGTTGGACAGGGGGAGAAGGAAGAGGTACTGATGGACAGGGGGGAGGTAAAACAAAGGGAGAAGGGCTGCTGCTGGATAAGGGGAGCAGTGAAGGGGTGGTCGTGGACACAGGGGAAGTAAAAAGAAGGGAGAATGGACAGGAAAAAGTGGCTAAGGAGACAGAGAAAGTAAGAAATAAAGACAGACACACACACATATATTCTAGCCCGAGGGAAGAAAATGCTGCACAGGGAAGTAGGGAGGGGGGAAATGCTGATGCACAAGGAAATGGAGGGGGAGGGAATGCTGATATGGCTACTGTACAGGAAAGTGGACAAGGGGAGATAAATGCTGCATAGGGGGCAGAAAGAGAGACAAATAATAGGATGGAGGGAGACAGAAATAAAAGAAGAAAGACACAAGGGCAGGGAGTGAGACAGAAAGAAAGACAGACATACATATATTCTAGCACCCGTTAATGTAACGGGCTTAAAGACTAGTTATAGAATATTATGAAATTTATTCCTCTAAATAAATAATACACCCCCCCCCACCCACCCTGGATGTGCAAAGGAATCTAACATAAAGAAAAAGGAATCACTTTAATTATAATGTGACAAAATTAGTTAATGGGCCCCAAATCCCCTTAAAGGATTTAACAAACCCTAAACGCTCTGCCATAATCTTTTCATATTTATATGTTGCATATACAGTTGCCCACCAAAAACTAAAATTAATCCTATCATGATTTTTCCAATTAGATGTGATCATTTGAACCCCTATTCCTGATAAGATCATGAAAAGGCGACTATTATTTCTATCCAAAGTGGGTTTATCATGCAGAATCGTTCCAAAAATTATTGCTTCATATGTCAAAGGAATAGAGGATTGAAGAATATTATTAATTTGCCCCCAAATCGACTTCCAAAAGCCAAGTATCAATGGACAAAAAAATAAAAGATGATCCAAAGTCCCAATATCAATATGACAATGCCAACATCTATTAGATTTAGAACTATCTACTTTATTCAACCGAACTGGAATCCAAAAAATTCTATGTAATAAAAACAACCATGTTTGTCTCATAGATGCTGACATTGTACATCTTAATCTCCAAGTCCAGATTCGTGGCCAACGAGAAACAGAAATATGCTGTTTTAACTCGATACTCCAAATATCTCTAAGACTATTTTTTGGTTTTTTATTTAAAAATCCAGAAATCAATTTATTATTTGAGCAGCTTTTACTATTTTGTTTAGGAGCAATTTTATCTAAAATGGATGTGCTAGTTTTCATCCAGTGATCATAGAAATCAACTCCTTCTTCTAATCTTCGCTTGTAGATAATATTGTGACCAATATTCCTCTGGGTTGATATGGCCTCTTGTGAAGTGTTCTCTTTTTGTCTGTGGGTGTGTCTTAGATTTTAGTTGAGTCCAGATTAGATTGAAATAATAAGTGAAATGGTCGGACCAGATAATATGACACCAAGTGCTGACCGAAAGAGAGATGGAAGGGTCTAAGGTCTCCTTTGTGGACATCGCTACCACATCTAAATTATGGCCTTTTTCATGTGGTTGAGTGGGTAAAGGGAGATTGTAGTTGAGTAATGAAAGAAAGTTTTTAAAGTCTTTTGTTTCTGGATTGTCCACTTCATCTAGATGTCAGTTTATGTCTCCTGCAATTAAATTATGTGATGAAGTGATTGAGTTATGTAGGACAAATTTGCAGAAGTCTTCTCTAGCTTTTCGGTGGAACATAGAATAATATACAAGAAAGGGAATCTTCTAGTTCCTTATTGCTAATTTTACAGGCTAATATTTCTAATTGATTGGTCATTTTGGAATCCAATAGTTCAACTACAAATCCTTCCTTAACAACAATTGCTAAGCCTCCCCCTCTTCTTCCATCACGATTTAGCATGTGAATTTAAAAATTATCTGGTAGAAGATCATTTATTATTGGGTCATCTTCAGACAATAGCCACGTTTCTGTTAGGAATAGACAGGCTATTTTCTTGCTGATGATCCAATCTTTAATTAAGAATGCTTTATTCCTGACAGATCTGGTGTTAAGATATGCACAGGAAATGGATGTAGATGTGATAGGTTTGGTAGATGTAGTGGTTCTGATAGGTTTTACTTCCCTTATCCTTTTGTTTTTTAGGGTACATTGATGTCTTCCGTTGCTCGAGATTACCTTGATATGGTTTGTTCTGTCTTCCTGTTGGTTAATTATAAGCCTGATGGGTAGATCAGGATAATGGGTTGAGTGCAACTGTGGATAGAGTGACTTAACATCCTTAATGTTGTCGCATATTAAATAGATTGGTAAAATCAGTAGGAAATTCATGCTTGCAGATTAGATTGACTCCTTTTTGACCTAATGGCAATTTGGCGTTTCTGTTACTCCCAGTTTCTAGGTTGAATAATTAGTAGTGAGTCAGATAGAACTAGATCGGATTCAGTATCATCAGTTAAATTAACAGTTAAATTAATAGTTAAATTAGCAGTAGATCAGGTGGGACTAAATCCGATTCAGTGGCAACAGTTTAAAAGTTAAATTAGCAGTAGATCAGTAAATCAGATATCACCAAATCAGTAAATCAGATATCACCACATCAAATTCAATAGCCACAGTTAAAATAATAGGAACAGATTGTGGAGGAAGTTAGTGCACTCAGCGTGGCAAAGCGCAATGTTGAACAGATAAAACAGCGTTAGCATGATACATGTGGGAAAGTAAAGACAGAGTTTCAGAATTCAAACTATGACACATACACACAAAAAAACCCCAACAGGAGGGTGCCTCCCTCTAACATACAACTAACAGAAGTTGAAAACATGGTAAACTCCAGTATCCTGGAAAAAAACAGTGGCAGGCTTGGCACATGGATGAAACATTTCAGAGGTGCTAGAAAATGGTGAGTCATAAGGGGTACCACCTGTACAGTAAAAAATTTTTAGAAAGCATGTTAATGTAAACTATCTGAAATCGGAATTACAGGAGCTGTGTTATACTGGTTTACAGACTTTCTACAAAATAGAGAGTACAAGGTTAAAAAGGAAGGAGTATTCTCCAACCCCTGGAAAACATTCTGCTGAGTTCCGCAAGGTTCCCCATTATCCCCATCCTTTTCAACCTTTTCATGCGCTCACTTGGAAACATTAAATTAGAAGACGAAACCTTACTATCCTACACAGATGACATTCTTCTCCTCATCCCTATTACAAACAACCAACCAAACATAGACGAGAAAATTTCAAACGACATTGAAAAAATTCACACCTGGACAAGCACAAACAAACTAAATGCCACCAAAACCAAAGCCATCTGTTTCCACACCGCTCAGCAGAATGCCCTGGCAAGCATTAATCTTCAATCCGGTATCACTCTCGCAGTAGAGAAATCCTCAAAAGTACTTGTCATCATTCTGGATGACATACTCAAAATGGATCCTCAAATCTCCAGCCTCCGGAAAAAGATCATCTTCACTATGCGCCAACTAAGACTTATTAAGCCATACTTTCACCAACATCGTTTTGCTCTGATTGTCCAGCTGATGGTACTACCCCAGCTGGACTATTGCAACTCAGCATACTTGGGGATCAACTCCTCTCTAGTTTACAAACTGCAGCTCATTCAGAACACAGCTGTCAGACTTATCTTCAAACTAAAGAAATATGATTCGATCTTAGCCTACCTCAAACAATTACACTGGCTACCAATTTCATCACATATTCTTCAAAACATCATGCATCCTACACCACATAATCCACGGAAACTCAGCCACTTCTCTCACCCAACTATTCTCAACGGCCTGGTCTACCTCCAGGAGACTCATAAACAGAATACAGTTGAATCTACCTTCCACGAAAAATCTCCATTACAGGCGTTTGTTCCACTCCATGCTTACATTCATAGGAGTAAAAATATGGAATAACTCACTAGAAATGATCCAAAAAGAAATTAAACATACAACATTCCGGAAAAAACTGAAAACCTTCCTCTTTGACAGCTGAACCTACTTGACTTCTCAAAAATAAATCTTTCCTCCTCTTTCACTAGATGAGCTCCTAGACAACTATGATTTTTTGCCCCCTCTTACCCTTCCCCCCTTTCAAGGCCCTTTTAGTCTCTTCTCCTGATCCCCTTTCAACCCCTCTCTGAATGTCGCCTAGAGCCTGAATAGATATGTGCGATACACATAGATTAGACATAGATTAGATTAGATAATGTTGACTTTTCTACCTGATTTATCTTGTAGGCTCATGTACATAGGAGGGGCCTCCTTATGCACCCAATCAATTATACCAGCGTCATCCACTCCATCTCAGCATTATGTTACTGTTAAGAGGTCAGATGATGTCAGTTATTTTTTGAGAGTGTAAGAATGCCACTGCTATCTTTATAGAGTACTATGTTGTGCTCCTTGTAGGGTAAGTGAAACAATGAATTATCTTTTGGGAAAAGAATATTGCTAAGTTATTTCAGTAGCGGGACAACTTATTATTGTTGTTTCTTCTTAGAAGACGCTTCTTGACAGCATTTATGTTGGAGTCCTCAAGACAACTGATAGAGGTGAGTATTAGCTATATTGATGAAATATTTTAAAATTAGTTGGAAGATATAAGAGAATTGTACTATTATTGAATATAATACAAATGAAAAAAGTTACCAATGTCGAGGCTGGCTATAAGATCATATGAACTCAGTGTATGCTTCTAAGAATAGCCGCTGAAGACAAATAGTGTGGGCTTCTGCTTACTCTATCAGTAAGGGGAAATTTGAAGACTTATGATTATTTGCCTTATCTGCTTTAAAATGTGCTGGTAATTTGTTGGATATCAGAAGATGGAGGAGCACTAGGGTTCCCAAGGGCACAAGCCCAAATTTTCTTAGACATTGTATGACTCAGCAAGCTGTTCTCGATTAATGAGAAGACCCCTTCCCTCGGGACAGGAAGAGGCCCTCCAGCACCTCTTCAATAAGTATGCCTCCTTTCTGTGCTCGGTAAGTCAGCATTTCTTCTGCCTATTTTCCTGTTTCTTTGCATTCTCCCCTCAGCCTCTTCTGTCTGCTTCTCTTAGATGGTGAGGGTCCAATCTTGGATGGTGAGGGTCTTGGATGGTGAAGGTCCAGTGTCCCTCCATGCCACCCCTTTCCCGATCTGTTTCCATTCATCTTTCACAGTCTCTCCCTTGCCCTGGCAAATACTGTTGCCATTGAATGCAAATTGGTCATTTTGTGACTTTAAAAGTTACTATTGGAGCTATTTTTCAAGTTGAAGAACTCAAGTGGCCAAGACAAATAAGGAAGGACCTTGGAGATTAGGTAACCCATGTTAAAAAAAAATGCCTTGATAATACCCCAGGTACAGATTGTTTACGGTTGCAATACTTAGGGGTGGGCTACAATGGTATATACCCTGCATCTTGGATGATATCTACCACATTGACCTGTTTCACCTAACTGCTCCCCTCTTTTCTTTCATCAGAGGTGACTTCACAGAAGAAGAAGGAGGAGACAGCTGGTCCTGCCCTGTCTCCCACCAACTTTCTAAGCGCCTCTCTAAGCGCCTCAGGACCAGACCTTCCGCAGGCCCCCCCTTCCCCCTGCCGCAGCCCCCATCTTTTCAAACTCCATGTTTCCAATCATTGTAGACGTACCCCTTCTCCCTCCTTTCCCATGCCTTGCCCTGTCCACCACCACAGCCCTCCTTCAGAGGTCACTTCAGAGGAGAAGGAGATAGAGGCAGCTGGTCCTGCCCCTTTCTCCCACCATCTCTCTAAGCGCCTCAGGACCAGACCCACCGCAGCCCCACCCCTTCCCCCAGGCTGGTCCTGCCCTGTGCTGCAGCCCCCATCTTTTCAAATTCCCTTTTCAAATCACACAAAACCAATGAACCTGTGTTTATCGATTAATTATTCTACATGATCCACCCAGAATACTAAGATCTACAAATCAACATCCATTCTTCATGCCCTCATTAGGATTATCAGTACTTGTTGTACTACAATATTCTCTGTGACCAGGCGGTCACAATTTGGAACTCTTTGAGGGGCATAATCAAAAAAAAACGTTTAAGTCCCCTTTTGGCCTAAGGCCCTAAACGTTGAAAGTAGAAGCAGGGAAAATGTCCATTATAAAAAAAAACCATCCAAAAGGAGTTTTTTTTCTGATAATGGCCTTCCTCTACGTTCAGCTGTTTAACCGCCCAGACCATCACTACGTCTAAACTTACACCATATAATCAACCTAATAAAAGCCTAAGTCCCAAAAGCCCAAAACAAGGGTTATTAGGCGAAGGAAGGGCCAGTCCTTCGCCTAAAAGCTGGATTCTGTAACTGGTGTCAGTCAAAAACAACACCGGTTACAGAATCCACCCCTCCCCCCTCCCGATCAGATCAGGCAGGAGGGAGCTCAACCCATCCTGCCCCGTGACACCTCCCCTCGACAAGATCGGGCAGGAGAGAGCTCAACCACTCCTGCCTGATCACACCCCTCCCCCAGACAACGATCCAGGCAGGAGCGAGCCCAAGCCCTCCTGCCCGGCGACACCCCCCCTCAATAAGATCGTGCAGGAGGGAGCTCAACCCCTCCTGCCTTGCGACACCCCCTGAACCCCCGATCGGCCTGCCGAAAACCTCCCCTGATCCGCGAGACACCCCTCCCCCGCCGACCCCGCTTAAGGGGTGAGCCAGTGAGGCACTAATTCAGGGTGCCCATGCTTATGGGTGCTGATCTCTGCCTCATTGGGTCCACCCTTTACAGTGGCCATAGCTTATGCTTTTGCTCCAGCGTCTTAGACCGGCTTTGCCAGTACTGCAGGATGGTATCAAATATGTGAATAGGCATTTTCTCCTATACCACAAGATTGACCCAAAGATGCAAGTCCAAAAGCACACATCTGCTCAGGGCACCAAAACTAGGGTTACCACATTTTGTATGGAAAAATCCTGGACACATGCCCATGCCCCATTCTGCCCCAGCCCCACCTTGACCCACCCCCTTCTGTCTCCAGCCATGCCCCATTCCATTTCTAGCCCTACCCTGTTCCACCACCACCACCCCAGCACCGCCCCCAGAAAGCTTTGTCTTTTCATTCCTGACCTCCGGGTTACATCCAAGGGCCTCTGAGCATGCGTGACATCATCCACACATGCTCAGAAACCCTCAAGAGGTGGACACGGCTTTACAAAACCCAGACAAACTGCTGGGTTTTGGAAAGTCCGTTCAAGCACCTAGACAGTCCTCTAAAAAAGAGGACATGTCCGGGTTTTCCCGGATGTCTGGTAACCCTAACCAAAACCCTGAAAGTTACAGAGAAAACAAGTTGTGAGGTGTGCAATTTGAGGACTATGTAAGTGCATAGTCTGCTCCCTGACCCACATATCTCACAGGTTGTTACTGCTGCTTCCCTAGCCTTCATGGTCTTTAGTATTCTGAACTTTAGTAATACGTTGAGCCCTACAAAAGCATAATACCACTCACTCCTTCCCTCACAAATGAAGAAACTACCAACAATTTATAGGTATATTTGGAACTGTGTGAGCCCGGAAATTATGCTGAATACCTGAAAGAAGGACTATACAATGTTTGTGAAAGGAGTGGGCCAGGGTGGATTCGATTGGGCATAGGATGAAGTTAAGAGGTGATAGGTCAGGAAGACCGTATTTCCCCGGATATAGGCTGACCCTCTGCATAGGCTGCCCCCATGTATAGGCCGCAGAAAAGGGCGACCTATGTTTTAAAACCAGAAGATAAGCCGCCCCATAGTATTAGCCGCGGCTTATCTTACTGGTATATTACCTGCCGGCTGCCTTTTCCAATCATTCCCCCCCTAATCATCCCGCCCCGTACCTTTATCAAAACCCCCTCGCTGGACGGCAGACGGCTCGAATCTCCAGCGGTGCAGGGCAGTTGCGATCTCTTCGGCATCCAGCCTGGCCATGCACCGCTTGCTGAATGGCTGACATCAGTTCTCATGGGTCTTATTTTCAGCAATACTTATTGTCCTGAGCTATGTTTTGTTCTTTTTCATTACTCCAGTTAGAGAGAGAATTCTCGGATGTGTATATTTTTCTGATTTTTGTTTTATTCCAGGTACTGATCTGTTGAATTTTGTATCATGGTTTGTGTTTTGATGTTTTGTTGTGTTTTCAAAAATTCTTTAATAAAGTATATTTGAACATAAAAAAAAGAAAAATTGCCTATGACATTTTGAATGGATTAATGGAATTAATTTAGCAAAAAATATACCTCCCCCCCTTTTACAAAACCATAACATAGGGCTCCTTTTACTAAGGTGTGCTAGCGTTTTTAGCGCATGCAGGAAATTACTGCACACTACACCGCGTGCTACGCTTCTAGAAGTAACGCCAGCTCAATGCTGGCATTAAGGTCTAGCATGCGCGGCAATGTAGTTTGCGCTATTCCACACGTTAAAGCCTTAATGCAGCTCAGTAAAAGGAGCCCATAGTTTTTAGCGCCAGCCGTGGCGGCAACAGCTCCAACATGGAGCCCTGAGCCCTGGAAAAAAGATATAATTTTGAGTTCTCCAATCTCAATCAACAATACTAATTTAGAACAGGTCACCTCTTTAAAAATATTAGGTGTTTTGATTGACGATAAGCTTTCATATCACGACTACATAAACAATATCGTTAAATCATGTTTTTATAAACTTCGATTGATTCGCTCTCTTGCAAAATTCTTACAACCAGAATCCATTAACATTCTCATTCATTCCCTAATCATGACTAAATTGGATTACTGCAATTCTCTTCTTATAAACGTAACACAAAAAGAAAAAAGAAGGCTGCAACTTATACAAAATACCGCCGTGAAACTAATTTACAAAGCTAAAAAATATGACCACGTTACCCCGCTGTTGATTAAATCCCATTGGCTTCCTATAAGCCATCGTATTACCTTTAAATTACTGTTTTTGGTGTTCAAAGCTTTAAATTTTAATGAACCCCAATTTATTAACAGATGGCTTATCCCATATAGTACAACACGTTCACTTCGTTCATCATCATTTAATCTTCTTACAGTGCCTTCTATTAAAATGATAGGAACTAGAAGACAAGACATGTTCTCAGTTATGGCCCCTCATTCTTGGAATCTTTTACCACAATATATTAGAGAAATAAAAGACCTAACACTGTTTAAAAAAATGTTAAAAACCTTTCTCTTTAAAGATGCTTATGGATCTTAGGACAAATAAAAATTGATAATCTTTTAACCATTACCGAGTTTTTTTATTTTTTTTTTAATTTTTTTAAAACAGCCATTATAACCCACCTTTTGTTTTTCCCTTCTATGTTTTTTCTTCTCGTCTATCAAAAATTGTAACTATTCCCCCTCTTAACCACACATGTCTTGTATGTCTTACCCACAAATTATTTTAAAATTATGTTTACACTCAGTTTGTTAAGTGTGTTATATTTTAACTAACAACAAATTTGTTTTTATGTCACCATTAATATCGTACTTGTTTCATTTATTAATACATGTTATTTCATTGTACATCACCTAGCAATTTAAATAGGCGATTCATCAAGAATAAATAAACTTGAAACTTGAAACTTAATACCGCCATGGCCAGCACTAAAAACCGCACTACAATTTTGTAAAAGGGGGGGGGGGTTAACATTGCATGAATATATGTCTGTATAGGCTCATGCTGCATAATTTAAAGCAGCGGTCTCAAACTCGCAGCCCGAGAGCCACATGCGGCCTACCAGGTACTATTTTAAGACCCTCAGTATGTTTATTATAATCACAAAACTAAAATAAAACAGTTTCTTGATCATATGTCTCTTTAGCTATAAATTACAATATTATTATTAAGACTTAGGGCTCCTTTTATCAAGGTGCGCTACATGGGTTAGCGCGTCGGACATTTCATCACGTGCTAACCCCTGCGGCAAGCCAAAAAACTAACACCTCGTCAATGGAGGCATTAGCGGCTAGAGCAGCAGGCGCGTTAACCGCCTACCGCATCTTGATAAAAGGAGCCCTTAGCCAAAAGGAAAGATTTATAAACTATAAAGAATTTTACCTCATACAAAATTGTCATTTCTTTAATAAGACATTAACTATTTTTTCTGAGACCCTCCAAGTACCTACAAATCCAAAATGTGGCCCTGCAAAGGGTTTGAGTTTAAAGCATCCTTATTTCATGATGAATAACATTTGGACTGTAATGTATCTTAAATAGAAAACTACCTTTAGACAGATTTTTCCTCAAAAAAGCATTTTTAAAAATCCAATTTAAATTTTAAAAAAATCTGATTTAAATCCAAAAATTCAGATTAAAAAAAATTTTTTTTTTTCAATCATTGATTTTTATCCACCCCGGAGTGGGCCTTCTTGATGTACACTGCTGTTGTTATGTGATTCAAGCAAGACAAAATATACAATGAACATAAGATTTATAGTCCAAAAATGTACAAACACCCAACAATTAACTCAATAACCCACATTTGAAAAGACCTCAAGCGGGGTTCAAGCCCCGAAAGCTGTGCCTTTTACTTTTAATCACAGCACTTCAATATCACTTTATGTGGCAACAATAGTTTATCATCCATGTCTATCTGTGCTATTGTTCTGTGATATTTATTTAGAAAAGGCTTTCAAAATCCTCCAGAGTTAATTGTTGGGTATTTGTAAATTTTTAGACTATAGATAGTAATATTTCACCAACGGAACTGTAACCTATTTATCCCAAGCATTATGTTATGAATGAACATAAGATTTGTCAAAGTTTTTACTTTTTATGTATTTGTGAGGTGTCTTTATAGTATTGTTTTGTGAGTATAAACATAATATAGCTTAGGGGCTAAATAAATACATAGTTTTGCAGAGATCCCTGGGTTTCTACCTTATTTGGATGGCAGAGACCTCTACAGGCCTCCATGAGAGCGTTGTGCGATGACCTATTTATACCCCTGAGATTTTCAGAACTTTTCTCACCAGTGAGTTGATAATAATAATAATAATTTTATTTTTATATACCACCTAACCAAAAAATGGTTCTAGGAGGTTTACAACAAATAATAACTAGTCATACAGTGAAGAGTATAATTTAAAAGGAAAATACAATTCTAAGCAATGTACAATAAATAGGAACTGATTCTACAGTGGAGAATACGATTTAAAAGAAAAGTACAATTTAAAAGAATGGTTCTAAGTGGTTTAGAGATAAATTGGGACTAGTATAAAATCCCAGCCCTACTGTATTCTTTCTATTTGTTTCCTCTGGCCATTAGTCTATAAAGAAGGGAAGAGTCTTTGGCTGGCTGAGCCACTGTACTGTAGAGACATATAAGGGGATCTGCCTGAATCAGCACATCTGGGGGAAAGGAGTTTGACTGATTAACGCTGTGTGCCACTAAGTGAAGGAGAAAAGAGTAAAGGAAGTTTAGCTGAAGCCCTAAAGAACAGCAGGACATCTCTGATCCTGAAAAAGAAGGAGAAGATACAGAGAATATCCCTTGGAGTTTTGCAAGATGGGCTGAACAGCAACAAGGCACTGCAATTGCAAACACATTCAAGGTCAAAGCAACCCTACAAGGTATTCTGATTAAAAAAGAGGAAGGGTTTTCACCTTTAAATGCAAGTATAACCCAGTGGCATACCTGGTTTGCTGGCTATCCAGGGCAGAGCACCCTCTCCAGGCAATAAGGAGGTGTGTGGAGTGGTCGCAGGGTCACGGTTCACAATTTTGTCTGATGAAGCTCTTGTTAATAACATATTGAGCGAAACGGAGATCTTCCGTAATAAAACAAAGCTAAGTATTCTTTAAGTTATAAACTTGAATACATAGAAAGAGGTTTTGCAACGCAACTGGTTGAAAGAAGTTTTGTGATGCAATTTATATGAAGCAGAATATGGTGCAGTTTATACCTTTATAAAAATATAAAAAAATATATATATTTACAAAAAGTTTTTGATAAAAATTTTAAAATAAAAAAGAGAATCTAAAAAGAATTTAAAATAGGAGAATTTATGGGTTCAATGATAGCTCACTTTGGTTATCAGCCTAAAATATAAATTGGGCTTTTAGCTGTGAGCGCTTGAGACCCCTATGATAATTCTCCAAGTGTTTCAATGTAGACACTAGACACTAAATTTGCATGATAGTCAAGTTTCTAAAGATGTACATCTGACACCCTTTATGTGAAGTTCACAGCAGTGCCTTCTAAGGTGCCCCACTGCTCTGCTGGTATGTCTGTGTGACCAGTCCATTACAATGCTGGCCCCACCCATGTCCAAATGTTTTAGATTTGGACATTTTGAACTTGGTCATTATTGTGGTGATTTATTTTTTTTAAAAAATGGATGTCTAGCAGTTTTGAAAATGGACATTTCTCCACCTCGATTTTTGGATGCTTTGCGGGAGACATACAAAGTCAGACAGACGTTCTATTGAACATGCCCTTCTATGTGGTTAAGTGCAATATTCAACCTTTGACTGCATGAACTGTTTAAAGATAGGTCTGTTAGTTATGAGGCCTGATTTAAGCAGTTATTTTATGTGATCAAGGGATTATTATCAGCACTTAGCCATATAAGTGTCAGCCTCCAGAACACACAGAATCTAGCTGGTTTCAGAACAGGCACTTTTAGGCTAGATTCACTTACCTGCCCGATCGTGACCGATCCATGTCCGATCCGTGCAGGGCCGACCAATTCACGATGAGTGATCCCAACGCATATGCAGACCATCTTCTTTGCCTGAGTGTAGACGGTCTGCGCATGCGTTTGCTGTCTGTGCTTTTTTATTTTTACTTTACTTTTTTATTCACAAGCCCTTGGTTTTAACCTGCGGGTTAAAACCACGGGTTCGCGCTGCAGGAAAGTGAGGCAGAGCAGGAGAGTAGGCTGAAAAGGCAGGAGAATCAGGGCTAAGCAGGGCAGCAGAATGCCAGTGATTAGCCACAGACAAGCGATTTAAGAGGGCAGGAACATCTCCTGCCCGCTTTAATTGTTTTGAATATTGGCCGGTATGTGTCAGGTTCTAATGAGCAGGACAATATAATCTGGTGATCATAAAGCTCAAACTCACAGTTTCAACATTCATGCTGTGCATGTCACATCAAGTCCTTAGAAAGCAACAGCAGCAAAGCAAGAGTCTGTGACATATCATTTCTAAAACACAGTAGCATCTTGTTCGCTCATAGCCAACAAACCAGTGACTGAAGCATTCTCAGTTATCCAAATGGACATAAAAAAAAGCCTAAATGTGTTCTAGGCAAAACTCCTGAGCTATCCACAAATCCTCACCACAAAGACTACATTAATTCACAAAGAGATATTCAGAATAATTTTTTTAATGCATATATATATATAATTGAAACATTAATGCAGTCAGGGAGGTCAAGAGGAAGATGCTTGTATGTGTTTGATGGTGTTAAAAAAGCTGGCAGACAAGCAACAGCAACACTTCCTCAGGAAATGCTTTATCATGATTTTTTTTTTAAAGTATTGTGTATTGCCAAGCTTCTTTCTAGACACCATGAAGTTCTGCAGTCTTATAGTCTGATACTTTATCCTGTGCATAACACCACAGTGGTGCAAATAGGAAAAACAGTGCAACATGATAGCAAGACTATATGAGGGCTTGTAAGCTCTTGCCTGTTTAGCGTTGCTCAGTCCTGATAGCGCAGAATAGAGCTGGGGGTAGAGTAATTTTCTCATTAGGAATAAGAAAACCCACTTCTTTGATATTTATTCCATAAAGGCAATATAGGCATGCATGTGCCTTGATAAAATAGGCTCCCAGAACTATCCTCTATAGTGCAGAAACATCCTTGCAAAAGTTACAAAAGCAAACCTAACGCAGCTTAAAATGGCATACTGCGGAATGCACACAGGCGACCTGTAATAAGTGCCAAATATGCACCCACTAAAATTTTTTTATTTTTAAGGGGGGTATGTCTGGAGGTGGAGAGTGGGCATTCCTCTGCTAATCAGCACAGCTACATGCCCTTCCTGCCGACCTTCGATTAGAAAACTCTTTAAATTTTAAATCAAACTCAAAACCTTTCTTTTTAAAGATGCTTCCAGACAGATTTCCTGGGACATAAATGAATATCTGAATTATTGAATAAAAAGCCAAAGACTGGTCTTCGTGACATTTGGAGCATTGAGATAAAGCATTAGATTACTGCGTCTCAATGGTCATGAATTTGGACTTGGAGGATGAGATGCATGATGTCTGCATCTATGAGGCAAAACATGTTTTTTCTTGTTACATAGATCTTTTTGGACCCCTGTTCGATTACAGAAATTAGATAGTTCCAAGTCTAATAGATGCTGGCACTATCATCTCGATGTAGGGACATTGGATCATCTACTGTTCTACTGTCCCTTGATACTTAAATTCTGGAGGTCCTTTTGGGGGTCAAGTGAATAATGTATTGGAAAATCCAGTGGCATTAACGTACGATACTGTGCATGTCAATGAGGTCTAAAAGTCAAATATCCTCAAATAATAATAAACTTCTATTCATTATGACAGGGATTGCCATACAACTTATTATGAAGAACTGGAAAAATTGGGACCGGTTGAAATTATACCTTCTGGTGGAACTCTTTATGCCATATTTTTAAAATGGAGCGTATGATAGCCATACAGCAGGGGCATTATAACAAATTTAAGGATGTTTGGGAGCCATTAACAAAATTTTGTAAGGAATGATTATTATCTTTTCCCTTTGAATATACACATCCAGGGTGGGTGGAGGGGATATATATAATTGTTGGGTGTATAATGGGGGGGGGGGGGTTTGATATATATAATTGATATGTAATATAATTTGATAGAATATTAAGTGCTGTTAAAGTGTAAAATGTTTTTATTAAGTTGCACTTATTCGTTTTAAACTGAATAAAGAATTAAAAAAAAAAAAGATGCCTATAGCCTATAAACTCTGACTTCAATGAGAATTGTTCCTCTTTTGCAGAACTTCTTTGACAATCAAAATGCTTCTTTTGAAGCGACCCCCTCTACCCAAATGTACTTCCCCCTTCCATTTTCCTCCCTTCATTTTTATTTTCCATCTCAATGTATTTAATAACTAATGTTTAAGCCCATTACATTAACGGGTGCTAGTAAAGCCTCCTTCCCTCACATGTCCCCTATTTTCAGCCCCAGCTCCAGCTCCAAAACCATTTTTACCCCCCCTCCCAGCCCCCTTCTCACATCTTTTCCTTTTCAGCCCCAGCCCCCTTTTCTCACCAGCAGCATTTCCCTCCCCACTCCACCCCCCCCCCCCCGTGCAGTAGCAGCAGAAGCATACCCTTCCCCTCCATTTTCCTGTGCAGCAGCAGCAGCATTTCCCTCCCCCAACCCACTTCTCTGTGCAGTAGCACCTCTTCCGTGCTCACTCTGTCCCTCTTCCCTGCTCTCCCGGTCTAGCAACACCTCTTCCCTGCTCCCCCGGTCCCTCTTCCCTGCTCCCCTATCCCTCTTCCTTGCTCCCCCGGTCCAGCAGCACCTCTTCTCTGCTCCCCTGGCCCAGCAGCACCTCTTCCCTGCTCTCCTGGTCCAGCAGCACCTCTTTCCTGCTCCCCTTCACTGCCTTCCAGACTTTGTACCACCCCCCACCCTCTGAAGTCAGCTTGCCTGCCTGCCTGCCTGTGCAATAGAACTCTCTCCCCCCCCACCAGCAGCACCTCTTCCCTACTCCCCCTATCCAGCAGCACCTCTTCCCTGCTCCCCTGGTCCAGCAGCACCTCTTCCCTGCTCCCCCTCACTGCCTTCCATACTTTGTCCCTCCCACACCCTCCGTAGCCAACCTGCCTGCCAGCCATCCCCCTGTGCAGTAGAAACCTCTTCCCCCCCGCCACTATCGCCACCGTGCAGCTGACCCCACTGACCCTCCCACCGTGAGACAACCGTCAAACCTCCCAGCTCCAGCAGCAGCTGCATCACACTAAAGATGCTGCTTCGCAGCCTTCCATGCTCTGATTTCTTCTGCCGCATCTCTGAAGACGTCATCAGAAACGCCGGCAGAGGAAATCAGAGCATGGGAAGGCCACGAAGCAGCGTCTTTAGTGTGATGCAGCCGCTGCTGGAGCCTGGAGGTTTGTGCGTCTCACGGTGGGAGGATCAACGGGGGGTTCTTGTGCACCGGGAAAGGGTGCACGGGGGGAAGGGGGCGATGACGCGGCGAACTTACAGTGAGGGAGGGAGGGAGGGAGGGAGTAGAAGTGCGCATGCGCACTCTTGCCGGTGGGGCCCTACAGCTCACGGAAAACGGAACCACGCAGGTAACAGTGCGCATGCATGCTTAGGGTTTTATTATATTAGATTTTCCTCCCCCATTTTTTCCCTTCCATATCATGTACGTCAGTGCGTAAGTGCCTCCCTCCTTTTAGCTTAGACATTTTTTTATTTCTATTTTTTATATTCTATTTTATTGTTAACCATTTAGAAACTTCTATGATAAATGGTATATCAAAAATAAAAAAAACTTGAAACTTACAAAACAGGTGGCAGTAACTGGATTTGAAGATTTCTGATGTTCACCGACCATTTTTAAGTGTTGTTTTCTTAACAACTGAATTATGTATGTTTTAACATTTTATGCTTGTTACTATGGAAACCGTATAATATAAGGTATATAATTTTTTAAAATAAATAAATACACATGCACTAATTATTTTACAATGGCTATGCACTAATGAAAAACACAACAAAAAATCCAATAGAACTGCAGTGTGCCCTCAAATCAAACCAATTCTTCACAACCACACAATGAAGGATCCCCATTGTGGTTTACTTGACACAATAAAGGAGTGGTTTGCTGTTGCCTTCTGATATAGTGTGAGGCATCAGTCAAGCTCCTGTCTAGACGCAGTGGCGTACCTAGGGGGGGAGCAATCCGCCCCGGGTGCACACCTTAGGGGGGTGCACAGCCAGCCATGTCCAGGTCATCCGGTGTTGGTCCGCAGAAAATTCCTGCCGGTCTGCGCAGGGCCGGCAAGATCGGATTGGGACCATTGGCAGCATCTAGGCTGCATCGGCACCCCCGTGACACAATTTAAGATCAGAAATGGGCCCTCCCATGACAGCACTCAAGTTCGGCAACGGGCCTCCTTCTCCCCCCACCCCCGGCATCAACAGCACTTCAGATCAGCAACCGCGGTGCTCAGCCCAAAGCTTCCCTCTGACTCAGCTTCCTGTTTCCGCCCAGGCAGTTCGAGTCAGAGGGAAGCTTTGGCCTGAGCACCGCGGTTGCTGATCTGAAGTACTGTTGATGCCAGTGGGGGTGGAGAAGGAGGCCCATTGCCGAACTTGAATGTCATCATGGGGGGGGGGAGCTTGCCGATCTTGTTGCCAAAATCGGAAAGAAAGGTGAGAGGAAAGAAGAGAGATGGGCCTGTGGTGGATAGAGAGATTGAAAGAAGGGGGCAGATGATGGAAGTGGGGGGAAAGAGAGAGAAGGGGCAGATGATGGAAGTGGGGGGAAAGAGAGAGAAGGGGCAGATGATGGAAGTGGGGAGAAGGGGAGAGAGAAGAGGGCAGATGATGAAAGTGGGGAGAAGGGGCAGATGATGGAAATGGGGAGAAGTGAGAGCAAATGCTGAATGGAAGTGGAGAAAGAGAACACATACTGGATGGAAGGAGGGATAAAGAAAAAGGACATATGCTGGATAGAGGAAGAAGATAGAGTTAGTGAGATAGTGGAGGGGTGAAGGAAAGGGATGGCATGCTGTGGGTAGATACAGTGAAAAGAGGGAAACTGAGGACTACATAGTAAGAAAGAATTTAATTTAGACGGAGGCAGAAAATAAAAAAGGAAGACCAGAGAAGGAAAGAGAAGAGAGAGAAGGAGAGAGAGATGCCAAAGAACGGGGAAGGAGACAGAGATATCAGATCTGAGTGGAGGAAATGAGAAGAGAGAGATGCTAAAAACCACAGGGGGGAGGGAAAGAGAGATGAAAGGAGAAAGATGCCAGACCATGAGGGAACAGAGGGAAGATGATGGATGCCAGACCAAAGAAGGGGGGGGGGTCTAGAGGAGAGATGGCAGGGGGAAACAGACAGTTTCTGGAAGGGGTAGACAGTGGATGGAACGGGCAGATGGTGGATTGAAGAGACAGGGCAGACGCTGGAAGGAATAGAGTGAAAAGAAGATAAAAGCAGAAACCAGAGACAACAAAAGGTAGAAAAAAAATCATTTTATTTCTAGTTTGTCATTAGAATATATCAGATTTGAAATATATATCCTTCTAGAGATATTACTTGGGACTGCAAAGCCCAGGCAGTGCTTCTTTAGCTTCCAGATGGCTTAGGGCTCTCTCGGACCAGGGGGCACTCCCCTAACACTTTTCCTGTCATGTGTGACTCCAGTATTCTGTTAGCATGATATTTCTGTATAGCATTCTGTAATAATTTGGCTTGTTCAGTTTTCTTGATAGTAGAGGGGATATATGTGAAGGGGAGGGGAGACAGGGGTTTTGTTGGTCCTTGCTCTGTATATTTATATTTATAAAATGACAATTGTACAGAATATTGTTTCTTTTTATACTTTAATAAAATACGTTCAATATAAAATCATAACTGAGGCTTGTGCGGATGGGATCAGATGGTTTGCGGGGACCGAGCTTGTGGAGACAGGGCGGAAATGTGTTTTTTTATTTCAGTATTAGTAGTTTGCCAGTTCACAAAATAATTATTTTATTTCTGCCGGTCCACGGGTGTAAAAAGGTTGAAAAACACTGCTCTAGAGCAGAGTCGGCAGTTGCGCTGAGGTGCAGGAAGGTCCACCGATGACTCGTCTGCCGGCTTTGCTCCGGAAGAAGTAAGTTACATCGGAGGGGTGAACCCGGCAGACGCAGTCATCGCGGGACCTTGCCACAATTCCCTGCGTCTGCCAGGTCAACCCGTAACTTTCTTCTTCTGGAGCAAAGACTGCAGACGAGTCATCGCGGAACCTTCCAGCACGCGGCTGCTGACTCTGCTCCAGAGCTAGTACGTCGGAGTGGGGTGGACCGGCAGCCGGCAGCTACAGTCATCGTGGAAAAGGAGCAGGACTGCTGGAATGAAAGAGTGGTGCAGGGAGAGAAAGGGGGCAGGGTGGTATGGAAGGGTAATTGATGTACAGGGAAAGGGGAGAGAGACATACGGGGGAAGGATATTGGATGGAATTGGATTGGAGGGAAAGAAAGGGGCAGATTCTGCTTGAAGAGTGGTGGATGGAGAAAGGGCAGACATTGGATGGTAGTGTGGCGGGTAGAGGGGGAGCCTATGCTGGATGGAAATGCGGATGGGAGAGATAAGGGAGCAAATGCAGGAAGAAAATGGGAGGAGAGAAAGACGGGAGCAGACGATGGAAGTGGACAGAGAGAGAAAGTACTAGATGGAAGGGGTAGAGAAAGAGGGCACATGATGGAAGGAGGGGATAAATATAAGGAGGGGGGAAAATGATTGAGTTAGAGAAATACTGGAGGGGTGAGGGAAGAGGTGGCGAGCTGTAGGTAGACAGTATAAAAGGAAATTAATGAGAGGGTAGTAAGAATGTAATCTAGATGGATGCAGAAAATAAATTGAAAAGGAAAAGGAGGGAAGAAAAGGATTGCAGAAGAGAGGTGTGGAAGAGGGAAGGAGAGGAGTGAGATGCCAGACCAATGAGGGTGAAAAGAGAGATGGAAGGGGGAGGCATACAGTTTCTGGAAGGGGCATAGAAGGAGAGAAGATGCCATATAGGGGCAGAGAGATGGCGAACAGTGGATGGACGGAAGAGAGTAACAAGATGAGGAAAGCAGAAATCAGAGAAGTCAAAGATAGAACAAAAATTTTCTATTTATTTATTGCTTTAGGAGACATGTGTCACTGTTTCTGTGGTGTTGCATTGTATGCCGAGTCCAGCTTCTTGCTGGTTCAATTTAACCTTTGTCTATGTATTTCTATTTTATTCCCCCTTTTACAGAATTGTGGAGTGTTTTTAGTGCCAGCCGTGGTGGTAGCAGCTCTGATGCTCAGAATTCTATGAGCGTCAGAGCTGTTACCACCGTGTCTAAAATCCACACTACAGTTTTGTAAAAGGGGGAGGGGTTAGTTTGTGATGACATATTCCATACTAGGCGAAGGTGTTTTCTGTGTGTTCGAAAGACATGGTTTTCTGTTAGGATTGACGGTGTAGGATTGTTCTGTACTAGTCTGGCTTGTTTATTTTTACTATGGGTGTATTGATGTTGTACAGCTCACTGCAGTAAGTAAGATGCTGCCACACTCATGTGTGACGTGTGGATTGTTACTAAAAATCATGTTTTTCGTACAGATGGGGGGGGTGTCAAAAAATGATGGCCCCATCACTTATGCTAGGTACGCCACTGCCTAGACGGTAACCTTTTTCCGGTGTTTGCATTTAGCAAAAGGGCTTTTATCATAAGTCTTTCTTTATCTGTGCCCTCTTAAAGTCCACATCACAAACTGGTTTCTTGTTTTTTTTGGGCGCTGGCTTCCTTAAACAAGCAGTACCTTAGTACTGAACTCTGCTCCATTGGAAAGTCCCAAAACAAAGGAAAAGACTTCAAATTCGTCACCTTCACCTTCACTTTTCCTTCTTTCCCCTTTCAAGTTCAAAACAGGGTTCAAACAGACATAAGTTTTTAAATAAATTTTCCCCTTTTCATTTTGTAACCCAAACACAGTTCAAGGAAGACTGGCTACTTATTGTTGCCCCTCCCTCTTTAGAGCAAACAACTTCAGCAAATAAGATCTTCCATCACTACTTTCCTTCAGACAAACACATTCCATTCCCCCAACTGGACTAAAGGGCTAAAGTCTAGTTTTTGCAGTCGGTTTACCTAATGTAAGTCAGATTCAAACACATGAAAGGGGAAGTTCCTTAAATAGTTAATTCAGGGCAAAACTTTTCTTGATAATAAGGGTGGTTGGGTTAAAGATTCCCATCAGTTTTGGTCCTATGTGTAGGGGTTAGATTAGCATAGCTCCTCTGAGCTTTCCCTTAAATATTCCCCATTTGCAGGGTCAGGTCAGTTTGACTCTCCTGCACCTCTCAATCCAGGGCTTCTCCCCTTCTCCCTGTTTTTCTCTCTCTGATTACCTTGTCAGCAAAGCCCTTGCTTAAACAGCCTTTCTCTGCCTGTTCACCTTGCTGTGTTAATTAGCCACAGCTGAATAGGATTGCTGTTCAATCATCTCTTCTCTCCATACCATGCTGCAGAGTCAAGGGCATTTTGGGACCCATAGTTCCTTTCAATAAAAATTTTATTTTAACCTTTTAAAAGTGCTAAGGTGGGTTGATATTTCTTTACATTCCATTATCTTCATTATCTCAATCAGCTCCTTGACTGGCTTATCACCCATCCCCACCTTCATGATCTCTTAGGTTCCAGTTAGAGGGCTAGATTCACTAAGCCCACCGATCGTGTTTGCGATCGTGTACCAACCCGATTTTCCTCCATCCTGATTCACTAACCTCTGTGCCGATCATCCTCTGATCCGCGCATACAAATGAGGGGAAACAGCATGCAAAGTAGGAAGGACAGGATTCATAAACTAAAGAAGGCACACCGACTGGGCTGGCTGATCCATAAACAAGCGACTGGTGAGGACCATCGCTTGAGCAAAAACCCTGCTCTCTGCCCCAACTTTCCTGCTCTCTCTGCTCGACTCTTTAGAGTCCTGTTGAGAATGATGACACAGTGCTTACAAACCAGGCAGAGATAGGCTCGGCTTTATGCTAAAAGGTCAATGATGCATTTGAGCAAGCTTCCAAACGCCATTTCCATGATATTCTGATATCGCTTCCTGTATTGCTACCGCAATGTACAAAAGAAAACCTTCATTTTTCTCCTCCAGAACTTCTTGTTTCCTTGTTGCAGCTAAAACAGGTAGTTAACCCCTCAGAGTTTGCTTCATGAATTCAACAGCTGGCTCTAGGCACTCCATTGTTAAGGAAATCTTAAACTAGCCAACAAAGAGCAGATGCAATCAGAAGGGTGGTTGGCAAAAAACATTCAGTCACTATGCTGGCTGCCCTGCTCTCTGCCCAATGCTGCCCTGATTCTCCTGCTTGCTGCCCTGATTCTCCTGCTTGCCGCCCCGCTCACTGCCCCAACTCTCCTGCTCATCCCTGCAGTGCAAGCCTGTGGTTTTAACCCATGGTTTTAAAGCAGGTTAAAACCATGGGCTCATGAAGTAAAAAAAAAATTTAAGTAAAAGTTTTAAAAAAAAGTTTCCAGCTCTGCCGGGAATGGAGGGCCAGTGCATGCACAGACCATCCACAGGCAAGGAAGATGGTCTGCGCATGCTCAAGGATCGCTCTCCAGTGATCCGTGCAGTCGGTGGGGGGCATGCTAATAATTGCCCCCATTTGCATGAGGACGCATTGAGAATTTGTCAGCCTGCCATGGATCGCACATGAATCGGACACGATCGGGCAGGTAAGTGAATCTAGCCCAGAGTGAAAGATAGCAACTACTTTTCCTCTCCCCCACCCACCTCCAACTGTCAATTAGGCAGTCCAACTTCTTAGGGCAACTCCCCACTCCTTCCCTTTAAGCTCGCACTGCCCAGACTTGGTGTTTAACCAGGGATAGTTGCACCCAACTCCTTCTGGCAGCACTGGTGACACCTCAAGGTGTCAAAGTAACCAAGGACCTTATGACAATGGTGACTGGCGAATCCAGCAGGACCATGTACCATGGTGACCCATGGTGACTGGATAGTCCAGCAAGGCCAATGTACCACAGTGACCTGTGGTGACCAGAGTCCAGTAGAACCAGGGGGCCACAGAGACCAGAAATGACTGGAAGTGACCCGAGAGACCAGAAGTGACCGGAAGTGTACGGAAAAGACCAGAGCAGCTGCAGCACATAATTTATGGCAGTGGTGGGATTGAGAAGCTGATAAACAAAACCCAGAGAGGATGGCCTCCGAATCATGGCTTAAATGGATTACTGAACAGCTCCAGGCCCAGCAGGAAAGCATGGAGCTTCTTAAATAGTTAACTCAGGGCAAAACTTTCCTTGATAATACCTTTAATAAGGGTGGTTGGCATAAAGATTCCCATCAGTTTTGGTTTTCAGTGTGTAGGGGCTAGTTAGCATCTTCCAATTTGATGCCTTCCTGTTGCCCCAGGTAGATGAAATGATTGAAGATCTAGTTGGAGCTTAGTACCTATCGACTCTAGACCTCACCAAAGGGTACTGGAAAATCCCTTTCGATGAGCCCTCAAAGGAGAAGACAGCATTCATAACTTCAAGTTGCATGGAGTGCCCGCTACTTTCCAATGAGTTATGAATATCATCCTTCAACCACATTCCGCTTATGCCAAGGCATACCTTGACGATGTCATAATTTTCTCAATGAGTTGGGAGCAACATGTGCAGCACATCATAACCATCTGTACCACCCTTAACAGGGCAAACCTCATGGCTAATCCCCAAAAATGCTCACTCAACCAAAAAGAAGTAACAATATCTGGGTTGTTGCATAGGAAATGCATGGGTTAAACCCATGCCCTCCAAGGTAGAGGCCTTCATGCTGCACCTACACACACCACCAAGAAACAACTGAGACACTTCTTAAGGATGACTGGTTACTACCGAAAATTCATATCTAACTTTGCAGACATGGCAGCTTGGCTCATAGACTTGTTACAAAAAGCCCATCCAAATAAACTGGGATGGAATAGAACGAGCCTATAGGAAACTTAAAACCTCTACTTTAGACCAAAAATTAGTTGTGCAGCAAAATATAACATAGTCTGCAACTAATAGCCTGGAGGAACTAGAAAAAGCTGAAAAGAGGATAGTATCATCTCACAAGGAAACAAAAAAAAAAAAAACACCCTACAAACTGGACTGTACAGTGATACCCTCTTTATCTACTTCCAAGAAAAAAAATCAATTGCATACATGCAAATCTTGATTTGACACCTCAAAACCCAGCAAAAACCTAGATCAACCCTTCCCCCATCCTCTCCCACACCATGAGAGAACCTGGAACTGAAACCCTCAATTACTTTGAACCGGCATCTCATGATGACCTAGCAAAAACAATTGTTGCACTATGACCCTCTGAATCCATCCTCAACCTGTGCCCGCCGAATCTCCTGACAGCCACATCAAATTGATCCTACCTCTAATAAATTCCTCCCTGCAATCGGGAATAGTAGTACAAAGCTGGAAATCAGCAATCATCAGACCGATCTTTAAAAAAACGACCCTGGATCCAAATGAACCTGGCAACTACAGACCGGTCTCCAACCTTCCCTTCATCTCCAAGATCCTTGAAAAGACCATACTATCTCAACTCCAGGCCTTCATTGACAGACCATACTAATCTGGCTTCAGAAAATTCCGTAGCACGGAAACAGTCCTGGTGGACATTATCAATGACTGCTGGAGAATACTAGACAAAGGAAATAATGCATTAATGGTCCTTCTAGACCTCAGTGCCACCTTTGATACCATCATCACCCCCACCTCCTCACCAGACTCACAAATATTGGAATTAGTGATCAAGTGCTCCAATGGTTCGCATCATTCCTGAGCCATAGGACCCAAAGTGTCCTACTAAGATCTACTCTAGCGCGACCCAAACCGATAAATGGACACTCTTCATCCTGTATATCAGACAAGTAATAGTCATTGCCTTAAAACACCACATAAAGATCCACTCATTTACTGATGACAGACAACTGTACTTACCACTAGGTACAAACCGAGACCCCCAAATCTCCACATGACTGCCTGGATGTCCCAAAACAAGCTGCAACTAAACATGGTGAAAACTGAGCTCCTCTGGATATGGAGAGGCGACCCTGAACTTGCCCACCTGTCAATTTCTTGGGAATTGGCCACCTTGATAGCCAAAGATGAAAAGTGATTATGTGTTCCCTTGGACGAGCTCTATGTCTTGAGAATGCCCAAAAAAATCTTACTCATACTACCTACCACACCTCTGAACAAACTACCTAACTGCACAAGATCATTAGAAGGCCTACTGAACTTCAGGAAGGCAATAAAAACTCACCTTTTCCCTTGACCCTCTATGAGAGTACACCAATCAAATTCCTTAAACCTTCTGACAAAGTGCCTGACCCTCCAGTGTCTTGAATCTAAAACACTATGTTCTTCATCCTATGTCTGACCATGCCATGTTTTCTCATACAATGTTCTCCCACAATCTGTCATACTAATCACCATCTCTATCCTACGATAAAATATACAACTATCATCAATTAGAAGTTTACATTTTTTTTCTAAATCCTACTAATGGTTCAAGCTGAATTTAAAACTGTGGGATATATTTTCTTTTAAATCTCAAATTACTGTGAACAATCCTTAGTGCATACATATGTGAAGTGTTCATTTCTCAGAACTCCTGCAAATGAGGCGCTAAGCAATTATTAAGAGGGCCATCATTACACTCCAACGTCCCCTATACCTATATTAAAGTTGAAGCTGGGCAATTATCTGATTTTCAGCAGGCACTCAAAACACCTACTTGGAGTGCTGATGAATAATCAAAGTGGCTCAGCAGGAGGTCTTCTCTGATAATAAACGTGACATAATCAGGCTCGAAGAATGGGCATTGACATGGCAGATGAGATTCAACGTGGATAAGTCTAAACTGATGCATGTTGGTAACAAAAATCTCAAGTAAGAGTACAGGATGTCCGGGGTGGTACTTGGAGAGACCTCCCAGGAAAGGGACTTGGGAGTTCTGATCGACAAGTCGATGAAGCCTTCTACACAATGTGCGGCGGCAGCAAAAAGGGCGAACATAATGCTAGGAATGATAAAGAAGGGGATCACAAACAGATCAGAGGTTATCATGCCGCTGTACCAGGCCATAGTGCGCCCTCACCTGGAATACTGCGTACAGCACTGGTCGCCATACATGAAGAAGGACACAGTACTATTTGAAAGGGTCCAGAGAAGAGAGACTAAGATAGTTAAGGGGTTGGAGGAGCTGCCGTACAGCGACAGATTAGAGAAACTGAGCCTCTTCTCTCTCGAACAGAGGAGATTGAGAGGGGACATGATCGAAACATTCAAGATACTGAAGGGGATAGACTTAGTAGATAAGGACAGGTTGTTCACCCTCTCCAAGGTAGGGAGAACGAGAGGGCACTCTTTAGATTCCGTACAAACGTAAGGAAGTTCTTCTTCACCCAGAGAGTGGTGGAAAACTGGAACACTCTGCTGGAGGCTGTCATAGGGGAAAACACCCGCCAGGGATTCAAGACAAAGTTAGACAAGTTCCAACTGAACAAGGACGTCCGCTGGTAGGGCTAGTCTCAGTTAGGGCACTGGTCTTTGACCAAAAGGGCTGCCGCGTGGTGGACTGCTGGGCATGATGGACAGCACTGGTCTGACACAGCAGCAGCATCTCTTATGTTCTTATGTTCACATCTTGTATTCCATTCATCAAACTCAAAAAACTTCCCCTCTACCCAGAATTGAATTTCACCATATCGACGTTTATGGGTAACAAGTGCTGTGTATGATCATTTTGATAAGAAATATTGAAGAAGTTAATAAATCTGACAAGGTGTTAGTGAGGTGGTAAAATGATGAAGAGTATATAATGTTAGCTTCTTTTACTTATGTTCAATGTCTTTGTTTGCACAGAAGGCACTTGTTATCCCTCTGGACGATGCCGATATGGCGAAACTCAGGTCTGGGTAGAGGGGAAGCTTTCAGTCAAGTTTATTTGTCAAGAACTGTCTCTTGTGAAATCATGTTCAATTCACTGAATTCAACATATTGCAACATTCTTTCCTTTAGCAATGCTTCAATTACTATGCCAGCCCCTGACATCAAACTCCTTCTTCCCCAATTCCACCCTTGAGTCAAAGTTAGAGTTGCCGGAGCACAATATTCTCTCCTTTACAGTATCTACAGTACAAAATTCTTAGAGCACACAGCAATCAGCAACAGTAGCTGTATTCCAGCCTAGGTCACCTTTCATGGAGCCATGGCCCTCTTTCTCCAAACCCATTTCACATTTGAGGCAATATACATTAGTACTTAAATGTTAATTCTGCATAAACGTCTATGTCCCCATTTTACAAAGCTAGGATATTGAAGTCTCAAACCCAAGTGCATGCAAATGGTAAGGGGATGTGGTCTGGGTGTGTTTTGAAATGATAAGACAGACAGCGGAGATGTTCAAAGGTCCAGTTGTGCAACTTTATTTCAAAACTCAATTTAATAGTGCGATGTTTTGGGCAGGACAAGTGCAACATTTTGGAAGGGGACGAAACATCGATGTTCTAAAAAAACTCAAGAGTCACACTAAGCATGTTTAGTAATTGGTAAATAACTGCACTCCACTGGAGGGATTGGGAAAGGTTATCTTCTTAATCCCCCAGTGGTTCCCCCCCCCCATGCCCCATGCCATACTGGCAAGGGAAACTGGTCTCTGATAACATCAGGATAAAACTCAGCTATATTTCTAAAGTCACAAAGATAAATGGGAATTTGCTAACACATACCTCTTTATGTTGTCATTGTTCAATATAACTGGTTGTATGAACATATCTGTTTATGTATTTATATACGGCCTAACAAATTATCCAAGTGGTTTACATACAGGTACCTTAAGCATGTTCCCTGTCTGTCCCAGTGGGTTCACAATCTATCTAATGTACCTGAGGCAATGGAGGATTGAGTGACTTGCCCAGGATCACAAGAAGCAGCATGGGATTTGAACCCACAACCTCAGAGTTCCAAGGAACACAGAGTCTGAATGCACTATTTTATTGTAACATGTATTAGTTAAAGTCACCACAGGGCTACATAACAAGATCCAAAGCATGCAAAACACTTCTTCATTGTGCAAATTGAATAGCACATCTTGTGTTGAATTTTGCAAGCTGCATTATTCCTGGAAAGCTAGTGCTATTTTTCCTTGCCTGAGAGCATCAAGTTCCTAGCACATGGCCCGAGGTTCCCAGGTACCATTTTAAAGAGGCTAGAGCTGTATTAATATTAAGCATAGACTCCTCCCCCAGCAAAGACCGCCACTTTGAGCAGAAGCTCATACATGCCAATATGACTTCCTAGCAGTAGTATTATGTTACTACCACTAGGGTCATGAGTTGCCATTTTGAACTAGAGATAGGAGCAACTGGGGATTGCTCTTGCCCCATTCCATTAACAGTGGGATCTAGAGAGACCCGCTGTCCTCTCAACCCCCCTCTTCCACCCTACCCTATTATCCGAGCCCATCAGCCAATAGATCCTGCCCCTCCCCCTTATGCGCTGCACACCATGTGGGACACGGATGATCCTCAGACGGCTATCCAGCACATATCTGACATGAATCCAATGTATCCTGGCTTGAGGAATCCACTACACCTGTTTTTGAGTAAAATTGAGGTGCTGTGAGGCAGACATGGGTTTTTATTTTCAAATCCAGAAATCTAAGATAGCCACCATGACAACAATTATAGAACAAAAAACAGCCTGTGGAAGCTAAGCTAGGATTCAAACACCAACAATTTTGGGATTTTAGAGGTGAGAGACACTGGCTCTAACCACACAACCCAAAATATTCTACTTTTAAAGCCCCCCACCCACACACACACAATTCTGTATTAGAGACTGTCATGTCAGCCTGTTACTTACTGTGCCATGGATTGGCATCATGGTCTGGGAACTTCACTGCTCTGCCGGCGTCGGGCTATCCTCTCTGCTGCGTCCTGCCTTCGCAGAAGCAGGACGTATGCAGGACCGGCAGCCTGTTACTTACTGTGCTGGGAGCTGCTAGTAGTGAAGCTGCAAATGGCTTACAGGGAGAACCTCTGCCTCCAATAAATCTGGAATCCGGACTGCTTGTCTCTTTGGACTGCCTCTCGGGTCCAACGACTGGCCAGAGACTTCAACTCCCAATGGAACCTCACATGCACAGTCAGGGGGAGGAAAGCAGTCAGCCCCAATCCTGAAAAAACCACCACGGAGTCACTCAGCTTGCTCTCAAACCCACTGCAGACAGAACCTGGTGTGCGTCTTGCTCCCAAGTAGGATTACCAGATTTTGTCCAGAGAAACTTGGACACATGGCCCTGCCCCGTTCCACCTCCACCTCCAGTCCCTCCCCCATCCCATTCTGCCTCTATCCCTCTATCCCTCAGGAATCCGTCCAATCCCTGTTTGAATCCCTGTACCGTACTCTGCCTGACCACTTCCTCCGGTAGCGCATTCCAAGTGTCCACGACCCTTTGGGTGAAAAAAAACTTCCTTGCATTTGTTTTGAACCTATCTCCCTTCAGTTTCTACGAATGCCCCCTCGTACCTGTTGTCCCCTTCAGTCTGAAGAATCTGTCCCTATCCACCCTCTCTATGCCCCTCATGATCTTAAAGGTCTCTATCATATCTCCCCTGAGCCTCCTTTTTTCCAGAGAGAAGAGCCCCAGCCTATCCAACCTCTCGGCGTATGGGCAGTGTTCCAGCCCTCTTACCAGTTTCGTTGCTCTCCTTTGGACTCTCTCAAGTACCGCCATGTCCTTCTTGAGGTATGGCGACCAATACTGAACGCAGTATTCCAGATGTGGACGCACCATCGCTCGATACAATGGCATGATGACTTCCCGCGTCCTGGTAGTGATGCTCCTCTTTATGATGCCCAGCATCCTGTTGGCTTTTTTTGAGGCTGCTGCGCACTGTGCAGATGGCTTCAGTGATGCATCCACCAGCACACCCAAGTCTCTCTCAAGTCTGCTGTCTCCCAACAATGCCCCCCCCCAATTTGTTGTTGAACAATGGGTTCTTTTTCCCTATATGCATGACCTTGCATTTTTCCACGTTAAAGCGCATTTGCCATTTGTTTGCACCTAAGTGGTTAGTATTGAAGCCTTATGCTGTGCTTCCCTAATGAAAATAATAAAGATAGAAGAAAAATTTCAACTTATCTTCAGCTGATCGGTACACCACAGGTGGCCAGCGTTTCACAAATATGCTGCCTCAGGGTGTATCCCCACCAATCAGGCTTCTTTCAAATGGGACGCCAAAACGTCTCACCCTGAGGCAGCATATTTGTGAAACGCTGGCCACTGTTGGTGTACCGACCAGCTGAAGATAAGTTGAAGGTTTTTTGCCAATGAGGTGACCACTCCACCACCTTTAACTAACCACTTCGGTGGAGGTGGGAGGGCCCTTTCTGAGGCTTTTTCCTTCATTGTTGAGTCATTCTTGAGTTATTGTGTAGCCTATGCTGTTCTTATATCATATTATAGGACATCACATACCCTAGGTCCGCCACTGGGAGGTTTTTCTGTTTCGAAAATGTGCATACTGTACCTCAGTCCTAATAATCATGCTAGGTGGTTTATATATAACGTTGCTCATCGACATCTATTCTTTAACATTCTTTTACAACAATAATAGTATCATCCTCTTTGTTAGATACGTTCTTATTTTCAGAAGTTATAGGGCAGTTTTGTTACTTTTTTCAGTCCTTTATTGATTAAGGCTGTGATCTTGCTGTGAAATATTATATTTTTCTGATACGGTTTTCTATAGTCTTGTTCTGAAACGCTGTGCCCCGCTTAATGTGTTGATGCGACACAGCAGGCCACAACGGCACGTCCCTCTTTTGCCGCCTCGCAGGAGTTCAACGAAAGTGCGAAGGTGAATTACGCTTAAACAGGAAACAGCAAACCCACAGCGCGAAATCAGGACTCTTCCTTTACCACCTGACTGCCCTGCCCCCGCCCCCGCCCGCCAAGACTGGGTATCAGACACGTCGGAGCACGCGCGTTATTCTTTACTGGAAGGCGACGCCAGTCCGTTCCCGAATCCAGTCACGTGAACGCGGAGGGGGCGGGGCGAGGAGGGATTTCCCAGCCCTAACAGCTCTCGTCGTTTTGGGGGAGGCTCGTCCGAAATGGTTGATCGCTGTCGGGAGAGGGCAAATGGCGCTGGTGTAAGGCGTGAGATCGCGCGCTGTTGAAGCGGCGCCCGTTCTCCCGGTGCTGAGAGGGACTCCCCCCCCCTTGATTTCTGGCAGTGCTGCCGGGGATTTCCGTGTTCAGGATGAGGTCTTTTACAGCTCGGAGCTTTTTTGTACAGGACCCGTGGCTTCTGCCACTGCTGCAACTACTAGTGCATGCCTCAGGAGCGACGGCGAGCCGAGGCACAGGTAAAGGCTGCCTGTCGTAGACAGTAGATCTCACTGTGAACAGCGTATATAGAAATACAGAGAAGCATAATGAGGGACTTGGTGCTGGTGACAAGAGCGAATGATGCGAGAGCACGATGTCATCTTTGATCTTTTTACTCTTTGCAATGCTAATGCAACTTCTATTTCCCTTCTGTTACTTTTCACTGTTTTTGCATGTTAGATAACTTTGCTTTGGGTGTTTTGATAAATGTGCGAATTTATCATGCTTACAGTTTGCTTGTATTTTTGAGGGGATGTAGTGGAAGCCTTGATTTGAGGAAAGCCTAGGGGCCGAGGATGGAAGGGGGAAAGTTCTGACATTGAGAGAGATGAACAATGGAAAAGACGAGGGGGAGGGGTGGCCCCTTAGCTGTGGTTCTTTTTTTATAGCTCTGGGCCTCTTATCTTCCATACAGTGTGTTATTTTTCCCCAAGCCCCATCCGGTCTCACATTCACTGAGATCCTACCATACTTTCTCTTTTTTTCCCCTCTTAAGGTCTTTAATTCTTTTCCATTTGATGCTTTCCTCTTTGTAATTTCTCTGCACAGATTCAAGCAGCTGGTGAGATGAGGTTGAGGTTGCCTCCTGTTCCTCTGGAACTGAGGTTTTGGACTGTGCAGGGTACTCCAACACTATGCATTAAAAACACAACTGGCCCAGCAGCAGAGGAGGGTGCAATATGGTACCTGTTTTGCTGGTGGCTAGCTGGATTGGCATGGGCGGTGATAGGAATGAAGGTGTAGCTGCTCAATTTAGCTCCTAGGGCAGGGATGGGGACCCTTTGCATGTTGGAAGGCTGCATTAATCTTCCCTCCCCGCTGTACACAACCATAATGTGGTTTTTAGCATCAGCCATGGTGGTAATAGCTCCGACACTCATAGCAATTCTATGAGCGTTGGAGCTGTTACCGCCGTGACTGGTGCTAAAACCCGCATTACGGTTTTGTAAAGGGGGGGGCAGGGTAATTTAGCTGTAATCAAATGAAACTATATTCAAGAAACTTCAGTTCGATTTTTGCAAAACAAAGTACATTTTTAAGTTTATCTAACTACAGTACTATGGACTTAATTTTAAAAAATGAAAACTTAATTTTAAAGTTAACTAAGCTTTTAATGACTTTGTCTGCTTTTTGTTGGAAAACATTTGAATATTTGGTTGTAGCATGGAGGTTCGCAGTTTCAGTTGATCCTCTGAGTATTAGTCATTTGTGACCTAAGGGCGTCTGTCTTGGGTAAGGTAGGAGAATGTAGATTCGCAGCAAAAGTAGCTGAAAAGCAAGAAACATTTTGGGGCATGTTGCTGAAGGCATGGGTAGTCTACTGTAGTGGTATGACGGGATATAAATAAAGCTATTGTTATTATCATTATTATTATTTCAATTGGATCTTTCTTAGCATCAAACAGTGACTTCAAAATGTCATCTACTGAGAGATTAAATCAATTCCATCTGTAGTTCTGTAGGTGCCTTGGTGATTTTGAGTATGATCATACAATTGATGGTCTCAAAATTTTGAAAAATGTTAAACTCGGAAGATATATAAACACTGATTCCCAAACAAATCATCCGAGTAGTAATATCAGTGTTTTCAGCTTATCAACACTTTACACTAATGTTTATGGGCTCCTTTTACAAAGGTGCACTAAGCATTTTAGTGCACGCTAAATGCTAATGTGGGCATGTTAGAGTTTAGCGCGTGCTAAAAATGCTTAGCGCACCTTAGTAAAACAGGGAGTAAGTCTATTAAAGGCCTCAGATACACCTCTCTGCCTCTGATCAATTGATTTTATCGAGCGGGGACTACTGTGCAATGCAGTTTTCACTGGCCTTAACATATTTTAATCTTTTTTTTTTTTTTCATTTTATTATTTTATCTTTTTTCTTAAGGTACAAAAATTTTGTCTTTTAAGAGATGAATTATGTACTTAGCTTTAACTCATCTTCTAATCAATTTTGATCTGTGAGCATTGGATCCGACATGTTTTGCAAGTACAGTAGTACCTTGGTTTATGAGCATAATTCGTTCCAGAAGCATGCTCGTAATTCAAAGTACTCGTATATCAAAGCACATGTCCCCATAGGCCACAATGTAAACTGAAACAATTTATTCCACAACCAAGGTTTACTATGGTGGCCCAGGAGTGGGTACCTGCCTGTGGGTGCTGCAGCCCTTGTAGCGTGGTGGCTTCCTTTCCCCGGGGTCCCTGTGCGGCTCTCCTCCCTCTTCGGCTGATGCCTTTTCCATTCATCAGCACTTCCCAGCTTCTGATTCAAGCCGGCCGCCATCCTTCTGACGCATGTGCAGGATCTCTGAACTCCCCCGTCAAGCCGGCGCCACTCCAACAACACGCGCACCACGTACAAGCACGCAGGACATCCTGCATGCTTGTACTTGGTGCGCGTGTTGTTGGAGCGGCGCCGGCTTGAAGGGGGAGTTCAGAGGTCCAGCGCATGTGTCTGGAGGATGGCCGGGAATCGGAAGCCGGGAGGCACTGGTGAACGGCGGAGGCATCGGCCGAAGAGGGAGGAGAGCCGCACAGGGACCCTGGGGAAAGGAAGCCACCACGCTACAAGGGCTGCAGCACCCACAGGCAGGCACCCACCCCACCATAGAGCTCGTGTAGCGAATCAACACTCGTTTTGCGAGACAAAAGTTTGCCGAGTGTTTTGCTCGTCTTGCAAAACACTCGCAAACTGGGTTACTCGCAAACCGAGGTTCCACTGTATATTGCTTTTTCAAGGATCTCCCAGCGCCGCTAGAGTCATCTGATTCTCCCTAAACTTCTGGATGAAGAGAGAAATTGTTCCATAAAACTAGAAGGAAAAAATAATACATTTAAAATAAATAATTATAATAGTACATCCTACTACTAACAGCGTTGCTCAGTGGCTTAATATTTGTATCGAGACTGTTTATTCTCAGTGTCTTTCAAAAACTGTTCTAACTGAAGTAGATCTCAAAAAACATAATCATTATTCTGGAAATTTAGTAAACATTTACAATACTCTAGGCTTCAAAGCTAGAAAAGCCTTCCATTGTCCTGGATACATCGGGAAATAACATCGGGAAATAAAAGGGTAGATTTTGTCTGGATCACATCTTTGAGAATGTTCTAAAAAGGCAGTTGTGATGTCATGATTCTTAGTTGGTGAACCTTTCATTGTATTCTCCAATTATTAGGTTCATAACGGCTGCATATTCTTCAAATGATTCACATATAGCATCCAGCTCATCAATGAGCTTTGCTAACTGGGGAAAATGTTTATCTGAAATTTCCTTTTGAAAAAGTGCTTTGGAAAAAGATAGCATTTTCTGACATGCTTGAATTTTTTGCTTCATATCAAGTTGTTTTGACATGATATTACACAGAAATGCAGTGTAGAAATCTTCTTTCAATAATTCACATTGCTGATTCTGTTCATAAAATTTAATTATCTATTCTCAATGAGATAAAATTTTGGGAAACACCTGTCCCTGCGATAGCCAATATACTTTAGAATGATACAGCAAATCCACTCAGAATACCTCATCATTCAGCTTTAACATTGCGGAACTAATGATGCCACATTGCATTTGCACGGACATAGTTAACAATACTTACAACTTGTTGCAAAGCATCACTTAAAATAGTAGCTTTAGCACACAGATTTTGCTGATGCAAGTTATAATGAAAGGAAATGAGAGCATCTTGATCTATTAATACTTTTTTTTATAATCTGTGCAATAAACCCTTCATGTTTTCCTGTTATGAAAAGTGCACCGTCTATACTGTACACTCACTAAATTTACCAAATTCAGTCCAACTTCACGACATTTATCTTTAAAGTTGTTGAAGATATAGTGGTACTGTGGAATCCAAACTTAATTCATTCCAGAACCCCGTTTGAGTTCCAAAATGTTCGAGTTCCAAGGCAATTTTTCCCATTGAAAATAATAGAAACTGGATTAATCCGTTTCTTTGTCCCACAAACTCAGATTTTCAAACAAGAACGGGCCCACCTGGCAGAAACAGCAAGATCAGGCCCCCACCGGCATAGGCAGCAAGATCGGCAACTGCAAGCGGTGCTCAGCCCAAAGCTTCCCTCTGACGCGAACCGCCTAGGCAGAAACAGGAAGCTGCGTCAGAGGGGAAGTTTTGGGCTGAGCAATGCTTGCAGTTCCCGTACGTTCGGATTCCAAAGCAGTGTTCAGATTCCGGGGCAAAATTTAATTTTTTAAAAAAGTTGTTCGAGTTCTGGGGCATTTGGATTCTGAGGTATCACTGTACATAACATAACATAACTTTATTCTATACCGCCATAATCAAACAATTTCCAAGCTGAGACAAAATCTAGGTTTACTGTGTGCTAATACAGGATGTGCCCATGCATTAAGCCCAGATATACTGCAGTATAAAAGTTGGACATTTTTCAGGTTGTGTGCTGTTTGCTTGGTACCTGCAAAAATAATAATCATAATACAGCAGGAACACGTGGAGGGGCATAATAAAAAAACAAACGTCTTAAGTCCCCTTTTGGCCTAAGGCCTTAAACGTTGAAAGTAGAAGCACGGAAAATATCCATTATCAAAAAAAAGTCCAAAAGGAGTTTTTTTTAAATAATGGCCTGCCTGTACGTTCAGCTGTTTAAATGGCCAGACCTTAAGCACATGGGCCGGTTAGGTCCATGTGCCTAAGGCCCCGCTCACAGGAGGGGCCTAAGACAACTGGGCCGATTCCACCTGTGGGCGGGGTTTGAGCCGCCTGGGCCAATCAGGCCCTAAGGCCAGCCATTCCCGAGATGGCTGTCCTGTCGGTCGGACGGGCTTGGCACCCATCTGTCTGACCAACGAGTTTTAAGAAAGGGGGGTGGGGCAGGGGGTCGGTGGGGGGAGGGTCGCTGGTCAGCAGTGGGGGGCGATCGGGGGTTTGGAGGGGTTGCGTCGAGGGCAGGAGGGCCTGGGATCCCTCCTGCCCATATTTTAGTGGGGGGTGGGGGTTAGAGGGTGTCGCCGGGCCAGGAGGGCTTGGGCTCCCTCCTGGCCCCTTCGTACTTGGTGGGGGGGGGTTGGGGATCGCGGGGCAAGAGGGCTTGGGCTTCCTCTTTCCCTGATGTCAGCGGGGGGGGGGGGGGAGTGGGGTTGCAGTTTGCCAGGGCAGGAGGGCTTGGGCTCCCTCCTGCCCCGATAGTGTGTGTTATGTATCGCGGCAGGAGAGATTGGTCATCTCCCCTGCCGCGATGCAATCACCCCTTTACCCGAACTGCCACAACCCACGGCAGGAGAGATTGGGCATCTCTCCTGCCGCGGGTCGCAGCAGTTCGGGTAGAGGGGTGATCGCATCGTGGTAGGGGAGATGAGGCATCTCTCCTGCCGCGATGGTTGCGGTGAGCGGGTGGGTAGGTTGCCGGGCCGCTGAACTGATCGCGCCAGCTGCCATCAGCTCAGCGGCCTCTTTTTCGGCACTTATACCTGTTTTGACTTGGTCTAAGTCAAAACGTATAAGTGCCGACTAGGCAACTTGTCAAAATCTTTGGTTATGTGTTGTACGCCAAGGTATAGGTCGGCCCACCTCCCGCCCGCCCTTTTGCCCCCTCTAAAAACGCCTCTGTGCATTTAGAGGCAGGGGAAAGGCCTAAGCTGGTTTTAGATACGTCTAAAACCAGCTTTGATTATGGGTACTTGGACGATCAGGCTTTTTGATCGTTCAAGTACCCATTTAGGCCACTTTTAGATGGGTTTTATTTTTTATTTTTTTTATTATTATTATTATGAGCCCCTTACTATCCTTAGGAGGTGCTCTTGTGTTAATGCATGGTAACATGGAGTTAATGCAAATGTGCTAGCTGGATAATTCTTCCATGTCCATTCTCCACCTATTTCACATCCCCTGCACAAAATACTTACAAGTTAGTGTATGCTATATTTTTTTAATGTTAGTTAACAGGAAAATACCAGAAAACACTTTAATGAATTTTGTAGCATGCTTTTCCTTGTGCGCTAAGCACAAGTTAGATACTCGACACCCTTTAGTAAAACAGGCCCCTTAATCCTGTACTTAGGAAGGAGAGGTATACAGTATGCTTAGAAAGAAGCTCCTTCTCATTTATGAGTCATAATAGCACAGAGTAAATCCTGGGCAATGATTTTGAACAGTGGTGACTTGAGAATGGAACACTTGATCAAGTATGACAGGGTTCCAGTATGCAATGGCAAACTGGTTGAGAAGGCCATTTAGATTAGGGAACTGATTGGAATTTATGAAAACAACTTCCAAATAACTGACACTTTGGCGGGGGGTTAATGTTATTTTCTGACAGTATAATTCTTTTTTTTTTATTTGTAAATTGCCTTGATGGTTTTTTCATCCAAGGAGTGATCAGTCACATATAATTATAAAAATGTTATTGTACCTTGCTGAGAACACCCTTTAGCTGAAATGAAAATAATATATGTTTCTTATCTTGGTCTGAAATGCTGAGTTTAGGCCATGTTTTATACAAGTCTTAGGTGGCTTACTGGCTTAGCCACTCATGCCTTGGAACAAACCGGAAGCATGTTTCTTTATCTATGGGTTGAATTGTAACTGTACAGTATATTTACAAACTTGAACATACTAACTAAGAAATAGTTGAGGAACCTAGCTATCTAGTACAGAGGTTCTCAACACACATACGCTTACCATTATCGGGGGGGGGGGGGGGTACGAGGCGCGGTCCTAATCAATGTTCCCTCTAAGGATTGATGAGGTGTGTACAAAAAAAAATATGCATGAGCGACAAGTTACATACTCCACAAATTTATGAGCAGGCGCGGAGGACGCATTTTTAAACAAATGTAGTTTATCCTTATACTCCTTATGTATTTTTAATCATCTATGGATATGTTTGTATGTTTATTGTTCAAATGGTTTTATTTATTTCCCCAAATTTATTTTTGTTATACGCATTGAAAATATTTGATATTGCGTTTAAATCAAAATCTCAATAAATTTGAAACTTGAAACGAGTGCCCGTGAGATTGTGGGAGGGTTAAATCCTCAAAACTTAGAAGAATAACAATTTACTTAAAGTTTTTGCTTTGCCAGTTTTCTGGTATCTTTACATACAGTGGCGTACCTAGCATATGTAACACCCTGGGCCCATCATTTTTTGGCACCCACCCCCCCATCTGTACGAAAAATATGATTTTTAGTAACAAGCCACACGTCACACATGAGTACCTAGGAAAAGGCAGCATCTTACATATTGCAGTGAGCAGTACATCAATACACCCATTGTAAAACTAAACAAGCCAGACCAGCACAGATCAATCCTACAACGTCAATCCTAACAGAAAATCATGTCTTTCGAACACACAGAACACAGAAAACACCTTCGCCTAGTATGGAATATGTCATTACAAACTAATCCCTCCCCCTTTTACAAAACTGTAGTGTGGATTTTAGCCACGGTGGTAACAGCTCCACAGTTTTGTAAAAGGAGGGATAAAATAGAAATACACAGCTTCAACGCTCTAGCTCAGAGGTGCCCAAACGTTTTGGGCTTGCGAGCTACTTTAAAATGACCAAGTCAAAATGATCTACCAACAATAAAATTAAAAAACACAAAGCACACTATACGCTGAGAAAATGTTAATTATCATTCCTATTCTGGGTTTTTTTCAAAGAGGTCAAGGCAGATGACTCTATGCATTGTCACCTCAGTAACAACCATACAAAAATAGGCAAATATACCCCCCTCCCTTTTTATTAAACCGCAATAGCAGTTTTTAGCGCAGGGAATTGCGCTAAATGTCCAGCGCTGCTCTCGACGCTCATAGGCTCCCTGCGCTAAAAAACACTATTGCGGTTTAGTAAAAGGGGGCCATAGTGCAAAATATAGACAGCATATATAAATTCAGCCACATTTTGATCACTAAATTTAAAATAAAATCATTTTTCCTACCTTGTCTGGTGATTTCATGAGTCTCTGGTTGCACTTTCATCTTCTGATTGTGCATCCAATCTTTCTTCCCTTCTTTCAGCCTGTATGCTTCCTTTCCTCCAGACCTCATTCCCTCCCCCAACTTTTTCTTCCTCTCTCCCTGCCCTTTCTTTTTTTTTCTCTCTTGATGCCCCCTTTCTTTTTTTCTGTTTCCCTTCTGTCTCCCTGCCTGCCCCCTTTCTTTCTCCCTACCCTCCACAAAGCTACTGCTGCCACCATCGGGGGAAACAGGCCCCAAAGCCACCGCTGCAACCATCGGGGGAAACAGGCCCCAAAGCCAGTACCGCGGCTGTCCCAAGCTCTCTTTGCTTCCCCTGACGTCAATTCTGCCGTCGGAGAGGAAGTTCCGCCCAGCCAGGCAGCGATTGGCTGGCCCGAACTTCCTCTCCGACTGCAGCCTTAGGGCGGGTGCACAGCCAGGGCGGACCGCCCCGCCCCCCGGTATGACACTGAAGACATGGCAGCGGCTCCTCTCACAAATCCCCACCTGCGTCGGAAGTACGATGCATTCGGGGATCTTGAGAGGAGCTGCCGCTGCATATTTCAACTTTAAAATACAGGCCGCCGCCGCTTCCTCTCACCTCACCCTCGAGTGAGCGACAGGAGAAAGCGCATGAGCGACGCCACTGAAAATAGTGTGCAATCGCTCATGCGCTCACCTTAGAGGGAACACTGTCCCCTCCTGCTGTTTCATATCTTATACCTTTCTTATCTTCTTCTCTCTCTCACTCCCCCCCTCCCTCCCCCGGCAGCTCACTGTGTGCTTTTAATTTTCTCACACAACTGCCACTAGCATTAGTTTAGCCGATGATTCCATCAGACAGCTTTGGAGCCTTTGTTAGGCTGGCCTGCCTGCCTCCAATGAAAGAGGGAGTTGCATCATCGGAGGCGGGTTGACCTAGCAAAAGGCTGCTAGACAGGGAAGGAAGGAAAGGAAAGGGAGAAGAGGTACTGCTGGACGTGGGGAAGGGAGAGGGAGAGGTGCTGCTGGACAGGGGAGGAGGGAAAGGGAAGGGAGGAAAGGTACTGCTGGAGAGTGGAGGAGAGAGAGGAAAGGGAGAAGAGGTGCTGCTGGACTTGAAGGGGAGGAAAGGGATAGGTGCTACATGCTGGAGGGGAGGGTAAGATGGTGCATGGGGAGAGAGCATATTCATTGTGAGTGGGGTTGGGGGAAGGGAAGGAAGGAAAATTGTTGCAGGAAGGATGAGAGAGGGAGAAATGGACATGGGGTGGAGGGGAGGTAGAAATGGTGCATTGGAGAGAGCATATTAATTGTGAGTGGGGTTTGGTAGGAGGGAAGGAAGGAAAATTGTTGCAGGAAGGATGAGGAGGGAGAAAAGGACATGTGGTGCATGGGAAGGAGAGCATTTTAGTTGGGACAGAAAGCGAAAAGGAATGGAGAGAGAAATGTTAAACTTGGGGGGGGGAGAGAAATGACTCAAGGAAGGGAGAAATGTCAGATCCGGAGAAGGGTGAAGGATGGAGGGAGAGAGATGTCAGATCACTGGAAGGGGGAGGAAAGGAGAGAGATGCCATACCAGGGAATGGAAGGAGAGGAGAGAGATGCCAGTCTGTGGCAAGGGGGGAAAGGAAGGAGAGAGGTATTGGACTACTGGGGAGGGAGGGATGGAAAGAGATGTCAGACCATGGGCGAGGAGAGAGATTGGAAGGGAAGTTAAGACATAACATAAGAACATAAGAAACGCCTTCACCGGATCAGACCTTAGGTCCAACTAGTCCGGCGACCCGCACACGCAGAGGCCAAGCTAGGTGCTCCCTGATGGAGACCTTGATTACCCATATCCCTCAATGTGATTTGCAAGAAGGTGTGTATCCAACTTGTGCTTGAATCCCAGAATGGTAGTCTCCGTCACAACCTCCTCTGGGAGAGCATTCCAAGCGTCCACCACTCGCTGTGCGAAACAGAACTTCCTGACATTTGTCCTGGGCCTGCTGCCCCTCAGTTTCAGTCCATGACCTCTTGTCCGTGTCACATTTGACAATGTGAATAACGATGTTTCTTGCTCTATTTTGTCGAATCTTTTTAGTATTTTAAAAGTCTCTATCATATCCCCTCGCAGTCTCCTCTTTTCGAGGGTGAACAGTCCCAATTTTCCGAGGCATTCTTTGTAGCTCAAATTTTCCATACCTTTTACTAGTTTCATGGCTCGCCTCTGCACCCTCTCCAGCAGGGTTATATCCTTCTTTAGGTATGGAGACCAGTGTTGGATACAGTATTCCAAGTGTGGTCTGACCATAGCTCTAAAGCGGCATTATGACGCCCGCTGATATACTCGTGATCCTCTTCTTTATCATGCCCAACATCCTGTTTGCTTTCTTTGCAGCCGCTGCGCATTGAGCCGACGGCTTCAGGTTGCTGTCTATCAGTACCCCCACGTCCCTTTCTTCTTTGCTTTTGCCCAATGTTACACCTAACATTTTATATTCATGTTCCTTGTTTTTCCTACCCAGGTGCGTCACCTTGCATTTTTCTATGTTAAACTTCATCTGCCACTTTTCCGCCCATTTCTCCAGCTGGTTCAGATCCTTCTGGAGATCCTCGCTGTCCTTTTGTGACCCAACTGCCCGACATAGTTTTGCAAACTTGATTATATTACTTGTTGTTTCCTCTTCCAGGTCATTTATGAAGATATTGAATAAGATGGGCCCAAGAACCGAGCCCTGGGGCACACCGCTTGTCACCTTCTCCCAGTCCGAAAAATTCCCATTTATGCTTACCCTCTGCAATCTGTTCTCTAGCCATTTGCCTATCCATCTGAGTACATCCCCATTCTATTCCGTGGATTAGTAGTTTCCTCATAAGCCCTGCGTGCGGGACCTTGTCGAACGCTTTCTGGAAGTCCAAATAAATTATATCCACCAGGTCTCCGCTATCGATTTGTTTGTTCACCTTCTCAAAAAATTGAAGTAAATTCGTCAAACATGACTTCCCCTTCCTGAAGCCGTGTTTGACTTGCTCTCATCAGGTCGTGATCTTCCAGGTGTTGCACTATGCTATCCCTGATTAGTGCTTCAACCATGTAAAAGTAAATTTTGAGAAGAGAGTAGAAAATGGAAAAAACTTGAATGTTAAGTTAATGCCAAAGATGGATGCAGGACAGAAAGTGAAGAAAGAGAGAAAAACTGTAAGTGAATAAGAAGGCCTTGAAAACGCAGTTAAGAGCACAGACAGAAGGAAGTGCAACCAGAGACTTAGGAACAGATGGTTAAAAAAATAAAATCGCCAGACAACAAGGTAGGGAAAATTATTTTATTTTCAATTTAGTGATTGAAATGTATCAGCTTTGAGAATTTATATCTGCTGTGTATATTGTGTGTACATGAAAAACGAATGGAAGAAATTGCATTACAATTAGTAATGGGGTGGGGTCTGGGCCGGAGCTCGGACAGTTGGTGGTTGGGGGTACTTGATTGATATTTGTTAGACTTAGGGGGTATTTGGCATGAAGAAGTTGAGAAACACTGATCTAGTACTTCCATACAGGTAGAAAAAATATTTTATAACTGTTTAACACCCATGATGTTAGTGGTTTCTTTATAAAAGTGTTTTTGCTTTTTGGGCACAAAGCTATTTTCCTGTCTTCAGAGACTGACACAAACCTCTAACTTCTCTGCCTGCCCAGACCCCCACCCCATCAAATAGCTTTTATTTTTTCCCTGCAACTCTGCTTATCTGTGGATCTTTTCAGCTCACAGCTGGACTGATTCTGTACAGAGGGGTCTGTTAAGGTTTTGTGCTCGGTGTAAATTTCCTAATGCATGCATAAGATAAAATTGCTCCCTATGCTGTAAGCAAATTGAATGCAAATGTGCTATGCATAACAAAATGCACTAATATGAGAGAGAGCATACGTATACATGCATTCACAAATGTGCTAGAATGCTATTCTACACATTCAATTTTGTCATTCTGTTATTCCAGACCATGCACAAATGTATTCCTTTGCAAATCAAAATGCTAATACACAATGTCAACAGTCTAGCTTTTTTGTTGTTGTTCTGTCACTTTACTTCTCGTCAAGGAAACCAGAAGATGCTGTGGGTGCTGAATGTTTGCAGTAAAGAGAAGAAGCAAATGCTGACCACAGGAAACTGAGCTTTATTCCTCCTCAGGGCATGTGTTAAAACCCCCAGCATTAGAGAAACCTGCGCTCAGTCTTTGGGTCCAATCCAATCCTTTGTTTTATGTACCGATTCATCCCTTATAAAAAGTGCTCGACTCGGTTAACAAAATTTCCTAAGTTCAGCTGGGGAATGAGATAATTCTACTCCAAACTATCTTAGAACAGAAGAATCAACCAGAGATTTTTGATATAGATAAATTTTTAACATTTTCCAAAAAGTTGTTAAATAAGAAATTAACCTGATGTCCGAAGAAAGCTCATTCTACATTTTTACAATTAGAAAAGATTTGCAAAAATTGGATATACAGTGTTCCACTGGTCATTTGCTGTTCGCGGTCCCGGTCATTCGCAGATTTTCCGATCGCGAATGACTGGGCAGGAGAGGGCAGCCGGAGCGGCAGGAGAGATCAGCCGGAGCGCCAGCGAGTGAAGGAAATTGATGTTTTGCGATTGCAAATACTTTTAAGGCTACCATGGCATATTCTAGCCATTAAAGGTGTTTCAGAAGGCTTCCATTAATGGCTAGAATATGCTGAGGTAGCATTAAAAGTACAAGTATTAAAGCATTAAAAGTAGGCAGTAACAAGAGTTGGTCTGAAATCTTTGACATCAAAAACTGTTTATGGAAGGCAACTTACAGAATGTTCATTGAAACTGCAGTACAGGATTTTTGGTAAAATGTTGACGCAAAATTGCGCAGTGAGCCTGAACCATGATGGTACTTATGCAGAGTAAGTGCAGTTTTATAGTCAGAAGAAAACAGTGATTGCATGAAGTGTTTCTAGGTTTCAGAGAGTCATTGCTTCAATTTCTTAGATCAGCTGCCTATGGCTGAATGATTTCCATTTCTGGATTATGAGAGAGAATGTCATCTTGGTCTTGACAAATCATTTTTGTCATCATCAGATGTTAAGTAGAAAAGAAAAATGTAGCATAGAATACCACAAAATGTAAATTACAGAAACAATATTCTGTATATAGTGTATTCATATGGGGCAAAAACACCAGGAAGAAGGAAAACAGGGCCAACTCAAAGGGTTATGATGCCCTGAGACAAATTTGATGTAGGCACCCCTACCCCCAAAGTTTAAGCTTTCTCCTCTTTTCTCTCAAGTCCCTAGTCTGGTATTGCTCCCTCCTTCCTTCCTCTTTGGCCTGTGGCCCTCTAAACATTTCCTTTCTTGCCGGCAGCAATAGTATATACAACAAGCTGCTTTCAGCCAACTCTGGGTCTTCCCTCTGCCGTGTCCAGCCAACAGGAAATTGCAGGCAGAGAGGACACCCAGGTTTGGCTGAAAGTAACCTGCTGTGCATGCTATTGCTACCAACGAGCAAGGAAATGTTTGGAGGACCACGGGGGTAGGAGTGAAAAGAGAAGGAGAGAAATGTTGAATTGAGAAAGAAGGGGGAAGAAAGCTGTGGACCAGGTGAGGTACTGGTGGTGAGCTCAGGGACTAGGGATTTTGGCACCCTTTGTATCTGGTACCCTGGTCCAGAGCCTCACATGGTCCAATGGTTGAGTTGACCTTGAAGGGAAAGGTATAATCACAAAGGGTCCTTTTATAAGGAGTAACTAAAGACAAAATCTGTCAGGCAGATTCCACGATGGTTGACATTCTGGAAAATTTTAGGCAGAAGGGAAGACTTGGGAATATATCATATTTTTCTCTCCATAAGACGCACTCCCCCCCCCCCCAAAAAAAAAAAAGTGGGTGGAAATAAGCGTGCATCTTATGGAGCGAATATAACAACCATGATTGGATTGATGCTGACATCAGGGCCTGCCTTCTTCGTCGCCTGCCTTCTTCCTGGATGGTTGTTTTTGGCTTTTGGGCCACTCTTTGAACTCTGCTCTCTCCTGCCTCCTGTCTCAGACCACGGGGGAGGTGCCTGTCTTCAGCTGCCGGGATGGAGAGAGGGAAGGGAAAAAGAAAGGAGCCCCTAGCAAACGAGAAGACAACCAGAGCCTGGGACCGCAATAATGACCAGACAACAAAATTATTTTATTTTCTGTTTTGTAATTACAATATGTCAGATTTGAAATTCCTGCCAGAGCTGGTGTTAGACAGGGAGTGGAGAGGGGACAGGGTACAGAGCCTGGCAGGGAGGGGGGAGAGGGTGCGAAGCCTAGCAGGGAGTGAGGGGGACTAGGTGCAGAGCCTGGTATATATTAGTACAGAATTTGGTTCAGAATGGTTTTTTTTCTTGTTTTCCTCTTCTAAATCTAGGGTGAGTCTTATGGTCAGGTGCGTCATAGGGAGCAAAAAATATGGTAATAGATGTTTAATGCTATTTTAAATTTGCAATATGAGGCCTTGGGTTGAATGCTTTGGAATGGTCTGTCACATTTAAGTAACTACTTCCAATATCACAGCTCTAGAATTTCTTGCAAACTTTTAAAAATTATGAATCTATAAATATTAAAATTTAATATATGAAGTGCTCAGACCCATCAACCAAACTGTTGAGTGATAACACCAAACTATGGCTGCCTTTAGGACCATCATCGCCTTCACTGTCCCTTTGCCACCCTCTGTTAACCTAACAAATAATACTGAATATCAGGTGAATTGACTTATCTTGTATGTTGAACAGTGGCTTGTTGATTATGTTGTTGGCAACCATAGATAAAAAGGTAAAGTGCTTGTGCTCAAAAGTGCTCTAAATGAAATTTGCTGAAAGCCATCTCTAGAACCCCGACCACCCCCCCCCCCCCCGACTGTTTGTTAGATTAACAGAGGTTGGCAAAGGGACATTGAAGGCGATGATGGTCCCAACGACAGCCATAGTTTGCTGTTATCACTAAACAATTTGGTTGAAGTCTGAGCACTTCATAGATTAAATTTTAATATTTATAGATTCATAATTTTAAAAAGTTTGATTGAAATTCTAGAGCTGTGACATTGGAAGTAGTTACATGTCATTATCACAGATTCTTTATTTATAGCTCCATAGATGAATGTGACAACTTTTATTTAAGTGTTATGACTTGGAAACAAGAATGACCGATAGAATCCAATTGAATTTGCATATATATGAGTGGGAACCACCAATAAATGTTGTTAGGAGGACTGAAGAGATAAGGTGGGAGCATATGGAACAAGAGAACTAAATAAATGGAGGAAAACCAGAATGAAAAGATAATGTAAGAATCTTGAAAAGTATTTAATATATTGCTGAGGAGTGGTGGTACCCTATGATGTTTCCTCACCTGATTAAAGTTTCATAGAAGTTGCTAGAATAATTTGGAGCCTACTACTACTATTATTTCTATAGCACTACCAGACGTATGCAGCACAGTACAGAGTCACAAAGAAAACAGTCTCTGTTTGAAAGAGTTTACAATCTAGACAGACAAGACAGCTAAACAGGATGTCATGGATACAGTTAAGGGGAACAGTTATTCTTCTGGCTAAGTTGGCGGGCAATGGGGAGTAGGGTTATGGATTGAAGGCCATGTCAAAAAGGTGGGTTTTCAGTCTGCTTTTAAACAAGGGAAGGGAAGGGGCTTGATGGACAAAAGGGTAATTTTTTCCAGGCAAAGGGGGCAGCTAGATGAAAAGAATGAATTCTGGAATTGGCAGTGAAAAAGGGTACAGCTAAAAGCAGCTGATCTGAGAAACGGAGCCTGAGTTATACCTGGGGTAGACCTAGAAAAGGAATTACAGTAGTCGATATAGGACAATGCTAGAGAGGGAAGTATTTATTTATTTAATCAAGTTTCAAGTTTTATTAAAAAATTTTTATACCGCTTATTCAAATTTTCTAGGCGGTGTACAGCAATAATAAAAGAGATATCTTAAAAAAACAAAAACAAATTAGGGTTAAAATAATTATACAAAACAGTATTAAATTAGTAGACATTTACAGTAGAACACATATACTAACATCACACAGTTGGGAAAGAGGGACTGAACTACAATATTTTGATAAAGCACACTTAGGGGTAAAACAATAGATAGGGAAAGGGACTATAGTTGATTTAGTCCTAAGAAGGACAGTTTTATCCAAAAGCATCCTCAAATAAAAATGTTAATCATTTATTTACCACTTATATCCTAAGTGGTTTACATTCAGGTACTTTATCATATTTCCCTATCTGTCCCGGTGGGCTCAAACTCTATCTAGTGTGCCTGGGGCATTGAGGGGATTAAGTGACTTGCCCAGGGTCACAAGGAGCAGTGAGGGATTTTAATCTACAACCTCAGGGTGCTAAGGCTGTAGTTCTAACTACAGCGCCACACACTCCCCAGTAGATGTAGAAGGCCTAATGCCTTTCTGTCAGTTAGGGAACAAATTGATTATAATTAATAGAGTGTGGAGAATTTCTTCACCACCACTGAGATCTTGGGTGAAAAATGATTAGATGAAGGTCAAAGATAACCACGAGGACATTAATAGACTACCAAGGGAACAGGTGTTCCAAATAGAGAGAGAGCAAGTCCTAATCCTAGTACTGCACTGCTCAAACTCCCTGAGGTCTAGGCAGTGTTCTTCCTTAAGAGTACAGTTAGTTTGGGGTTAGAGGTAATGGAGAAAATGGTTTGGGATATGAACATTCCGGACACTAGGGCAGGAAGAGGTCTTATGTTTTTTTTTCTAGCTCTGGGTTAAGAAAAGTTTGAAAGACCTTTTGCCCTTTTAATAAAGTCTGATGTCTGACTTGAGTAACCAAACTCTGAAGGAACCACAGCATGTCTGGGTGAGAATTTTGTTAAATTCTTTTTAGTGCTCTCGCTTTCACACATCTTTTTCTAATCTTAGCACCATCAGCCTCTTAGGTGTTGTGGGTTTCCTTTGCTAACAAACAAAACAGTGGTTAAGAGATCTGTAGTTTCCTTTGTCTTGTCTTATATTCATTCATTCATGTTTCTACTCATTTTCCTGTTCTTCATTATACTTTGCAGTTTCTGTTACGGCAGAACATGGACCGATGTTTTTATGTCCAAGTCTCAAATAACGATAAATAGTGAAATGCATCTTCGTTCTCTTGCCTTCCCCAAACTGTTCTTGTACAGTTCTATTTGATATATCGAGGGTGGTCATGGCAAGCATGTTCACCCCCAAAGTGACCTGATTTTTATGACAAAGATTTTTCTACATGCTTACCAACCAAAATTTATTGTGAACAAGTATAACCAGAAGATGGTATGGTTAGAAACTGAATAGTCTTCATACTGAAAGACTGATAAAGTCTTGAATGTAAAGAAAGTAGCAGTTTCATAGGACAAAAAAGCATCGGCTTTACAAGTAAATCATAATGAACTGAGACAGAGCAAAGTAAAACACAGATGGAAAGTAGCATTATCTAATAATTTCAGTCAGCCCCTAAGGAGCAGGTGATTGGCCTTATCTTGCCTAATTCGCTGTTTTAAGAGTCATGAAGAAAGGCTGCTGTCAGCATTTAGCCCCCCAACCCTTCCAAATTTTGGTGGTCTTTCTAGCATTGCACAAGTAAACACAGTGAGTGAGTAAGGTTTTTTGGGCCGGATTCTGAAAAAAGTTACCGTAAGTTAGGCGCCTAACTTAAGTGTTTTAAGTGGCGTGATAATTGGTCACACTATTAAAAACTCATTTAAAAAAATATTAGGCGCTGCTAGGTTGCTTCCGAGACCGGCACCTGGGTCCATGACACCTAGTGACGTTGGAGCCCAGAAATAGGCGTGTTTAGTGTCAATGCCAGACTTTGGTGTCAGTAGGTGCTGTTGGCCACAATTCTGCAAGGATGCCAGGCACCGGAAATGTAGGCCTGTAAAACACTGGCCTGCATTTCTGGTGCCTAGGGTCCTTGCTAGCTGCGATTCTGTAAGCGGAATATATCCATGATTGATATGCCAGATTCTGTAAGAGGTGCTGTTTTGCCTAGCTGTAAAGGGGATAACAAGCTAGGTATTCTGCCTCGCATAAAGAATGCAACAATCTAGGTGTTCTGCTTGTCTGTAAAGAGTGCAACAAGCCAGGGCAAAACAGTTTTTACCTACTGTCTCTATTGTACACTAGTGTTAATGGAAAACACACAAGTTTCTTTTAGAACTAAATATAGCATTTATTAGTGAAAGATTAGTGAGAGAAAGCAATACCAGAGTGGTATTTACAAAGAAGAAAATAAACAATACATCACTGTGAAAGTTTGCTGCATCTTCTAGCCTCCCTGCCAAAGACCGGGAAGCCCCAAAACCACGTCTGCCTGGAAGAGCTCACAGGAGGATTCTGCGGCTGTAAGTGCACGTTACTCTGTAGTCAAACATCGAGCATTCTTACACAATGTTTACCTTACAAACACACTCAGGATGGTGTACACATTCCCAGTACAGTATATGAAACTCATACATATCGGTTAATTGGAATGGATAAAAACAAGACATTTATCATAATGAGAAAACCAAATTACTGTATATTAGTATGTGAAAAGTTCTGCCCAAATGCTCTGTTTAGTCTCAGTAAGCAGCTTCACTGATAAGAATAGTCCCCAGTAAGCACTAACAGGCACTGCTAGTGTCAACAGCTATGCTAATAAGCAGCTAGCAGGAATTGAGATGGCCAAAGCAATGGCCAATTAACTATATCTGCCATAACGAGACTATGCAGCTTATAAACATAAGACATAAGAATACCGGTAACCTTACTGGATCAGAGCAGTGGTCCATCAAGCCCAGTAGCTCATTCTCACGGTGGCCAATCCAGGTCATGAGTGTAAGGTTTGATAGTGTGTGGCCCCCACAATGTATGGTGGTAGGGGTTATGTGAGAGGCGCCCTTACACATGCCAGGTCCCAGGTTCAGTTCCCTCACAGAAGATTCACCAGGAGTAGAATCAAATAAGAAACAGCCACAGGTGATTGCATAAAGAATATATTATAAAAATAGGCTTACAGAAAAGTACTATTCATAGGCATTACAATTAAGGAGAGAGCAAAGCAGTTTCCCTGCTTTACAGAGTTCAGAGGCAAAGAGACCAGAGAGTCTGAAGTTCTAGGGAGAGCCAGAGAGAGAGAAAGGGGGATGGGGTGATGGTCTAAGCTTCGGGTTCCATAGATAAAGAGAAGGATAGACAGAGAAAGAGATCCATGTGTCTTGCAGAGAGGAGGCTTTTATAGTTTTGAATCTTATTCTGAATATAGAAAACTATTGAGCTTCAATAGAAGTTGAACTTCCCCCCTCCTTCGTAAACAGGAGAAAAATAGGCTGTAGTCATATGTAATTTCAAGTCTGTCTCTGACAATAGTTTCTGATTAACTTTAGTTATCTGTGCACCTGGACCCATTGTCCTAAGCACCTTCTTAATCAGAGAAATTGCAATGTCGTGGGATGCTGGTACTGGGATAGACCGAAGGTCCATCAAGCCCAGTATTCTGCTTCCAACAGTGGCCAACACAGGACCAAGTACCTAGCTAGGTCCCAAGTAGTAAAACAGATTTTATGCTGCTTATCCTAGGAATAAGCAGTGGATTTCCCCAAGCCATCTGAATAATGGCCTATGGACTTCTCATTTAGGGAATTATCCAAACCTTTTTTAATCCCCGCTAAGCTAACTGATTTCACCATATTCTCCACCAACAAATTTCAGAATTTAATTATATGTTATGTGAAAAAATATTTTCTCCAGTTTGTTTTAAATACTATTAATAGTTTCATTGTATGCCCCTTGGTTCTAGTTGTAGTAAGAGTTATGGTGCACTAATCAGTTACATAAACAAATACATGCCTGTTAGTTTTCTAGGGAAAACCATAATATTTCATCCAGGTTCAGCTATCTTTGCCTACTTACACAACACCAGACCCAGGCTAATGAGAAATACTTTTATTATGAAAATAGAAAAATATAATTCATAAGCCAGTAGCAATAACTAATTATTGTTCACAAAATATCCGATTACATTTATGAAACTCAGTACACAATTATTACAACACACTTGCTAGATAAATAAGTAAAACTAATTCTTACACTCTATAATTCCTTATAATAATAATTCCTGATTAGCAGCAAACTAGTACAGATTATCACCAAGGTGCTTCACTTCTCATCCCGAACCACAATAGATTCATTTATCTAACCCCAGCTGATAAGATTATAGAATTCCGTATTCTCACCATCTAATTAGGCCTTTGCACAAAATCAGGTGAAAAGGAAGACGTCCTCTACTCAGAACTGAAGATAAGAATTCCTTTGGTACCGGAACAAAAGTTAGTCAGCCACTGGAGAAGCTGTAACTTAGGTTGGCAGCAAAGGTTTACTTTATGTGATGGAATTCAGATTTGTTTAAAGGTCCGGTTCTCTCTCTTAGGCAGAGAGTCACAAGAGGTAACTTTTCAGGTCTTAATTATTATAAGATGTGCAGAGAATCCAATGTTAAGATGTAAGCTTCCTCACATCCCAACACAGAATCAATTATAATTAGCACGTTTCACTTTGATCTCATCAGATGACCTCTCCGGACCAATCCAGAAACAGAACTTAGATGAATAGCCTTTCTGTATAGAGTCTCGTACAGGCTGTGAGACAGAGGCGCCTTCGTTAGATAAGAAGTATAACAGCAATTCCTCCCCCAAGATTCATACAGGCTAAGCATAGAGGCATAGATGGATGTCCTTGACTAGAATTCAATTCTGGTACATACCCAGAATGCATCAGGCAGAAACAGCAAATGTGTATTCTTTCTCTTCTTGCTAGGTTCAGGCTGGAATGATTTCTTGCAAACAATGGTTCAGGCTTGATGATGTCAGAGAGGCCTAACCTTCAGGTTCAAATAAAGAAACACCCCTACATAGTCTAGTCCTAGCATTTTTGAACAAGTGATTTACCTCTACCCTTTCCATTCCACTCATTATTGTATAGACCTCTATCATATCCCCCCTGAGCCATCTCTTCTCCAAGCTGAAGAGACCTAGTCACTTTAGCCTTTCCTCAGAGGGAAGTCATCCTATCCCTTGTATCATTTTCCGCTATATCTTTTTTGAGATACAGTGACCAGAACAGCATACAGTATTCATGTTCATGTGCTTCAAAATGTCTTTATCAAAAAGGTGGTTATTCAGTCTGCTTTGAAACATGGTAAGGGAAGGGGCGTGATGGATGAACTCAGGTAGTTTATTCCAAGTATATGGGCAGCTAGATGAAAGGAACGAAGAAATCTGGAATGGGCATTGATGGAGAAGGGTACAGATAAAAGCAGCTTATCTCGGGGAGTATAAGTAGAGATACTGAGGGGCTGCAGCATGAGCACGCTTGTAGGTTAGTAATAGGAGTTTGAACTGTATGTGGAGGTGGTTTGTGCAAATGAAGTGATTTTGAGGAGAGAGATGAGTGTAGATACGTCATGCAGCTGAGTTTTGTACTGATTGCAGGGGGAGAGGCATTTCGGCGGGAGACATGTTGCAGCAATCTAAGCGTGAGGTTATTATGAATGTGTGGACATGGGTCTGAGTAGTGTGCTTAAGAAGGAGCAAATTTTGGTGGTGATAAAAAGATAGAAGTTGGATGTACGTAGAAAATGAGAAGTCAAAATTGAAGATGACTAAGGTTGCGAGCAGAAGAGACTAGAACGATAATAGTATTATTTACAGAGAATGGAGGGAGAGGAGTGGAGGGTTTAAGAGGAAGGAGGAGCAGTTCAGTCTTGGACATGTTTAGTTTCAGATGGCAACAAGACATCCAGACAGCAACGTCAGCCAAATAGGCTGAGACTTTTTCTTGGACTTTAGGTGAAATTTTGAGTGTTGAGAGTAGATCTGGGAGTCATCTGTAAGTAGGTGTTACTGGAAGCCATGGGAGAAAATAAGGGCACTGAGGAGAAGAGGTGTAGAAAAAAGAAGAGGTCCCAAGGCAGACCCATGGGATACACCAACCACTACCATCTCTGACTACCCACCTTTCTACCTCTCTAAAACTTTGCACAGTCACACATCCCATAGCCAAAATTGTGGGCAGAGACAGAACAAAGTAGACAGATCTTGAGAGATCCAACAGTTTGAAGGCTAGATATTGATTAATAACTTATGTATATAAAGCTATGTATTTGCAATTGTAATGTAATATATAATAGGGGTATATAGACAAAATATAGTCGGGGTTTGTTTTTGTTTCAAAGCAGTTTAATTCATTGTGCATACTATATCTACCTTAGTAATGTGCACTGTGCTTTAATATGTGCACATTGAGCATTATTCATTGGGCATCTAGTGAAGAAGTATCATATATTCGCAACTATAAGTTGAGAAATTTAGATTTAAAAAAGCCCCCCAAAACCCAGGGTCGACTTATCCAAGTAATCCACTGCCGATCCTCTTTCTCCCTCTCTCCAACACTCCTGGCAGTGATCTTCCCTCCCCCCCACCCCCATGCTAATCATGCATCCTTCCTGCCTGCCTTATTAACTTCGGCCACAAGCAGCCATCAATCCTCTGAGGCCGCTTGTGACTAGTCCTGGAGCCATCTCTATGGTTGCTGATGGCCTGTTCCGGCAGGAAGGGGGGCATGATTAGCTTGGAGGGAAGGAGGATTGCTGCCAGGGGATTGGAGGGAAGGGGAACGAATCACTGCTGCAGAGTGTTGGAAGGAAAGAGCAGTTCTGGCACAGGTGAGGGCTAGAGGGGAGGACTGACATATGCCCTGGTCGAGGGATGTTTAGGTCTAATATTGCCACTCAACTTATGCATGAGTTCGACATGTAGTTGAGCATATACAGTAATGGCCGGCTTCTAGTAATAGCACCATAAATTAAGCAGAAGTAGACGCCCTACCGCCACCTATCTTAATTGTTTTGATTGGTATTAATCTGTGCAGTAATTGACCGTGTCACTTAAAACAAATTAATAATTTTTTTAAATGTTGGTTTCCGTAGGTGCCTACAAAAAAGAACACTATAATTGTCTTTACAGAGATGCTTAACAGCGCCTAAGGTCAAAGGTAGGCATGGTTTATGCCCAAAATGACCTTTGGGGCTGCTGGACACCCCTGTAGATGTGATTCTTGTCAAACATATACGCCAGTAATGTAGGTCTGCAAACCCTGGCCTACATTACCAGTGCCTATGTTAGATGTAAGCCGCAATTCTCTTAAAGTCACCTACGCATGATTGACATGCAGATGGCGCCATTTTTTGGAGGCACCAGCTGATGTAGGCGCCATTACTAGAATCAGGCCCTAAGGGCCTATTGATCAGTAGTGTTCACCATTAATGACACGGAGAGAAAACCCTTTTCCTGTTTTGAGGTTAAAAAAAAAATCCACCCTCAAAATGACATGGGAAATGTTGTTTCAAATGAATATACATCCCTAAAGTGTAGAGACTGAGGACTAAATTCTATATATTGTGCCTAAAAAATTTCATTGAAAATTCTCACTAAGCGCTATTCTGTAAATGGAACCTAAAGTTGAGCACTATTTATAGAATATTGCTTAACTTTACTCCTGGGAACCACACCTAACTTTAGGCACAACCATTTGCACCAGTGGAAACGTGGTGCAAAACCTCACATCTAAATTTAGGTGCAGATGCCTCTTATTCTATAATTATGTACATAACTGTGAGGAATGCCCCCCCCTCCCCTCATATTCACCTATGACTCACCCATATCTGTGCCCCCTTTTGGGCGCTGTATGTAAAATTTTAGGCACAGATCCCACGCCTACATTTATATGCATAATTTTAAATTAAAACCAATTGGCACTGATAATTGGTTTATTAGTCAACTAAGTTACACTCACAAAGCATCATTCATAGAATTGAGGATAAATGTCGCCACTGTGTACAGTATACATATTCTATGCCTGCCTCAAATTTTTTTATGTGTAACTTTGGGTGTATAGTGAATTGTATGCCCGGAACTTTGTGCTACAGAATGTTGCTGCTCACTCAAGTAAAATATTGACATCAGATAAATAAGTTTTCCTTTACAAACAGTTTTCAACGTAGCGGGTACATTTCTTGCTGTAACCAACAAAAGCCAGTTCTTGAAATTAACTCAATTAGGATTATTGTTTATCTTGTGTTTTTTAGTGCCCGAGCCTACTCAGCTGGTGATAGAATCCTATAACTTCAATACTATCCTGTACTGGAACTATAGTCACACAACGCCAACTCCTCACTTCAGCGTAGAGGTCGAAAATTACATGTAGGTTGGAATGTTTCCACTTATTTTACTGTCCTGAGCAGGGATAACTTGTCAGGACTGTATACCAGGAATACTGTAAATATCTTAATTTTTTAAAAACTGGCCATCTCTAATTTTAATCTTTGACCAGATTCATGTTGTACAGGCAATCCCTGGGTTACAAATGTCCGACTTACGTTGGACTCGTATTTACGAATGTTGCCCTCTCCCATTCACTGTCCAGCATCTCCATTCCTCCCCTCTCCATGGCCTTTCCAAAGTGGCGATGGCTGGCTGGCCAGCAGGAGCACCACTCTAAACAGGAAGCCCAAGGTAAGCTTCATTGGGTCCTTTCTCCCTGGACAGGGATCTTACAGCCACACAAGAAGGTGACGTCCCCGTGACGGAGCCGACCCGGCAGTCTAAAAGCTGCAAAGCTAAAGAGCTTTGCGCATGTGCCAGCCCTCCCCCCTACAGTATCCCACCCGGCCCCTATATAAGCACACCCCCAACCGGCCAACACAGTTTTAAAAGTTTCCGCGAAATCCGACTCGGTAGTCAGAACGGTGTCAGCCGTTTTTACTTTCGCTTCAACTTTTAATTCAACATTTCCAAAAATTCTCGATTTCGATTTGGCAGAGCTCTGGTTCAGCATGTCAGAAAAAACCAAACCTGGTTTCAAACGCTGCTCCACGTGCTCTGCGAAGATGTCGGCGACTGACCAGCACGCCTCGTGCATCCGATGTCTGGGTCCCCTCCACCGGACGTCTTCCTGCGCTCACTGCGCTAAATTCAACAAGCGCTCGCTCAAAATTCGAGCGCTTAAACTAAAGGACCTTGAACTCCCGAATGCGGCCTCCGCTCTCTCCTCCGCCTGCCAGCAAGGAGCATCGGAGCCGCAGGGACCGCCTCCCAAGGTGCCGAAGCTGGTGCTTCGCAAACCAGCTCAGGCACCAGCGTCTCCTGCGTGTAGCACGTCGATGCCGATGACGTCACACGCAGGGACGCTGCCTATTGGCTCCTTTGCTCCTCCACTGCCTATTGGCTCAGTGACTGCTCCCACTGGCCAATCCCGGCAGGATCGCTGTCTCTCGGTCCCGCCCTCGGCACCGACTGACTCCAGCCGTCGGCACCGTGCTCCTTCTGCTACAGAGCCTGCAGCCCAGCGTTCTGCCTCCCCAGACCAGCATCTGCACTCTGCTTCAGCCAGCCCACCCAGGAAACTAAAGAGGACATCTAAACAACTACTTTCCTCTAGTTCCTCCTCCTCCCGGGGCTCTCCTCCTACACTGTCTGCTGCTACTGCCGCTCCTGCTCCAGCCCAGGATCCTCCCCAGCTCCAGTCTCAGCTTCTGATGCAGCCTGAACTTTTTCAACTTTTCCAGCAGTTCCAGCTTTTTCAGCAACAGCAACTGCTTTCTGCATCTCCTCCTCTACTCTTCGCTCAGCCGATTGAACAGGGCACTCAGCTTACATCCTCACCTCAGGTTCAGCATGATGCCCATCTCTCGGACTCTGTCTCCACTACCTCTTCTATGGCGGCGGAACTGGATTCCTATTATGCTTCCTCCTCGCGTTCACCCTCGCCTGATCTGCAGACGGATCCCTGCTCTCTTCTCTGGCTCATGACGACACCCCATCTGAGCGAGATAGGGCGTCACCCCCGGAAGACACCTCCTACCCACGCTTCCTTTCCAAGGTGGCGTCCTCTTTACAATTAACCGCCACGGCCCAGCCGGACCCCCGGGAACAGAGACTTCAGGTCCTTAAGTATCTTCACATTCCAAAAGAGGTGGTCTCTTTGCCCCTTCATGCTACTCTGGCTGATTCTCAGACAGCTATCTGGAACATTCCATACTCGTCCCGAGTCACGAAACGCAGTTTGGAACATAAATACAAAGTCCAGGATGTGGCGGGGTTTGGCAAAACTCAACTCCCTCACCAATCCCTGGTGGTCCGCTCTGCCTTGCGAAAATCCAAATCCTCCAAAGACTTTGCATCTACTCCACCGGTCCGCGAGATGCGCATCATGGACTCCATGGGTAAACGAGCTTACCAAAACTCCATGCTGTCTGGGCGAATTGCCATCCATACGTTCTTCTACACCCAATACCTCTATTCTAACATGGAGGATATGAGAAAACTGGTCGAGACCTTACCGGTGCCCACGCAGGAGGCTTTTAATGCTGTCCTCTCCAACTTCGAGGAATGCTCCAAGAACCTTATCCGGGCAGCTGACGATGCCTTTGATACCGCCATGAGGGGAGCGGCTACAGGTATGTCCACCCGCAGACTGGCATGGTTGCAATGCTCTAAACTGGGGGTGGACATCCATGCTAAGGTGGCGGATGCTCCTTGTCTCGGAGACAGCTTGTTCGGAGACAAGGTTAAGGATCTTATTGAGGGGCTTAAAGAGGATTGCACCACACTGGATGCTCTGGAGGAGGATACCGCACATCACTCAAAACAGCCCTTTAAGAAGCAGCTACCTTCTCAACGGCAGTTCCAGACCAGGAAGTCCTTTTCTTCTGCCAGACAGTTTGCTCCATATCCGCAGAAGCAGTTTCGGCCCTATCTACAGCAATCCTCCAACAGGGCCCCCAGAGACCGTCGCTCTCCTAAACCCGCTCAACCCGCGGCCCAGAAGCCCCAGCCCTCTTTTTGACAACCCTCCCCTTCCCACTGTTCCAGTGGGAGGTCGGTTGAGATTTTTTCTCCAGACCTGGCGGGATATAACCACAGACACCTGGGTCTTGCGCATCATTCAACATGGATACCGCCTTCGCTTTCTGGCTTGGTGCCCCCCGTCCCACCAGTCCCTCCAACCATCTCACCTGCTACCTTTGCAACAGGAGTTGTCTCGGTTGCTGGACATTCGGGCCGTAGAACCAGTCCCCGAACACCAGTGGGGCCAGGGGTTCTATTCCCGATACTTCCTCATACCGAAGAAGACGGGGGGCGTTCGCCCGATTTTGGACCTACGGAACCTAAACAAATTCATATTAAAGGAAAGGTTCCGCATGCTCTCAATCTCCGCCATTGCTCCTCTGCTCCAAGTCGACGCTTGGCTCACATCCATAGACCTTCATGATGCCTATCTGCATATTCCCATACATCCCTCTCACAGGCAGTACCTCCGGTTTGTGTTTCAGAACCTTCACTACCAATACACGGTTCTCCCCTTTGGCCTCTCGTCAGCACCAAGGGTCTTTTCCAAATGTGTCATCCCCATAGTAGCACATCTGCGCAAGCAGGGCATGTCCATCTTCCCCTACCTGGACGACTGGCTCATTTCGGCTATGACGCCCTGCCTCGCCCGCCACGCTTTGAGCCAAACTGTCAACCTCCTTCTACAGTTGGGATTTCTCCTCAATTTTCCAAAGTCCCATCTCCTCCCATCTCAATCACTGCAATTCATCGGGGCAACTTTTCAGACTCAGCAGGCTATGGTCTTCCTCCCGTCATTGCGAGCTCAAGTCATCCAACAACTGGTACCCAGGGCTCTGGGTCACAGCCAAGGACGTTCTCACCTTACTAGGACACATGGCGGCCACAGTGCAAGTGCTACAGTTTGCTCGCCTAAAGATGAGACCTATCCAATGGTTTCTCAAAACCCATTGGAACCAGTTCCTTCAGCTTCTTTCCACGCAACTACAGTTAACGCCCCAAGTGCTTCAGGACTTGCAATGGTGGCTTCACGTGGATCCCCTTGCTCACGGGCTTCCGTTTCATCCTCCTCAGCCTACTGTCACCATCACAACAGATGCCTCCAAGAAAGGCTGGGGCGCTCATCTCCTCTCTTGGTCCACGCAGGGCACCTGGTCCCCCGCATTAGCTCGCTGCAGCATCAACTTCCTGGAACTGCATGCCATCCATCTTGCTCTGCAGGTGTTCCAACACCACTTGCACAGTCAGATCATCCGAATCCGCACCGACAACCAGGTTGCCATGTTCTATGTGAACAAACAGGGGGGAATGGGCTCCTCTCGCCTATCCCGCGAAGCAGTCTCCATTTGGAACCTCGCTCTCCAGCTCCACTCCACCCTGCAGGCGGTATACCTTCCAGGCACGGACAACCAGCTCGCAGACAGACTCAGCAGGCAACTCAGTCCTCACGAATGGTCGCTTCAGAGCACAGTTACGCGAAAGCTTTTCGCAAAATGGGGCACTCCTCACGTCGACCTCTTTGCATCCCAGACGAACGCCAAATGTCCCAGATTTTGCTCCAGGTACGGAGAACCAACCTGTCTGGCAGGCGATGCATTCCTCCTCCACTGGTCTCAGCATCTCCTCTATGCGTTTCCTCCGATTCCTCTGATTGGGAAAGTCCTGCAAAAGGCCATCGCAGACAATGCCTCCCTGATCCTCATCACTCCGTATTGGCCGCGACAAGCCTGGTTCCCCGTCCTCCTCAACCGGGCTTCTCAGGCTCCTTGGATTCTACCGCAGTTCCCGGATCTTCTCACTCAACACGACGGTCAATTACTTCACCCCAATCTTCCGTCTCTCAAATTGACAGCCTGGCTCCTGCTCCCACGCTGACTGGGAACTCTGCCTTCCCTCCGGAGGTCCTACACATCCTTCTTGCCTCCAGAGCTCCTGCGACTTAACGCTCCTACTCCGCCAAGTGGTCCCGTTTCCAGCACTGGTGCTCCACCCGTCGAGTTCACCCCAGCACCTCGCCCTTGGCTCAGGTCCTCCGCTACCTTACTTCCCTGCAAGTCTGCGGATTATCCTACAACTCCATTCGCCTTCATCTGGTGGCCATCTCAGTGTACCACAACCCCGTGGACACGGTCTCCCTGGCACGCCATCCTGTGGTCAAGCGCTTCTTCAAAGGACTTCTTCGGCTGCATCCCCCCCTCCGACCTCCGGTGCCGGTCTGGGATCTCAACCTTATGCTGCAGGCTCTCATGGTTCCCCCATTTGAACCTCTCTCTGTTGCACCACTCAAATTCCTTACCTGGAAAACTCTATTCCTGGTAGCTATTACCTCGGCTCGCCGAATTGGAGAACTCCATGCCTTGGTATCCTATAGTCCCTATACCCAATTTCTTCACGACAAAGTGTTGTTACGGACTCATCCCAAATTCCTACCCAAGGTGGTCTCGGCCTTCCATTTGAATCAATCCATTGTGCTGCCTACTTTTCATCCACCCCCCCACCCTTCACCGGAGGCCGAACGACTCCACACACTGGACTGTGCCAGAGCTCTCCGCATCTATTTGGACAGAACTGCGACTCCTCAGCGCCCGTCTCAGTTGTTCCTCTCCATCCGTCCGACTTCCTCTCCTAGACCGGTTTCGAAGTTGACATTATCCTCTTGGATTACCCAGCTCATTGCGTACTGTTACGCCTCCGCCCCGGGGCCTGCTCTTCAGGTGATCCCTCCGCATGTCACGGCTCATGACCTCCGAGCTATGGCTACCACCTGGGCTAACCTCCGCCTCGCGCCTCTCCAAGAGATCTGTTGAGCGGCTACCTGGTCCAGGATTCATACCTTTGCCAAGCACTACTGGCTTGACGTGGAATCCGGCGCAGATGCATCTCTGGGTTCTACGGTCCTGCAAGCGGCTTTATGAGGCGTCAACTTCCCTCCTCCTCTCCGTCTCAGGTAACAGATCTTATTATTATTATAATAACATGTGGTTATTCTGTTACCTTCAGCTCGGGAGGCACCTTCTTGTGTGGCTGTAAGATCCCTGTCCAGGGAGAAATAGAAGTTGCTTACCTGTAACGGTAGTTCTCCTTGGACAGATGGATCTTACAGCCACACAATCCTGCCCAGCCTCCCCTTTGTTGCCGCCAGCTTTATACCTAACTGTGTTGGCCGGTTGGGGGGGTGCTTATATAGGGGCCGGGTGGGATACTGTAGGGGGGAGGGCTGGCACATGCGCAAAGCTCTTTAGCTTTGCAGCTTTTAGACTGCCGGGTCGGCTCAGTCACGGGGACGTCACCTTCTTGTGTGGCTGTAAGATCCATCTGTCCAAGGAGAACTACCGTTACAGGTAAGCAACTTCTATTTCCTCTGCCGCGTCTGCTTCCTATGATGTCATTTCCTTTAGGCAGACACAGCAAAGGTAAAGGACCCAATGGGGCCAACCTTGGGCTTCACTGTCGGTAAAGAACTGAAGGTTTAAAAAGGTACTGGATGGATGGGGGAATGGAGTAGAGAAATACCCGCTCGCTTGGGGGAGAGGGTGAAGTTGTTTGTTATGCTCACATACTTTGGATCCAGGCCAGTCTAAAATTGGATGATTAGCTATACTATTGCTCCATGGTTCTCTTTCAGTCTACCTAAAAGTAAGACCCACACCCAGAGAAGCCATTGTGGCACGAGTTTGAAGAAACCCATGATTTTTGGCTGGCTCAAATTCAGAGCCTGAGCTTTCTGCTCTAATCCCTTTTGTGAGGTACATTCAAAAGAGAAGCCAAGGGGCAAAAACACTCTAAATACATGGCTTATCTGTATGCCTCCATCTTGACCATTTCTTTCTCTGAATAGCTTCCAGTCAGTTTTCCATGCTATGTTTGTACCAATATGGGGCTATTGTAAAGCTGTATATACTTTGGGCCCAGGCCATCTTAAATTAGGTGTCTAGCTCCATGGGTTGGAAATGCCATGATGACGTAATCTGGGACAAGTTCCTTAACCCTCTACTGCTTCAGATATAAACAGATTAAGCTTTCTAGGGACTGATGATACCTACAGTACCTGAAAATACACCCAGATTCTCACGTTTGAGTTATATTCAATTCTGACTTAAGAACGGCTTTAAAAGTATAACTCATGCTTAACCTGGAGACTTCCTATATATATTTACCAGGATAGAATAAGAACGTAAGAATAGCCTTATTGGGTCAGACCAATGGTCCATCAAACCCAGTAGCCCATTCTCACGGTGGCCAATCCAGGTCCCTAGTACCTGGCCAAAACCCAAGGAGTAGCAACATTCCATGCTACCGATCCAGGGCAAGCAGTTCACAAATTTCCCCCCTTCCCCCCAAAAAACATATTGATAGCTATGAAATACCTCTCCAGAATTTCCTTAATGTCTTTTACCAGTAAGTGGAACCCAGTATAAAACCAGATGCTTCAAAGAGCACAGTATGTGTCTTTGATATTTTATATTCCTGAGTATTAGAAAACTTATGGGTTCTCAGATTTTTCAGGTGATGCTGCAGCAATGTTGATTATCTTGTGCCAGTAGCACTATAGAAGCAATATGGGCCTGATTCTCAAAATTACAGCATAAGTTAGGTAGCAGTAGACGCCCTACTGCCACCTAACTTAATTGGTTTAATTGGTGATAAATAGCGCAGTAACTGACCATGTCATCAAGTGGTCCAAGGTTCCCCATTCAACCATCTCAGAAATTGATGGCCTACATTTCCAGTACCTACTTTTAACATGGCCATGATTCTGCAAACGGCGCCATTTCATGACTGACATACAACAATGTCGCCATTTGCAGAATCCGTCCCTGTATGTTTTGCAGAAATTTGCTATATGTAACAAGTCTGGTTATCCATTTCTCAGAACAGTTATAAAAATGCTGAAGGAACATGAACAAGCACCTCACCAGGAATTTCTGTAACATTTACTTAAAATCTGAGGGGATCTTTTAAGTGGCAATTTTATTATTTGGTTTAGAGCATTTTGCTGGTTCTGAAAGGTGCAAAATCCTGTGTATTTTATGATAAACGTTCCACTATTACAATGGTATGATGGTTTGTTTCCTTTGTATTTTAGAAATGGAGAACAGATGCATATTGAGAGCTGTAAAAATATTACACATTATTATTGCGATATTTCTGAAGAAGTATTTGATCCAGACAATTTCTATTATATCAAAGTTAAAGCTGTAGTTGAATCAAAGGAATCCAGGTATGCTGTGAGAAATGACTTTTCGCTGCGGGTGAATGGTAAGTCCTGTAATACATATTTGCAAATTTAGTTTTGATCTTAAGACTCTGTTAGCCTTGTAGTACCTTTAACTCATATAACTCTCGTCACAGTGCTGTTGTATATAAGGTGGTGTTGTAGTGTCATCCTGTATGTCATTGTTCCTCCGTGCAAGGCCTGTGAGAGAATAGTGGTTTCTGGTGAGGCCCAATCCTGCCTTCCTCCCCCCCACCCCCCAGCTTTGCAGGATATAGGATAAGGTCCTTGCATTGAAAACCACTGTGTAAGTTCAGGCAAGTCTGTTTTGCTAATGTTGGCCCCTTTCCTCTTCCTTTTCTCTCGTCTGTGGAGTAGACATCTCTCACTCGCCTTCCACCACAGCCTCCTCTAAACCTGCTGTCTTTGCTGGTAGTAGTTTAAGCCAGACTGCTCTGGTAAGCCCCAGGCGGCTTCCCTTTGTTGTAATTTCCTGTTGCCACATTGGCATTATGCATCAGAGTGAAGGCTTTGGGGCCTGTTGGAGTAACCTGACTTAGAGCTAGATGTACTAAACAGGATTGGTAAGACTGGGCCCGCTCCAATCCAATTGTTGGCCAATTTTAAAAGAGCTATTGAAGCACTAAAAATTTTGCATGCAAATAATTCATGCAGAGGTTTGTACTAATCCCTGTTTCTCTCGTCCGATTGATCGCTGTGAGAGCAACTTGCATGTGTGCAGAAATGGCAGGGGAAGCCCAAACAGCTGAGAGGAAGGGGAAGCCTCCTGCCACTCAGCTGTTTCAGGCAGGAAACCTTTTCTTTTTCTTTTTTGTTTAATGGACACAGATGTGCGTGTTACATGCGTACAATATCTTGTCTCATTTGAAAAAAAAGATAAAAGCCCCCCCTCCCCAACATACAGATGACGGCCCTCCACGGCATCCTGCTGATGAACCACCCCCGTGCCAGCAAGAATCAGTAGGAGGGGATGCCCACTCCCTCCTACCTTGCTGACTGTTAGGCAGTCGCTTCTGTCTGTATAGTTTTGCACTGTACAAGAGGAAATACATTTATATATTTTTTTCTGTTGTTGCACTGCAAACAGTCTAGTATCTTTAGGATTTCAGTTTTTGTCTGCTTTAGCACTTTTAGTTTGGGATCATTTACCCTATATGTAAAGATGGGGATGTATGTGTTCTACAAGTTTGATCAAAGCCAGGTGTTCTGGCGGAGATAGCTGTCTAATCTAATCTAATCCTTAGGTTTGTATACCGCATCATCTCCACGTTCGTAGAGCTCGACGCGGTTTACAGTAGGAGAAATAGGAAGGAACTACAACAGAGGGTTAGAGGTAGAAGTGTGAAGAAAATTTAGAGGACTTGGGATACCAAGTTTCCTTGATTCCTAAGTTGGAGGGAGACTTACATTTTTTGAGAAAAGCCAGGTTTTCAGATGTTTGCGGAAAACTTGGAGAGAGCTCAAGTTCCAAAGAGGGGAGGTAAGGTTGTTCCAGAGCTCAGTGATTTTGAAGTGGAGGGAGGTCCCTAGCTTTCCTGTGTGGGAAATGCCTTTTAGCGAGGGGAAGGATAGTTTTAATTTGTGGGAGGATCTGGTGGTATTAGGGTTTGAGGAATTCCAAGAAAGAGGGATAAAGGGAGGGAGGATACCATATAAGATTTTGAAAGTTAAACAGGCGCATTTATAGTGGACCCTGGCGATTATCGGAAGCCAGTGGAGCTTGGCCAGGAGCGGGGAGACATGGTCAAATTTACTTTTAGCGAAGATGAGCTTGGCCGCGGCATTCTGAATCTGTTGGAGTCTGTGGAGGTTTTTCTTAGTTAGGCTTAAGTAGATAGAGTTGCAATAGTCCAATCTGGAGAGGATGATGGATTGGACAAGGAGGGTAAAATGTTTTTGATGGAAGCAGGATCTAACTTTCCTCAGCTATCTGTACAGATTGGTCAGTTTTGTGGCCCCATGAGAGAAGATGTTGGCTATTCTTCAGCCTTTGGGACCCAAAGTAGCCTTGACTTAAAAATTAGCGAAAACCATTGGCGTAGCAGGTGATTGTTCAGTCAGACACATGGAGCTTGAATCACACTATATTTACGACAACTTCATGCCTCAGGTGAACTATACTGGTTGTTGAGTAATTTTCAAAATGCACTACTGAAAATATATAGTCGGTCATACAGAATTCCCCAGGAGTACACCCCAGGGCTGAGGCCTCTTGCACGGCCCTGTTTGTTGTCTCTTGCAGGCTCAGCTCTATTACTTCCTTTATCATGACCTACATGGTCCAATAATAATAACTGATAATGTGTTCCTCTATCCCAGTGTTTCTCAACTTGGTCCTGGAGTACCTCCTTTTCAGTCAGGCTTTCAAGATATCCACAATGAATTTGCATGAAAGAAATTTGCATATAATGGAAGTAATATATGCAAATCAAGTTTATGCATCTTCATTGTGGATATCCTGAAAACCTGACTTGCAAGGGTGTACTCCAGGACCAAGTTGAGAAACACTTCTCTAGCCTGTGCAGACTAAGGCGGTTCATAGACAACCCCGCGAAAGACAAAGGCGCGCGCCGAAGAAAATTACAGTTTTTAGGGGATCCGACAGGGGGTTTTGTTGGGGAGCCCCCCCCAGTTTACTTAATAGAGATCGCGCCGGCGTTATGGGGGGTTTGGGGGGTTGTAACCGTCCACATTTTACTGTAAACTTAACTTTTTCCCTAAAAACAGGGAAAAAGTGAAGTTTTCAGTAACATGTTGGGGGTTGCAACCCCCCAAACCCCCCACAACGCCCCCACAACGCGGCGCGATCTCTATTAAGTAAAGTGGGGGGATTCCCCCCACACACACCCCCGTCGGAGCCCTAAAAACAGTAATTTTGTGTGGCGCGCACCCCCACGCTGCGCTCGATTGTCTGGGCGTGCCTTTGTCCCGGCACGCCTTTGACCTGACACCGGCTAAGGCAGTGTACTTTTTGGCCATATAGGCCACCTGGCCAATTTTTGAAAACAATTGGGTGTGCCAACCTCATGAACTAAACACAAATTGCTACCCCTCTCCTTCGAGTATAATAGATTGTAAGCATGATATAAGAATATAGGGATTGCCATACAGAATCAGACCAAATGTCCATTTAAACACAATATCCTATTTCCTACAGTGGCCAATGCAAGACTGCTACTTTTTAAACATATTTATAAATGATCTACAGATGGAAATAACTAGTGATTAATTAATAACTAGTAATTAAATTTTGCTAATGACACAAAGTTCAAACTTGTTAAATTGTAAAAGGATTATGAAAAATCACAAGAGGACCTTGGGAGACTGGGCATCAAAATGTCAGATGATGTTTAACATGAGCAAGTGCAAAGTGACGCATGTAGGGAAGAGGAACCCAAACTATAAATACAAGGTCTGACAATTAAGTTCACAAACTCATCCTAGAAAAAGTGCTACATAACTCATTGCTGAATATCACTACGGACACCTTTGAAGTGCTCCCCTTGGGAAGTTATGCACTGACGCCAGCACCTTGTCCACCCTTCAAAGCAATTTTGGAACTCTATCTGGAATGCCCATCAGACCTGTCATATTACCCTTGATGTCCTGAATGTCGTCAAAATGTCTTCAATATTTGCTTTATCTTTCGGTAAAGAAAAGTCATTGGGGGCTAGATCAGGTGGGTTCTGTAACGAAATAGTGCAGGACTTATGCGCGCCGCCTTAAAACTGTTCCTGTGAGCGCTCTGAGGGGGTGTGGGGGGGGAAACCCCCCCCCAGTAAACTTATAAGTGTTTGCGCTCCCGTAAGAGGGGGTGTGGGTTTTTTGGGGGTAATCGGCAGTTTTCAGTGTAGTGAGGGGGGTTCTCCCCCCCTCAGAGTGCTCGCAGGAGCTGTTTTAAGGACAAAAGTCCTGCGCGGGATTGTCGGCATGCCAATGTCCCATACAGTTTCGACATATCACTGATCAGGTGAGTAGGGAGGATGTTCCAATACAGTTATTTGTTTTCTGGCTAAAAATTCCCTCAAAGGCAGTGCCATGTGAGCTTGTGCATTGTCGTGATGAGTTGATGGCGAAAAGTTCAGGTCGTTTTCGTCTAACTTTTTCATGCAGCCTTATCAGCACTTCCAAATAGTAAACTCAGTTAACTGTCCAGTTGGTACAGGTTCATAATGAATCATCCCTCTGATATCAAAAAAGATTTAGCAACATTGTTTTGACTCTTGATTTAGACTGGCAGAAATTTTTTGGTCATGGAGAATTGGCTGACTTCCATTATGCACTTTGACACTTTGTTTCAGGATTGTATTGGTACATCCATGTTTCATCACCAGTGATAACAATGCCCAAAATATCATCTTGCCTCTCCAAAAGGTCTTGGCAAACTTTCTCTCATTTGCTTTTGTTCATCGGTGAGCTCCTTGCGCACACACCTTTCTCATACCATGATTTTTACTTGGTCTGCTATACTTCGCATAGTCAGTTGATGATTTTGACATACAATTCAACAAATTTTTGCAATGTTTTTGTCGGTTCTGCTTGTTACTGGTTGCCCTGACCTTTCTTCATCAGTGACGCATTCTCTCCCCCTCAGAAAAACGTTTAATCCATTTGTACACTGCCATCTTCTTTATGGCATTATCCCCATAAACTTGGACTAACATGTCAATGATTTCACTTCCACTCTTTCAAAGTTTAACAAGAAATGTAATGTATGTTTGTTGCTGTAATTCAAGCTCCGACATTCTTGCAATTGCATATAAAAAGCACACAACAATAATGAACGCTTCTCAGCAAGACACTGCCAAACGTCGACACGAACACAGCTGTGAGACACTGATATATCAAGGTTATGAAACCATACCAAGTTGTACAGTGCTGTCAAAGTAAGCGCACGGAGGCAAGTTCACAAACTTTAATTGTCAGACCATGTATGTGATGCATGGTTCCACATTAGGAGTCACCGCCCAGGAAAAGGATCTAGGTATCATCATTGATAATGCATTGAAACCCTTTGCTCAGTGTGTAGCAGCAGCTAAGAAAGCAAATAGAATGTTGGGAATTATTAGAAAAGGAATAGAAAACAAATATGAGAATACTATGCCTTTGTATTGCTCCATGATGAGACCTCGCCTTGAATACTGTGTGCAATTTTGGTCACCGCAACTCAAAAAAGATACAGTGGAATTAGAAAAGATACGGAGAAGGGCAATAAAACTGATAGAGGAGATGGGACAACTTCCTTATGAGGAAAGGCTAAACGTAGTAGATGACAGCAGATAAAGACATGTACGGGCCATCCAGTCTGCTCAACAAGATAAACTGATTACATAAAGTATGATGTGATACTACATATACATTCTTGATCTTGATTTGTCCTTGCCATTTTCAGGGCATAGATCTTAGAAATCTGCCCAGCACTGGCCTTGTTCTCCAAGTACTGAAGCTGAATCTGTCCAGGAATGATCAAGTCACAAACCGTAGAAGCAGCTAGGACTTTTCAGCCTGGAGAAGAGATGGCTCAGTGGAGATATGATAAGATATCTATAAAATGCTGAGTGAAGTGGAGTTGCATGTTTCCAAAAATACTAAGGGCTCCTTTTACGAAGCTACGTTAGCGGTTTAATGTGCATAACAGCGCGAGCTAAACTGCTAGCTGCTACCGCCTCCTCTTGAGCAGGTGGTAGTTTTTTGGCTAGCACGGGGGTTAGCGCGTGATTAAAAAGTCCTTCGTAAAAGGAGCCCTAAGTCTAGGGGGCATACAATGAATCTACTGAGTAGTCAATGTAAAAGAAACAGGAAAAAGCTTTTCTTCATGCAATGTATAATTAAACTCTGGAATTCGTTGCTAGAGAATGTGGTGAAAGCAGTTAGCTTAGGAGAGTTTAGAAAAAGGTTTGGATAATTTCCTAAAAGAAAAGTCCATAAGCCATTATAAAGATGGGCTTAGGAAATTCTACTTTTTATTTCTAGGATAAGCAGCATAATATCCTGTTTTACTCTTTTGGGATCTTGCCAGGTACTTGTGATCTGGATTGACCACGGTTGGATCTTTGGTCTGTCTCGGTATGGCAACTTTTTATGTTCTTATGTAACAAGTATCTAGAGAGATTCTAAAGATAGGTAGAGTCTATGATACTTACTTCAAAGGATACACAGTGAGTTTGTTAAAGTCTACCTTAACAGTGGTTTATGGACTTTTCCGCCAGGAACTTGTCCAAACCTTTTTCAACTCAGCTACACTAACAGTTACTATAACAAATTCCAGAACTTAACTATGTGTCGTAGTTAAAAAAAATATTTTCTCTTCTTTATTACTTCATTGCATGCCTCCTGCTAATTGTTTTACAGAACTCTATCATATATCTCCAAGCTGAAGTGTGCTAACCTCTTAAGCCTTTCCTCATAGGGAAAGTCATTCCATACTCATTGTTATCCAGGTTGTCCAGCTCTGTACCTTTTCTAATTCTCTACTTTTCAGATGTGATGACCAGAATTTCACAGTGCTCCAAGTGTGTTGACACTTTAAAAAAAAAAAAAATTTTGGAGGGAGGAAGGGTTGCACATTCCCAAGACAAATAATCCCAGTGAGAAAATGTTTTAATGTTGCTGCTACCCTAGTCACTGAGTTATAGATTTCCAATTTACAAGTAAAATGGGGAACAATTATCTGTTGATCCCCCTCTTAAAGAGGCATTGCACAAAGTAATCTTGTTGATGTCACCCTAGCCATCTGTCCCCTTTAGATTAAATGGGTTAGTTTGTTATGTTTCCAGAGGTCCATCTTGTTGGCTGCAAAATCTAGTTACAAAAAATAAAAACTGTTTCACGCTATCCCCAAGTCTACCTTAAAACTTACCCTGATAATGACTGGCTTTTAGATGTCACCAGCCATAGTACTAATCTTCCCTGACCCTATAACAGGGGTACGGGAGAGAGACAGCTTATACCATTTGCTGATTATTATTTGCACTTTTAGCACATTTTTTTAGGTTCACTAGTACACATTCAATCACTTGTGGGCAAACCCAAGGATGTTTCACAGTTTATGCCAGAGCAGAAAAGGGTGGTGTGAAAGAAGAAAAATAGGGGCAGATAGGTGGCTGGGGTAGGAGGAAATAAGTACAGGTTGGAAAGGTGGTTGGGGTAGGGGTGAGAAAGACATAGATGGCAAAAAGAAAGCTGGGAGGTGTCCTTCTTGGTGAAGGGGCACAAAAAGCTGGGGGCTAAGGAGGGATTCAAACTAGGTTGAGGAGTGTGATGCTTAGAAAATTGTATTGCTAGGTAAGGGTAAGGAAAGAAACATAAACTTGGAATTCAAATCGACTCCTGTGGAATGCCACAAGTGATAGTATGAGGAGTAGAGAGTGTGCCTTTGTGAGAGATTTGAAAAGAACGTTCTAAACTGTTTGAGAATGGTGCCAGAAAGAAATGGTTATTATATTTGAGCATCATGATGATCATGGTCCACAATGTTGAAGGTGGAAGAGATCCAATAAGATTTGGATAACTGAGGAGTGTTGGTCCAGAGATGTTCAAAGTTTGTTTTACAGTGTTGTGAGGAGAGATTTTTTTTTACTGTGACCTTCCTTGAAACTAGCTTGGCAAGGGTGAAGTATAAAGGATTTTTGAAAAAATGAGTGAAATGATATGGTGGCCATGTTAGTCCACGCTTCAAGGTAATATATAGAAATATTACCTGGAAAAATGAGGAAAGCTGAGTAAGGACTACTTTTTCAAGAATTAGAGAAGGAAAGTTGGCTGAGTTAGAGAGCTCTAAGTGTGTTTTATTTTTTTTAAAATAAGAGATGTGACCAGTGCATGCTTCCAAAGAAGTAGAAGGCATAACTAGACAAGAGAAACATGAAAAGGCATTTAACTAAATGGACAGGCTAGGGGGCTGAGTGAGGAGGAAGTTGAGTTCAAGCTCACCAAGAATTCATTTGCCTAGTAAAAGGTAAGAGAGGCAAAGGATGACTATTCCCATGGGAGATTTGTTGGTTGTGGTGGAAGGGCCCAAAAATCTAGGAACTAGTCTTGGAACAAATGGGATTATTTATCACACATTTATCATAAATCACACATTCATTAGAACATAAGAATTGCCATACTGGAACAGAATGAAGGTCCATCAAGCCCGGTCTCCCAGTTTCACAAGGTCATCTTGCAGTTTTTCACAGTCCTCTTTCACTTTAACAACTTTTGGGTCATCAGCAAATTTAGTTATCTCATTAGTTATTCACATCTCTAGATCGTTGATAAATATGTTAAAAAGCTGCGGTTCCAGCACAGACCCCTGGGGAACCCCACTATTTACTACTAACTGTTCTACACAGCTAGAATTCTAATTCACACAAAAAAACAAAAGCTGTGAGTCAAAAAGTGAAAAAGTATAGCAGCCAATATACTTTGTCGTAAGGAGGAAAAGCTTCAGAACCCCATTAGGGAAGACACCCTTCTCTAATGTAATCAGCACAAAAACCTTAAAACTAGTGTTAAAACTGATATGAACTCTTAGATTGGTGCAAATCGACACACTATTAGTTAATGTAAGTAAGCGGCAGAATTCCTAGTTTAATGGCACCATGCACAATGTTAACGGCAGTTAGCAACAGGACATTTTCAATCATAACAGGTAATCAAACAATCCAATGAATATCAAAGAATTATCTTGGCATTTACTAGTGTGTTCATGCTCAGGCTGCCGCCCCAACAGTGGCCAAAGCATTTCGCCTCATGGCTGCTTCAGGGAAAGGGAGGGTGAAGCTCTTGAAAACATGCAAATAAAAGTATAGAAAACTTGCTTTAGGCTTGCCTGTTTACTTGGCAGATTGTTGCATTAGCTGCTCATTTTCACTTACATTTAGAATAGGTACTGATGTACATGTGGGCGGTGTGACAAATCTGATCAGTTTCTTTGACTGAATGACCAGAGTATTGGATAGAAGGAGTGTGCTAGATGTTGTGTATTTAGATTTTAGCAAAGCCTGTGACGGTGTTCCACACAGGCGTCTAATAAGTAAACTGAGTGCTCTCAGGATGGGTCCCAAAGTGATGGGCTGGGTCAAGAACTGGTTGAGAGGAAGGCGACAGAGGGTAGTGATCAATGGAGATCGCTCTGAGGAAAGTGATGTTACCATTGATATGCCTGAGGTTCTGTTCTTGAGTCTGTTCTTTATAACATTTTTATAAAAAATCTTGCTGAAGGGCTCTCAGGTAAGATTTCCCTTTTTGCGGATGATAACAAAATCTGCAATAGAGTAGATACCCAGGATGGTGTGAATAACATGAAGAAAGACCTGATGAAGCTTGAAGAATGGTCTGAAACTTGGCAGCTAATTTAATGCTAAGAAATGCAAAGTCATGCATTTGGGCTGCAAAAACCCGATGATACGGTACAGTTTAGGGGGTGAAGAACTTATGTGCATGATAGAAGAGCGGGACTTGGGTGTGATTGTATGTGATGATCTTAAGATGGCCAAACAGGTTGAAAAGGTGAAGGAAAAAACTAGAAGGTTGCTAGGGTGCATAGAGAGAGGTATGGCCAGTAGGAAAAAGGAGGTATCGATGCCCCTGTATAAGACTTTGGCGAGATCTCATTTAGAATATTGTGTACGATTCTGGAGGCCACATCTTCAAAAAGATGGAATCGGTCCAGAGGAAGGCTACTAAAATGGTGTGTGGTCTTCGTGATAAGGCATATGGGGACAGACTTAAAGATCTCAATCTGTATACTCTGGAAGAAAGGCAAGAGAGGGGAGCTATGATAGAGATGTTTAAATACCTACGTAATATAAATGTGCATGAGTCGAATCTCTTATTTGAAAGAAAGCTATGGAATGAGAGGGCAAGTTAAGAGGTGATAGGCTCTGGAGTAATCTAAGGAAATACTTTTTTTACAGAAGGGGTGGTAGATGCATGGAACAGTCTCCTGGAAGAGGTGGTGGAGACAGAGACTGTCTGAATTCAAGAAAGCCTGGGATAGACACGTGGGATCTCTTAGAGAGATGAAGAGATAATGATTACTACAGATGGGGCAGACTGGAAGGACCATTTGGCCTTTATGTGCCATTATGTTTCTATGCTTCTAGTAAAACAGTCTGCCCCATCCACAGCATCCACTATTTCCTCCTCTTTCTAAGAGATCCCACATGCCTATCCCACGCTATCTTAAATTCAGATACTGTCTTCATCTTCACCACCTCCACTGGTAGAGACTATTCCACGCATCTACCACCCTTTCTGTAAAGAAATATTTTCTTGCATTACTCTTGAGCCTATCGCTTCTTAACTTTATCCTATGCCCTCTCATATGGAGTTTTCCTTCATTTGAAAAAGGCTTACCTGCTATACATTAACGCCATGGAGATATTTAAATGTTTCTATTATATCCCATGTTTCCCATGTTTCTTCCCTAGTATAAATCACCAAAATGAACATTCAAAAAATTAGTAACTCGATGATGAATCAGGAACTCATCAAAATAATCAAACTTAGTGGAGAAAAGACCTCAGTGTCACCAAAGGATGTAAAAAAATCGTAATATCTAAAAGGACTAACCTAACTTTAAAAAACCTTTTGAAGTACGGGGCACATCCTCGGTCAGAAAAACTCAACTCTTGGTTATTTTAAAGTTCAGATAAATATTTAAATAGCTTCACAAAAGTATGTACATTTATCCCAGGACAAGCAGGCAGCATATTCTTAACACATGGGTGACGTCACCGACGGAGCCCTCGGTACGGACCTTTTTAACTAGAAGTTTCTAGTTGGCCGCACCGCGCGTGCGCGAGTGCCTTCCCGCCCGACGGAGGAGTGCGTGGTCCCCAGTTTCTTCGTTTCCGCGGAGCGAAGAAGACGCGTGTGTTTTTTCAACGGCCGTTGAAACCACTTTTTGCCTTCCCGCTCACGCTTTTTTCCATTTTTTATCTTCCTTTGCCTTCGGGTTTCTTTTTTCTTTGCTTTGTAAAAAAAAAAAAAAAAAAAACTTTGCTTTTTTTCCCCTTTTTTCGTTTTTGCCCCGGCGGGGCCTGTTGCCATTATACAGGCCTCGGGGTTCGATTTTGCGGAGGCCGTTTTCCCCTTCATGCCCCCGCAGGTCGGTTTTAAAAAGTGCCAGCGGTGTGCACGCCCGATCTCCCTCACTGACCCACACAATTGGTGTTTGCAGTGTTTGGGTCCGGAGCATCGGGCGGACTCCTGCACCCGCTGTGCCACTCTTCAAAAGAGAACCCTTAAAAACCGAAGAATTCAACAAACTCTCCTCTTCGGCACCGGGTCGGCGATGGACTCCTCGACATCGACAGCGGTACCACAGAAATCGGCACCGTCTACCTCGACACCGCCCGACCCCACATCGGCGTCTCTGGCGCCAGGTAAGCCTGCTAAGAAGCCTTCCTCTTCCCTCGAGCGCCCTCCAACTACGGTGGCGACGCCGACCTTGCCGGCATCGCACCGGTCCCGCAAGCGCTCCGCCCCGATCTCGGTGAGTGCCTCGTCATCGGCCTCCTCATCGCTGGGGCGTGGAGCGGCATCTAAGGAACCGAAGAAAAAGAAAGCGGTTCCGATGCCACCCCTAGATGACCGTATCTCGGCCATCTTAAAGGTTCAACTCCAGGAACAGTTACAGCAGCAACTCAAGCACCTGTTGCCCACTATCCTGGCACCACTCCTTCCGGTACCAGACCGGCCCGAGCCCCGTACCGAACCCCCGGTATCCACCCCTTCGGTACCCATCAACACTTCCATGCCGATTCTTTCGGCTGAGCAGCTTCATGCCCATCCAGTGGTTCACTCCCATACCACATCGGATCCTCCTCGGCACCAAGCAGTGCGTCATTCTTCCCTGGACCGGGATCGACGCCGGTCTTCCTCTCCTGGTACCATTTCGGTGCGTTCTGGGAAATCTTTATCCAAGACCCGCCATACCGCACCTTCCACCCCGGTGTCTCGACATGCACCAGAGGTCCGGGACCCTGACTTATGGGAGGAAACCCCTCTCGGTACCGAGGAGGATCCCTCCTCATCTGATGAGGACCCGTCGGCACCCGATGCCACCTCCAAACCGGAGCAGTCCTCATTTTCTAAATTTCTGAGGGAGATGTCTGCAGCCCTGTCCCTTCCTTTAGAATCTGACTCAAAGAAGTCTCAAGCCTTCCTGGAGGCTTTAGATTTCGAACAACCTCCTAAAGAGTTCCTCAAGCTCCCCGTGCATGACATCCTACGGGAGACCTTTTACAAAAACTTGGAGAATCCCCTTACGGTACCGGGGGCTCCACGTAAACTGGACAACCTCTATCGAGTCATCCCTATTCCAGGGTTCGACAAGTCTCAATTGCCCCATGAGTCCCTTCTTGTTGAATCCACCTTGAAAAAGACTCAGGGCTCCAGTGTCTATGCCTCTACCCCTCCTGGCAGAGAGGGTAAGACCATGGACAAGTTTGGCAAGAGGCTCTACCAGAATGCCATGCTGGCCAACAGGGCGAACAACTATTCCTTCCATTTTTCGTTCTATATGAAACATTTGGTCCAACAGCTGTCTGCCCTTCAAAAGTACCTGCCGGAGCGCAAGGTCCCACTGTTCCAGCAGCACATCTCTGGCCTTCTTCAGTTGCGCAAGTTTATGGTCCGCTCGATATACGACTCATTTGAGCTCACCTCCCGTGCCTCTGCCATGGCCGTTGCCATGCGCCGCTTGGCCTGGTTGAGAGTCTCCGACCTGGACATCAACCACCAGGATCGTCTAGCCAATGCCCCCTGTCTCGGGGATGAACTTTTTGGAGAGTCACTGGATTCCACCACCCAGAAACTCTCCGCCCATGAAACAAGGTGGGACACCCTGATCAAACCAAAAAAGAAGGCTCCGCCTGCCCGACCTTATCGACCTCAGTCATCTTATCAGCGCAGGTTCTCAGCCAGGCCACTCAATCCGCCTCCTCAACAACCTCGGCGGCCCCGTCAACAGCAGCACCATGCCCAGGCTCGTTCTCAGGCCACTCAACCCTCCAAGCCTCTTCAGCCTGCTAAGCAATCCCAGCCCTTTTGACTCTTCTCTCCAGGGCATAGCCAGTCATCCACCCTCGCTACCTCTTCCACAACCAATCGGAGGTCGTCTCACCATTTTCTCCAGCCGTTGGGAGGTCATCACATCGGACCAGTGGGTCCTCAACATCATCCGCCACGGCTACTCTCTCAACTTCCAGACTCTTCCACCGGACAACCTTCCCGTAGAGTCTGCTTCACACTCATCTCAAACCCCCCTCCTCCTGAGGGAGGTTCAATCCCTCCTCCTTCTCAATGCCATCGAAGAAGTACCTCCAGATCAAAGGGGTCAGGGATTCTACTCCCGCTACTTCCTGGTTCCCAAAAAGACGGGAGACCTCCGTCCCATTCTCGATCTCAGGGACCTCAACAAGTGTCTGGTCAAGGAGAAGTTCAGAATGCTCTCCCTTGCCACGCTCTACCCTCTTCTTTCTCAACACGACTGGCTATGTTCCCTGGACCTCAAAGAGGCCTACACTCACATCTCCATCAATCAGAATTCTCGCCGCTACCTGCGGTTCCAGGTGCTGCACCACCACTATCAGTACAAGGTGCTACCGTTCGGCCTCGCTTCCTCACCCAGGGTCTTCACCAAGTGCCTTATAGTGGTGGCGGCCTTTCTCAGGTCTCACAACCTCCAGGTGTTCCCCTATTTGGACGATTGGTTGGTGAAAGCACCTACGTCTCAACTTGTGCTACAGGCTACTCATCACACCATCTCTCTCCTCCACCTCCTGGGGTTCGAGATCAACTACCCCAAGTCGCATCTGCTTCCCACCCAGCGACTTCAGTTCATTGGAGCAGTTCTGGACACCACACTAATGAGGGCTTTTCTCCCCTCCGATCGTCAGCGGACCCTGCTCCACCTCTGTCGTCAGGTGCTCATGCATCCCTCCATTCCTGCCCGTCAGATGATGGTCCACCTGGGTCACATGGCCTCGACGGTGCATGTCCTTCCTCTGGCACGTCTCCACCTTCGCACGCCTCAGTGGACTCTCGCCAACCAATGGTCACAGACTACGGATCTTCTTTCTCATCCCATCTCTGTGACATCATCTCTTCAGCAATCTCTCCAATGGTGGTTGAACTCCTCAAATCTTTCCAGGGGTCTACTTTTTCATCTACCCCCTCACTCTATGATCATCACCACGGATGCGTCCCCCTATGCGTGGGGAGCTCACCTAGGAGATCTACGCACCCAGGGACTTTGGACCCCACAGGAGCGTCGTCATCACATCAATTTCCTGGAACTCAGAGCCATGTTCTACGCCCTCAAGGCTTTCCAACATCTCCTCTGTCCTCAAGTCCTCCTCCTGTGCACAGACAATCAAGTCGCCATGTACTACATAAACAAACAAGGCGGCACCGGATCTCGCCCCCTTTGTTTGGAGGCTCTGCGCATCTGGACCTGGGCCACGGACCGCAATCTCTTTCTCAGGGCGGTATATATCCAGGGCGAACAGAACTCCCTGGCCGACAATCTCAGCCGCATCCTTCAACCTCACGAGTGGACGTTGGACCCTCCGACTCTGCTCTCCATCTTTGCTCGATGGGGCACGCCGCAGGTGGACCTCTTTGCAGCACCTCACAATCATCAACTGCCCCTCTTCTGTTCCAGACTCTTCTCTCCTCACCGTCTGGCCCCGGATGCATTCCTGCTCGATTGGAGGGACCGGTTCCTGTATGCCTTCCCTCCACTTCCTCTGATGTTGCGGACCTTGTCCAAACTCCGCAAGGACAACGCCACCATGATTCTCATCGCCCCTCGGTGGCCTCGCCAACACTGGTTCTCCCTCCTGCTCCAACTCAGCTCCAGGGAGCCCATTCCTCTTCCTGTGTTTCCTACTCTACTTACGCAGCGGCATCAGTCTCTACTGCATCCCAATCTGTCTTCGCTCCACCTGACAGCTTGGTTTCTCTCGGGCTGACCTCTCCAGAGAATCTATCTCAGCCGGTCCGCCTCGTCTTGGACGCCTCCAGGAAACCGGCCACCCTCCAATGTTACCATCAGAAATGGACCAGATTCTCCTCGTGGTGTCTCCGGCATCATCAGGAACCCACCTCCTTAGCGGTGGAAACTGTATTGGAATATTTGCTCTCGCTGTCCAATGCTGGCCTCAAAACTACCTCCATCAGAGTCCACCTCAGTGCCATCACTGCGTTTCATGAGCCTATCCTCGGAAAACCCCTCACGGCTCATCCTCTGGTTTCCAGATTTATGAGAGGGCTCTTCAATATCAAGCCGCCTCTCAAGCCTCCTCCTGTCGTCTGGGACCTGAATGTGGTTCTCTCAGCACTCATGAAACCTCCGTTTGAGCCTCTTGCCGCAACTTCGCTCAGGCTTCTTACCTGGAAGGTGCTTTTCCTAATTGCCATCACCTCTGCCAGGAGAGTTAGCGAACTGCATGCACTGGTTGCTGACCCACCGTTCACTGTTTTTCACCATGACAAGGTTGTTCTGCGTACCCACCCTAAATTCCTTCCCAAGGTGGTCTCGGCTTTTCACCTCAACCAGTCCATTGTGCTGCCCGTCTTCTTCCCTAAGCCTCACTCGCACCCTGGGGAACAGGCGCTGCACACGCTGGACTGTAAGCGTGCCCTTGCTTACTACCTTGATCGTACCAGAGCTCACCGTGCATCCCCTCAGCTGTTTTTGTCTTTCGATCCCAACCGTTTGGGTCGCCCTGTCTCCAAACGGACACTTTCGAATTGGCTTGCTGCCTGTATTGCATTCTGCTATGCTCGGGCCGGTCTCTCACTGGAAGGTGCTGTCACGGCCCACAGAGTCCGAGCTATGGCTGCTTCTGTAGCTTTCCTCCGTTCCACGCCCATCGAGGAAATCTGCAAGGCTGCCACTTGGTCCTCAGTTCACACGTTCACTACTCACTACTGTCTGGATGCCTTTTCCAGACGGGATGGTCACTTCGGCCAATCGGTGTTACAGAATTTATTTTCATGATGGCCAACCATCCCCCCTCCCTCTTTGTTAGCTTGGAGGTCACCCATGTGTTAAGAATATGCTGCCTGCTTGTCCTGGGATAAAGCACAGTTACTTACCGTAACAGGTGTTATCCAGGGACAGCAGGCAGATATTCTTACGTCCCACCCACCTCCCCGGGTTGGCTTCTTAGCTGGCTTATCCTAACTGGGGACCACGCACTCCTCCGTCGGGCGGGAAGGCACTCGCGCACGCGCGGTGCGGCCAACTAGAAACTTCTAGTTAAAAAGGTCCGTACCGAGGGCTCCGTCGGTGACGTCACCCATGTGTTAAGAATATCTGCCTGCTGTCCCTGGATAACACCTGTTACGGTAAGTAACTGTGCTATATCAAAATTGTAAATCAAAAACTTTGTCTTTAGATGAAATGTCCACTTATCTTTCAGCATATCACAAGGCAACCAATATTAATTAACCCACCGGGACTGATAAGACTTTTTAATAGCTTTACTTAGTACATAAACAAAATACCCAAATAAGAGCTATATTTCACACTACTTCTTATGCTTATAAATAATTCATCATTTATCACAAGGAGTATAGATTGGTACAGTTATAAGGACTTCACCAAAATTCTCGTTCTTTTACAATCCCGATGGTGCTATGCCGATCCAGCTTATCAGAATATTGGATACCTGTTTTACCACCTGAGATCATCAGACATAATCACCCCCAAGTCCTGCTCTTCTGTGCACAGAAGTTCTTCACCTCCTATACTATATCGTTCTGGATTTTTGCAGCCCACGTGCATGATCATACATTTTTTAGCATTAAATCTTAGTTGCCAATTACCAGACCATTCTTCAAGCTTCGCCATGTCCCACCTCGTGTTATCTACACCCTCCGGGGTGTCCACCTTATTACAGAGCTTGGTATCATCTACAAAAAAAACAAACTTTGCCAGACAGTCCTTTCGCAATGTCGCTCACAAAGATGTTAAACAGAGCTGGCCCAAGGCCAATCCCTGCAGCACTCCACTAACAACATCCTTTTTCTGCAATCAAACTCCATTTACCACTATCCTTTCTCTCCTTCCACTTAACTAGCTTTTAATCCAGTTTGTCACTTTTAGGATCCTTACTGCATGCATTCTGTTTATTTTTCAATTGCCTGTACGACACTGTAACGAAAGCTTTGCTAAAGTCCAAGTACACTACATCTAGCGCCCCTCCCATATCCAACTGTTTGATTTCTTTGACTGAATGACCAATCAGATAATTTGGAAGACTGGGCGTCCAAATGGCAGATGAAATTTAATGTGGACAAATGCAAAGTAATGCACATTGGGAAGAATAACCTGAATCACAGTTACTGGATATAGGGTCCACCTTGGGGGTTAGCGCCATAGAAAAGGATCTGGGTATCATTGTAGACAATACGATGAAACCTTCCACCCAATGCACTGTGGCAGCCAAAAAAGCAAACAGAATGCTGGCAATTTATTAAAAAAGGGATAGTTAACAAGACTAAGAATATCATAATGCCCCTGTATCGCTCCATGGTGCAACCTCATTTGGAGTATTGCGTTCATTTCTGGTCTCTTTATCTCAAGAAAGATATAGTGGCGCTAGAAAAAGTTGAAAAAAAAGCGACCAAGATGGTAAAGGGAATGGAACTCCTCTCATATGAGGAAAGACTAAAACGGTTGTGGCTCCTCAGCTTGGAAAAGAAATGGCTGAGGAGAGATATGATTGAAGTCTACAAAATCCTGAGTGGAATAGAATGGGTACAAGTGGATCGATTTTTCACTCCATCAAAAATTACAAAGACTAGGGGACACTCAATGAAGTTAAAACCAATAGGATGAAATTTTTTTTCACTCAGAGAATAGTTAAGCTCTGGAAAGCGTTGCCAGAGGATGTAGTAAGAGCGGATAGCGTAGCTGGTTTTAAGAAAGGTTTGGACAAGTTCCTGGAGGAAAAGTCCATAGTTTGTTATTGAGAAAGACATGGGGGAAGCCACTGCTTGCCCTGTATTGGTAGCATGGAATATTGCTACACCTTGGGTTTTGGCCAGGTACTAGTGATCTGGATTTGCTACCGTGAGAACGGGCTACTAGGCTTGATGGACCATTGGTCTGACCCAGTAAGGCTATTCTTATGTTCTTATCTGACGAGACTTGCCTCTCGTAAAACCATGCTGCCTCAGGTCCTGCAGTCCATTAGATTCTAGAAATCTAGAATTATATTGCTAGTTATTCTCATCTCTAGATCATTGATAAATATGTTAAGTAGCGGTCCCAGCACAGACCCCTATAGAACCCCACTATTTACCCTTCTACATTGAGAATACTGACCATTTAAACCTACTCTTTGTTTTCTATCTTTTAACCAGTTTTTAATCTATAATAGGACATTACCTCCTATCCCATGACTTCCTGATTTCCTCAGGAACTTTTCATGAGGTACTTTGTCAAATGCCTTTTGAAAATCCAGATACACAATCCTCCATTGCCCCCTGCTTTGCTGATTAACATTAGTCTCTGGAGTCAAATGCTGCTGATGACAAGGAAGGAAAAATTGTCTTATCTGATCATTTTCTTTCTTTTAATCTTGGCTTATGAATCTAGAACCTCACCCTATTCTTTTTCAGTGTGATTTTCTGTTCATGTTACTGTTGAATGTTTTCATTGTCCTGGCTTTGAAAAGTTGTCTATCCTTTGAAAAAGTTGTTAATGTGTGGATTAATCCCTTCTGCTTTGTTATGAGAAATACTAACTGACTAGAAGCCTCACTGTCCTAGAGCGCTAAACTGAACCCAATCTTATATCTTCATCTGCTGGATTCATATGCTGTGACTAAAGGAAAGAAAATTATCAGGTAAAACACAATCTTTCCTTTTACCCTTTGTCTACCCATTGTTACCCTTCCCAGCCCATTTTCTCCCTCTCTCTACATTTTCTCTTCCCAGTAAATCATAAGTGTCCACTTTGCGCTGTACCTTCTACCCAACAGCTGTTCCTGTATTGCCATTCTCCCCCACCCCTAGTTGTTGAGCCTGTTGCCACTTCCTCCCTGGAAACCAAATAATAAAGGGCATATTCTATAGTCCCATCTTCCCTCATTTTCCCAGTCCTCCTCTAGAACTCACACATTAAAATTATTCTAATCTCAGACCCATGCTCTTTCCTCCATGCATCTCCTCTCCACCTCTTGCCTAAAAATGGCTATCTCTTCTCCTCCAACCAGCACTTGCTCTCTCTCACTCTCCCTTTCAGCATGCTCTCTTTTCCTCCTCTTTCCTGTATTTACGTTATCATGTCCTCTCTTCCTGTTAAGTAACTGCTCTCTACTCTTTAGCATCTCTGTCTCACTTTCCTCCCCCTCCTGTCTTCTCGCTCTCTCACTCTCCTTCCCCATAGCCCTTGCAGTCAGCACTGATGCAGGCTGGGTCTGCAATAATGAACGTACAGCAGGGAGAGCCTCAATCACAGAGCATAAACACTGAAGATGGTACTGTGTTCCCGCTTCCTCATTTGATCTTAACTTCCTCTTACTAATGGAGAGCTTGTATACAAGGAGTGGATGGGGGTGGGGATGTAACACTACTTTCAATGCATCCTTCCTCTCAGTCCCGACCTCTGCCTCTAGCTGCAAGTTGTTCACTGCTGGATCCTGACTGTTCCAGTCTGCGCCTTTGTTCCCCCCCTCCCCTCCGCAGATCACTACACCTACTTTACTCTCCTCTCCCCTCCCCTTCTCCAGTCCACCGTAAAGACAGTGGAAGAAAAGAAAAGTAGTTGTGTATTAAGTAACAATCTTCTCTTTTGTCACTCGGTGCTGAAAATAAAATTTGAACAGCGTGATTCTAATTTTATTTTCAGCAACAAGTGACAGAAGAGGAGACTAATGCCTCACACGCAGCTACTCTTTTCTTCCACTGTCTATAGAGTGAACTGGGCCTTGGGGAAGGGGGTAGGAGAGAGAGATGTATGCCTGTGTGTGCACGCACACATATCAGAGGTTACATGTTGGGAGGTAAGAGACAGAAGTGAAAAGCCTGCTATTCTTTGTGTAATGCTGACTGAGCTGCACACTGCCCTGTCGGCTGAATATCTAGCATGGACTTTATAAGTGAATTTTAACCACCACTTTGGATACTACTACTAATGGAGATAAGTACTTGAAATCTTTTGATACTAATCTCAATTTACTGTGAACTATTGTCACGGATATTGATTTTTAGACCCACTTATTAGTGGACTTCACTGCACTAGGGGTTAGAATTCCTTTTTGATTCAGTTTATTGAATTTTTGCGTTATACCACAGAGTTAAGCCCTACCCTTTATTGGGATCACTTTGCTGGGACTTCATTTACAACACTTCATTTATCTAGGTCCAGGGATGTCTTATGCTTAATCTACCCTGTTGGGTTTCCAAGCTTACAACTCACCTATGAAAAACTTTTGCTGAGCTGTACATAATGGTTCATAGTCTAAAACGCGCGAGGACAAAGGCGCGCTGACAACCGAGCGCAGACAACTGAGCGCAGGACTTCATCGCGCTGAAGAAAATTTTAAAGGGCTCCGACAGGGAGTATTTTAAAGGGCTCCGACAGGGAGTGTTGGTGGGGAACCCCCCACTTTACTTAATAGAGATCGCGCTGGCGTTGTGGGGGATTTGGGGGGTTGTAACCCCCCTCATTATACTGCAAACTTAACTTTTTCCCTGTTTTTTAGGGAAAAAGTTAAGTTTTCAGTATAATGTGGGGGGTTACACCCACCACACCCCCCAACATGGCAGCGTGAGGCAGCGCGATCCCTATTAAGTAGAGTGGGGGGTTTCCCCCCACACCTCCCGTCAGAGCCCTTTAAAATACAGGTTTTCTTTGGCACGATTAAGCTCTGCACTCAGTTGTCCGCGCTCGGTTGTCGGCGCGCATTTGTCCTCGCGCGCTTTTGATCCGTCACCGTATATAACTGAGGACCAAATATAATGTTAACTTGAAGTGCTGATATGCAGTCTCCTTATTTTTCCAACATCTCAAACTAAGTGTGGCTTTTGGACTTCCCTGTGGCATGTGAAAGATCTTTTTTGTCTTCCACATTTTCTATTCTTTCATTCATTTTTGGGTTCTTACACTTGAAGACAAAACTTAGATGCCAGGATCAATTATTTTTTCAGTCACCATGGTAACCTGGTGGTTTGTTGATCCCCACCTTATATTCTTTTTCCTACAAACATTGCATTTCTGAACCAGGTCTGAAGACCCATCTGTTAGGGTTTATCTTGGTAATGTTGAGGTAAATCCATCTTTCTGAAGCCTTTAGATCAGGGGTATCAAAGTCCCCCCTCCTCGAGGGCCGCAATCCAGTCGGGTTTTCAGGATTTCCCCAATGAATATGCATGAGATCTATTAGCATACAATGAAAGCAGTGCATGCAAATAGATCTCATGCATATTCATTTGGGAAATCCTGAAAACCCGACTGGATTGTGACCCTCAAGGAGGGACTTTGACACCCCTGCTTTAGATGTTTAATATATAGTATATGGGGCTTGTTGCTCTTGAAACCTTCTAATAAGCTGCTCATTGTGTCTTGAGACCTCAGTGTGGTATGGACCCAGCTGTTGAAAACTCAGGAAATTCTGCAAAGCTGCAGCATGATTAGTATGTTCTGCACATGCATGATAGTCTATATTGAAAAACTCTTTGAGCTTGTTACTCACAGCCATGTGGTAGACGTCCTTGAGTGATGTCATCTAGTTGTGAGGAGGCCTTATATCCTGCTGTGTTTGGTAAACATCTGTTACAAGTAAACAGTGTAGATTTCTTATTCTTATATCCAGTAACTACCGTGTTTCCACGAAAATAAGACCTACTCCGGAAATTTATCCCTAGCATCATTTTCGGGATAGGTCTTAATACAAGCCCTACCCCAAAAATAAGCCCTAGTCCCGGGATTCACCAGCAAATGTTCAAATACCCTCTTTCTCCCCCCCCCCCCCCGGTGCAGCCTCTGCTGATTCGCCATTCTTCCCTTCCCGCCAACCGCAAGTGAGCCCTACCTTGATCCGAAGTAGCATCGGGCCGGCAGCACTCTAAACAGGCTGCCGTAGCAAAGTGAAATCCCCGACGGACAAGGCCAAGCAGTCTGTTTAGAGTGCTGCCGGCCCTACGCTGCTTCGAAGGATGGCGGGTCAGCAAGGGTTCTGCTGCACAAGGGATGGGAGGGAGGGATTGATAAAAGCTGGGCAAGGCTGTACGAGGGACGAGAGGGAGGGCAGGATAGAAGCTGGGCAAACTTCTGCTGCACAGGAGGATGGAAGAGAGGGGAGGAAAGATGCTGCACATGTGGGGGAGAGAAAAGAAAGAGGAAGAATTGGGGTGAAGGAGAGGAAGGAAGAGATGATCATGTGCATATTCTGAAAATAAGACCTAGTGCCTTTTTTGGGCCCCAAATGAATATAAGACACTCTTATTTTCGGGGCAACACGGTACTACTGTAGTGTATTAATTTTCATTATTGAACAAATGTATAACTTTGTTTGGTAGGAAAAATTGGGCCACCAGAACTGAAAGTCACAAGGGATGATCCAGAGATCATTGTTGAAGTTTGGCATCCTATCACTCCTTATCAAAGGGAAGATCCAACAAGTGGTTTGAAAACTGTACGAGACATTTATGATGATTTCACCTACACCGTTTTAGAGAGGAAGAGTGGAAATCAGGTTTGTCGTGTTAACAATTGCTGATGCTGAATGTGTTAGGAGATTTGAAAAATGCTTTTATTTGATAAAGGTCAGAATTTTTTTTTTTAATTCTGTGCATAGTTTTTCCAATGATTCTTAAGAAATAATGGAACTTATGGCTTATAGTTTTTCTTTCAGGAGCTGATTAATATAATATAGTGATTGACATCCTATTACATAAAAATAAACTTTCTAACCCATTTACTATTTCAAAACTTATGAGCAGAAAGATATTTTAATGAGTAGAGCAATAATGACGTAACAATTTTATATTATGCATCCAGTGGCAAATAGTAGAGCCCTAACAGTTGGTCAATAGACAAACACAGCAGTGAACATTTGTTTTATTTTAAAAAACTGAATGCTGCATTTAAAAATACATCCACTACTGCTATACAACCTCTGGTAAATACACAGTCAAGTCACATTATTATGACTACCTGCTAATATCCAAAATAACCGCTGCTGGCAGCATGGATGGCAGCCAGATGCCATGGGAGTGACTCGGTAAGATTTTGAATGTTTGCTAGAGATATCTGGAGCCATGCAGACTGCAGTGCTTCTGACAGTTGCTGACAGGTGCGTGGTGGTGGATCCAGCCATCAAACATGTTGATCGAGGTGGTCCCAAATGTGCTCATTTGGGATAAGGTCTGGGGAATTTGTTGGAAGTCCTGGTAGTGCTCTGTGAACCACTTGTGAACAATTCTAGTGGTATGATATGTCACATTGTCTAATCTAATCTAAACCTTAGGTTTGTATACCGCATCATCTCTATATTCGTAAAGCTCGACACGGTTAACAAGAGTTAGGGTCCTGTTGAAAGATCCCATCGGCCATAGGGAAGACTGTCAACATGTAAAGGTGTACTTGATCGGCAAGCATGGAGAGATACTCATATTGGTTGAGAGTGCCTTCCAGAGGTATTAAGGGACCCAGACCATACCAAGAAAACATTCCCCAGACCATAATGCTGCCACTACCAGCTTGTGTACATCCAACAATGGTTGCCGTGTATTTCTTCTCTGCAAGATCACACTTGATACGCCAACGTCCATCCATTCGATGGAACTCAAAACGTGACTCATCGGAGAAGGCAACTCTTTGCCAGTTGGTGCAAGTCCAATGCTGGTACTCCTGTGCAAGTCCAATGTCGGTATTCCTGTGCAAATTGCAGCCATTTTTATGTGGTGAACCCTCGTGAGCATGGGTGCAGTCACCAGCCCTCTGCTCTGACGTGCTATTCGCAACAGGATTCACTGCACAGTCATTTTGGACACACATCTGGAAGCCCCCTGGTTCATTTGGATAGTGTTTTGCTCCACGGTGGCGTGCTAATCGGCCTGCACCAACCTGCACAGCCAACATTCACCTCTCACATCGATGGCTCGTGCTATTTCACAGTTACCATGTTGGGTCGTCGAAACGGTTCCATTCATTCACTGATGGTCCATTTTAACCAGAGCAGCCCTTGAAAGGTTCACAAACTACCATTTCTGAAATGCTGCCACCCTTGGCCCAGTTGTTGATGATCTTTTTTCAATGTCTGATAAATCGCTCTTTTTTTCCCCTTGACAGCCCCTGATGACATCCCACCTTATATATCCATAAAGTCTTCATATGACAGTTGCATTCATTCATTGGCTGTGTCCCTGAAGTCAGAGGTAGGCGTGGGTCATAATAGTGTGACTTGACCATGTATAAAATTGCTCCAGCAGCGGTCATCTTGGATTTTCCCGATTTTGAATTAAAAGCTTTTATCTGCCTCAAAACACCTCATTTTTGCAAGAAAACAGGTGGGATGGACTTCTCATGTTGGAATACTTCGGGTTCATAACCTGTTTGTGGCGAATGGTTATTGGACGAGCAGTCGTGTTCCAGGTGGCACGTGAGGAAGGAGGTAACGACTTTACACTTCCCCCTCCGTATTCACGGGGGTTTGGGACAGAGCTGGCCCGCAAATATTTAAAAAAACCGCAAATAATATTCGGGCCGGTTCTGCCCCTAACCCCCGCTTTCCCTGGCTATTTTAAGCCCTGAAAAGCCCCCCCTTAAGCCTTACCTGGCGGGTTTTTGGGGCAGGAGCGATCTTCCTACGCTCCTGCCTGTGCAGATCGCTCACAGGAAATGGCTGTCTTGAGCTCCCATAGTCTCTTGAGCCTTTTCCTGTGAGCAATCTGCATGGGGCAGGAGTGTGAGAAGATTGCTCCTGTCCCGAAAACCCACTATACCACCAGGAAAGGCTTAAGGTGGGGCTTAACAGGGCTTAAAATAGCCTGAAAAATGAAAATGTATTTTTTGATCTAAAACCCCAAATAAGCGAATCCGTAGATACGGAATTCGCAAATATGTAGGGGGAAGTGTAGTCCCCTCTGCCTCTTTGAGGTGTTTTGGTACTCAGGTCATCAATGGACTGTCTAAATTAGGAACGGGGCAGTGCCAGTGCATCCCAAGTGAAACGCAGCTGCAATTTAGTGCCAAAATCCTAGAAAATCCCCAAGAACTCTAAACAAGGTCTAGAAGGGATTTCTGCCCCTCAGGTCATTTTAGGCTTATTTGGCTCACAAAATTCACTGAAGCTGCCTTCTGTGGTGGCCCTATTAGTGCCAAGTTCCACTCCCCTCCCTCAAGAGCGCAGGTCCCCAACACCAGAGACATGCTTAAGCGGGCGACAGTCCACTTGAGGAAGAATCGGATGATCCAAATGATGATCTTTTGTCTGTACTTTCTCTGACAGGCATTGCCACAGTGGGGAATGTAGCTGCTATTTAAGAAGATGTTAAAGATAACTTTATCGAGGTTTTTTATTGAATAATTATTTAAATTAGAGAATTTTTTTTCAGATGTATGTAAATTATTTGATTTGTACTGTTTTGAAGATTGTGTACGTGTTTTGTGAACCACTTAGGTTTAAGCAGGCAACAAATTTTTTAAATAAAATAAATCTGCAGAACACAAAACTGGGGGACGCTCTGGATCTTGGGGAAGACCCTACTGTACGGAGACTATTCAAGCCTTCAGCACTGATAGGGATCATTTTGGAATCCCTTCAGCAGTTGAAATTTGAGACTCCTCAGTTCTTGACAGCACAGTTTGAGTAGCACACAACCGCAGTCTTCCTGTTTTCTTGACCATCCGGACCTTGTGCAGATGTTCTCAGATCACTGGGAGGTACCTGCAGGTCCTCCAAGAATAGCAAAGGCTATGTCTAAGCTCTATCCAATGGTGGATACTTTTAATCATCATTTTGTTTCCTCAGGTAGATTCTTTGATTTTTTTTATTTTTTTTATTTATTCAATTTTCTATACCGTTCTCCCAGGGGAGCTCAGAACAGTTTACATGCATTTATTCAGGTACTCAAGCAGTTTTCCCTCTCTGTCCCGGCGAGCTCACAATCTATCTAATGTACCTGGGGCAATGGGAGGATTAAGTGACTTGCCCAGGGTCACAAGGAGCAGAGTGGGTTTGAACCCACAACCTCAGGGTGCTGAGGCTGTAGCTTTAACCACTGCGCCAGGTTACTAAGCACAGTCTCTTTCCAGTGAAGGTGGTGAGGTGTTAGACTGCAGAATTGATTTTGTGCTCAAAAGGCTTTTTGATTCTGCAGCCTTAGGTTTGAGAGCAGCTGCAGCAGCATCCTTTGTCACCAGAGCCTGTTGTACCAGTCTGTGTCATGATCCAGACACTATTGTGGATAATTGATCTCCCATTTTTGATCGCTGGAGTGAATTAAGTGGCAGATGCCCTGTATGACCTGTTCAGAGTGGTGAGCAAGCTCTCAGCTTACTCGTATCTCCGCATTCTGGATGCTGTGGATTAGACAGAGGTCTGGTGATTCTTTGTCCAAGGCGACCCTCAATGAACTGCCATTTAAGGGACAGTTATTGTTCGGAAATGGTCAGGATAACCTTATGGCTAGTATGCAGGACCACAAACCCAAGTCCTTGCTGAACAGCAGGCCTTGATATTCCATGGGGCCGGGGCATTACAGCTTTTGTTCCTCTGGATGATATAGTTAATATTCCAGAGATCTCTTGGGTCAAAGATCTTATCGGACCACCAAACAAAGGTTTGGTGGTGCCAGGCGCCCGCAACCTTTGGCAATGCGTTCTACTTCTGCCCCAAAGAAGCTGTTATGACAACAGGTCCTCAGCCAACTCTCCTCGGATTGGGGGAGGCCCTCAGCATGCCTAGAAGAGTGGGCAGACATCACCACTGATTACTGGGTGCTGGACATTCTAAGAGACGACTACAAACTCAAGTTTTATTGTCCCTTTCCGGAGCTTTTTCTGGACTCGCCAGCTGGGAAACCTGACAGAGGTGAAGGTTAAGAGCCACTGTTCAAAGATTACTGAATATAGCAGCTATAGAGGTTCCAGAGTCCAACTTGGGCTCCGTCAGATACTCGATATACTAAAGAGAGGCTCTAACAACTGGAGATCAATTCTGGATCTCACAGCGGTCCATGCAGAACTCAAGATTCCTCGGCTTCGAATGGAAATGATGAGGTTGGTGATTACCTGCATGTAAACCATGTAAGTTATAAATGGTATATAAATACTAAAAATAAATAAATACCTTATTCGCTCAGGGGAAATTTCTGGCTTCTCTGGATTTGACAGAGGCCTACCTTCATATTCCCATCTTCCTGGAACACAGAAGGTACTTTGAGATTCCATGTCTTGCAACAGCACTTCCAGTTCACAACCTTGCCATTCGGGCTGGTGACAGCATCTCAGACTTTTACCAAAGTGAAGGTAGTTGTAGCAGCATACTTATGCAGACTCAGTATATGAGTACAGCTGTATCTGGACGATTGGCTCATCAGAGCCCTGTCTGAGTCATTCTCCTAATTGTCCAGCTGCTGCAGAAATTAGTCTGAGTGATCAACTGTCGGAAGAGTCACCTCATTCCAACACAAAACCTAGAATACTTAGGAGTCTGGTTCACCAAGAGAGTGAACAGGGTATGTGTTCTGCAATCCCGCAAAGACAAGCTTCTCCATTTGATGTGTTCTCCTGAACACACACACCCTGATAGCCTGACAATACTTGCAGGTTCTGGGGTCAGTAGTCACAACCATGGATGTTCCCTGTCAAGAGCCCACTTACGACTGCTTCAGGTAGCATTCATCTTCCGTTGGAGTTCGTAAAGGAAACCACTACATCTGTGGCTCCTCTGGATGGCAGAGGCTCATTGCAGTCTAGCCTAGTGGTTGAATCCTCTGTCTTTCCAGAGGAGTTCCCCTCCAGATCTCCACCTGGGTGATCTTGATGACAGACACCAGCCTTTACGGATGCGCGTACTGTCCATTTCGGGAACACTGGTCTCCTTCCAAGAAAAAGTTGTCGATCCAGCTTGCTCTTCTGCATTTCGAGAGAGCACTCCAGAACAAGTCGGTTCGGGTCTCAGAAAATGTCTTGGCAGTAGACTGTCAATCACCAAGGGGGCACCAGAAGTACATCTCTGCTTCAGGAGGCTCAAATGCTCTTTCACTGGGTGGAATGCCATCTTCTAGTGCTTTCGATGGTGCATTTTTTATGGAGAAAGATTAATTCAAACGATCCAGTGCATACTTACTAACTTTTATTTAATCACCATCTTTTTTTTTTTCATATATACCGTATTTTCGCGGATATAACGCGCACCCGTGTAAAACGCGCACACGGGTATAGCGCGCAGAAATCACGATGATATGTACAAAAACTTTTGTATACCGCGCTCACGGGTATACCGCGCATGATGCCCGACGCTCCTTTCGCCCGCCCTGACTTTCCGTGCGCTGTCCCGACTCTCCGTTCACCCCCCCTGACTTCCGTGCACTGCCCTGACTTTCCGTGCGCTGTCCCGACTCTCCGTTCACCCCCCCCTGACTTCCGTGCACTGCCCTGACTTTCCGTGCGCTGTCCCGACTCTCCGTTCACCCCCCCTGACTTTCCGTGCACTGTCCCCCCTTGAAGTCCTGTCCCCCCTTGAAGGTCTGTCCCCATCCTGAAAGCCTGATGCCCCCCCGACGTCCGATACATCCCCCCCCCGGCAGGACCACTCGCACCCCCACCCCGAAGGACCGCCGACTCCCCAACAATATCGGGCCAGGAGGGAGCCCAAACCCTCCTGGCCACGGCGACCCCCTAACCCCACCCCGCACTACATTACGGGCAGGAGGGATCCCAGGCCCTCCTGCCCTCGATGCAAACCCCCTCCCCCCAACGACCGCCCCCCCCCAAGAACCTCCGCCCGTCACCCAGCCGACCCGCGACCCCCTTGCCGACCCCCACGACACCCCCACCCGCCTTCCCCGTACCTTTGTGTAGTTGGGCCAGAAGGGAGCCCAAACCCTCCTGGCCACGGCGACCCCCTAACCCCACCCCGCACTACATTACGGGCAGGAGGGATCCCAGGCCCTCCTGCCCTCGACGCAAACCCCCCTCCCCCCCCAACGACCGCCCCCCCCACGAACCCCCGCCCGCCCCCCCAGCCGACCCGCGCCCCCCCTGGCCGACCCCCACGACCCCCCCACCCCCCTTCCCCGTACCTTTGGTAGTTGGCCGGACAGACGGGAGCCAAACCCGCCTGTCCGGCAGGCAGCCAACGAAGGAATGAGGCCGGATTGGCCCATCCGTCCTAAAGCTCCGCCTACTGGTGGGGCCTAAGGCGCGTGGGCCAATCAGAATAGGCCCTGGAGCCTTAGGTCCCACCTGGGGGCGCGGCCTGAGGCACATGGTCGGGTTGGGCCCATGTGCCTCAGGCCGCGCCCCCAGGTGGGACCTAAGGCTCCAAGGCCTATTCTGATTGGCCCACGCACCTTAGGCCCCACCAGTAGGCGGAGCTTTAGGACGGATGGGCCAATCCGGCCTCATTCCTTCGTTGGCTGCCTGCCGGACAGGCGGGGTTTGGCTCCCGTCTGTCCGGCCAACTACCAAAGGTACGGGGAAGGGGGGTGGGGGGGTCGTGGGGGTCGGCCAGGGGGGTCGCGGGTCGGCTGGGGGGGCGGTCGGAGGTTCTTGGGGGGGGGCGGTCATTGGGGGGGGAGGGGGGTTTGCGTCGAGGGCAGGAGGGCCTGGGATCCCTCCTGCCCGTAATGTAGTGCGGGGTGGGGTTAGGGGGTCGCCGTGGCCAGGAGGGTTTGGGCTCCCTTCTGGCCCGATATTGTCGGGAAGTCGGCGGTCCTTCGGGGTGGGGGTGCGAGTGGTCCTGCCGGGGGGGGGGGGGGGATGTATCGGACGTCGGGGAGTCGGCCGGGCAAGAGGGCTTGGGCTCCCTCTTGCTCCGATCGTGGGTGCGGGTGGGAGTGCGTGCGAGCGGTCGTTCGGGGTGGGGGTGCGAGCGGTCCTGCTGGGGGGGTGAATCGGGCGTCGGGCGGGGTGGGAACTATGTTTAAAAACTTTTGTATACCGCGCTCACGCATATAACGCGCGAGGGGTATGCGCGGTACGTAAAAACGCGTATAACGCGCGCGTTATATCCGCGAAAATACGGTAGTTCATACAGTCCAACATTTGATGCTATATGACAGAACAGTAGAACGTGTCATTTTTTTTACCTAATATTTTGTTTAATTCCTTTTTTAATTAATGCTTTCTTAAGAACATAAGAATTGCCGCTGCTGGGTCAGACCAGACCAGTGGCTCACATGGCGGCCCTCCAGTCAACGACCAGCGCCCTGAGAGTAGCCCTACCTGTGTGTGTTCCAGTTAAGCAGGAACTTGTCTAACTTTGTCTTGAATCCCTAGAGGGTGTTTTCTCCTATGACAGATTCCAGAAGAGCGTTCCAGTTTTCTACCACTCTCTGGGTGAAGAAGAACTTCCTTACATTCGTATGGAATCTATGTAACCCCCCTCCTTTTTCTGTACCAGAGCGCTGAGGATCCTAAACTGTAGTCATTGGTGTCCAAGTGGCTTAGCTCAACACCTGGCCAGAAAAAGAGGAAAGTCAGAATTAAAATGAACACTAGCCACTCTTAACTTGGATTTTAAGAGAACAGGCTAGGATTAAATGTTTTGAAAATCAGATAAAATATACAAAGGTTATAAACACTGTAATGAATAGCCAGACTAGATGCAAGGTGCAAAAACAAATTTATTGCACCGATTCAATAATTTGTCTTTAAAATGGTTAAAAGCAAGTTTAAAAGCAAATAAAATCTTTTAATAAGTTATAAAGTGCTTAACATTATAATTTAATAACATATGCCTAACTGGATCCAGTATTCTAATACTCTAATGTGTTTCAGCATTCACTATTTATCACAGTTACATACTGATGACTGAACAACAGTGCTTCCTTTACAGTACAGAAACCTTTCTTTCTATTTCACAGTTCTCAGGGTCATAAATGCCATTTAAAGTCATAGAGTCTTAACTTCAGGTAGGCAAAGGTTGTTCTTAGTAGAAATTAAAATGACTTCTGTCTTTGGTGAATTTTACTTATCTTTGTTCTTCATTCTTCAATCTTCAGGCCTCTTTCCTTCATCTGTTCTTCTCCCTACACCTCTCTAAGTCAAATAAAAATAAGAGTAAAAATTACCCTCACTCCCTATATGTAAATATCTTAAGTTTGCCTGTCAGCTCAGGATACCTAAGAACTGTTCCACTAAATAAGTTTAAAAGAAACAAAAATAGTTTCTATAACTAGAATTCTATCTAAACTATTTTTTTATTTTCCTTAAACTAACTATTGTAGCAGACTGAGTTCTCTTCACTTACATTTTTCCATTTTCTTAGGCAGACATTAAAACAACACACAACTTTCTCAAATACCAATTTGCCTTAAATCTGTTCCAAAAATCTGTTAGTCATACACACAATTTTTATTAAAGTTTCATTCATATACCTCACCTTCTATCTCACTTACTCTCATTTACACACAGAACAAAACCAGAACCGTTTTCCCTTCTTCAAAGACAACTCAGTCTGTTTAACTGTCACAAGACAGTTGATGTCCCTGCAGACTTGTGCAGCCAATCAGAAACATTCGTACATTAGCATAGATTCTCAACACATTCTAATCAATATCTTTACTCAAATAGCACTGCATTAGGAAACTACCAACAGCACCTCTGCTGAATGTGGGCTCAACATTCCACAGCACAACACCAGCACAAATACTCCACAGTATCTGACACAACAAATGGACCAGGTATTTAATTTATATTATAACCTTGGTTATATCTATCCCCTTTCAATTTTAGAGAGTTCCCTCTCGTTCTCCCTTTCTTGGAGAGGGTGAATAACCTGTCTTTATCTACTAAGTCTATTCCCTTCAGTACCTTGAAAGATTCGATCATGTCCCCTCTCAATCTCCTCTGTTCGAGGGACAAGAGGCCGAGTTTCACTAATCTTTCACTGTACGGCAACTCCTCCAGCCCCTTAACCATCTTAGTCGCTCTTCTCTGGACCCTTTCGAGTAGTACCGTGTCTTTCTTCATGTACGGCGACCAGTGCTGGACGCAGTACTCCAGGTGAGGGTGCACCATGGCCCAGTACAGCGGCATGATAACCTTCTCTGACCTGTTCGTGATCCCCTTCTTTATCATTCCTAGTACATGAAACGGATTAGAACCAGGAATTCTGTTCCTAAAAATCTGCATTACAAGAAAATCGTAACTTTTTTTGATATGATACATTGCTATTCTTTAGCTTCTTATATTCGTATGTTTATGGTTCATTTTTATATGGGATTTTCATATTATGTTTTTACATTTATATTTGTTTGTTAAATCCATCATATCATGTTTGTTCGGTATTATTGATGTCTCATACTATTTTGTCATGCTGAAAATTTTCATCTTTTTCATGTATTATTTTAATGTTTATGCATTTTATCATTATTTTAGTTCTTTGTTATCCCCTGAGGAAGGCGGCGTAGTCGCCGAAACACGGAGACTTAATCTGTACTGCATGTGAAGAACTTGTTTTTACATTTTGCAATTTTAACTTCAATAAAGCATATGTAACTTAAGGTTGGTTTAAGACATCTCCTGTGCCTCTTCCTTTTGTTCTACATTTTAAATAGACATGGCTGCTGAGCCAATTGCGGCAAGGGAATCTCCCTGCCATGATCAGTTTAGAGCAGTGGTCTCAAACTCAAACCCTTTGCAGGGCCACATTTTGGATTTGTAGTTATTTGGAGAGCCTCAAGAAAAAAGAGCTAATGTCTTATTAAAGAAATGACAATTTTGCATGAGGTAAAACTCTTTATAGTTTTTAAATCTTTCCTTTTGGCTAAGTCTTAATAATAATATTGTCATTTATAGCTAAAGAGACATATGATCAAGAAACTGTTTTATTTTACTTTTGTGATTATGATAAACATACTGAGAGCCTCAAAATAGAACCTGGTGGGCCGCATGTGGCCCCCGGGCCGTGTGTTTGAGACCACTGGTTTAGAGGATACAGCAGGAACCTGTCCACCTGTGAAGTCGGCCAGCAGGAGGGTTGCCCACTCGCTCCTGCTGCTGGCCCCCATCATCCCCTGAACTCCACCAAACACTCCCTGACTCCACCCCGGACACCCCAACATTCCCCTGCCACTCTCCAACTCGACCTGGACAACTCGACATCCGTAAGATCCACATGCCACTCCACAACACCCCCAAGATCCCCCTGCCACCCCCACCCCCTGAATGCCCTGTACCTTTATCTGATGGCCTGCAAGAGGGATGCCCACACCCTCCCTCGAGGAGCCTTAGGGATCTGAGCCAATCAGGAACTTAGGCCCATCCCAAATGCATCCCAGAATGCACTGGGTAGGGGAAGGCCTGTCATTTTGTAGTGGAGGGCCTACCGGCGGTAGGGTGTGAGCATCCCTCTTGTAGGCCATCAGATAAAGGCACATGGAGGGCATTCAGGGGTGGCAGGGGAATCTTGGGGGTGTCGGGGAGTTGTCCAGGTAGAGTCAGTGGCAGGGGAATGTTGGGGTTTCGGGTGGAGTCAGGAAGTGTTTGGTGGGGTTCGGGGGATGATGAAGCCAGCGGCAGGAGGGAGTGGGCATCCCTGCTTGGCGAGTAGCGGCAGGAGGAAATGGGCACTCCTCCTGTCACACACTGTGTCGGGAGGGTTCGCCATTGCAGCAAGACGAATTGGGCATTCCTCCTGCTGCGGACATTTGAGGTGGGAGCCTTTGGGGGTTCTGGCAGGAGGGAGTGGGTATCCCTTCTGCTGGCTGACTTCGTGGGTGGCTGCTAAACTGACTGCAACAGGGAGATTCCATTGCCACGATGCTCTAACCGGCGCCTGTGACATGGACACCGGTTAGAGAATTGCGATTCTATATAGGACGATTCTCAAAAGCCCTTTAGGCGGCTGCTGAGATCGGGTGTACTATACAGCAGTGGTCCCCAACCCTGTCCTGGAGGACCACCAGGCCAGTCGGATTTTTGGGATAGCCCTAATGAATATGCATGGGGCAGATTTGCAAGCTTGTCACCTCCATTGTATGCAAATCTCTCTCATGCATATTCATTAGGGCTATCCCAAAAACCTGACTGACCTGGTGGTCCTCTAGGACAGGGTTGGGGACCACTGCTATAAGGAATCGGGCCGGTACCCCCTCTTTTACTAAGGTGAGCTATGCTTCTTAGCACGCATTAAATGCTAACGCGTGCTAAATGCATATTATTCTATGGACGTATTAGCGGTTAGCGCACGCATTCATTTTAGCATGCGCTAAATGCACGCTAAAACGCTTAGCGCATCTTTGGCAAAGAGGGCCTTAGTGTATACAGAGGACTTGAAATATATTGCTTGAAGGCTATGATATATCAGAGTTATATAGATTGTTGTCTTTATACAAAATATTTTCTTGGAGGGAACTATTTCCAAAATGTCAAAGACTCCTTCCTCAGGAAATACAATTCTGTCCCTCCTTACTCCAATCAAAGAATTTATTAAACTTGAAACCACCACTTCATTGTCCATCTGAACAGGTTTTTTTCTTTCCTGACAAGACTTGACCTTTTCATCCCCCTCCACTGTGTACTTTACTATATTTCAGCTGCCATGACTGTAAACCAAATGTATTTGGATACACCTGTAACAAATGTATTGCACTCTTTCCCCCCTGTTCCAACTAGTGAAATTCAAACTCTGGAGGTGGAAAGGAGTTCATTGAGTAGGGTAGGGTAGAACAAAAAACAAACATAGGGAGTAATTTTAGAATCATTTATCACTTTTCTTTATTTAAAGGCTCCGTAGCTACTTCAGGCTTAACTCACACCAATCAGAATATTCTTTTTAATAGTGGTGGAAATGTTGTCATTTTGCCTGTATCTTTTGAAAATGCCTTAGGCGGAACCATACTCCTGAGCAATTGTGTTTTCCCTCTCCCCCAAAACTTTTTTTTACAGTTTGGTGCCATCCTAATTAGAGTGAAGCCCATGCTTTTTAAAATAAACTCCCCTGTTGCTTGGTTCCTAGAAAATCTAAAGTTCGCTCCCTGTAGCTTTATCTCACCTTCATATTGAAACTATGGGAATCTGCCTGGGTTTGAAGACCTAAGTTTGTCTTCTAGAACCTCCATTACACGTCATCCTGTGTTGGTATCTATACCCACATGTACTATAACTGACTTTTCCCCAGTACCATCTAAAAACATAAGGATGACGTGGGCTATGGGTTTTTTTTGTTTGTTTGTTTGTTTGGTTGTTTGTTTGTTTTTTTGTTCTTATCTCAATTTGGGAAAACTGAAAACTACACAATAAAACAGCAGCTTTCCTTCTTAAAAGGAGTCATAACTGATGACATTGTGTTTTTTGAGTTAATGCAAAGAGAGTAAGTTAGTGATCTACTTTGAACCGAAAGGTAATGGCGGAATAGAAATCTGTAATGTAATGTAATGTACTGTTCCATTATGGTAGATTTTAAATAGAATAGTTCTAAATCATTTCATTTTTGTTACAGTATAAACCAGAGGAATGTGATGAGCAAAAATGCATCATAAAAATTCCACATCGTTCCAATGATGATTTATATCTGTCCGCTGAAGGAAAATCAGACAATTGGGCTATATTGGGTGAAAAATCGGAAGAAAAAATCTTTAATGTCACTTTTAAAGAACCAGAAAATGGTAAATATTTTTTTTTTTTAGTAATAAGTTTTATGCCATTTAAACATTTTGTTTTTTTTATTTCTTTTCTTTCCTTATCAATTTTATTTGAATTGTAAGTGATACTTTTTTTATAGGATAAACTATATACCTTTTTTTCTTTTAACATTCATTTATACATTTTTCAATATGTATACAAAAGAATAAGCATAAAAGAAACATCAACAAATGGAAGTGTCTGCATTTGTTGATTATGCTAAAATTGAGAGCAATATGTATCTAAAATACTCCAACCTTTAGTAAATGAAGATAAATGATTACATTTTAGTGCTCTAATTTCTTCATATTTTCTGTAGGCACATAAAGTATTCCGCCATTCATTATATGAAACTTTTAAATTATTTTTCCACTAAAAACAATAATATGTAAGGCTAAAGCCATCATATTGTCTTTTTGGGATGAGCATTCAGTAATCTCTGCTGGACATTTGTAAAACTGCAGCAGAGTCCTCCCTTCATACCATTGCTAGGTATTATAGTTTAGGTGTTGCAGTTAAAGGGGAAACTGTCTTTGGTGCTTCACTGATTAGAGCAGGAGCTTCAGCTTCTTACTTCCCATCTTGAGGACTACGTTTTTACATTCCTGGAGTGGTGTGATGCTAAGGAAAGAAAAATTAGATCATGCCTGTTAATTTTCTTTCCTTTAGATTAGTGGGCTCAAACTCAAACCCTTTGTAGGGCCACGTTTTGAATTTGTAGGTACCTCAGAAAAAATAGTTAGTGTCTTATTAAAGAAATGACAATTTTGCATAAGGTAAAATTCTTTATAGTTTATAAATCTTTCTTTATGGCTAAGGCCTAGATTCACTAAACCTCCAAACCGTGTGCGATCCGTTTCCGTTTGAATGCCGGCCGACAAATTCACTAAAAGCCTGCATGCAAAAGGAGATGATCGTTAACATGCCCCCCTATCTACAGCCAGGATCACTAGAGAGTGATCCCTGCTCATGCGCACACTCTGACAGTAGTGACAGGAGAAGCAGCCTCCTGTCGCTGCTGTCAGGGCTCAGCCCCAATCTCTCTTGCCTGCCCTGACTCTCCTGCTCTCTGCAGTGCAAGTCCATGGTTTTAAAGTGGGCCTGCACTGCGGGGAAAGGTGGCAGAGAGCAGGAGAGTCCAGCGAGCAGGCAAGAGAGATCGGGGCACAGCAGGGCAGGCAGGAGAACCTAAATTAGCCCCACCCACTGACCTGACACACCGGCCCTACCTGACACCCCCACAGGCCCCGATCTCTCCTGCCTGCCCTGCTCCGATCTCGCCTTCCCTTCCCACGACCGGCACGGCCCTCGCCCCCCACCTGGCACGGCTCACCCACCTCCAGCACCAAAAAGTTGGGAGCAGGAGGGGTGCTCAGTCTCTCCTGCTCCTAGTGCAATTCAATGTGTTAAGCTGTTTAATTAAACTGATTTTTTAAGGAAGTAACCATGTTAGTCTGGTGTAACAAAACTGATATAGAGCGGTAGCAGCTTGATGATAGACTTACTAGTTTGAGGCATGAACTTTCAAGGACCAGAGTCCACTTCATCTGATGCATGTGACAAAGTGGATTCTGGTCTTCACAAGTTCATGCTTCAATAAAATGGTTAGTCTGTAAGTTTAACCTACCAGTTTTAACAAGTCTTATTTCATTGTATACCATCGGTGTTCAAATTAGCACAATAAGAGTGATAATTAAGACTGTGGTAAATAGCAAAATTTGCTGTATGAGTCATTACACTGCTAGAGCAGATTGCCCTGTTAGGGAATTGAGCATACCTGGGTAGATTGTTGATGTGAGCAAACTGCCCAAAGCCATTGAACTGCACTGGGTGTCAACAGTACATGAGTTATCAATGGCCTAGAAAACATATTAGACATTTAATAAGTGCCAGCATTGAAAATATATGAAATATTTCCCAGAACCCATTATCGGAAAGCTTAATAGGACCAGTGCAAGATCTTAATTGTTAATTTTTAAAATTAAACAACCTTATAGCTGGAGCAAACTTTGATGGCAGCTCCAGAGATTGACAAGTGGGACCAATGACAGGCAGACAGTCTGGGTCCTGTGATAGACAAAGTCAGATCAAGGCTAGAGTGCACTTAAGTAACAACTGCAGTGGCAGCTCTTAAAAGGGGCAGGGATTTTCAGGTCAGCTGTATAGCAATAGCTGTCAGCCCTTGAACCTTCATGCCTTTTAAGACAGCAGACTAAGAAGAGACTTATTGCGGTTCATAGACAACAACGCGGAAGACAAAGGCGCGCGCCGACAACTGAGCGCAAGATGGAGGCACGCGCCGAAGAAAATTACTGTTTTTAGGGGCTCCGACGGGGGGTTTTGTTGGGGAGCACCCCCAGTTTACTTAATACAAATTGCGCCGGCGTTGTGGAGGGTTTGGGGGGTTGTAACCCCCCACATTTTACTGTAAACTTAGCTTTTTCCCTAAAAACAGGGAAAAAGTGAAGTTTTCAGTAAAATGTGGGGGGTTACAACCCCCCAAACCCCCCACAATGCCCCCACAACGCGGCATGATCTGTATTAAGTAAAGTGGGGGACCCCACGCCCCCCCCCCCCTGTCGGAGCCCTAAAAACAGTCATTTTCTTCGGTGCGTGCCTCTGCACTGCGCTCATTTGTCTGCTCGCGCCTTTATCCCGGCGCGCTTTTGACCTGACACCCTTATTGCTACTCTGATTTATTAATTACAGACGTAAGTCATACAACACAGAGCAGTTGTAGCCAGAATTTGATGTTGGGGAGGCAGACATCATAGGTGGGAATGGGATTGGAGAGCAACCAAGGTTAGAAAAGAGACCAGAAACAGGATCCTCACTTCTAGGCCAATGTTTGGCCACAATTTACTCCCGCTTAGTATTACAGCTTAGTGACTCTCAAGATAAATGTCATTCTATGTGCATTGTTGCATATGGGAATATCGTGCATTCCTGGTCACAGCTGTGCAAGGATAATGGGTCTCAAATCAGGTCAATATATTTCTAAAGGGTCAGTACAGGATAAAATAAGCCCTTAACTCTGACTGTTGCAACCAGGAGTCTTCCTGTTGGGGGGAGGAGGGGGAAAGAGGTAGACGCAATCTCTAGTTGCCCCTGTCCCGAGGTATACCTGGATTCTAAATGGTGATCAAGGCCCCATAGTAGTCTCTCAATATTGTGGATGGTCCAAGGCATTTTGATACTTTCTTGGGATGGGTGGGGGAAATGAGGGGACCAGGCTTATTTATCCTGCACTACTTCCTTTAAGTAGCTCCCCAGGAATATCAAAGGTGGTATCTTTTTCCATGAATAATTCAGCTTGCTTGATAAGATTAAAGGGCAAGCATCATTACTCATTTTGTATAATAATGAGCTATGTTGAATGTACAGTAATACATGTTTTGAATATTATTAATCTTAACTTGCATTGCACAAAATGTGTTAAGGGGCAAAATGTACATTAAAAGGAAAAATAGTTGCTTAGCAAAAAGCTTATTCCCTTAACATGCAAGCAACTTCCTGTAAATTATTTCTCACAATAGTTATCAAATTTTCAAAGCCACTGTTAATCTGTTTCTATTTTTGCTTTTCTAGAATTACGCTACAGAATTTATATAATCATTGCCTTCTGCACAGTTACCATTTCATTGGTCATTTTGGCGACTATTGTCTTTGTCAAGTTACTTAAAAAAAAGAATATCCAACTGCCAAAATCCTTGGTAAGTACAAAAAAGTACTATTTATTTTTCAGATTCAGGTCTTCCTTTTAGGGTTATAGTTGGAACTTTCTCCTCTTGTATCTTGTTTCCTTCAATGGGCTTCTGGGATAAATTAGTAGCATAGCAGATGACAAGTCCCATCTAATCTAGCAGAGTAGACAAAATAACTGAGTAGCAGAATATCTCACTACTAGATAAACAAGAAAGATGATATGCTGCAGAAATCATCAGTTTTAAAGATATTTGGTTTTTTAGGCCTGTTTATTTTATTTGATGGTGGGTAATTCCATGTCAACTGGTCCAATTTCAAGGTAGTCCCCAACTTGACCATCTCAGAAATTGATGAAATGTTTTCAGGGGATATGTTGGGACCAAAGTTTTGGGGCATGATCTCAACTAGGGTTAGAGTTAGGGGCCCCTTTATTTGGGCCACTTTTTTGTATCTGAGGATGATAACTAAAAAGCTGTCAACTTTGGATTCAGGTTATGGAAAGAACGGTTGGTCAACCAGGGTGAAAGCTACATTTCTAGGACAATGTTTTAGGCTAAATCCAAACATATCACTCAGAAGAGTGACAGATGCTTTGTTGGATCACTTGAGGTGAACACAAAGTTGGTAAAAATGTTTGTTACAGAATGCACAGAATGTTTGACTAGTCATGCCTCCTAATCTAGAAACATCCCAGGGTTAAGAATTTAGAAAGTGGAAGAGATTACAGCCATGGATGCCCCACACATTTTTAAGCCCACTGTGCTGTTAATTAATGAGATAAAGCTTAATCAAAATTGATGAAAAAAATTTCATGAAAATTTCTAGCTATGTTTGAAGCCAAATATCACAACTGTACATTCTCCAAAACTTTTCTTTTTTGCACCATTAGAGCAATTTTAAAGCTACAAAACTCGCCTAGCTATATGTTAGACCCTCTGTTCCAAATTGAAGAGAATTTCAAAAGTTGCATTGAGCACATTATCAAGCTCTCAGTAACATAAAAATATAGGTTTCTGAATTCTGCTGCTCCTCTTTACAAAACCCTACTTCCTGTTAAGTAACTTCTTCACATTTTGTTTTTTCATCTCTTTGATGCAGATGTTTCAGTAGTCCCTGCTTCATTAAATCAACTTGCATTCTTAAACTTTAGTTTGAAAAGCATATTGGTTTAACATTTGAAAAGCAACTTGTTTAGAACATTAAATAACTTTTCTTTAACTTGTGGAATAGACTTGCCTTTTTTTTTTTTTCTTTGTAGTCTTTCCAGCAGTCCATCTGTCTGAATCTGAGTGCCTCTTTGACAAGGAGAAAAATAATTTTTGGTTTGAAAACATCCAGTTTCAAATTTTATCAAAATCTGATATACCGCCAAATCAGAATACAAGGCGGTTTGCAAAGATAAAATAATCAAAAGGATGAAAGACGAGTAACAATTGGCAATAATAAATCGCAAACATGAATGAAATGATAGGAAAAGGGCAGAACTACAATTTTAAGGAGAAAGGAAGGAGCAGGATAGAACTTAAGGGGAGGGGTGACAAGACAACAGATAATAATGCGAGATAAAAATTCATCTTAAGCGCCCTTAAAAGGATGATTATAATCCAAAGGCATCTTTGAACAAAAATGTTTTACAGTTAGTCTTCTCTTAAGTGGTTCGGTGCAGAGTTCACTGAAAAGATGCTAGATCGCATTGTATTAATATATTTCATTGAGGGAATTGAGAGCAAGTTTTGGGACCCTCCTGTCAGGAAAATAGGCACATGGATTCAGTATCTGAAATGCAGTCAGGCTCAGGAGTTGAATGAAATTTTAGTTTTCTCTGTTTGAGATGGGACAGCAGCTTTTGAGTGCAAAGCTTGAAAGAGAAATCATCAAGCAGAGTTTTAAATACTCAAGGGGCTCCTTTTACAAATCCGCGCTAGATCCTTAACGCACGGAATAGCGCACGCTAGCCGCTACCGCCTCCTTTTGAGGGTGCTGAGGCTGTATCTTTAACCACTGCACCACACTGGGAGAAAGGGAAAAGCAGAACAAAAGTGTGGACACCTAGAGAGATTTTGGCAGAGGAATAACACTATCCATGCAAAAATAATGTGGAAGATGGCAATTAAAAACGTATAAGTTGCATATTACAGAGACTAAAAACAATTATTATGCCGCAGAAATAGGAAAAGGTAAATGCAATCCAAGAAAGCTATTCCAACTTATGCGTAAGTTAATAGATCATCCTCTTCAGGCACGTAAATCTCAACCCTCTGCTCAGAATCTGGCTGATTTATTTTTAAATAAAATTTACAATGTATAAAAGAGTTTGGAAAAATTTCTACCTCCTGATCAATTGGAAGACTGCCAATCAGACTGCTTTAATTTTGACATTAGAACTGATCGATCATGAGGAACATTTAAAACCGAGCTTTAGATATATGTCCTTCATTTCTTTTTTTGCTAAACTTCCTGATGCTATATTAATCCCCTTTTACCAAACAGTGGAAGAGGTTTTTTAGCACCGGCTGGCACGCTGAATTCTTTGCGCTGCTTCGACGGTCATAGAGTTCCTTTGAGCATCGGAACAGCACAAAGCATTCATTGCGCTAGCCAGTGCTAAAAACCTCTTCCGCACTTTTGTAAAAGGGAGGTAAATTAGTTGTTGGCCCTTTTTAATAACCTGTTAACTGAAGGTTCTTTACCTAAAGAACTGGGTAGTATTGTTATTACCATCCAAACATCAAGAAGCTGTGACCCTTTTGTGAAAAATGATGCAGGAAACTTTTTTTTATCCAACTACTTATAGGAGGAAAAGCCTCAGAACTCCATTAGGGAAGGTGCCCTTTTCTAGCTAGAGATGGTAGATAACTTCATCAGCCTTTACTAGCGAAAGGCACATTCCAGGACTTCCAGCTATAATAAAACTGGAGGAAGGAATGGTCTAGTGGTTGGAGCTTCAGCCTCCGCATCCTGAGGTTGTAGGTTCAAACCTTGGGCTGCTTCTTGTGACCCTGGGCAAGTCACTCAGTCCTCCATTGCCCCAGGTGTGTTAGATAGATTGTAAGCTTGAGTGCCTGCTTGTAGACCACTTAGATAACCTTGATAGGCAGTATATATAATAAGAACATAAGAATTGCCGTACTGGGACAGACCAAGGGTCCATAAAGCCCGGTATCCTGTTTCCAACAGTGGCGAACCCAGGTTCCAAGTACCTAGCTAGATCCCAAGTAATAAAACAGATTTTATGCTGCTGCTTATAGCAATAAGCAGTGCCCCAAGCCATCTTAATAATGGCCTACGGACTTGTCTTTTAAAAAAATCATCCAAACCTTTTTAATATTCTGCTAAGCTAACTGGCAACAAATTCCAGAGTTTAATTACGTGTTGTGTAAAGAATATCTACAATAGGAGCGATCATTTATCTTCAAATAAATGTCCTTCAACTATTTTATTGCAGATTATATGATCCCTGGGGTTCATAGACATAATCGCGGAAGACAAAGGTGCGCGCCGACAACTGAGCGCAAGACGGAGGCGCACGCCAAAGAAAATTACTGTTTTTAGGGGCTCCGACGGGGGATTTTGTTGGGGAGACCCCCCCACTTTACTTAATACAAATCGCGGCGGCGTTGGGGGGGGCTTGGGGGGTTGTAGCCCCCCCACATTTTACTGGAAACTTAACTTTTTCCCTAAAAACAGGGAAAAAGTGAAGTTTTCAGTAAAATGGGGGGGGTTACAACCCCCCAAACGCCACCACAATATGGCGCGATCTGTATTAAGTAAAGTGGGGGGGTTCCCCCCACACACACCCCCCGTCGGAGCCCCTAAAAAACAGTAATTTTCTTTGGCGCGCGCCTCCACACTGCGCGCGCCTTTGTCCCGGCGCGCTTTTGACCTGACACCGATCCCTGGTGCAGGCGGCATGTCGAACCTTGGCCAAGTTGGGTCTTTTCTGAATAAGCATTGATTGATAGATGATTTAGGAAGCGGCAACTCTTCTTTCCTTTGACCACTTTCACTGTTTCTGTGCAGTTTTATGTCCTGCCAGCCTGCAGCCTTCTGTGTAGAAACAGCTAGATCATTGTATGCCTGGCACATCATGTAAGATGCTTGTCACCCTCCCGAGGTACACCCAGCCAGTCAGGTTTTCAGGACTACTGAAGAATGGCACGGGGATAAATTTTTCCCCATCCCGTCCCTGCGAGTGTTGTCGCTGTCCCTGTCCCATTCCTGTAAGCTCTGCCTTAACTGCACAAACCACGAACACATGATTTTAAAGTGTTTGAGGCTTATGCGGATGAGATGGGAAAATGAGTTTCCGCAGGAACGGGGAAAAATTTGTCCCCATGTCATTCTCTAAGGACTACCACAATAAACATGCACGAGAGATTTCCAGGACGGGACAGGAAAATGAGTTCCCGCAGAGATGGGGAAAAATTTGTCCCCGTGTCATTCTCTATAGCGCAGCAGCTTCTTTTTAAGGTCAGTGGAACTGCATGAATCTGTCACCAGAGAAATTTAGTGCTGCTGTTGTTAATAAGCCACTTGGTTTCAGTATGACAGTTGTTCCTGCCCTGTGAATCTGCAAGTATTCTTATCTGTAGTAGACTGTGTCCTGGTCAGCGTAAGAAACAAGCAGGTGGATCAAGCCAGGAGCTGCACACCACCTGCTTGGTTACTATTATGAATATGGGTTTTTAGAGCAGTGGTTCTCAACTTGGTCCTGGAGGACCCCCTTGCCAGTCAGGTTTTCAAGATGTTCACAATGAATATGCATGAAAGAAATTTGCATATAATGGAGGCAGTATTTGCAAATCAAGTTTATGCAAATTCAATGTGGATATCCTGAAAACCTGACTGGCAAGGGGGTCCTCCAGGACCGAGTTGAGAAACACTGGTTTAGAGTGATGGAAGAATATGAAGTCCTTTTTTTCCTATATGAGTTCCTTCCATGTTGAACTGAAGCACAGATTTGTTTTGCTTCTAGGTGTCTGTTGTAAGAAGTTTTGGTCCACGTCACATAACAAACGAATCAGAACATGCCTGCATTGTAAGTACTGAGCCAGCATCTCCAGTGGGTCAGAAAGAAAGCATAATACAATATGAGGAGCAGGTGGAAGCACAGGAGCTTTCTAATAAAGAAGAGTCCTTAGAAGAAGCGAACACCAGTTGCTTGCTAGAGACCTCGGAGGACACAAAAGAGGGGGAGACCGAAGGAAGCTGCACTGAAATGACACACAGCGGCGGCATAAAAACATATTCTGTCACTAATGGATCGCAAGACATTGTATTGGACTCTGAGGTTACAGAGGTTTGTCCTGAAAGCAGTACAAATCTAAAGCCTTTGCCGGACGTCACAAGCCGTAACACATCCTTTGGTTACAACAAGCCTCATGTGCCTTTAGAATTGGTGCTAGTAGTTGGTGAGGGGGAGACCGTGCATGGCTACAGCCCAAGCCACAAAGTATAGGGGGTATCCTGGAGTAAAACCAAAGTTGCTGGCTTGATTAAAATGAATAAATAAAACCAATAGCAATTCAAGCGTTCTTAAAAGGACTAGAATTCCTGTTGACAGAAAGTGATGAGTGTTTAAACCTTAAATCATGATCCTTTTTTTATTGATCAATCCAGTCAGCAGGATAGTTGTGAACTACACTTAAGTAGTTAAAGGCGTTGGAATAACAGTTTATACCAGTTTGTCAACATTTGCACACCTAGTGTAAAAGGTAACGGAAGGAGCTACCAGTATATAAACCAGGTTTGAATAAAGAAAGGACATTTATCACTTAGAGACCATTTATCACTTAGAGTTGAATAGAAGCTGCTCTTGCTTTGACCCTGAAATGTCAAGTAGCTTGAAAAGAGTTAATACTTCCAGAAATCTGCAGTTGGGCTAAAAAAGATGGTGGGAGACAAAGGTTTTGTAATGCTTAATCATTCTTACTATGACGACTAAAAGTAAATGATTAAATTTCAAACTGTGTGTTGTAAAGGAGCAATCATGTTTCCTAGTTATTCATTTGAAGATCTTAGTGGCTCAAAGACACACCACGATGAATGCCCACTTGCTTTTGCATTCTGTATATAGGTGTGGCAAGCTGGAAGTGGTGTATTCAATGCATTCTTAATGTATGCTTGAAATAACGTTGTATTTATAAAAAAAAACTTTAAATCACCTGCGCTTGAAAGGATTCTACAGGAGAATGGTTTATTAATGTATAGCAGAAGCTCAGTGAGGCACTGCATAAGAGCCTGTGTGAATCTGGCAGTATGATAGTGGTTTTATATGAACAACGTAAGTGTATAGATTGATGTTATGTTATACAATTAAGAAAATATGCTTTTTATACTATTAATGTGTGGAGTGGAGTAGTACGAGAGTTTAATGTTTCGAGCAATGGGCTAAGATCCAGGGGTCAGATGCGAACCGATCGTGTGCCGATCAGTTTGCAACCCTGACCCGATTCACTAACCTCGTGGCCAATCCGATTCCGATCCGGGCATGCAAATGAAGGTAGGCGGCATGCAAAGTAGGAAGGACACGAATCACTAAATTTTTCCAGGAACACCGACTGGGCTGGCCGATCCAAAAAGAAGTGACTGGTGGAGACTAGTCGTTCACGGCCTTTCCTGCTCTCTGCCAACTTCTGCCCTTCCTCGCAGTGTGAGCCCGTGGTTTTAACCCACAGGTTTAAAGTGGGTTAAAACCACAGGCTCGCAAAGTAAAAAAAAACAAAACAGTAAAGTATCTAAATAAAAAAAAATAAAACGCTCTGCCGGGCATGCTCAAGGATCGCTCTCCATCGATCCGTGCGGTCGGTGGGGGGAGCCAACGATCGCCCCCATTTGCATGCAGGCCTTTAGTGAATTTGTCAGCCTATGTCGCCTATGGATCGGACACAGAAAGGAAGGTTAATGAATATAGACCTTAAACTTCCATTACCTCAGGTACACCCTTAGATTGTAAGCCCTTTGGGGACAGGGAAATATATCTGAATGTAAATTAGATAGTATGCACTGAGCAGGGCTTCTCTTCTGTGTATGTACAATGCTGTGTATATCTAGAATCTAGGAAGCAGTGGTATCTTTCAGCTACTATTGAAAACGTGTGTGCTAAATTAAAATCCCCTTTCTGTTGTTTGGAATTTTTAGGTTGCAGAAGCAGCAAAAATTATCTTTTATACCAATGTATATTTATACTGTACACTTTACTATCAATCAGGCAATAAATCTTAAGAGCTCTTGAAAGTCTTACTGAATCATATAGTAAAGAACTCGTACAACAAAGGTTTTCCAGGACCTCAGCAATACCACTCAGGGCTAAAATATGGCCCTAGAGCTTAACGTATCTACCGTATATACTCGAATATAAACTGGGATTTTTGGTCCAAAAAAATTGGCCCAAAATGGGGGTCCCGGTTTATATTCGGGTCAATGCCCCCTCCCAGAATTTTTTTAAGGCTGCTGCTGCCGCCAGGCTCTACCCTCCTCCCTGCCCTGTCATACCTCTGCCAGTCCCTGGTGGAGGTGCAGGTGCAACGGGTCTTCTGCCGGTCCATGGTGGAGGTGCAGCGGCAGGAGCAAGCTTTTCAAACTCCGGCTTTGAATGGAATGAGCCGGCCAGACACGCTGCTGCTCCAGTGGCGTACCAAGGGGGGGGCGGTCCGCACAACTGGTCACCCTCCACTGTTCTTCATAGAGTGCAGCTCGTCTAGAGCAGGGGTGCCCAACCGCTTCCCTTCCCTTCTCACCACTGGCACCATGCTCTTTGATCTCCCTGCTTCTCTCGCTGCCCGACCTCAATTCTGACGTCGAGAGGACGTTCTGGCTAGCCAATCGCTGCCTGGCTGCCCAGAACGTCCTTTCCGACGTTAGAATTGACGTCGGGCAGCGAGAGTTGGTCGGCCCCGTGGAGATCTCGGCCTGATCCCGATGGCGCCAGCAGCAGCAGCAGCCTATTCCCCGGTGGCGGTGGCATGGGGGAGGGCAGGAAGGAAGAAAGAAAGAAGGGGGGGCAGGGAGCCAGAAGGAAAAAAAGAAAGAAGGGGGGGACAGGGAGCCAGAAGGAAAAAAGAAAGAAGGGGGGGACAAGGAGCCAGAAACAAAACAAAAAATGGGACAAGGAATCAGAAAGACAGACATAGAAAAAGAAAGAAAAAGTTGGGGGAGGGAATGAAGTCTGGAGGAGAGGAAGCATACAGGAGGCTGAAAGAAGAGAAGAAATATTGGATGCACAGTCAGAAGAATAAAGTGCAACCAGAGACTGATGAAATTACCAAACAAAGGTAGGAAAATGATTTTATTTTCAATTTAGTAATAGAAATGTGCCAGTTTTGAGAAAGAAAAGATATTAAACTTTAAATGTGAGTGCTGCAGAAAAAATAGAGTACTTGGAGGGCCGCAGAAAAAATAGTTAATGTCTTATTAAAGAAATGACAATTTTGCATAAGGTAAAACTGTTAAAGAAAGTTTTATAAACTATAAAAAGATTAACCTCATGCAAAATTGTCATTTCTTTAATAAGACATTAACTATTTTTTTCTGCGGCCCTCCAAGTACCTACAAATCCAAAATGTGGCCCCGCAAAGGGTTTGAGTTTGAGACCACTGGCTTAGACAGTGATACTGAACTGCTACCCTCTTTAAGACAGATGGGGAATGTCATGGAGGAAGGGCAATGTACAGATTTGAATTTAGGAGGAGAAACATGGGAGAGAGAAAGTCCTTTACCTGACCTACCTCTGCATTTTTTGCAGCTATTCTTTTCCCCCAAGTTAGTGGGTGGTGGGAAATAATTTCTAGGCAGCACAATGACAGTTGTGCATCCTTGCCTAAAATGTTGTGATACTAACACAGCTTTTTTTTTAGATGCATTTCATAAAGTGAGAGCACCTATTACTGAGGCTTTGTCCATCTATATGCATGTTTGTGTATTTTCTGGTATGTGTTCATGGCTGTGCAGCCTTAGTTAATTTACATTGCATGTGTGAACACTTGAGGGAGGAGAGTGGGTGGAGCAGTGTGAGCCTTTGATGTTGTTTTCTTCCATGTCTGCAAGCTCCAAGAGTCCCACCACAGCTGCTAGAATATATTCTAGATTGGGAAGCAGCATTGCAGACACCACGGTTTTGCCCCTGCAGGCTGTCTTGAGCTAAGTCGGTGGTGCACACGCCAGCCATAGCCATTGGCATCTTTAACCAAGATGCTGAGGGTACAAGAAGAAAAGGGTAAAGGAGGAAGAGAGGGGAAGGAGGAGGAGGGGGAAGAAAATCAGGATGAGAGAAAACAAGGAAAATATAGGAGGATGTAGGAAATGAGGGTGAAGGGGAAAGGGACTGGAAAACAGGACTTGCATGCACTTTAAAACTTTTTTTTAATTTGAAATTGTGTTTTTGAAAAAATATTGTCAAATGTTTGATCAAAAATACACATTCAGTAATAGAAAAGAATTAAATGCCACAATGCTGACTTGGCAATAACTTTTAAATCTCACTTTTGATGGTCAGTGATCATCAGACAGCTATTGATTTTGTAGTTATAAATGCATGTCCATCTAAACTTTAGATAATACTGATATTTTTAGAAATTGCAGATTTAAAAAAATGTAGCAACATGCAAGGCTGAAAAAAATATTTGCGTTCCAAGTCACCTGGGAGCCACAGATTCATGGCCTGATGCCTACCTGCCACTGGGGTTAGGAATCGGAGAGAGAGGGATGCTAGTTAAGAAGACAACAAACTAAAATAGATAAAATAGAAAATAAAAAGCTATAGAAAATTTCCCTGCTGGTTGTTAAACAATTTGAATGGTACCTTCATTCTGAAAGGCATTTGCTAATCTAATGATAGGCACTAAATTTTCTTGCCCCATGCCTCTTACCCATATGCAAAATATAAATTGGTGGGCTTCCTAAAGCCCTGCCAGCTGATAATCTCTTCCTCTAGGAGGGAAGGGGAGATTTGTTCAGAGATTTTTGGAGGTTGCATAGAAGAAAAACTGTACACTGGCACTAGTATGGTAATCTTTGTTGTTTGTTTTGAATCTTAAGAGCGACTAAAATGGTTAAGGGGCTGGAGGAGTTGTTATACAGCTTGAGATTAGAGAAACTGGGCCTCTTCTCCCTTGGAAAGAGGATACTGAGAGGGGACATGATTGAAACATTCAAGATACTAAAGGGAATAGACTTAGTAGATAAAGACAGGTTGCTCACCTTCTCCAAGGTAGAGAGAACGAGAGGGCATTCTCTAAAGTTAAAAGGGGATAGATTCCGTACAAACGTAAGGAAGTTCTTCTTCACCCAGAGAGTGATAGAAAACTGAAACGCTCTTCCGGAAGCTGTTATAGGGGAGAAAACACCTTCCAGGGATTCAAGACAAAGTTAGACAAGTTCCTGCTAAACTGGAACGTACACAGGTAGGGCTGGTCTCAGGGTACTGGTCTTTGACCTAGGGGCCACCACGGGAGCGGACTGCTGGACACAATTGACCACTGGTCTGACCCAAGCAGTGGCAATTCTTACTTTCTTAATGTGGACATTTAGGACCCGAGTCTCAAAACAATAGCTGTCTCATTAAAAAAAAAAGGAAAATCCCTCCCCCTCGAAGGTGGCCCTCCCTGATGTACCACCGATGAAAGACACCAGGGATCAATGTCCTCCCCCCCCACACACACACACACACACATCTATCCAGATATGTAATACAACAGACAGGGAGTTGCAACATAGAGGAAAGGCAGGCACTTCCCTCTAGGAACATAACAGGGTGAACACAGTGTACATACTTAGAATTCTAAGAATATGATAAGTATAGATAACTAAAAGTAAGCTCATATGAGGAAAACAATCACAAAAACACCACTCTGAATTGACTTCCCAGTCAGTGTCAGGTCAAAAGCGCAATGGGACAAAGCCGCGCCCAGACAATTGAGCGCAGCGTGGAGGCGCGCGCCGCACAAAATTACTGTTTTTAGGGCTTCCCTCATAGTTTTGAGTAGCTTTTCAGTCACATATTCATAAAATTCAGAATTTTTTCACAGTTGTTTTTTTGCCCAACATTACGGTACATTTTCACCATTTGTCAAGTAGATCAATCATGACTTAAGTAATAACTCCTCTCTCACTCAGCACAATCATTTTCCACTATTTATTTATATTTTCACATTTTATTTTATTTTCAAGTTGTTTCTATAAACGTCACACTTTTTCAGACAATTTAACACAACGAAGCCAGTAATGAAGGTCCAAATAATCAATTTGATAATGTTTCACTCGCTTTTTATCAATACCTCAAGAATCATCTCTGGTTTTCAAATGCAAGCATTTTCAGATTTGTTCTTTCAGCACCAAAACAACAGTCATTTTAACATTTTCATTCAAAGTTATATTTTATCATACTCTTCTCAGCTTCAGGAGTGACATGTTATGAGCAATTTCAGGTTTCTAAATGCAAATCTCCAATGATGTCATTCTTTAATACATCAATCATTGCTACACGGATTTCTCCGCTTTTTAATGGCATTTTCAGTGCTCACAGTCACAGCATTAGCATACGTGACATCCGGGGCCAATCATTTTTTTACACCCCCCCCCCCCAATCTATATGAAAAATATGATTTTTAGTAACAATCCACATATCACACAACAAGAGTGTACCTAGGAAAAGGCAGCATCTTAAACACTGCAGTGAGCACTAGAACACCAACACATACATTGTAAAACTAAATAAGCCAGATCCTGCACAGTCAATTGATCCTGTACATTCAATGCTATCAGAAAGCCATGTCCCTTTCATACACACAGACAGATACACCCTCGCCCAATATGGAATAATCACAAACTAAAAATAGAAATATGTAAACTGAACCACCAAGAAACCAGACTCTGCATACAATTCAACACTACAACACCACAAAAACAGTAATACATGTCCTCTAATATAAAGACAGTAGATGTAAATTTGAAAAAAACTGATACATAACAATCACCACTTTACAAATTAACAAATAAAAATAAAACAAATAATGAGAAATAAGAAAATACAATTTTATTGGATTAATCCCCATAAGCTCGGTCCCCATCCCCGCAAACCACCTGATTCCATCCACACAAGCCTTGAATTGTTTTATATTGAACTTATTATATTAAAGTATAAAAAGAAACAATATTCTGTACAATTGTCAATTTATAAATCAGCGTCTTCTCCCCACTCTCTCTTCCCCATTTCCCTTCAGCATCCTCAGCCCACTCTCTCGCCACTTTCCTTCAGCGCACGCACATAAAAACAAGCAAGTAATTTTATATCATTTTCATTCTATTCATTCATAGAAATTAAAGTCTAAATAATGCTAGTCAAATAACAAAACATGATTTTCCAAAAATAGTTCCCTGCAGTCAAGCCAGCAAGGATTACTAGATGTCTTTCAGCAGCTCCCCTCCCTCCCTCCCCCTTACCTTCGTGGCCAAGTCAAAATGATCTATCAACAATAAAATTTTAAAAACACAAAGCACACTGTACGCAGAGAAAATGTTAATTATCATTTATATTCCGCGGGTTTTCAAAGAGGTCAAGGCAGATGACTTTATGCAATGTCACCTCATAGAAAAATAGAAACATAGAAGATGACGGCAGAAAAGGGCTACAGCCCATCAAGTGTGCCCACTCTGCTTACCCACTCCCTGTCTATGCCCTAATGACCCAATTTCCTTATCTTGACCCTCGTAGGGATCCCACATGGGTATCCCATTTATTCTTAAAGTCTGGCACGCTGTCTGCCTCGATCACTTGCACTGGAAGCTTGTTCCAATGATCAACCACTCTCTCTGTGAAGAAATACTTTCTGGTGTCGCCATGAAATTTTCCGCTCCTGAGTTTGAGCGGGTGCCCTCTTGTGGCCGAGGGTCCCTTGAGAAAGAAAATATCATCTTCCACTTCGACATGTCCCGTGAGGTACTTAAATGTTTCGATCATGTCTCCCCTCTCCCTACGTTCCTCGAGAGTGTAGAGCTGCAATTTGTTCAGTCTCTCTTCATACGAGAGACCCTTGAGCCCCGAGATCATCCTGGTGGTCGTCCGCTGAACCGATTCAATTCTGCGCACATCTTTATTGTAATGTGGCCAAAAATAGACAAATATACCCCCTCCCTTTTTACTAAACCACGATAGCGGTTTTTAGCGCAAGGAGCTGCGCTGAATGCCCCATGCTGCTCTTGACACTCATAGGCTCCCTGCACTAAAAACCGCTATTGCGGTTTAGTAAAAGGGGGCAATAGTGCAAAATATAGACAGCATATATAAATTCTCAAAACGGACACATTTTGATCACTAAATTGAAAATACAATCATTTTTCCTACCTTTGTTTGGTAATTTCATTAGTCTCTGGTTGCACTTTATTCTTCTGACTGTGCATCCAATATTTCTTCCCTTCTTTCAACCTCCTGTATGCTTCCTCTCCTCCAGACCTCATTCCCTCCCCCAACTTTTTCTTTGTTTCATCCTGCCCCCTTCTTTCTTTCTCTCTCCATGCTCCCTTTCTTTCTGTATGTCTCTCTTACATAAGAACATAAGAATTGCCATCTCCGGATCAGACCCATGGTCCATCGAGTCCGGCGATCCGCACACGCGGAGGCCCAGTCAGGTATACACCTGATTGTTCTAATCACCCATATCCCTCTATGCCTCTCATAAGGAGATGTGCATCTAATTTGCCTTTGAATCCTAGCACAGTGGATTCCTTAATAACCTCCTGTGGAAGAGCATTCCATGCGTCCACCACTCGCTGCGTAAAGCAGAACTTCCTGACATTTGTCCTGGACTTGTCACCCCTTAGTTTCAAACCATGTCCTCTTGTCCGTGTCACATTGGACAATGTAAATAATTTGTTTTTCTGCTCTATTTTATCGATGTCTTTCAGTATTTTGAACGTCTCTATCATGTCCCCTCGCAGCCTCCTCTTCTCAAGGGAGAACAATCCTAGTTTCTTGAGTCGTTCCTCGTATTCCAATTTCTCCATACCTCTTATTAGTTTCGTTGCTCGTCTCTGCACCCTCTCCAGCAGTTTTATATCCTTCTTTAGGTTGGGAGACCAATGTTGTACACAGTATTCCAAGTGTGGTCTGACCATTGCTCTATAAAGCGGCATTATGACTTTCTCCGATCTACTCGTGATTCCTTTCTTTATCATGCCCAACATTCTGTTTGCTTTCTTTGCCGCTGCCGCACATTGTGCCGACGGCTTCAGGGTCCTATCTATCAGTACACCCAGGTCCTTTTCTTGTTCGCTCTTACCCAGAGTTGCTCCTGACATTCTATACTCGTGTTCCTTATTCTTACTACCTAAATGCATTACTTTGCATTTCTCCACGTTGAACTTCATCTGCCATTGCTCTGCCCATTTCTCTAGCTGATACAAGTCGCTCTGGAGTTCCTCGCTATCTTCCTGCGATCTGATTTCCCGGCATAGCTTTGTGTCGTCTGCAAACTTAATGATCTCACTGGATATTCCGCCTTCCAGGTCATTGATATATATATTAAATAGAATCGGCCCAAGTACCGAGCCCTGGGGCACACCACTAGTCACTTTCTCCCAGTCTGAGAACTTCCCATTTATGCCCACTCTCTGCTTCCTGTTTTCCAGCCATTTGCCTATCCACCTTTGTATATCTCCCTCTATTCCATGGCTTTGTAGTTTCCTGAGAAGTCTTTCATGCGGAACTTTGTCGAATGCTTTCTGGAAGTCCAAATAAATTATGTCCACCGGCATTCCACTATCAATTTGCTTGTTCACGGTCTCAAAAAATTGAAGCAAATTCGTTAAACATGATTTCCCTTTCCTGAACCCATGTTGACTGGGTTTCAGCAAGTCGTGTGTATCTAAGTGCCGGACTATGCTATCCTTGATCAGTGCTTCAACCATCTTTCCAGGGACAGACGTAAGGCTCACTGGTCTGTAGTTGCCCGGTTCTCCTCTCGATCCTTTTTTGAAAATTGGCGTGACATTCGCTATCTTCCAGTCATCTGGTATCTGTCCAGTTCTGATTGTCAGATTGGTGAGTTTTTGCAATAACTCTCCGATTTCAATCTTCAATTCTTTTAAGACTCTCGGATGAATTCCATCCGGTCCAGGGGATTTGTCACTTTTAAGTTTGTCGATCTGGTAGTATATCTGGTCCAACTCCACTTCAACTGTGGTGAGGCTGTCTTCCATTACTCCATTAAACACTTTCATTGCCTCTGGTATTTTTGCAGTATCCTCCTCCGTAAAGACAGACGCAAAGAAGGAATTTAGTTTGTCCGCAATTTGTTTATCTTCCTTAATGTACCCTTTTCTTCCCTGGTCGTCCAGGGGTCCCACCGCCTCTTTTGCGGGTTTTTTCCCTTTCACGTATCTAAAGAAGGGCTTGAAGTTCTTGGCCTCTTGCGCTATTTTTTCTTCATAGTCCTTTTTGGCATCCCTCACCGCCTTGTGACATTTCTTCTGTTCGTCTTTATGTTTTTTCCATGCTTCGGTCGTTTTGATGTGTTTCCATTTTTTGAAAGAGTCCTTCTTTTCTTTTATGGCTTCCTTCACCTGTCTGGTAAGCCATGCCGGTTCTCCCTTACCTTTTGTTCTCCCTTCCTTGGAGATCCTCGGAATGTGTAGGTTTTGTGCTTCTGTGATAGTACTTTTCAGTAGGGACCATGCCTGGTCTACTGTTTCAATTTTATCCACCTTTTTCTTGAGTCGTTGTTTCACCATGGCTCTCATGCGATCGTATTTGCCCTTTTTAAAGTTAAAGGTTTTGGTTAAGGTTTTGGCACTTTTTCTATTCCCGATGTCAAGCTTAAAGATGATCACATTGTGATCGCTCGTCCCCAGCGGTACCGTAACTTCTACTTCTTTTGTCGGTCCCGTGAGGCCATTTAGCACCAAGTCCAGGGTGACGTTGCCTCTTGTCGGCTCTTTCACCATTTGTTCCAGGAAGCAATCCCCTAGCGCCTCCAGGAACTTGGCCTCCTTGCCGCAGTTGGAGGTTCCTAGTTTCCAGTCTATCCTCGGGAAATTGAAGTCTCCCAATATTATTACATTGCCCGTCTTGCATTCTCGTTTGATTTCCTCTATCATTTCTAAGTCAGTTTCATCCGCCTGTCCCGGGGGACGATAAAAAAGGCCAATTTTCGTGGCTGCACTGTTTTGTCCAGGAATCTTGACCCAGAGGGACTCTAGCTTCTCTTTCGTTTCCATCGTAGCCACTTCAACAGATTCTACTCCTTCCTGCACATATAGGGCAATACCTCCACCTTTCTGCCCTACTCGATCTCTTCTATATAGTTTGTATCCCTGAAGTACTGTGTCCCATTTGTTTTCTTCATTCCACCATGTTTCTGTTATGCCAATGATTTCCAACTTATCATTTCTTGCTATTGTCTCTAGTTCCCCCATTTTGTTTCCTAGACTTCTAGCATTCGTATACATACATTTGAGTTCTCTTCGAGTTACTTTTATGGACTTTCTACTCTTTGCTGTCCTTACTGTTACTTTCACGGTATCCTTAACCGCTGCAGTGTTGTTTCCCTTGTTTGTTGTGCGGTCTTCCTCTCCTATGTCTGAGTTGTCCCTTTCTGCCTTGTCTTCCTTATTTGCTGTGAGATCGTCCTCTCCTGTGTATGAGTAGTAGCCCATTGTTCCTACATCGGGGCATCCTGTCGTCCGTGCCATCGACTGGTGGTCGACTGTCGGCTTTCCCCTATTTATTAGTTTAAAGCCTTCTCGATGGCCCTCTTCAAGTTGCCTGCCAATACTCTCGCTCCTTCCTTGTTGAGGTGTAGTCCGTCCTTTCTCTCTCTCTCTCTTCATGCCCCATTTCTTTCTTTCTTTCTTTCACCCTGCCCCCTTCTTTCTTTCTCTCTCCATGCCCCCTTTCTTTCTGTATGTCTGTCTTTCTCTCTCTCTCTCTGCCCCATTTCTTTCTTTCTCTCTCCATGCCCCCTTTCTTTCTGTATGTCTGTCTTTCTCTCTCTCCCTCCATGCCCCATTTCTTTCTTTCTTTCATCCTGCCCCCTTCTTTCTTTCTCTCTCCATGCCCCCTTTCTTTCTCTATGTCTGTCTTTCTCTCTCTCCATGCCCCATTTCTTTCTTTCACCCTGCCCCCTTCTTTCTTTCTCTCTCAATGCCCCCTTTCTTTCTCTATGTCTGTCTTTCTCTCTCTCTCCGTGCCCCATTTTTTTCTTTGTTTCACCCTGTCCCCTTTCTTTCTTTCTGGCTCTCTGTCCCCCCCTTTCTTTCTTTCTTTCTCCCTGCCCTCCCACCGCCATTGGGAAACATGCTGATGCCACCGCAACTGGGGAAAGGCTGCCACTGCCGCCATCAGGAACAGACCGGCACCGAGTTCTCCCTCCCTGCTTTTCTTCCCCATGGGGCCGACCAACTCTTGCCACCTGACGTCAATTCTGACGTCGGAGAGGAGGTTCTGGGACAGCCAATCGCTGCCTGGCTGGTCCGGAACGTCCTCTCCGACATAAGAATTGACGTCAGGTGGCGAGAGTTGGTCGGCCCCGTGGGGAGGAAAAGCAGGGAGGGAGAACTCGGCGCCGGCCTGTTCCTGATGGCGGTAGTGGCAGCCTATTCCCCGGTGGGTGGCCAGCTGTGCACCCCCTTGGGGCGTGCACCCAGGGCAGATCTCCCCCCAGGTGACCTCCCCCTTGGTACGCCACTGAGTCACAGTTTGATTCTTTCTGTTACCAGCAGTCCATTTCGTTGCCAGTTGAGCTGCAGTTAAGTTTGTGCCTAAGGTAAGATGAAAACACGTTGATTTTTGTCTCTACAAGCATTCAGTTACAATCCTAAATATTTCCTTTATCAGATATTACTAAAGTATTTGTAACATTTTTTAAATGATGTAACAAATGTTTCAAATTAAGAGAAACATACTCAATGGGCAGAACTTTTTCAGCTCTTAATAATAATTCTAGAACTGTAGGAAGATCATGTCACTGCTATGCTATTCAAAAGTTACAAAAGTTAATGTTTTGATACCTTTCTTCTTAGACCAAGGTTAATTGGTGGACACATGGAACGCGCTTCCGGAGGTTGTGATAGGCCAGAGCACGCTACAGGGGTTCAAGGAAGGTTTAGATAGGTTCCTAAAGGATAAGGGGATTGAGGGGTACAGATAGAAGTAGAGGTAGGTTATAGGAATAGTCAGGGACCACTTCACAGGTCATAGGCCTGATGGGCCGCCGCGGGAGCGGACCGCTAGGCGCGATGGACCTCTGGTCTGACCCAGTGGAGGCAACTTCTTATGTTCTTAATTTACTCATTGTAGTTTGGCATACCTTAAATCATGGAATGGTGGTATGTTGTACATCATTGATTTGCATGTTTTAAAAATATCTTGATGCAAATTCTTCCCACATTGAGCAATTATACTGCACAGAGTTTAATAGCTCAATTCTGACATCTAGTGCCAAAAGTAAATGCTGAATTTATGTTTCAATGTGTTTAAGATACTACGGGCAATTGTGTATTTTTCATATATTGGTAAATTAGGATACATTTAATTTAATCTTTTAGTGTTCATTAATATTTTTCTTTTATGAGGTTTCTATCATTTGTAAATGTTATTTGTGTCTTGTCACCAGTATGGCTTTAACTTCAGGTACTCGCAACATATCCACCTCTCTCATTATGATCTGTCGCAGTTAAAATACTGAACCCACCGCATATAAGGTGGCAAAACATTGGCTGCAACTTTATTGAAAGCACAGTTTAATAGCAATATATATAAAATGGCAAACTCTGCAATTAACCCAAAAATTCACAACTTAAAAAATCAAGCTAATAGCCCTTAGTTTTCCATTCAGCTGGATGGTAGCAAAGTAGCTGTAAAAAGTTCCTCTTACCCCCAGGAGCCCATGGTAATACTGAAGCCCCAAACCCATCTCCAAAAACACCCCAGTGATTCCATATCCCCTTTCTTTTCGCTAAGCTTGACCTTTCCTCTTCACTACCCTTCCCGCCCTTTGGGCCATATCCCTATCCACCACAAGGGTAGGATGGACAATGACCCAAAGTCCAACACACCCATCCCTCCCAGTCTACCTTCCTAAAGTCCACCAAAACTGAAACTTCACATAAATAAAATCCCTCTTTCATTTCATAACTCCACCACTCCCAGGCTCCCAGCTCCTCTAGTGCCAAATTCAGTCATCTGATACTTCCCTCCAGTCCCTTATACCTTCTCCTCCAAGCAACATGCTAACAGCAAACAAATTAATCCTAAAAGTGCTTGTGTGCTTAGCCAAGTTAAACGCTCATAGTCCAGACCATGAGCCTTTCTAGCTTAGGCACTTGTAATGCATCCACCTCTCTCGTAACCATATGTCACAGTTAAAATACTGCAACTGTATTGAAAGCACAGTTTCATAACAATATATAGAAAATGGCAAACTTTGCAAACACCCAAAAATGCACAACTTAAAAAATCAAACTAATAACTCTTTAGTTTCCCATATAGCTAGATCAGTGGTCTCAAACTCGCGGCCCGGGAACCACATGCGGCCCGCCAGGTACTATTTTGAGACCCTCGGTATGTTTATCATAATCACAGAAGTAAAATAAAACAGTTTCTTGATCTCTTTAGCTTTAAATTACAATATTATTATTAAGACTTAGCCAAAAGGAAAGATTTATAAACTATAAAGAGTTTACCTCATGCAAAATTGTCATTTCTTTAATAAGACAAACTATTTTTTCTGAGGCCCTCCAAGTACCTACAAATCCAAAATGTAGCCCTGCAAAGGGTTTGAGTTTGAGACCACTGAGCTAGATGGTATTGAACTAGCTCTGAAAAATTCTCAGTACCCCCAAGGGCAAACTCATCTCCCTCAAGACCATGACGCCCTCAAGGATCCAAAATTCAATTTTATAACATAACCTACCCCCCCCCCCCAGTTATTCCGTATCCTCTCCATTCCCATCAACCCATCAAAAGCAGTGACAGCATAATGCTTGACACAGCTCCCTTCCCCCCAAAGAAGTTGTGGCCCTAGTACTATCATAACATTCTTATAACATATCTTGTACAGCAATAAAAATCTAAATATCAGAAAAATGGACCCCATCTGGTCTATAGAGGCCTGGAGAGTCACCAAAGCCAAGAAAACTTAGAAATTTCAACATTAGCTCTACAATACAAATTTTTGATAGCTTTAGGGTGCCTAGTCCCCCTCCTGGCCAGATGGGGAATCACCTGAGACCAGTTTAGGGATATAAAAGGCTACTGAGAAAAGATCTCTTCTTATTTGTCTCTCAGATCCACTTCCTTCATTTGACATAAATGATTCCCCCCACCCCCAAGTGAACAATAATAACATGAGGTGAATAAGGGTTTAGCTCACAGAAGAGTTGATGGGAGCTGAGCCCACAGCATTCCTCTGATGCCAAACCAACGGATGTGAGATTCAGCAGCTCTTTTATGAACCCAAAACATAAAACAAAGAGAGGCCAAGGCCTGCTTATTAGGAGTTTCTAACTCTGCCACTTGTAAAGCTGGAAAAAAATGCACCTGACAATACCAGCTGGAAAAATAACACTGCAAAGAGCAAAACACAAATAAAAGATAACATCCTGAACAAAGACTATAAGGTCATCGGGAAAAAATGGGTCAGCAAGATTAGTGAAGCCTCTCACTCTTCCTCTGAGCATGCCCCTTCATAAAATGTGGATCAGGAAAATCCTGAATTTAGGAGAAAAAAACAACACTGGCCAAAGATAAGGGCACCATATCTTATCTTATTTTATTTTATTTTTTTATTTTAAAAATTTCTATACCGTTTTATTCCAAAACAATTTACAATAAAGTTACATATATAAACTATTGAAACAGATCAGAACAGATAAAAGCAAAAGCAGAAAGATTCAATCTTTGCAATAGGTCAATGCTCAAAGAAATGCATTAACAAATAATTGTGGTGTCAGCAATTTCCTGAATGACCTCCTAACCCCACATTTCCGAATTTGACCAACAAGGCCATTCCACAGTTTTACTCCTAAACATGAAAAGGTCATGGCATTCGTTTCCACATACTTGGGATGGGCCTTTGTTTTCAACAGTGCTGAATTTTCAGAACGCAATGATCTTGATGGTTGGTAACCAGACATCAAACTCTTTAAAAATTTGGGAATCATGCTATATAAAAATTGATGACCTAGCATAATTGCTTTATTTTGGATTCTAAATACAACTGGTAGCAATGCAGTTGTCGGAGATATGGGGTAATATGCTCATATTTTGGCCTTCCGGTTATCAATCTGGCCGCGGCATTCTGGATCACCTGCAATGCCCTGCACCTGGTTTTGGTTATTCCCAGGTACAGGACATTGCAGTAGGCCAGCTGCGACAAAATCATTGCTTATACAACAGCACGAAAGTCAACTGATGACAGCATCTGTTTTAAATGATACAATAAATGTCTCTTTAAAAAGCATACTTGCACTGTCTTTACCACTTGGCAACTCATTGTAAGTTCTTGGTCTAATTTTACTCCCAGGACCGTCGTTGACTCCCTCACCAGCAAATACCTCATCTATTACTTTTAATGACCGACTCACATGCTTAGGAGAAACAATAACAATTCACCACCTCCCAGACACCCACAGACAAATGACCCAACAAATTGTACTGCAACAGAAAGGCTCGAAAATGTTGCCATCCTGTGCCATAAACTTTCCTCATGTTAGGTGCCAATGAATTCAGCAACAGATTCCTGAAGAGATTTCTCCCACTATCCACAATAAAAGCTTGACGTCCGCACTGGGTGCCATTCTTGAAATCGGGGCCATTGCATTCTGGAAACAGCATCAACAATTTCATTAGTACAGCCTGAAATGTGAGCCACAACAGTTACAATCACCACAGCACAAACAACTGAAGCAATTCAACTAACAGCAGGCAGCACACACTATTTGTATTTAGTGCCTGCACACATCTCTCTCTCTTTTAAATATTCCCCCCCCCTCCAAAAAAAATAAAAAACCCCAAAACCATCAGCGCTATCTACACTGGAAAGAGCTCCAAAAACATAATATTCTTCCACCATCCTTTGCCTCTCCAATCAGCACGCTTGGAGTGTGTGCACTATGCTCCCGGAGAATAAACTCCAAACCCAATCTCATCAGACGCATCTGTAAACAAATCTAACTTCCAATTAAATATAGGAGGAGCCTGCCAAACGTACACTGTTAAAAGACTGTAAAAATGAGGCCAGAAGATGAACCCAGTAATAAGATTTCCACCAAACCCAGAATAAGCAAGGCTAAGTGATATGGAAATAATTGTAGCAGGTTTCCGGGCCTTGCTGCATCTTATGTAGAAAGAACCATTTTAGCCATCATGCTGTGCCTTTCTTCACAGTTTGCTGTGAGGTTTGTAGTGTGTCTTTATAGATAGTGGGTTCATGGAACTGATTAAGAACAGGACAGTCTGTGGGTCAAGAAATATGAATTTTTTGGCAGAAAAGTTTGTGGGCTGATCTGATTGTGAACAGGGAAGTCTGTTAGTCATGAATATGAATTTTGGCAGGAAAGTTCATTGGAGGTCCAAGTTTGAATTAGAATTGGTGGGAAAGTTAATTGGAAATCCAAGTTTGAATGTTGGATATTATAGGGAGCGTTCGGGACCCAATTTTTAATGTCTGGAGAGAGAGAGTCTGAGGACCCACTTTTTAAAATTCTGTCAGAAAAGAGACTGGAACTTTTTGAGATGGAAGAAGAAGGTGTTTGTCCTTGACCCCAGGTCAACCCACAAACTTTCCCGCCAAAAAGTAAAATTTCTCGACCCACAGATTGCCCTGTTCTCAATCAGATCCATGAACCCACTATCTATAAAGACACACTACACACCTCAGCATACCCTGAAGAAAGCCACAACATGATGGCTGAAACATCGGTTCTTTCTACACAGACACGGGAAGACCTGGAAACCTGCTACAATCATGACACCAGCTGTGGAAGCCTAAGAGAACTGATATAAAAATACTCTGCCCTGCTGGATAACAAGGGATGCAAAGTTGAAGTGACCCACTAATGGTTGATCTGCTGTAAGATCAATATCTTCAGATGACAAGCCTCAGCAATCGCTTTTGTATAACCTCTACTTTCTCAGCTTGAAGCCTGGACAACATGTGAAAACATTCTAACTCTATTCCTCCCCCCAAAAAACAAATGAGTGCATGGGCCCTCCTATTTTTTTCTCAGCTAAAATGATGCCCTGGTCTTTGGCTACTCCATGAAATGCTGTAACAGGTTGCTAATGCTGAAAAGTCCTTCCCTCCAAATATAAAAAAATCATCCAAATAGTATACAATCATTGCAGAACCCAACTCTTGCTGCACCACTCAATGTACAAAGGTGGAAAAAGTTTTGACATACACACTACAGAACAACTCATAGGAATGCACCAATCAAAATAATATTGTCCCTCAACTTGGGTGAACCAGTAATAAGCAGAATGCTGACTGTACATCCACTTTTGTCATCAAAGCCCTGGGGCTAAGAAAACACAGCATATCTAGCACATTGTAACATAACATAAAAATCCACTTGTATACTGCCATACCTCTCAGTTCTAGGCGGTTTATAAAGATAACAGAAAGCTGATGATTACATGTAACTGGAAGAGTTACGACAGACTTAATTACACATTTTGGTGGGCAAATATTTGTTCCACGTATAAATATGAGAGAATGAATGTGGAGTGTATGACATTCAGTAAGGTGTGGAGCCCATTGACTGCATATGTTGAATTGCAATGAATGTCAGGTATCTCCCTTTTTACAGATTCTTTACACATCCAGAGGGGGGGGGGAGGTATTTGGGTTTGTAAAAGGTATTTATCTATAATATTGTAATAATATATGCATGTGCAGTGTAATAGTTATGTGAGGAAGGGAGGGAGAAAAGGATTGGTAATGTATTAATTTTGTGTATTTTAAGTGCATTATGTATAATGCTCATGTTTAATATATTTGTATTGTACTGTCAAAATTTGAAAATCAATAAAGAATTTAAAAAAAAAAAAGATAACAGAAAGTTATACAAGCATAGCAGATAATAAACTCATTTATAAAATTTGTCAAATAGGTAAGTCTTCAACATCTTTCTTAAAACCTCATAAGAGCCAGAATCCTGTATCAATTTATCGACACTCCTATCTCAGGATGCTACCTGATAAGCCAGAATTCTCTGAAAAAAAATCGCTTATAAGTGATAATTTTCTTTCTGTGAACCTGACGTGATCGATGAGAGAATTTGGCACAAGGCCATACAGCATTTTAAAACAGAAACATCCAATTTTAAAAAGTATCTGTGCCTCAACTGGAAGCCAGTGTAGCAAACTGATGCACACTGGATAGGACTAAATTCTCTATCAAGGAAAGAATTCACACTTGTACCAATAGAAAAAGACAAATTATTGGATTTAATAAAATTTTCTGCTTCCTTTTTTGGGAGTAATCCCTAGAGGTGAAACCACAGGATAGGCGGATCACGAAAAGGTCCAACCATGTGTCCCATCAACAGTTGCTTGCACAGCTTATCCGGCACTGCTTCCTTTTTGAACATTCAAGGTACTGAAGGGGACTTAAACATTCAAGATACTGAAGGGGATAGACTTAGAAGATAAGGACAGGTTGTTCACCCTCTCCAAGGTAGGGAGAATGAGAGGGCACTCTCTAAAATTGAAAGGGGATAGATTCCGTACGAACATAAGGAAGTTCTTCTTCACCCAGAGAGTGGTAGAGAACTGGAACGCTCTTCTGGAGTCTGTTATAGGGGAAAACACCCTCCAGGGATTCAAGACAAAGTTAGACAAGTTCCTGCTGAACAAGAGCGTATGCTGATAGGGATAGTCTCAGTTAGGGCTCTGGTCTTTGACCAGAGGGCCGCCGCGTGAGTGGACTGTTGGGCATGATGGACCACTGGTCTGACCCAGCAGCGGCAATTCTTATGTTCTTATGAATACGAACTGATGGGCTATTGGTACACGGAAGAACAAGCAAAGGACCAGTAAAAGGGACCTGTGCTAAAATAGCACAAGTTGCCCACATTGATAATTACGCCCCTAAACAAGGAGAAGGAACAAAACTAGTTCCCATTTTTTTTCCTTTCATGAAATATGTGCACCACTTCCTAGAATTGCAGCCGCTTTGTAACAAGAGAAATTTATTCACATTTACTGACATGGTGCTCAAACATTGCTCATCATGTCTTCTGATCCACTTCTTTAGGACTGTTGTAACCAGTAAGTATTTTATTTCTTGCTTCTTTTTCTTTCTCAGATTAATTTAATATTTGCATATGCATGTACATTCATGGTTTTGGACTATTTAGACACAAAGAAGGAAATCACATATGTAATATATCCATGCTTGTCTTTTTCTCCTGTTAATGAAGCTAAAAAGATGCACCTTTATTTTAATTCATTGTGTGTAGGCATTATTTCTAAAATAAGATTATAAAATGTGCTATGATAGGTCAGATTAAGGTCTATCATCCTAGTATCCTGTTTCCAAAAGTGGCCAGTTCATGTCACAGGTACTTAACAAGATCCCAAAGAATAGATCCATTCCTCCTTGGAAAAGCATCACTTTGCATTTGTCCATATTCATCTGCCAACTATAGTCCATGTTGAAAAAAAAATTCATAATTATCCTACATTGGAAAGCTCACGGAAAGTTCTGGTTTATAATTCTAGTAGTGAAAAAAAATGACTTCTCTCTCTATTCACCTTGTGTATTAAGATTTTATTTATAACCCTTTTGAAGAAATTCATACAAAGCGGTACCCAACAAGAATAGGTTGAACATATATAATAGACAATTACAGCAGTAAAAATATTCAACTAACCATATATAGTATGGCATAGTATTCTTACAATGTCAACACAATAGGCAATAAGACATCTTAGTAGACATCATAGGGTGTGAGAGGAGGTGGAAGATATATACCAGGAGTCTCCAAACTACGGCCCGTGGGTCACATCCAGCCCGTGATATGATTTTATCCAGCCCGCAGAAGAATTGTGCGGAAATGCACCAATTGGACTAATTTTCCAATGAGAATCTACAAAAAAAAACAAAAACCCCAAAACAAAACAACCACGGGGTGTCGATAGATTTCAAATGCATTAATTAAAATTGTGTTCAAAATATATTGATATTCCATATTATGTTAATATTAATATTATTCACAACTTTAATTAATACTGAATCGTAATTGCATACTTCACGGTATTTCTTTGTGCTTGTTTGGCCTCAATTGACAGTGTCAATTCACGGCATTGTAGGTAGCTCTGGCACTGTGACTGATCTTTAAATTGTATCTGGAAGTTTGTTACTTGTCGTTACGGTTAATTGTCCATAAGAATGCTTGCAGTGGTGCAGTGCAATACTCAGTTTGGAATTGCATAAATTTATACTTAAAGGTGTGTATTCACTTATTCACATATTTGATTGTACAGAGTTCTGATTCTAATAATTTCATAATAATTTCTAAATTTATTCTCTTTTACAGTTTTAACATGGATGGTAAAAAGAAAAGACAGTTCCATCATTCACATTAATGGTTTTATTATAATTTGTGATGAAAATATGAGAATTTGCTGGTAGTGTTCATCGTCATTAATATACGATAATTTAACCTCACATACTCTGTAATTAGTTTATACAATTTTCTGCTTTCAATAAAACTCATATATCTAGAGTTATTTATCTTTCTTTTTTTTTTTTTATACTACGGCCCGCTGAAAAGTGCTGAAGCACCCAATGTGTCCCTCGTGGCGAAAAGTTTGGAGACCCCTGATAGAGAGAAATAAGATAGAGAAACAGGTGCTAGAAAATAAGAGAAAATTACACATGAATTCAGAAGGTGCATAAATATAGCATTAAAAGCAGCATTAATGTTTGCTAGGATACAATGCATAATCTTTTTAGAACACTGAAGCTAAATTTTAAGGCGTTTTTTTACCAAGGTTGAGGCAACCCTCTAAGGGGGGGAGGGGATGCAATGTTTCCAAATGAGCTAGTTATGTGCACACTATAATTTTATTTATTTAATTGGTTTTCTTTCCCGTTTTCCCCAGGGATCTCAGAACGGGTTACAGGTTAAACATACATAAAATACAGTTAACAGATTATAATATGACAGTTACAGAACAATTTTACGATACAAAGCTGTGTCCTAATTCTATACATACTAGGGGTCTAATACCAATAAACATAAAATAGAGTTCAGAGGTTAAAGTTTGCCATAGTAATCCTCAATAGTGTAAGGTTTTCAATATAAGTTTCCAATACATGACGGTATGAACCTCACTCCCAAGTCAGAGTATGTCAAATTTACTGCCATCACTCACAAAAGTATTTGCAGCTTGCCAAAGAGAGCTTCCTTCTAGACTTCAGGAGATGTAATAACAAGTGCAGACATCCTATTCAACTGTGCTTCAAAATTCATTTTAATCAAGTCTTTGGCTCCTGATATGATGGGAAATATTTCTCCCACCATTTTCGTGATCTCCAGTTGCTTGTCTTAAGGATTTTCTCTTTCTCTCTCTCCGCATTCAGAGAAATAATCACTCTGCACTGACACAATTTTCTTGGTCTTCAACTGCACCAACTGGGGAAGATGGTGGCGCAGAGGTTAAAGCTGCAACCTCAGCACCCTAAGGCTGTGGGTTCAGACCCACACTACTCCTTGTGACCCTGGGCAAGTCACTTAATCCCCCCATTGCCCCAGGTACATTAGATAGGCTATGAGCCCAATGGGACAGACAGCAAAAGTGCTTTAATACCTGAATAAATTGCAACCTCATCTGGAGTACTGCATTCAGTTCTGGTCTCCTTATCTCAAGAAAGATATAGTGGTGCTAGAAAAGGTTCAAAGAAGAGCGACCAAGATGGTAAAGAGGATGGAACTCCTCTCGTATGAAAAAAACCTAAAAAGGTTAGGGCTCTTCAGCTTGGAAAAAGACAGCTGAGGGGGAGATATGATTGAAGTCTACAAAATCCTGAGTGGAGTAGAATGGATACAAGTGGATCAATTTTCCACTCCGTCAAAAATTACAAAGACTAGGGAACACTTGATGAAGTTATAGTGAAATACAGTAAACCCTCGATTCAATGGACTACCCTGGGGGAGGGGTGTCCGTTAAATATGAGAGTCCGTAAAATCCGAGGGTTTACTGCAAGTGTTTCTGCTTTTTCTGCCTGTCCCCCACCTACTTCCTGCTTCTCTTTTCCCCCTCTCCCCTCCACGGGCCAGACAGACCACAGATTTGAAGGTCAGGCATCCCTCTCTCCACCTCCTCTCCCGCTTCTCTCTCTTCCCCTTCTCCCCCCCCCCCCCCGGGCCGGACGCTCCATGGATTTTTGGCAGAGAGTACTTGCCATGCTCCTCTGTCCTCCTGGTGCTGTTTTCCTCTGGCTCTGCTGGAGTTTAGTCTTCAAGCCAACCAGCAGTGGCGGCTGGGTGGGCCTGCTGTTGTCGGCCTGCTCCAGAAGCTGTCTCTCTGGCATGATTTGCTGTTCCTGCATAGGTAGGATGCTCCAGGGGATGGCTTCCAGAGCGAGCCAACTCCAAGACTCAATCCCAGCATAGCCAGAGGAAAACAGCATCAGGAGGACAGAAGAGCACAGCAAGCACTCTCCGCCTGAAATCCATGGAGCGTCTGGCCTGGGGGCAGAGAGAGAAGCGGGTGGGGAGTTGGAAGAAGGAATGCCCAATCTTCAAGTCCGTGGTCTGTTAAATCCGAAGTCCAGATAAGCGGGGTCCAGAAAATCGAGGGTTCACTGTAATTTTAAAACCAATAGGAGGAAATATTTTTCACTCAGAGAATAGTTAAGCTCTGGAATGCATTGCCAGAGGTTATGGTAAGAGTGGATAGCGTAGCTGGTTTTAAGAAAGGTTTGGACAATTTTCTGGAGGAAAAGTTCATAGGCTGTTATTGAGAAAGACTTGGGGGAAACCACTGCTTGCCCTGGATCGGTAGCGCAGAATGTTGTTACTCCGTAGGTTTTGGCCAGGTACTAGTGACCTGGATTGGCCACTGTGAGAATAGGCTACTGGGCTTGATGGACCATTGGTCTGACCCAGTAAGGCTATTCTTATCTTCTTATGTTAAACCATTCTGAGCTTCCCTGGGAGAACAGTATTGAAAATTGAATAAATTTCTTGGTACAGTACTCCCCTGATATTCGCGGGGGTTCTGTTCCAGGAATGTTGAAAAAATGCAAATACAGTTTTTAACAAAGGAGACAGGAGAGGGCAGCTGCAGCGCCAGTGAGTGAAGGAAATCACTCGTGGTATGCTCCAATCGCCTCTTCCTGTACTAAAGTCGGGCCTCACCAATCAGGAGCTTCTTTGACACGCAGCTCCTGATTGGTGAGGTCCGACTTTAGTACAGGAAGAGGAGCATACTGCAAGTGATTTCCTTCACTCGCCGGCACTCTGGAGGTCGGAAAATACCGCGAATGACTGCAAATTCGCGGGGGAGCACTGTACTTGAGGATTTGCTCTCTCTACATTATTCAGATAATAAATCACTCAGCATTGACACTTTTATTATCAATGTAGTTCTTGTGTTTTTCTGAGTCATTTCTATGTGTTTTTCTTGCATCCAGCTTTTTATTGGTCAGAATGGGCATGTCCTGGGTGATCATATCCTCTTCATTTTCAATTATTCTCTATTGGGTCATGATCCCAGTACTTTTCTAGTATAGCAATATTATCTTGTTTACTAAGTTTCTAATGGATGAGACATGCAACCTTATTGTGCCTTTCTGTATAGCAAATTTCTGTCATCAGAACTTCTTAGCCAGTTACAAGAGAATTGACCAAGTTAAGTAATCTACAGATTTTTCCTGTTCTCGCCATGAACCATCTCATCCATCATTTCATCTGTAGATTTCATGTAGCTTCTCCTTAATCATTCCTATGTCTGGTTTTGATCATCAAATGGCTCCTGGCATAACACTTTCTATTTCCTACTGTACCCTTTGCGTTTGCTGCTTTTTAAAACTTGTTTGATCTAATTCTTTGTATTTGTATATTGATGGATTAAAAGGGTTCTGGAAACCAGGTATTATAATTTAGCCAGACTTGAAACTTCATAGGCATTCTCAGCCTTGCTGAATACCAACTTGGCAGTTTTCAGAAACCCTACTTTTAAATCACTGAGTTTTTCAAAAGTACAAAGAACAGGAAGAAGCTGGAATTCTGAATGTCATTTCTGTTTCTTAAAATGCATAGAATGCTTCCCTGAACAATGTATATCTGAAGCAATTAAAGGCTATTTCTTTTTTTTACTTAATGTTTCCTCTTCCTCCTGTAAAGTTCCTGCTTAGGGACTGGCCTCTGGTGCCATGAGAAATTTCACAGGATTTCTTCCTCTATTTTTATAGCTGCGTCTCAACTTACGAAATCTTCAGTCAAAAGCCATAAATTATGTCTCCTTCTGGCAGTATTTCTCAACCCTCTCCTGGAGACACTCTTAACTAGTCATGTTTTCAGGATTACCAGAATGAATATGAATGAAATTGATTAGGTCTCCAGTATATGTCAATTTTTCTCACATATATTAATAATTCTGACTAACAAACTAAGGGGGTCTTTTACGAAAGATTAGCTCATGTTAACTGTCACAGGACTCATTTTATTCCTATGGGGCCCTGCTGCAGATAACATGCACTAAGCTTTACTAAAACACCCACTAAATGTTCCTTCAGGAGACATTGGCAAGCTTTTACAGAGGGGCACTCCTCCTCAGCGCACTTTTTGTAAAAGGACCTGATTGGAAGCACTGCCCTGAGAAACCCAAATTCAGCCTCGGCACCCTGAGGTTGTGGGTTCAAACCCATGCCGCTCCTTGTGACCTTAGGCAAGTCACTTAATCCCCCCCAGTGCCCCAAGTATATTAGATAGAATGTGAGCCCACCGGGATAGATAGGGGAAAATGCTTGAGTACCTGAATAAATTAATTTAAAACCATTCTGAGCTCCCTGGGGAGAACGGTATAGAAAACTGAATTAAAAAAAAAAAAACAAAAAAAAGTAAGGAAGGCCTATTTTAATGGGATGTAGTCTGTCTTAAAGAGGGTAGAACTCAGCTGCTGAGGCTAACATTTATAAAGGAAATAGAGCAGCTTGTAGTTTATTTTAGTCAGTGTAATGTTTTGCCTGGAATGTACAGGCAAAACACAAATGGGTCCTTTTCCAAAGCTGTGCTGCCGAGCAGCGCACGCTAAATACCGAGCCTCCCGTCCTTTTCCTAGGGGCGTCTTGGTAATTAGTGTGCAACTCTGTAAAAGCCTACTAAAACTACCAAAGAAATGGAGTAAAACACAAATCAAACAAAAATAAAATCTGAAAAATCATTCGAAAAGGCCACTTCTTTAACTCTTCCTAAAAGCTCTGAAGAGAACATAAGAATTGTCATACTGGGACAGACCAAAGGTCTATCAAGCTCAGTGTCCTGTTTCCAACAGTGGCCAACCCAGGTCCCAAGTACCCAGCTAGATCCCAAGTAGTAAAACAGATTTTATGCTGCTTATCCTAGGAATAAGCAATGGATTTCCCCAATACATCTCAATAATGCCTATGGACTTCTGTTTTAGGAAATTATCCAAACCTTTTTTTAAACCCTTCTAAGCTAACAGATTTCACCACATTCTCGGGTAATGAATTCCAGAGTTTAATTACACATTGTGTAAAGAAATATTTTCTCCGGTTTGTTTTAAATCTACTACTTAGTAGCTTTATCGCATGTCTCCTATTCCTAGTATTTTTGGAAAGAGTGAACAAGCGATTCACATCTACCCTTTCCACTCCACTCATTATTTTATAGACCTCCATCACCCCTGAGCTGTCTCTTCTCCAAGCTGAAGAGCCCTAGCCGCATTAGCCTTTCCTCATAGGGAAGTCATCCCATCCCTTTTATCATTTTTGTCGCTATATCTTTTTAGAGATATGGTGACCAGAACTGCACACAGTATTCAAGCTGCAGCCGTACCATAGAGCAATACAAGGGCATTATAACATTTTCATCTTTGTTTTCCATTCCTTTCCTGATAATTCCTAACATTCTATTTGCTTTCTTAGCCGCAGCCGCACATTGAGCTGAGGTCTTCAACGTATCCTCAACAATGACACCTAGATCCTTTTCCTAGGCAGTAACTCCTAACATCACACAGCTATAGTTTGGGTTCCTCTTTCCCACATGCATCACTTTGCACTTGCTCGCATTAAACATCAGTAGCTGATTCCAAAGCTAAGTAAAACCAGCAGTTGCATAACAGTGCATGGGATGAAATGAGGTATCTTTGAATGATACTGAGAAAAACGGGGATGTCAGAATATCTCAGTAGAGAGGTTATGCTAAAGCAGAGCTTCCCAAACCTGGTTTTCAGAACCTCAAGTAATTCTGATTTCAGGATTGCCATGATGAATATGGAGAAGACACATCTCCACGCACTGGATATCTATGCCTATTCATTACACATACTCTGATAACTACTACTACTATTAATTATTTCTATAGCGCTACCAGACGCACGCAGCACTGTACAGAGTCACAAAGAGTAAGAAAACAGTCCCTGCTGAAAAGAGTTTACAATCTAAACAGGCAAGACAGACAAACAAGATGTCATGGATGCATTTAAGAGGAACGGTTAATCAGCTGGTTGGGTTGGAGGGCAGAGGGGAGTACAGGACAATCAAGCCATTGTGACATCACTGATAAGGTTGTGTCTTATTGGTGGAAGGAGACATTATGACATCACAATCTCAGCTCTGCTTCCCAAAGACAAACAGGATGTCATGGATACAGTTAAGGGGAACGGTTAATCAGCTGGCTGAGTTGGAGGGCAAAGGAGTAGGGTTAAAGATTGAAAGCTATATCAAAAAGGTGGATTTTCAGTCTGCTTTTAAACAGAAGGGGAAGCCAACTGGCTATGGCAGGGGTGGGCAGCGTTTATATACAGAGGATCACATGAATGTCAGTATTATCACTAGCGAGCCACACACAGAAAATTAACAAACGTGCCATATAATTCACTGCCAACAAAACTCAATGTGATGATTGAATGAACATAAATTATTTCCAGAATGGTCTATTGCTGTATACTTCTGGTATCACAAGCTGAATAAAATTTAGTGGTGTGAGTGGTGATGTGTATAGAGTTGGATCTATGGGAAGCCTATAGGTGTGCGTCTGCAAGAATGTGTGGTGCGAGAGGGTGTAAGGGGGAATATGTGAGGGAGTTGTGCAATTTGGCATTCCAGGGAGGTTATGGAGAAGAAGGTGTAGTGTGTGTTGTTGAGCAGCCCATCCTTTGTGTACTGAGTGAGTGTTTCTCCTTTTCTGCTAGCAGGGCTTGGGCTCATTGCTGCTCCTTTTATAGCCTGGGCTGACTCCTGTTCTTCTTTGATGGTGGGGCTGGGCTTCCCAGTCATAAGAACATAAGAACAGCCTTACTGGGTCAGACTAATGGTCCATCAAGCCCAGTAGCCCATCCTCACGGTGGCCAATCCAGGTCACTAGTACCTGTGGCTCACTATTTCTTGCTCTATTTCCTTGCTATTCTTTATGCATACAAATGGATGGTTAGATGGGCTAACCCTCAACAAATGGAGCTCATGCTTCTGGGTGAAATGCACTTAGGGCTCCTTTTACGAAGGCGCGTTAGGGCCTTAACGCATGGAATAGCGTGCGCTAAATTGCTGTGCGTGCTAGGCGCTACCGCCTCCTTTTGAGCAGGTGGTAGATTTTCAGCTAGCGCGTGCTATAGCGCACGCTAATCTGATGCATGCGCTAAAACGCTTAGCACACCTTCGTAAAAGGAGCCCTTAATCTTTTTCAAATATACTTGAAGCGAGAATTGTGAGAAGGAATCACTTGGATTACTAGGTGACCAAGGAGTACAAAGGACACTTAGGGAGGAAAAGTCCACAGCAAAAATAAATATTTCAGAGCCATAGCTCTGTGGCTCACAACTGGAAGTTTCCAGCATCGTGATTCCGTCTACCCTCTGCTGAATCCATCCCCTCCACCAAAAAAAAAAAAAATATATATATATATATATATATATATTTTTTTTTTTAACAGAAGTAGTAATATATGATATTGCTGAAGGGCTGTCTGGTAAGATTTGCCTCTTTGCAGATGATTCCAAAATCTACAATAGAATAGACACCCCTGATAGTGTGGATAACATGAGGAACTTAACAGGTTAAACGCTGAATATCCCGGTAGCTAAAAATGAAACTGGAAATTCAATGCTAATTGCCGGATATGGCACAGCATTGAATTTCTGGGTTCAGTGGCAGAAGGCGGCTTTAACCCCACTGCCCACTGAATATCAGCTCCTTTACTTATTTTTTTTTTTTTTTTTCCATTTTCTTTTGGTTCATGTAGTAGGAAGGAAATACCTCATATGTTAGAAATGTTTTGGATGTGTGCAAGGAAGAAGAGAGACTAATTAAAGATCACCCCAAGTTTCTGGGCTGAGGGAACTGGGAGCATGACAGTGTTAGCCAAAGAGACAGATTGAAAAAAAAAAAAAAAATCTTAGATGCCAAAATTTCCAGTAATGAAATTATAAAAAGAAGTTCCCAAGTTTATTAAAACTTTCTATCCTACAATTTATGGTAAAACCTTCTCAGCGGCTTACAATTCTATGTTAAATTTAAAGGACGTGGCATTCAAAACGAGACAGTGAGGGTAAATAATAGAAATTACATTCTTTTAAAAGAAGGGGAGGGAAAAGAACATAAGGTTTCAGTTATTGATGTACGAGAATGTTTTTTCTAATATAATTTTTCTCTCTGTCTAGTTTCTAATAATCTGGAACTCCAGGATTCAATTAAACCTGAAAAGGTAGAATTCAGTTCAGTTAATTTCAACAGCGTTTTGCAATGGCAGCCCGGAAGACACATCAGCAGCAGCACTGTCTATTTTGTGCAGTACAAAATGTAAGTAAGAAACAGAAGAAGCAAAGCAGTGATACATGTCAATACAGCATTCACACTGGCCACAGCAATATACTCGTATAAACAACGGTGGCAAAGCTTGCCTTCGTTTATGCCTCTCATACCTCTATTTTGGAGGAATGGATAGGGGGACCGAATGTTCTATGTGTGTAAGTGAATGAATCAGAGAGAGAGGGTTTAGTTTATAATTTATTACTTATAGTCCACCTTTGACAAGGAGGATTGCAACCTCTGCGATAGGTGAAGGTGGCCAACCTCACCTGCATGGAAACAGAGGACTTTGCAACACTGAACCACATGACTATGAGGTGCTGGAAGCTGCCTAAACTTGGGCAAACTTGCCGCTAAACTGACTTGCTGGCAGAAGCAATCAGAAGAAACTAGAACCAACTGGTGTAATGCAATGCTCATGCACAAGAAAATATTAAAAGAAGCTGCACGTACAGCAAACAGGACATGGCCCAGATAGAATGTACTAGGGGAGGGTATGGAAATCCAACCGGGGGAAAAGCTGTTGTTTGCTAAACCATGAACAAAGGGGAACTTTGACACACAAAATAATATGGTCATCAGTGGAATGTTTCAGGTTGAGTATGTCTATCTTTACCTATGCTTAGCAATGATTAACAAAGTATAATTAGAACTTACTAGAAATGACACATGAAGGTTGCTAGTATGTAGAGTCACGAGTTACTTTTTGTTACAAAGTGTATAAGAAGTGACAAGACACAGGGCTCCTTTTACTAAGCTGCGCAAGCGGTTTTAGTGTGCGCTTAGCGCACGCTGCATTGCCATGCACGCTAGATGCTAACACCAGCATTGAGCTTGCGTTAGTTCTTGGCTCGGGTTTAGCGCGCGAGACAATGCAGCAAGCGCTAAAAATGCTAGCACACCTTAGTAAAAGGAGCCCACCGAGCAGTTAGAGAGAAATATTCTGCTAACTGCTGGCTAGCCGCAGATTGAGAACTTTTTTCCCTGCTTTTGGAAAATTGATTTGCTGTACTTCTGTAATACTTGATAAAAAGCTGCTTTTATTTTGTAATCTGCTTTTGCTATCTCCATAAATATACAGCATAAATGAGAAGTACATAGCAATGAAGGGCTCGAGCAGCCGGCTCTTCACCTTACATACACAATACAGAACATATAAAATTAACAAAACAATCATCAAGAAAAAGAAGTATCAATAATCATATTTCATTTTACAGAACAAATATCGCTTTAACGGGTTGTTGTTGTTTTTAAGGCTTGTACATCTTCCTGTTGTCTAATACAGTGGTTCCCAACCCTGTCCTGGAGGAACACCAGGCCAATTGGGTTTTCTAGATAGCCCTAATGAATATGCATGAAGCAAATTTGCATGCCTATCACTTCCATCATATGCAAATCTCTCTCATGCATATTCATTAGGGCTAGCCTGAAAACCCGATTGGCCTGGTGTTCCTCCAGGACAGGGTTGGGAATCACTGGTCTAATATTCAGGTAGTTTGTTCCATTCACTGGGGTAGGGAACTCCGGTCCTCGAGAGCCGTATTCCAGTTGGGTTTTCAGGATTTCCCCCATGAATATGCACTAGGGCCTGCACATAAAAAGACACTTGTTCTTACTGCTTCTAAATGCAAATGTTTTTGAGTCGGTATCAAATCAAAATGCCCTGATGAACACAATGAATGAGGGGGCACATAAAGTGTAGTATGGTCCTACAAATATTTAAGTGCTAACTGATGTACACTTAAGTAGGCCAACAACAATAATTTATACTGAATTCTATATTCCATTTTCTACCAGTAAAGTTTAACGTAATATAAAGTAACATGGTCCCACTTCTTAATTCCAGAGCATGGATAATTGAGTTTTGAATGATTTGCAGGGCGTGCATTGACATGGAAGGAAGTCCTATAAACACTACATTACAGTAGTCTAAACTAGACAGTACAACTATGTGTGTGTGTGAGTCAGAGAGCGAGAGAGTTCTTCTCTGTGTTTGTATACCTAATTTTCCAGCACTTTCCTGTGTCATAATTTGGTTTATTTGATCTGAAGTCTCCTGATTGACGAGGAGATATGAATTTCTTTTAAGGTCCAGTTCTGAGATACAGCCTGTCTAGTTTCTAATTCCATAAGGCCCACTAATCTCATCAGGCCAATTAATCTCAACCTGTCTACCTACATTGACATTACCAGGGGTCAGAGCTGCCTACAGTATCTCCTAGAGGCCTTTGGCTAACTCTCTCGGTAGTCCCTGAATCCTCAGTTAGGCTAACTTTCAGGTTAAGGCCTTGAACATAAAAAAGGAGAATTCAGATATAATATACCAAAAGCATAGCCACAAGCAGGGCAGGATTAATTCGTCGAGGGACCCTAGGCACCCAAGTACACTGGGCCCCCTGCCCCACCCCACCATGCGCAAAGGCGGAAACAGGAAGCTGCGTCAGAGGGAAGCTTTGGGCAAGCAGCACCACTTGCAAAATTACAGTTCCCGTTGCTTTTCTTGCCCACGTTGCTTGCTTATCTTACTTTCTGTCAATTGGGGGGGGGGAGGATGCGCTGCTGATCAGGGGGGCCTGCGTTGGCGATAGATGCTGGAGGGGCCCATCGCCGTTTGGAAAAAAACAATGTTAATGCCCTCCTTCATCAGGCCCCCCTGACCATTTTGGGCCCTAGGCATCTGCCTACTTGGCCTATTGGTTAATCCTGCCCTGCCACAAGTGGACTCAAGTGGATTGGGGTCTACTAACTTTGGGATCAAGCCCACCCAGATTTCCTGTTCCCTTGATGTGGCTGGCAGGGTTCCCCAAGCCCTGCCAGCTAAAGATCTTCCTCTGGCCAGTGCTCTACCAAGCTGATCAGCTTTTCCCAGCCCCCCGACTCCTCTGCAATTGAGCATTTGTGGAAGTCAGTGGTAGCGGCTTAGGGGTACTGCTTCCGGCTACACAATTTGGAACAATTCTGTTTGGGAGGAGGTCTTCAACTGATGGAGCTTAAAGATCCTTACCAGTTTAGGTATTTCTATTTTGAGGTTGGTGGGGAGTGCCAGGGTGAGTGAAGACTGGGGGAGGGTGGAGGCAAGAGTGGTTGCAGAAAGGATATTTCATGCCCTCTTACTCTGGGTAAGGACCACCCTAAAATTAGCTATCTGACTATGTCATTGTAAGATATTCATCTGTATTAAAAGTCTAATTCACCTTATAAGAGCAACAGAAGCTCCCTCTGCTACCAGATATTCCTTTGTTTTAAATTTAATGGTAATGCTCATCTCAATGCTTGCATTGTGCCAAAGAAAGTCTTCTTCTGGATGTAGCATATCTGATCAACATATGGCTCCTGTGAGAGAGGCTCAGAAGAGCAATTTTAAGACCACAGGGGTTATTAATGGTGCTGTTGACATTAACATAGATAATTGGGTTGTCCTGAAGATTGTAATGTGACTTGCCTACCTAGAGCAAAGGCAGCAAATCTATCTCAGTATACAGAACTTTAGAAAGTACTAGTGAGAATATGGCTATAACTTGGTACTAATGGCATGAGAACAACAGAGAAGATAGATTTTGAATCTGAGGAAGGAAACTTTAATCCAGTACCTCAATGGTAGTAATTTCCATAATGTTACCTGTTCCACATGCAATGATGGGTACAGTTCCAGAGCCTTAATGGTTCAATAAGATACTAGTACAGGGAATGCAAATGACTACAATCTAGGACCACTGATCTCCTATTAAGGTAGTCAAAATTAGAAGAAAATTAATAGAGCAAGAGTAGCAAACTCCAATCCTTGACTGCCAAAAAGAGGGCTAGTCTCCAGGATTTCCTTAATGAATATGCATGAAATCCATGAATCTGGCTAATTTGAATAATCTGACATGCCTCAAAAATCATGTCTATTTGTGTAGCTTTAGGACTAGAGATTTCATTCTCTGGGCTACTAAAAGGCCATGAACTCCAGCAAGGTGTGCTAATAGGTTTTCAGGTTTTGGTTGTTTTTGGTTTCTCTCCATCTAAATTATATCCACATTGTCTCACCTTATATCCATCTCTTTTTAGTGTCACTTCTCTCTCTAGTGTCACTATCCTTGTCACTCACGTCTCATTTTATTTATTAAAATGTTCTTTTGCCTGAAAGGTATCTCCGTTCATTGCAAATGCAATATACTAATGATCTGATATTGATAAGAAGTGTATGACTTCTTGCTTAAAAATATCATTTATTTATTTAAAATTATTTATAACCCGCCTATCCACAAATCTAAGCGGGGAACAAAACATCGCAAACAAAGTAACAATAAATAATACATACAATTACAGTACAGTAAAACAAAAACAGCATAAAAACAAAAAAGACCCACTGTCGCTCAAGCTGTCACAGAACTCGCACCAATATATCCAGGAAAAGTAATATTTGAATCATTATCTACAAAGGTATGGAGAAAAAGAGTGGATCAAGAAAATGGAATGTTGGGGCATTGATGAGTTTTTCTGTGACCTCACACAAGAAACATCTGATGTTCGAGAGCCTTACTATGGTAGAGTGAAAGCTGTTTCTTCTGGCATCCATTCAGACTGGAACACAAGCTGGAGATTTATTCCCTGGTGGGAAAGTAAGTTCTTTAGTAATTTTAATCTACATCTATCTGGACTTCTCCTTTGCTACTTTGACCTGAGTTGTTGTTTTTTTGTGTTTTTTTAATCTTTATTGATTTTCCAAACTAATACAAAGTGCTAGGAAATATTTTGGCATTAATAAACAACATAAGCACTTAAAATCAGTCAATATCCATACATAATAATAATAATAACTTTATTTTTATATACCGCCAGTAATCTTGCGACTTCTAGGCGGTTTACAATAAAGGGTAACTGTAAATACAATAAAGAGAGGCTGTACATACGACGAATTAAAGAGTATAGCAGTGTACATCTGAGAATACCGGCATTAATAATAGTAACAACAGTTTGTAAGCTGCAAGACCAAGAAGTGCCATGCTGCTTACAAAGAATTAGAAATGTTCCATGAATTGAATGGAGTATTCATAGTTAGTGATTAGGAGTTAGGTTAACAGTTTACAAGTTCGGGTATGTGATGGAGTTATGGGAGGGGCTGATGTCCTGGTTCGTTTCCTAGGTATTTCGAGAACAGGTAAGTTTTTAGGTGTTTCCTAAATTCTTCATAGTTGTTTGTGTGTGCAATTAGTTTTTCTAAGTCTTTACCCCATAAGGCTGCTTGATACGATAGCAGTTGTTGGTGGTATCTCTTGTATTTGCACCCTCTAGTCGGTGGGGAGACAAATTTCAGGTGTGTTTTTCTTTCATGTCTGTTGGTTGGGAATGAGAAGAGGTCTGTAATGTATTTAGGGGCTAGACCATTTAATACCTTGAAGCAGAGACATCCTAGCTTGAATTTCGTGCGTGCCCCCATCGGCAGCCAGTGTAGGAGTTGGTAGGAAGGGGTTATGTGGTCGGACTTCTTCAGCCCGAAGATCATCCTGACTGCTGCGTTTTGTATCAGTTGTAGTCTTTGCATTTGCTTCTGGGGGATTGTCAGGTGGGTGATGTTGCAATAATCTAGGTGGCTTAGTATTAGGGATTATACTAGAATTCTGAAAGCCGAGGTGTGGAAGTACGCCTTAATGGACCTAAGTTTCCAGAGAGTGAAAAATCCTCTTTTTATTAGGGAGTCTATATGGTCTTTCATTGTTAGGCCTTGGTCTAATATTACTCCTAGGACCTTCATTGTTGATTGAATGGGGTAGTTGAGATTGTTAATGTGTAATGATTTTGTCGTGTTATTTGCGTGTGGCGAGGCTATAAAGAATTTAGTTTTATCTGAATTGAGCTTCAGTTTGAAATCCCTCCCCATCCAGCAAATTAATCAAAGAATAACCAAACAGATATCTTCTCCCCCCACCCCATGTCCTGGATGTGTATTAAAAGAAACAAATTTTTTTTTTAAACAAACACATTATGTTGAAGTAACAAAGGATGTCAACGGGCCCCATATCAACTTAAATAATTTGCTGTGCCCCAACATATCCGCATTCATCTTTTTGTATTTGCAACTTAAACATAAACTGGCCCACCAAGTTGAGGCGGTCACAATTTTTCCAATTGCGTGTTATCATTTGCATAGCTATTCCCATCATAATTAGGAAAAGCCTGCATGTGTAAACATCCATGGGAGGCTTGATATGCAGCACTGTTCCACATATAATTGCCTCATACATCAAAGGGATTTTTGATTCCAGTATGAGGTTAATCTGTCCCCCATATTGACTTCCAGAAGTTGAGTATCAAAGGACAATGAAACAACAGATGATCCAGAGTCCCTATGTCTAAATGACAGTGCCAGCATCTATTAGATTTAGAACTTTATTAGACTGCTAGATGCCTTTTCAAAGAGGAGCTAAACTGTTAAAGGAACAGTAAGATGTTTAACCCAGTAGCAACTCTAACTAGACACATTTGAGTGTCTGGATAGATGAGGACTAGCTAGAGTAACACTTCCATACATTTTGCTCATCTCCACATCACAGACCCGCCTTTCCCCACACTTTAAATTAGTTTTAAAATACACTCCAAGAAAAAGATCCAAGAGTTTTTTGTAAATAAAGATACCCTCAGTTGATTTCAGTCAGCCAAGCAGAAAAAACTATTATTAAAATGATTTAATAGCATCATTCAACCAGTTCTATATGGGAGTGAAATCTGGAATCTTTACAGGATAGCCGTAAGGTGACCATTTATTTTTTTCATCAAAAGGGGACATCTATTAATTCTCAGTCCCGCCCCCAATCCCGCCCTAGTCCCCCATCTCTTCTTCCTTTCTCCTGGTCTGGCATCTGTCTCCTCCCCCTCCCCCCATATACCCTGACATCTCTCCCCCCTCCATGGTCTGATAGCTCCTTTCCTTTCCCTCCCTCTCATAGTCTTGGCATCTCTTTCCTCTCCTCCCCCTTCCCTGGTCTTCCTTTTCCCCTCTCTCTTCCCAGTAGGGTGCAGCATCAGTACTTCTCTTCCCCTATCCCCTCCCCAATTGGGTGCAGTAGCAGCTTTTCTCTTCCCCTCTCCCCCCCCTCAGGTGCAGCAGCAGCAGCTTTTCTCTTCCCCCCTCGGGTACAGCAGCTTTTCTCTTCCCCCTCCCCCTTGGGTGCAGCAGCAGCTTTTCTATTCCCCCCTTCCCCCCTTGGGTGCAGCAGCAGCTTTTCTCTTCCCCTCTCCCCCCCTTGGGTGCAGCAGCAGCAGCTTTTCTATTCCCCCCTCCCCCCTTGGGTGCAGCAACATCATTTCTCTTCCCATCCCTCCCATCGGCAGAGTCACAAGCTTCCCTCCATCGCTGACCTATCTTCCATAGGTCAGCGATGGAGGGAAGCTTATAACTTGCTGCTCTTCCTTGCTTCGGGCCTTCTTCATTGCCGGGTCCTGCCTTCGCAGAAACAGAAAGTAGGCAGGAGTCAGCCCCGGCAGCGAGGAAGGCCCGAAGCAAGTTGTAAGCTTCCCTCTGTGTCTCGCTTAGCTCCCCTCCGTCGCTGCCCGTAGTGAACTCCTGCTCTGAGGCTCTAACGTGTGCGTGCTGGCTTCCCTTCTCTTCTCCTCCCCCCGGGACGTAACTTCCGGTTTCGGAGGGAAGAGAAGGGAAGCCGGCACGCACACCGTTAGAGCCCAGAGCGTGGGTTCAGTTTGCATGCTGAAGTCAGCCCAGGAAGGAGCATCGGCGGCAGCAGCAGGATTAGCTGGGCGCGGAGAACACTGTAGGGGTTTGGCGCTGGACCGACTGTCCCCTTGTCCCTGCGCACAGCTTCGGGACGCTGTCCCTGAAAACGAGATATTTCGGCGTCCCGAAGTGGTGGCTCGGGACAACGGGATGGTTGGTCCAATAACGGGACTGTCCCGCTGAAAACGGGACATATGGTCACCTTAAGGATAGGGCAAATTCTCAATATAAGCCTTGCACCTCCAGCTCTGTACCACACACTTTATATTCCCCAGCAAAAAGAACTAAGATGTTTCCTCTTAAACTCACCCTATCAAGAAAATATATTTAAATAGTAGTATCACCTCAGAAGATGAAGCAACTATTTCCTTCCATGGCCAGACACTGTGTGGGCTATTTACTAAGCTCTGTTTAATGTGTTTTAAAAAAAACATGGACTAGATCGCATGTACATTGTATTATGTAAACAACATTCTTACTTTTACAATTAGTAGATGTCCTAGCTCTGATTGTTGGTATTGTCCATTCATGTCCCTCTAGAGCAGTGGTTCCCAACCCTGTCCTGGAGGACCACCAGGTCAGTCGGGTTTTGGGGATAGCCCTAATAAATATGCATGAGAAAGATTTGCATATAATGGAGGTGACAGGCATGCAAATCTGCTCCATGCATATTCATTAGGGCTATCCCCAAAACCCGACTGGCCTAGTGGTCCTCCAGGACAGGGTTGGGAAACACTGCTCTAGAGTATATTGGCAGGATCCACAGCTTACATGCATATATCTACTATTTTCCTCCATTCGCTTACTATATTTGTTTTTGGGCACTATTTCCCCTATGAACACATGTTGAGTTCTATGTAGGAATTCTATGAGCGTCCGAGCTAATACCGCCGTGCCAACGATGAAAAAGCCTAATATGGCTTTGTAAAAGGGGGGGTATATATGCATGCATCCTAATGGGTGTCATACATTTAAAATATTCAGCAGAGACTAAAATATTTATTCAGTTTTAAATAGACAGCTGATGCTAACCTATAGTGATCACTCCATCTACATGACCTAACCAAAATGATCCTCAAATGCTGTTCATGTGTGTGTCTGTCTCTCATAGGCACTTTGGGCCAGATTCTCTAACCAGCGCTATTGTCAGTGGCCACCTAAAAAGCGGCCGCCGATTGCAAATCAATCACATGATGGCAGTGGTTACAAAATCACGCCTCCAGGGTTTTCCAGACCTACATTTTTGGTACCTACCTTTGATGTGAATCGTGCCTCTGTAGGTGCTTAGGCCACCTAACACCATTTCTGGCAATAGCCACGCCCACAGTGGCGTTTGGCAGCCTAAAGCACCTTCAGAGGTGTGAATCCGGTGCCAATTTTTTAGGTGCCGGTAGACACCTTGAAACTCAGTTAATAAACATCATTTAGACAGTGTTTTTTTTAACTGAACTTGGGCGCTTACTGGTGCCCAAAAACCCGGTGCAGTTTAGAGAATCTGGCCCTTTCTCTCTCTCTCTCTCTCTCTCCTTGACAAAAATATGATTGTTTTATCTACAATGACTTGTTAATAAGAGATTTCTTGACAAACTATTTGCATTTCAGGCAGGCAAAATGAATTCTTGGTTATGTATCATTATTTCTCAGGCTTATTCTTATGTGTCTTTGAGGAAGCTGTTGAAAACTGATCTGTTTGGTAAATTTATAAATTGATGTTTTAATATGTATATTTTAATCCTGATTGGTAAATTTGTAAATTGATATTTTAATATGTATGTTTTAATTTTATTTTAATGTACTTTTATGTCAATTGTATTTTTTTTCACTGACTGTACAGTTCTTCTTGATGTGAACCGCCTAGAACAGGGGTCTCAAAGTCCCTCCTTGAGGGCCGCAATCCAGTCAGGTTTTCAGGATTTCCCCAATGAATATGCATGAGATCTATGTGCATGCACTGCTTTCAATGCATATTCATTGGGGAAATCCTGAAAACCCGACTGGATTGCGGCCCTCAAGGAGGGACTTTGAGATCCCTGGCCTAGAACTATGAGGTGTGGCGGTATACAAGAATAAACGATTCATCAAATTAAAATGAAACTTGAAACTTGAAATTATTATTATTAAATTATTATTATTATACATCCTTGGATTACCCTGAATGAAGAATTACATTTTTGCTCACAAATTTTAAATACCTTACTAGTCTTTACATTTATTTATACAGCCAAAATAGGACCACCATTGCTAAAGATGAATCCCTGCAACAGATCAATAGAGGTAGAGATCAAAGCTCCAAGTTCACCTTACAAGGGGAAAAATGGACGAAAGATATCCATGAAAAAATATTATGATCTCTCATATCGAGTATTTATCACTCATAATTCAATGTGTGGCGTAAGTATATAACAAGATTTTCTATACTTATCCTTTTTTTCCATATTACATACCATCTCCCAAATTCTGTAAATGGTGGCCAAAGTTAAACATGCAAATCTATTCACAATGCTGATTTGCGCGTGCAACTTAATTGGCTAACAAACCAGTCAACGCTGATAATTAACCACTAACAAGTAATTATTGGCATTAATGAGAATCTAGGCACATATCCATCAGAGAGTATCTATAAAGTTCTGTGTGAAGTTTCTAAAGTCACACAACTGAAAAGGAGGCTTTATGACAGGCATTGTGGGGGCATGTCTATTTATTTATTCAATTTTCTATACCGTTCTCCCAAGGGAGCTCAGAATGATTTACATGAATTTATTCAGCTGAAGCATTTTTTCCTGTCTGTCCTGGTGGGCTCAGAATCTGTCTAAAGTATCTGATGGCCAACAAAAAAGTATGAAGTCTGGGGTGATCCTTGACAACAACCTCTGACCATATTTCCCAAGTAGTATCTGCTTCGTTCTACTACCTCCAGCAGCTACCTAAAATCAGACGATACTTCTCAGAGCCGGACTTTACTCAAATTCTATATGCTTTTGTCCTCTACTGTAAGGATTACTGTATCTTGCTCCTAAATGGGCTTAGTACAAAAAACACCCATCAACTACAACAAATACATGCCGCCATCCAACTCATGAAGAACCTTCACATACGACACCCGATCTCTTCAGCGTTTCATGCTGCTCACTGGCTGCTCAATGGCCTACAAACTCTTCCTTGACATGGTACCAGCCTATATAGCTAGCATACTACTACCATACACCCCAAGTCAACCACTATGCTTGCAAGAAGAAAAACAATTATGTACACACTCGGGACACAACCTCTGCCTTGAGACCACACAAAAAAGATCATACTCTCACTACTTACCATGCCTCTAGAACAAACTACCTACCCACATAAAATCACTAGAAGGTCAGCTGAACTTCAGGAAGGCAATAAAAACCCACCTCTTCCCTTGACCCTCGGAGCGCACCTACCCAAATCCCAAACCTAACAAAGAAGAGCACCAGCCTTCTGCTGTCATAAATCTCAAGTCACAATTCGCAAATGCTGATGTGCTTTGCCCACCGTACCAGGAACTGTTGCACTTTATATTGCCCATCATATAATGTTCTACCCTACCAAACCACCATATCTTTGTCGTACATTTTTCACATTTTGTCATACTGTCACCTTTTTCTCCCACTCTACTATACATTGTATCTTTCTTACTATATATGCCATACCATGTCTACCATGCTACAAATTCAATTGCTATATTCACTATACAATATCTGAAATCCCATGTCCACTGTACTAGGTTCTACCATGTCAAGTGCCATGCTGTCATGTCATACTAGTGTAGCCACGTTTTGTATACTGTTTTGCCATGCTACATTTGTTTATATAATACTATCTTTCCCATGCTTTGTTTACCATGCTAGGTTTTTATATATAAAATCCTATGTTCACCATGTATAATACTATGTCTGCCATGCTTGCAATACTATGCTTATCATCTATGCTGTGCTTGTATATATGACTGTCTGCCATGGTAAACTGCTATTCTATGTTTGTTGTGCAATGCTCATCATGCTGTATCATACCGTGTCATATTTGTCATGTTATATTTTACTAGGTTTGTTATGTATTTAAACTTGTAGCCCATTCTGAGCTCTCCTGGAAGGACGGGATATAAAACCAAATTTATAAATTTATAAATACATTCATTCAATTGTTCATGTAATTTGGGTATTTTTTTTAAATCACTTTTTATAGATTTAGGGGGTAAGGGGCAATTTTATTTCTCCATTTAGACAGCCTGATGCTAAGTGGTGACAGCCTATTCTATAATGGCACCTGGGCGTTCAGATTCTATAATAGAATATTAGCCTAACCCAGTATCAGCATACCGTACATTTGGATGCCTGCAGTTACATCTGCGGGCACCCAAATGTGTCACAGGCACATGTAACATGTTATTTTGTAAGTTGCATGCATAAGTGGCAACCTGGCCCATCCATGCGAATACCCACCTTACATTTATGCACTATGCCACTTGTACACACCATTACAAAATAGAAGTAGGCGTTTTGCTGCCATATACATGCATAAATGTACACATGAATAGCATGATATAATCTGGCCTTAACTAGTATAGAAAATTTGCAGTCTTCAAAAGGCCACGGGCAGCGGTTCCTACACGCTGCCCACAGCTGACCCGGAAGCCTTTCCTCTAACGCAAAATCCCAGCATCAGAGGAAAGGCTTATGGGTCAGAACCAATGCCCACAGCCTTTTGAAGACTGCAAATTTTCTATATTAGTTAAGGCCAGATTATATCGTGATATTCATGTGTACATTTATGCATATATATGGCAGCAAAACGCCTACTTCTATTTTGTAATGGTGTGTACAAGTGGCATAGTGCATAAATGCAAGGTGGGTGTTCACATGGATGGGCCAGGTTGCCACTTATGCATGCAACTTACAAAATACCATGTTACATTTGCCTGTGACACATTTGGGGCCCCCTGAACTCTTTGGCCCCGAGGCACTTTCTTACTTGGGATAAGCTAAAATAAATTATAGAGAAAGCAAGTAAAAAGAAGAAACTAAAAAGATAAATTTGGTTTTCAATAGATATGGATGGGAAAGATAGAAGGGAAAGATGAGCACTCAGGATGAACAAAGACTCTCAAAAAGAGAAGCAAAAAAAACAATATAAAGTCAAAAAGAAAGAAGTGAGAAAAGTAAAGAAGACAAAGGCACAACTGGAATAAAAGGTATTTCAAGAGAGAATGTGGGATGGCAACATTTTTTTACATATGTCAACAGAAAGAGCAAAACTGAGACTGTAAGATTAAGAGGAGAAATTGTGAAGAGGAACAGGAAAAGGTAAACGTGCTAAACCAATACTACTGTTCAGAATTCACCATCAAAGTCTGGAAAAGTATATACGGCAAATGGGGTAATGACCGAGCTGCTTATGAAAGAGAGCATTAGTGTGTCAGAGACAGAATAGCTTAGCTTGTCCTAGAAGACCAGTGCTTTCTAATCTAACCCAAAAGTCATTGGTTCAAGGTTGGCTTATCCCCATAAGCCAGTGTCTCGCAAACTATTTCCAGCTGCGGCGCACTAAACAGGTGGCCACAACTTGAAGGCACCCGGAAGTGCGCAGGTGTTGATGTGATGATATCATATGCATGCATGATGTCATCATGTTGACATCTGCACATGCGTGAAGACCCTGCAGACAGCCTTCACCAGCAGTCTGTGTGTGTGGGGGGGGGGGGGGCAACAGAGGAGGTGCGGAGAGCAGTAGAGGTGCCTGGAAGGAGGAGAGATGCCGGCTATCTACAGGACATGCCTTTCTCCATGAGAGGCATATCCTGTAGGCAGTCAGCCAGCACTGGTGCATCTCCTGCTCCCCTGTGTGTCGCAGCAAACTACACAGTTTGCAATATACTGCTGTAAGCTAAAAATACTAGAAAATAAAAACATATATTTAGAATATTGTGTTCAATTCTGGAGGTCGCACCTTTAAAAAGATATAAAAGGATGGAGTCGGTCCAGAGGAAGGCAACTAAAATGGTGTGTGGTCTTTCTCATAAGGCGAATGGGGACATACTTAAGGATCTCAATCTGTTTACTTTGGAGGAAAGGCGTGAGAGGGGAGATAACGATAGAGACATTTAAATACCTACTTGGTGTACATGCACACGAGTCGAGTCTTTTTCATTTGAAAGGAAGCTCTGGAATGAGAGGGCATAGGATGAAGTTAAGAGGTGATAGCTCAGGAGTAATCTAAGGAAATACTTTTTTTCCCAGAAGAAGTGGTGGAGAAAGAGACTATGTCTGAATTCAAGAAGGTGTGGGATAGGCACATGGGATCTCTTAGAGAGAAGAAAAGATCATGGTTACTGCGGATGGGCAGACTGGATGGGCCATTTGGCCTTTATCTTCCATCATATTTCTATGTATTTAATGATACTGGAAAAATAAACCCCAACATTTTATGCCTGGAATGTCCTCCCAAGGGAGGTGGTGGAGACAAAAGCAGTGTCGGAATTAAAAAAGGCCTAGGATAAACACAAAGGATCCGGAATTAGAAAATGGATGGTATGAAAAACAAAACTTAGGCGATTGCATATGTGTTAATGTGTTGAGTGGTGCTTAGATAGCGATTTCAGTTCTGAAGAACTATGGTCAGTGCCAGACAGACATTTACGGTCTGTGTTCCATATGTGGCAAGACATTTTAGGATGGACTGGAGAGGGTTTCAGCAGCAATTCCAGTAGTTGAAATATGAAGACACTGCCAGGGGTGATTTTCAGCCAGCCCTGGGCAATGTGCTGTTTGCTGAAGATATTTATGCAGCATTATTGTTTGACAAGTTGTGATGGTACAATTGACCAGTAGCTTTTATGCTCATTTAAACAAGATGCTGGAGTACAAAGAAGAAAGACAAAAGGGGGATAAAAAAACGACTGTCCCGAATAAGGAGAAATCTTTCAGGTGGTCACATTCAAGCTGACAACTGGCTGTATCCTTAGCAATGTGGATTGGAGAACTGAACAGTGGCTCAATGATGGTTCCCTGCAGCTAATTATTCTGTTACTGGGAATAAATTAACAGATCATGCCAGCCCATTTCTCCTAAAGTTGCACTGGCTTCCCATAAAGCAAGAATTGTGTTTAAGTTTTTATCATTTGTTCATGAGATTTTATATGGCTTAGCACTGGAATATCATTGTTCATTAATCTCTCTGTACTCTTCAACTAAATATCTACGCCAGGGGTGTCCAACCTTTTGGTTTCCCAGGGCCGCATTGGCCAAAAAAAATGTTTCTGGGGCCGCGCAAACGCTGCAGCAACACAGAGGAGGAGCCAGCAAGACGGTAAACACCCGGGGCCAGCAGAGGAAAACACTGCATCGCCCTCAACCGGGGCCGCAAAAAATACTTCACGGGGCCGCATGCGGCCCTTGGGCCACAAGTTGGACACCCCTGATCTACGCTCATCTCATGAAATTCATTTAACAATTCTTTCTAACTCACTATGTTGAAAAACAATTATTAGAATGAGATCCATTGTAGTTAGAGGAATAAGTTTTCATGAATCCTCAGAGAAATTGATAGCTATCTTGTCTTCAGACAACATATGAAAACTTATTTATTCAATCAATACTTCTTAAGAGTATAATGTAGCTTAAATCATGTTTTAATGATGCATAATCAGCAAATACACAAAACAAAACAAGAGTACGACAAGGTCGAGAACACCAAAAGTACAACAAAACAATTTTTCAAATAAACCCCCATTCCCACCCCTACCCACTCCCAAGTGCAAACACACCACCCACCCCAAAGCCCTCCCTAAACTCTACCCAGTACCCCCAAAATAGCAAAGAAAGCAGAGAGACTGCTGAGCAAGCTGTGTTCTTATGCCGCTCAGCAAGCACCAAACCGGACGACCCCCCCCCCAAAATCGATCCCCACCCTACCCGACTTATAGACAACACTCACCTGGTCATCCATACCAACCATCAACACTCAGCCAAACAGCATACCATCCATCCTGGGGAAGCATCCGAGGGTCTTAAGAGCATAATGTAATGGTTCCTCTTGATTTCTATAATGTATTCTTTGGATGGGAGCCCTTTCATTATTTTCTTATTATGATCTGCCTTGAGCCATTGTGTAGTCAAACGGAATAAATATGTTCAGATTTGATTAATTTAGATATTACTATGCGGATTTTAGCCACATTGTTTGTAATAAATTTCTCAAAACATCTATTTTGTGTGTGTGCGTCTTGAAAAAATTATATCCATACAGCAGTGCGCATAACACAGCTGGAGTAATTAGTAATAGTAGCACTAACCATAGTAGTATAAAGGGGAAGGAATTCCTCTCATATGAAGAAAGACTAAAACGGTTAGGGCTCTTCAGCTTGGAAAAGAGATGGCTGAGGGGAGATATAATTGAAGTCTACAAACTCCTGAGTGGAGTAGAACGGGTACAAGTGGATCAATTTTTCACTCCGTCAAAAGTTACAAAGACTAAGGGACAATCAATGAAGTTATAGAGAAAAACTTTTATGACCAACAGGAAGAAATATTTTTTCACTCCGAGAAAGGTTTGGCCAATTTCCTGGAGGAAAAGTCCATTGTCTGTTCCTTGGGTTTTGGCCAGGTACTAGGGACCTCAAATGACCACCGTGAGAACGGGCTACTGGGCTTGATGGCCCATTGGTCTGACCCAGTAAGGCGATTCTTATGTTCTTTATGTTCATTTATCAAGGATTCTGCTAAGAGTGTTTTTTGGTTTTTTTCTCATTTATGTAGACACACAAATTGTATGAAGGAAAGAACAGAATTATTAAGATAGAAAATCTGACTCCTGGCACAAAGTGCTGCTTCATTGCTGAAACCTATTTACCAGTGCTGGACCGCAGTAGTGAGCATAGCAGTGAGCTGTGTACAGTACCACTGTAAGGTAAGAGGGAAGGGATTCCACAGAAGCAACTGTGACCTGATGACAAACACAGCTGCATAAGACACTTTCTCCCAAATTTTATACATAGTGCCCCAAAAACCTGGCACTGACTAGAACAGCGTTTAGCATGATTCTGCAAGGTGCACATACCTTTCATAGAGCTGTGCTTAATGCCAGTGCATCGCATAACTTTCAGGTGCACCCATTTAGGCCAGCTAAAACTAGGCCTAAATGCCTAGGCCTTCGTTGTGCATGGATCGGGCGTTTTCTGTTGCAATGTGCATAATTTTTAGGAATGCCCGCATCCTCCCATGCCCTTCCCCTGGCCACACCCCCTGTTCAAATTCATCCACTGGAACTAGCACATACTTTTGATAGAACTGTGCTTTCCAAGCTGGGTGCATAACTTTTAATTAGTGCCAATTAGTGTTAATTAGGAGGTGTTAATTGGCATTTATCAGCCCCAATAAAGTCCAATTAATCAATTACGTTTTGCATGCAAATTGGCTGCGTGCATCAATTTCCACACAGAACTTAAGGTGCCATATACAGAATTTGGGAGTTTTGGGGATAATTCTATAACATAGATACTAACACTTATGTACCCATTACATTTAGAATAATAATAACTGTATTTATCATCCACCCATACCTTACAGTTCAGAGTGGCTCACAAAATGTCGAAGAAAACTGGAACATATCTAGCAATGGTACACTGTCAATAGCACGGAGGACAGCGGCGCACCAACATTTGAGCATAGGACAAATGCATGCTTCCGCTACCACTGCTTTGAGGCCTTCCGTTGTATGCTCTGAGGGTGTGTGTGGAGGGGAACCCCCCGACTACACTTAGAACTGCATGCGCTTCCGTGGGGGGGGGGGGTTGGGAAGTGGAAACCCCCCAGTACACTGAAAGCTCCCGTTCTCCTTCCCGTTTTTGCTCTTTGGGAATTTTCCCCCCCCCCTCTCCCCCTTAGAGCGCAAAAGGGAATGCCTCAAAGCGGAGGAAGAGGCGGCGCACATTTGTCCTGTGCTCATATGTCAGCGCGGGATTGTCGGCGCGCCGTTGTCCTCCAGCAATAATAAAAGCCTAAAAGGAGAAGAAACAATTTGTCCTCGATACCTACACATTAACATAATATCACTGTAAACGAACAATTTTCTTAAACAGGTACGAGGGGCCACTGAAAGGTTCTCAGTCCAGCTAACAAAGTTCAGGCAGCCTCCATCGAGGGCTAAGCTTTAGAGCCCTTTGGGTTTCAGGGCTGTTACTGCAGCGGCAGCTGCTAGTGAAACTTTGTTAAAAAGGGGAGTATATGAGGCACCTTTTTGGAGGGTTTTTTTTCACTATTTTAATTGCAAACTGGGTATTCATGTACCTATTAGCACCTGCCGACAGTTAACATGGGACCACTTACGGCCTTCTGTTTAGAAGTGGTCACACGTTAACAGTGTGTTAGCCAGAAAATGCAGTACACTACCCGGATAAGGCTTTCATACCCATTCTTTTTTTTTTTTTGTAATTGTTTATTTATAACAAAAAAACAACGGATCGATACAACAGTACAATACAAAAGTAATACATGCATCAAAACTGCAAGACACACTGATGTCAACCCCTCCCCCCTCCCCTGGTAACAGCATATAGAAACCTTCAACCCCCAAGATCCATATAACCCCGCTGATGGGCATCGTAACACCCAAGGAAACGGAAGGAGAAGAAAGAACAGAATAAAAAAGAAAAGGAGCACAAAACCAGAAAAATACAAACCCCCAATGCCCTCAGACCATATCTAGTTCCATCAATCAACTCACAGCAGGACGCCCCACATCCAATCCCTCCACTACCAAGTATCTCCCCCAAGTATCATGATATTGCTGCCATTTTCTAGTCAACAAGGCCGAAAGCCTGTATCGCTCACATACCCACCCCAATTTCTCTCTCATTAGGGTCAAAGTAGGTGTAACAGTGCTTCGCCAGTGGCGAGCCACAGTCAGCCTGTTCTTTACTCATGCCACACCCCTGACAGAAAAGTTTTTGAAAAACAACACGTTGTTGAATGTGAGGTAATAGCCTGTTTCCACATTTTAACCATATGTTAAGTGCTTGACATTCTTTAGTGAAAAGGTCCCTTAGGCCTGTTCAGGAGCAAGAATAGATGTTAACAAACACATCACGAGGCTCATTTTCAAAAGACAAAACGCATCTAAAAAAAAAGCATGGAATGGCAGTTGGGCATTTTAATCACTAAAACATCCAAATCAGGAGGTGGAAGATGCTGCTCGTGAAGGCAAGCATTTTAAGAGGTATGTGGGGGAGCGGGAGAGGAGGAGAGACTCCTTTACCCCTCCCCCCTTATTATGCCACTGGCCCCACTATAACTCCCATTTCTACATTTCAATGGCTTCTTTTATGCATTTTTCATCTGGATGTTTTGTTTTTTGAAAATTTGTCAACAAAGATAGAGACGCACTAAGGGCGAACACGTCTAGAAGGCCATTTTCACACACACACAAAAAATGATAGATGCTTTGTGGTTTCAAAAATGGCCATTTTCATTACCCAATTTTTGGAAGCATTTCACAAAATTTTCCAAACTCAGGCTTAGACATCATATTGAAAATGGCCTTTCATGAACATATTTTATAAAGAACACCATAAACTTTGCTCATGCTTCCATCTGGGTGATTTCAAATACATTCTTCTTTGGCACTGTGTGTATTTTTACATATGTAATATCTGAAGTGATTTTATAAAAGCCACAATTACTACGACTACTGCTACTTATCATTTCTACAGGCATACTCAGTACTGTAAATTCAACATATAATAGACAGTTCCTTCTCAGGAGAGCTTACAATCTAATTAGAACAGACAGAACAAATGGGACAGATAGGGGTTGGGAAGCTTCTTGCAGAGAGAAAGATAGGTGTCATATGGTGAGTGGGAGTTACGAGTTGAAAGCAGTTTCAAAAAAGTGGGCTTTTGGCTTGGATTTGAATACTGCTAGAGACAGAGCTTGATGTATTTTCGTATTTTTCGCACTATAAGACACACCTAGATTTAGAGGAGGAAAACAAACAAAAAAAATATTCTGAACCAAATGGTGTATTAATATATTTAATAAAATATAGCAGAATAATATTTCAACCATGTAAAGTCAACAGCGTTATTACGAACCATCATCACTGTCATTAACAAATGAGAGACTTTAAGGTTCTAGTACTCTTCTAGTTTTCTAGGCTCTGCACCCAGTCCCCTCACTCCCTGCCAGGCTCTGCACCCTGTTCTACCTCCCTGCCCTGTACCCTGCCCCCCTCTGGTGGTCTAGTTGTAGGCCAGGACAGGAGGGATCCATCCCAGTTAACTTACAATTTTTTTTACCACCATCCCCCCCCCCCCACCCCGTACCTTTTTAAATCCTGGTGGTCCAATGGTATATTGGTAGAAGTGAGCTTTTTGCGCTTCAGCCTGGGCCCGCGCCACTCCCTGAATGGCTGCCATCAGTTCTCACTGGGCTCGTGAGAACTGATGGCAGCCATTCAGGGAGTGGCACGGGGCCAGGCTGGAGCGTGTAAAGTTTGTTCTTGCCTTGTGCACTGCTGGCCGTGAGATCTGAGGCAGCTGTCCAGAGAGGGAGGGGCTCAGCGCGGGACAGGAGCGCAGAAAGCCCGCTCCTGCTGATACACCGCTGGACCACCAGGATATAAAAAGGCACCATATAGGTGACATCACGGTCTGTGACCCAATATTCGCTCCATAAGGCGCACAGACATATCCACCCACTTTTGGGGGAAAAAAGTGCATCTTTTGGAGCAAAAAATAAGATAATTCAGGCAGTCTCTTCCAGGGATACAGTACAGCACGATAACTGGGACTGAGTGTGGATGTGGCAGATAAGAGAGACTTGCCTAATGAACAGAGCTCACCGGGCATAGGAAGCGATAAAAATTACCCTTTAGTGAATCAGGCCCACAATATGTATGGTAAAATCGGTGGCATAGCTGGAACTCAGTGGTCCCTGGGTGGGAGGACCAAGATGCTCCCCCTCCCCCGAACTCACACATTCCCTAGGTCTGGTGCCCACCCTGGGTCCAGCACCACTCCTCCATGTTCAGCTACTTCCCTGCATCTCCACAGCTACAGCATCAAAGATAGCGCTAAAAGCTGCCTCTCTGGCCAGCGGGACCTTTCCTCTGCTGCATGCCACCCACAGAAAGTTTTATCAGCATGGTGGTATATGGCAGATGATAGGTCCTGCAGGCCAGAGAGGCAGCTTTTTGCCCTGTCTATGATACTGTAGCAATGGAGGACCCAGCAGTTGGGTAAGTAGCTAAGGAGGGGGTGGAGAGGTACTGACCTCGATGTGCGGAAGGAAAGGTTCAGCTGCAAGCGGTCCCTATCATTGGGTGGCCCCAGGCAATTTGCTGGGCTCCTTCAATGGTAGTAACACCCCTGGATATAATGCATACTACATCAAGTCTAATTCATGCTTGAATAGTTTTATGGTGAAATGCAGATGATTTATGTATCTGAACTGTGCTAAATTACCAAATGAGAGACACAAGGTCATACAAGGATGAGTTCCCATTTATAGATTCTGCTCTGCATTCTAGGATCCTCCCTATAATAATTACACAGGCTACCAGTACTATACAGAGTTAAATTTAAACTTCTTTAATTTTCAGAGTCTTCAGACAAAATTGGCCAGAGTACCTAGAGAATAAATTATCTCTCTACACTCCTTTGAAGCCTCTATGGTCCTTTCAAGGAGCACCATTATCTATTGCCTCATCAAAAGAAATTGCACAATATGATATCCACACCAGGCCTTCTCAGGAGTGGCCCCTACATGCTGGAACTCATTCCCAGAGGGGCTCAAGACTACCTCTACTTCAGGAAGCATGCTGAAGCTTGGCTCTTCTCTCAAGCCTTTAACACATATGGGAACTGACTATTCACTCCCTCCACACCTGGACTAGCTTGCTGCATACTCTGTTACTTAGACTAGTTTCTCATATCTTATTTAGCTGTATGTATAATTTGTCTTCAGTTTAGCTATCCTGTGATGTTATGTTACCTTTTTATATTCTAAAAATAACTCAGATATAGTGAACAATCCAATGATAATATCAATAACACATTCACACGGATAGTGCAAAGAAGATTCACAGCTACTACACAAATCGGATGAACCACACATGGGAGGAAAAAGCCTCAGACAGGGGCCCTCCCACCACCACAGTGAACGGTATAAGGTGGTCAGGTAGAGAACCTCACTGGCATAAAAAACCTCCCACAGGGCATCTCAAAGTTTTGTGCAGTAAAGTGCAAGCATATATCAAAACTGTGGTCAAAAAGTAGTTTAAATAAGACAGGGGTAGGCAATTCCAGTCCTCGAGAGCTGGAGCCAGGTCAGGTTTTCAGGATATCCACAATGAATATGTATGAGATGGATTTGCATGCACTGCCTCCTTGAGATGCAAATCTATCTCATGCATATTTATTGTGGATATCATGAAAACCTGACCTGGCTCCGGCTCTCGAGGACTGGAATTGCCTACCCCTGAAATAAGATAAACTCAAAACTTATATTTATAGCTCGATCGTAACACCAACAATGGCCAGCGTTTCACATAAAACTGCCTCAGGGTGTGACCAATCAGAACAAGAGCTTTCAAAATAGGACTCAAACTAAGCATGTGTCCTTGCTCAAAAAGATGTTGTCATATGAATATCTAAAGGCAGAGAATTCCATGTCTGAACCACACAATAATAGTAAGATTTTTGATGCATCTGCATATACTTGACATCCTTCACAGATGGAAAAGCTAACAGTAAATGTTCATAGCTGCAATGATTTGTATAACCTCCTAAGATATCCATCCAGCTTGGAAAACTTTCATAAACTTTCCCATATAGAGTCTTGTAAGCTAGACAGCACAATTTAAACTCAACTTGTAAATTTGCCAGGAGCCAATGCAAGTCCACCTGGACTTACAAAATATTAATCTTGCTGCTGTGTTCTTTATTAGACAGAATTTTCTCACTGATTTTGAAGAGATTCCAGAAAACAATGAGTTACAATTTAGAAGATTTCCGAACCACATCATTAATGTGAGATTCCAAATTCACCTGCATATTTTGAGAAGCCAGTCCCAAGACACCTGCTTCTTGGGACCGGCTTCTCCTCCACGCCTCCCCTTTCAACATGCAGGCTGGTTTGCATCTCAAGCGGCTGGTTCCTTCTCTGTGCATTCAGCTGTCTAACATATGTTTATGTTTATTTAAGATTTGACATACCGCTCCTACATTTTACTGACCTAAGCGGTTTACAATGTATCAAACTAAAATGAAATTAGGTACTTGAGAAAAACTACCCTATCTGTCCCAAAGGCTCACAATCTAGCTAAAATACCTGATTAAAATAAAGTACTTGATTAAAATACATTTCCAAGATCAAAAATCAAAGAAATAGAAATAATGAAAGAAGATAAAAAATTAAAAATAAAATAAAACAACTTTAAGAGAGAGAAAAGTCTCTGAGTCTCTGCAGAACCAGGTCAACCGGCCGCCACCAAAGACCAGGAACCACGCCAATGAAGACCACCATGATACGTCACTGGACAGGCAAGGCCCAGCGCCGCCGACAGTAGACCCCTGAAGTGAAGTCCAGTTTCCCTTTGATGTGTCCAACAAAGCAGCTGCAGGAGTGCAAGTCCGCTGAGGAGATGGGGGAGAGAGGGCAGGCCACAGGAGATCCTCCGACGCCGGCACCAATCCACCAATGGTGACCATGTCGGGGCCGTGCTGCATCATGCCAATGGCTTCCTCCCTTCTGCTGCTGGACAAGAGCTCGGACAGGGAAAGCTGTGTTGAACCAGCTGATAAAATCCCCAGGAAGAGCAGCATTTGGGATAGATGAAAGAAAACACAGTTCTCTCAGAACTGCTGGCTTTGTCCACAGGGTCAGCCATGTCCCTCTTTCTCTCTCTACAAACCAGGCATGGACTAATTGGCTCACCCGTGAGAGGAAGTCTCTGCTACTACAATTCTCAGGATCCTCATCTGCATTGGCATAGCAAGGTTGAGAGGTGTTCAGGGGGAAGGGGGCACCCCTTCTCACCCATCTCCACTCCCATCTGTTCCTTCCCCGCATCCTCCTGCTACATACATGCGCCTCTTCCCTTCTCCCGTGCCTCTTTAACATTCCCAGCGCAAGCAGCAACACCAAGCTGCTGTTCACGCCAGTGTCGGCTCTTCCTCCGAGTCGCTTCCTAGGTGCAGGTCCACGAAGCGACATCAGAGGAAGAGCTGACGCTGGCACAAGCCTCAGGTTGGGTTGCTGTTCACGCCGGGAACATTAAAGAGGTACAGGGCAGGGAAGGGGGCGTGCATGTGTGCATGGTGGGGGGGGGGGAGGTGGAAGATGGGTGCTGGCACCTAGGGTGGAATCCCCCACCCCCCCTTTCTACGCCACTGCTCATCTGCCTTCCCCAAGCTGTGTGCCTCAGCAGTTTCCTGAGTTTTATTTCATACCTGCCCCTCTTCCCAGGACTTCTGCTTGTTCTAGCTCCCAGGAAACTTTGATGAGTACCATCATAAGAACATAAGAATAGCCTTACTGGGTCAGACCAATGGTCCATCAAGCCCAATAGCCCAATCCAGGTCACTAGTACCTGGCCAAAACCCAAGGAGTAGCAACATTCCATGCTACCGATACAGGGCAATCAGTGGCTTCCCCCATGTCTCTCTTAATAGACTATGGACTTTTCCTCCAGGAACTTGTCCAAACCTTTCTTAAAACTAGCTACGCTATTCGCTCTTACATAGAGTAGAGTCAATCAGATGTTTTTGTAAACCAATGGATCATAGTTGGATCAATTTATTGGGTAATAGAAAATGACTCGACACAATTCGTGTTTCGGCACAAGACCTGCGTTAGGAGTCAAAAGCACGGAGTAAATCAAAGATGTTCCTAGCTGGTGTGATCCTCGGACTGAATGACTTTTGAGAATTAAACAACAGCTTGGAACAGCTTTTTACTCCTGATGCAGGCCTTGTCCCGAAACATGAATGGTATCACGTCATTTTGTGTTACCCAATAAATTGATCCAACTATCATCCACTGGTGTTCGTCTCCTTCGCTGTGACATTGTTTGTTGTTGATTTGTAGAGGATTTGGTGTTTTCCATCTTTTGAATGTTTTCTGCCATAATCAAACATTTAAGAATACGTCCAGGGCACAATTTTCGTATAGGTTCCACCTGCAGGCATAAGGGCTATATTGTGGTGTATAGTTGGATCCAATAGGTTTTGGAAGGGTTCACCACACAATATAAGAGGTTATGGTGAGATGTGTACCTGGGATCTTTTATGTGAAATTCATTGCAGTGCCCCCTGAGGTGCCCCATTGCTCTGCTGGGGTGGCTCTGTGGCCAGTCTACGAAAACATCTGGCCCCACCTACATCCCAATGGCTTATGTTGTGTATTTTTCTTTTAGATGTGGGTTTCTTTGAGAGGGGGGGGGGTGTTCGAAAATGGACAATTTTGAAGAAAAACAACCACCCCAAGATAGGTGTTTTGCAGTTTTGAAAATGGCCACGTCTGGTACTGGATTTTTGTGCTTCTTCCGCAAAACATCCAAACTCGGATCTGGACATCATATCGAAAATGCCCCTCCACATCAATCAATAATGTCTCTGTGCTGTGTAAGCTTCTGAAACCATGCTGAGATGGTAATAACAAATGAATGTTGTCCCTTCTGTATATCTCAACTGCACTCGTCCCTTCAGTTGTGTGAGCATTGTTTTAATATGTGCCTATTAAGAGATTTTATGTGCTAACATTTAGTATCTGTGTCACAGTACGTGAATATTCTTTCATGTTGCTTACTATGATATCATTTATATTCTGCTGACATCATATTTGAGTTACATATCATTCTACAGTGCTATTAAATCTGTATCTGTATCACATTAGTCCTGTTACCAGGATTCAATTTGCCAGGTGCAAGTTTACCTCACTAATTGTATTTTTGTTACATTTGATCACTGTACCACTGTTACACTGTTAACAAAGCTGTAAACTTTATGTCAAGTTGTAGCTGCTGCATACCATCTCGTGTGAATATCTTCATGAAGGTGGTTAATAAATTCCAATCAATCAAGAATGAATGTAGAATCCCAATGACTGTATTAGTCTTCAACAAAACAAGGAATGGCTGGATAAGTTGCAGCTCTACTCACTCGAGGAATGCAGAGAGGGGGGTGACATGATCGAGACATTCAAGTATCTCACAGGCCGCATCGAGGTGGAAGAAGATATCTTCTTTTTCAAGGGTCCTGCGGCAACAAGGGGGCATCCGTGGAAAATCAGGGGCGGGAAACTGCACGGGGACACCAGGAAATTTTTTAACTGAAAGGGTGGTTGATCACTGGAATAGTCTTCTACTTCAGGTTATTGAGGCCAGCAGCGTGCCTGATTTTATGGCCAAATGGGATAGACACATGGGATCTATTCAGAGAGAAAGGTAGGGGAGGGTCATTGGGGTGGGCAGACTAGATGGGCCGTGGCCCTTATCTGCCGACTATTTCTATGTTTCTATGTAAGAACATTTCCATAACCCTTTCTCTAGATCAGTGTATCGCAAACTGTGTGCCATGGCACACTAGTATGCCCCGAAGGATTCCGGATGTGCCCCAAGATGCCGGCTAGGAGGTGCTGTGAGATGCATGTCCTGTAGTCAGTCGGTGCCTGCGCCTCTGCTCCTTCCCCTCACCTCTCAACCCCCCACCCCTGCACCGGAGGTAATAGAAGGCTCAGGGTCTCAGCTGGAGGCTGATGTCAACATGATGACATCATGCATACATGTGACATCATCGCATCGACATCCACACATTTCTGGGTGTCCCCCAGCCACAGCCCCGTTTGTGACGCACTGCTCTAGATGTTTAATATCTCTGCATCATTTAGATCTGAAAAGTTCACATAGACGTAACATCTATGGATAAATGTTTATGTTGGTGCAATAAAACATTCACAACTTGCAAATAATCCTGTTATTTACATTACCAATTTGTTTGATATAGTGCTTCCATTTTTCTTGTGCTATGATTGAATGCCTATTGGCAGTAATAAAACTGCTGTGAGTGAAATAAAGATAATTTTTTGTCTGGGTATTCTTTCAAATTAAGATCTTTGTTCTTTATTATAAAGGCACTTTCTGAAAACATGTAAAAATGTTTAAACTCAGTTCTTTAAGTGTTTTTAGGATGACTTCAAATATGCTGCTGTATAGAAATTGATACTGAATTTTTCTTTTATTCATTGTAACATTTATTTTTTTAAGGTAATTACAAATATAAAATTATCTACAAAATAATTTACTACGGACTGTGATTCTTGTAAACTTTGCTAGAACAAAACCTGTTTTTCTTTAGAGAGAGTGCAACCACCCGCTGGTGCTACCAGATTTTCAGTATAGGTTGGTCTAGTCCTGATTTACCGTATTTATATACATATAGAGAGGCATAAAAGTCTGATTTTCCGATACGGCATTAGTTACTCAAAGTTGGCAGCGGCAAAATGTTCATTCTCAAAAAGTATATCCAAAATGTTTTTTTCTGAAAATCGTCTCCCTGTATGTCCAGGCGTTTAATTGTCCAGATTGCCACTACGTCAATCTTTATATCGTATTCTCGACCAAAACTTCATCCAAATCGCAAATGCCCAGAACAAGACCTTTTAGACATGGGATGCCCGCTCCCTCCTGCCAGAATCCCCAAAGCCACCCCCACCACCACATGTCTGTGGCAGGAGGCGTGTCCAATTCTTCCTACCGCCACCTCACTGAGACTTCCTCCAAACAGGAGGGATGCCCAGTCCCTCCTGCCGGAACTCCCAAAGCTGCCCCACCCTTGAATGATCACGGTAAGAGGAGTGCCCAATTCCTCCTGTCACCACCTCGCTAAGACATACACCAGCAGGAAGGATGCCCAGTCACTCCTGCTGGAACCCCCACTCCCCAAGATCATCAGCAGAAGGGACTATGGGGTCCAAGTGTGATTAGAAGGGTCATGGAACATGCCCTTCAGTGGAAGGATACCAGCAGGAGGGACTGGGCATCCTTCTTGCCGATGATCTGGGGGGGGGTACCAGTAGGAGGGAAGACATCCCTCCTCCAATGCTTAGAGGGGTGGGGAGTTCTGGCAGGAGGGATTGGGCATCCCTTCTACTGGTGGATGTCTCAGTGAGCTGGCGACAAGAAGAATTGGGCACTCCTCCTGCCACAGACATTCGGGGGTAGGGTGGGGTGGTTTTGGGGGTTCCAGCATGAGGGACTGGGCATCCTTCCTGCTGGTAGTCTTCGCAATTGGGAAGAGTTCCCTGCCGTAGCCACTAAACTGATCGCGGCACGGAGATTCCTTTGCTGCGATCAGCTCAGCGGCAACCCAATTCTCTAATTGGCGCTTAGGACATAGACACTGGTTAGAGAATCATGGGGTTAGGCGATTCTGTATAGGACACCCGTCTGCAAATCTCAAAAGTCGCTTAGGCAGCTTCTGAGACCAGGTGTCCTATGCAGAATCTGGCCCTTAGACCTGGTTTTACATTGTCTAAGTCACAACATATAAGTTCTGTCCAGGCAGCTTCTTAAAACTTTCGATTATCTCTGTAGTACAACTAAGTGTAGGTTGGCGCCCATCCCACCTACTTCCTGCCCTCACCACTCCTTCAAAAATGTCACTTTCAGCTCTGTGCACATAGCGGGATTCAGAAGCTTAAAAAGTCCCTGGATACATCTAAAACCCATTTCAATTATCGGCACTTGGATGACCTGCCTTTTAGGTTGTCCAAGTGCCAATTTGGGCGGGTTTATAGACGTATTTTTGTTTTATGAGCCCCTTACCTTCTAATTCTATAAAATTGGGCACCCAACTTTACACTTGCCCTCAGATTCTGTATAGGTCATCTCAGATCCTTGCATACACTAATTAGTCAATTAGGTGCTAACAATTAATTATTGTATTTAACAAGCACGTAGCAGTAATTAGAAATTATACATGGATTTGCCCTATGCTCTCTTTTATAGCATGTATACCAAAATTTCATAATGTACAACTCAAAGGGGACATGGCTAGGTAAGGGCATGCCCAGAAATTAGGCGTAGTGTCCTAGGATATCTAATTTGCATGCCTAACTGCCAACATAAACATTTATGATGCAACATGTTGAAGAGGGCCAAAGTACATCACAGAAAGGTGAACTCAAAAGAACACCAGGGACCATCCAGAGTGCGAAGATCAAGCTCTATTTATTCTAAGACCAATCAAGTTCTAATTATTGTAGGACCCGACACAGGCCATGTTTCGGCGAAACGCTCCTGCCTCAGGGGTTCGTTAAAATGATCTCAACAGTGTCCAATTGAAAGGTCTAAAAGCATAGTTGTATCTTTGAATCCAGCGAAATGAATCACATGAGCATATGCTGAGAGCTGCCAAAAGCTGTTGCAGAATGGCGTGAAAATGACTTTTGGCTATTGCCAAAGCTTGAGAATAAAGATTCCTGCCAAAAATAAAATAAAATTCTGGGATGAACACCATGGTTAGCCTGTGTGTAGCAGTCATCAGTGTACTATTATTTTATGCAGATGGATTGGATTTGATATGTCATTAGTAAAAAAACAAAAAACAAAAAACCCCTAATTTGCTTGATATTTGAATAGCCAAATTCAGTGCAGAATAGGTATATTCATGCTTGAGAAATGTGTCTGTGTGTTGGTACACTGGCCTACAAGAGGGAAGAAAACACAGAAGGCAACTTCATAAATCAACACTTTTGTTGTGCAGAACAGTTTTGCTTGCTATTCAACAAAAATAAATTTACTGCCCCCAAAAATTATTGTTTAAGAATATGGACTTAAGCATGCAGATGAGTTTGTGTATTTATGTGGCCTGTCTTTACCCATTTGGCAGTAAAAATGAGCAGATTCATGAGCCTGAGCAACTACATACACAGAAGCTAAACACGCAGAGTAGAAAACCACAGAATATCTATCTGTCTATTCCGTCAGTGATGGCAAGAGTTATTAAGTGTTTTTCAGCCCTATCTTGCATGCATACCTGACTGCTCTGGTTTTAAAACATACAGTATAATAAATGTGCATGACTCGTATGCAGCATACATTGGAAACCCTATGAATTCAAGTTCATCTCATGCCAAATTCATTGTGGCTGTTAAGGAAACCGACTGATTATAACAACACAACATAACATAACTTTATTCTTCTATACTGCTATAATCAAACAATTTCTAGGCGGTTTACACAAAAGAAGGCTGGACAATCAGCGAAATACAATACAAATAATTAAAATACAAGTTTCTTAAATATGTTCAATGTAAAATTTTATTAACAGTAATATCCACATTTAGGAAATGAATTTATCAAACAACGCTGGCTTAATTACTTTTCGAAATGCACCATAAGACAGCATAACTCCACCAATACAATTACCCCACCAGGACGGCTGGGGTAATTGTATTGATGGAGTTATGCTATCTTATGGTGCATTTCAAAAAGTAATTAAGTCAGCGTTGTTTGATAGATTAATTTATTAGGTGGTGCCTCCAAGAATGGGTTAGGAAGCACTAAAAGATCTCATCTAAAATGCAGTAACTTTAATGCAGGGTAAGTAAACAGTCTGTGGAGTAACTGCTGGGGGTTTGGCCACTGTCTGTCCGTGCAATTACAACAAAGGTTGTGTGCCCCTCGTTTGATAGCTTGACCTTTAGCAGTAGTATTGCTAAACTAGTGCTAGGGGATCCGAGATACTGTTTTGAACCCAGACCATTGAGGGGGCTGAAGAGACCCCAGGTAAGAGCTGGGGGGGGGGGGGTGGGAGTAGATTTTTAAAGGATATTGTGAGTGTTAAGGCAGCTTAGGGTTGGTATTTGGAGATAATGGAAGATGCCCAGCTAGAGGGGTAGGAGGTGACAGGGGTGTTGTCGGTGGGAATGGTATGTGGAGATGTAAGTCAGGGCTAATGTTAGACATGCTGGGGCCCAGGGCAAAAAGTAAGGAGGGGGCACTCAATTCCTCTCCTTCCTGCCCCCTCTCCTGATTTCCCCACCCACCATATGCCCTTCCATCCAGCATCTCTTCCTTCCCTCTCCTCCTTCCTTCCCTCCCTTCTGCTTCCTCTCTCCCCCCCCCACCCCCCCGGTCCCAATACATGCCTTTCCATCCAGCATCTCTCCATTTAAAAATCAGCTCCTTCAGGGGGGTCCCAATTCTTCAATGCTGTTCCCCTGCCAAGATCCCCCCCACCGATGCAAGTTCCTGTTTCTGCTTGGGCAGCAAGGGAACAGTGCTACAGAACCATTTCCGCATTGGTAACCCCTTTGCATTTTAAAAGATGAGGGGAAAGACATCCCAGCCCACAGGAGCTCTGGGGCCCAGGGCAAGTTGCCCTGTTTGCCTCCTTCCCTAATGTCAGCCCTGGGGGTCAGTGGAGATGCTGAAGCTGCAGTAAATGCACGTCAATTAGCCTTGAATGCAGTGGCGTAGCGAGGGAGAGAGGCACTCGAGGAGATGGTGCTCCTCCCCCGTCCTTGTCTCCACACCCAACCCCCCTCCTCTGCTCCTTCCACAATCCTCTCGCCAGATGGCAGAATGGGGAGAGAGAATAAGAGAAGATAGGGATTCTGGATGGTGGGGAAGAGAGAGTGAAAGACAAGAAAGGATATGCTGGGTGGCAGAGGAAAGAGAGACAAGAGGGAATGCTGGACTGTGGGGTGAGGAATGGAGGGAAAGACAGAAGATGCTTAATGCCAGGTAGTAGAGAGCGAGACAGAGAAAGAGGAGAGGCTAGATTACAGATGATAGAGATACACTCAACACAAAACAAAAAAGGAACACTCACCATAAATATGCCTTTTTAACTAATGGCGGAGCTCAGAACCATAGGAGTCATGGATATATCACTGGCAAATGATAGTCCCTAGTGGGCTGAACCGTGAGGTAGAGGGTTGGGCGTTTCTCCACAAATGAATGACAGCTCTATTTATTTATATTCCGGGGTGACGTCATTTGAACCGAAAGATAGAGAATCAAGAGAGTCATGCAAGGTATTCAACAGTAGTGCCATAAGCCTGTGTTATATGATGTTTTTCAACTCTGTAAAATGGCTCTTTCATCTTTTATTGTTAGGGTGAAGTTATTCTCCTGCATTCCATCCAGCAAGAGTGGGTTCTCTGAGGAAGCCGTTCTGGCGAAACGCGTCAGAACCCGCTGCAGTGAGCCGACTTCAGGTGTGTTTAAGATCAGTACTCAAGTTTAATTTTTCAAAAAATGTATATATACATAAAACAAAGTATTTATTGGTACTTCTAATGGACTTCTAAACAGTCAAGCTTATTTTTGAAACCATATGAAAAACCTTCTAACTAACTTTAGATGGAGCAATGATAGACACTAAGGGAACACATTTGAGGGCTTGTCCAGGCTGGTTGTGATTTCTACACCTCCTATGGTTCTGAGCTCTGCCGTTAGTTAAAAAGGCATATTTATGGTGAGTGTTCCTTCTTTGTTTTGTGTTGAGTGGATCATATTTTTGGGACACTTATTTGATTTTTCATTACTCAATAGTGCGTCAGATGATAGAGATAGTCATAAAGGGCTGAAATCCTTGATGGCAGAGGGAACCAGGATAGAAATGGGAAGCTGTAGATATAGTAAAAAGAGGGAAATTGAAATCTGAATTGATAGGCACCAAGTTGGTAGTTGCTCGCGCTGAAGATAAAAAGGTACTGTGAAGGGAAGGGGCGCTTGTATGGCAGGGGGAGGAGTGGGAAGGGGAGCAGAGAGGAGGAGGGGTTCCAATGCCCTGAACAGGGTGCCAGGGGTGGACCACCTCTCCCCCCACACACACACACTTACTACGCCACTGGATTAGGGAATTTCTCAAAGAGGAAAGTGAGTGGAAGTTAAGAGTTAAAAGCAACCTCGAAAAAGTTGGCTTTTAGCCTAGATTTGAATGCTGCCAGAGACGGAGCTTGATGTACTGACTCAGGCCATCTGTTCCAGGCATACTGTGCAGCAAGATACAAGGGCTGGAGCTGGCAGTAGAGGAGAAAGGTACAGATAAGATAGACTTACTGAATGAGAAAGACATGGGGGAAGCCACTGCTTGCCCTGGATCGGTAGCATGGAATGTTGCTACTCCTTGGGTTTTGGCTAGGTACTAGGGACCTGGATTGGCCACCATGAGAATGGGCTACTGGGCTTGATGGACCATTGGTCTGACCCAGTAAGGCTATTCTTATGTTCTTATGAACTGCTTGTATGGTCCAAGAGGCTATAGTATATGGAGAGAATTCTAATGGACTCTTCTTTGACATCAATGTTACAAGTTCTATTTATAACTCAAAATCAATACATTTTAAGTTGGCTTTTCCTTCTTCTTTACATGTTCATTGGAAAAAGTTATGTGCCTTCTTTTCAATTTCAAGGCCCTAAAGTTTGGGATAATCTGCCACCATGTTTGCATCAACTTGATTTGTACTACCATTTTAGGAAAATGTTAAAAGGCATAGCTCTTCTCTTTTTAATTCTTATGAATTGTTACTCTTGTAAACTTGTTTTAGGAATTTTTATTGTATACCACATTGAATCCTTGTTGAAATTTTGTGTGATATAAGAACATAAGAAGTGCCATCTCCGGAACAGACCCTAAGTCCATCAAGTCCGGCGATCCGCACACGCGGAGGCCCCGCCAGGTGTACCCTGGCATAGAATTAGTCCCCATATCACTCTAAGCTTCTCATAAGAGATGTGTATTTAGCTTAACCTTACCTATGTCACCTTAAGCCACTCATAAGGAGATGCACATCTAACTTACCCTTAAACCTTGGAATGGTGGATTCCGCAATTATCTCCTCCGGGAGAGCATTCCAGGTGTCCACTACTCATTGCGTGAAGCAGAACTTTCTGATATCTGTCCTGAATTTGTCCCCCCTTAGCTTCAGTCCATGTCCTCTTGTCCGTGTCACATTGGACATTGTAAATATTTTTTTATCGTGCTCTATTTGGTCGATTCCTTTCAGTATCTTGAAAGTCTCAATCATATCCCCTCGCAGTCTCCTCTTCTCAAGGGAGAACAATCCCAGTCTCTTAAGTCTTTCCTCATATTCCAAGTTCTCCGTGCCCTTTATTAGCTTCGTTGCTCGTCTCTGCACCCTTTCAAGTACTTTTAAATCCTTTTTTAGGTATGGAGACCAGTGCTGGACGCAGTATTCCAAGTGTGGTCTGACCATCGCTCTATATAGCGGTAGTATTACTTTCTCCGATCTACTCGTGATTCCCTTCTTTATCATGCCTAGCATTCTATTTGCCTTGCTATAGAGTATGAGAGATACTAAGGAACTGCAGAGTGAATGCGCTTGTAAATCAATAAGAAACGTTTGAATTGTATGCGGAAATGGATAGGAAGCCCATGAAGTGACTTGAGGAGAGGGGTAATGTGAACATAGTGACACTGGTGGAATATAAATCATGCAGAAGAATTTTGAATGGATTGAAGGGGAGAGAGATGGTTTAGTGGAAGGCCTGTGAGAAGCAAGTTGCAGTAATCTAGGTGAGAGGTAATGAAAGTGTGGATAAGAGTTTTTGTGGTGTGCTCAGACAGGAGAAGTTGGATTTCGGTGATATTATAGAGAAAGAAACACCGATAAAGGTTTTATCGGTCTGTTGGATTTGTGCAGATAAAGAGAGAGAGTAGTCAAAGATAACTCCAAGGTTGCAAGCTGATGAGACAGGGAGGATGAGAGTGTTATCCACAGAAATAGAGAATGGGGGAAGAGGAGATGTGGGTTTAGGTGGAAACATAAGAAGCTCAGTCTTGGCCATGTTCAGTTTTAAATGGTAGTGAGGCATCCAGGCAGCAATGTTGGACAGGCAGGATGAGACTTGGGCCTGGATTCCTGTAGAAATTTCTGGTGTAGAGGTAGAGCTGGGCATAGAGGTGATACTTAAGAGAAGAGATCAGAGCACTGAGGGAATGAGTATGGATGGAAAAAAGAAGAGGTCCCATGACATTGCTAATAATGGGACACCGACTAATAATGGGAAAGCAGGGAAGGAGGATCCACCATTGCATATACTAAAAGTGCAATAGGAGAGATAAGAAGTCCAAGAAAGAGCAGAACCCTGAAATCCTAGCCTTCTTTACCAACTACCCAAGGCTACAGGTATCTCATATATGCAGATTGATTTTAGGCATATATTTATGACCCTCCAATCATGTCCCATGCTCACCTCTCTCCAGGCTAGCTACTACAATGAGAGTTCTTGGGCCCCAATAACCTGGCATACATGTGACCCAACTGCTGTTTTAAGCATTAGATATGGCTAATACAGATAAAACCTATTCCAAACATGTTCTTGGCTCAACAATAGACTAAAGGCCAGCAGATCTGAAACATGGTGGTCATTTGGTAACCTATTAAATAAAAAATAAAAAAAACATAACCTGACAGGCAAATCATTTATAGTTACCATTAAAAGGGGGGGGGGAAATTGATTTTTTTTTTTTATTCAAAAGTTTTTATTGAATTTTTCAAGAAAGAAAATACAAGAAAAACAGAAAAAATGTAGGAAACAGCACATTTTCCGTTAACAATTGTACATAAGGATGTAGCAGATATATAAGGAGAAAAAGTAACAAACAATCATCATCGATATAACTTAATAGATAATACTATGCTCCGTCAAGAAGTGATAGAATAGGATAGCACTAGAGACCACATTGATGTAAAAGAGGAAAGAGATGGTTTGGTACTTTCAGCTATAGATTTTTCACATCTAGCATAGAGACAGACCATATTCCACCATTCATTGATATTTAAAGAAGAAAAATATTTCCAGTGAGATAGTATGGTTTTTATAGCTAGTAACAAAAGACAATGTAATAGTTTAAGTTCGCCTTTTTCCAATGAAGACGTTAATGCTACTCCACCTGTAATGATTATAGCATAGGAAATATCATCAGTTATAGGTAGTATATTACAAATAATATGCCAGACAGCGACCCAATAAGGTTGCAATAATGAACAGTTATATATCATATGATCAAAGGTGCCAATTTGTGAAGCACATGACCAACATAAATTAGATTCAGTAGATGAAAATTTTGACAGCTTATATGGTGTCCAGTATGCTCTATGGTATAAATAAAGCACTAAGGCCCTGATTCTCCAAAGTGCATCCCGATTTTAGGCGTCCTACAGCTGTCTAATCAGCCAATCGGGATGCACGTTTTTAAAAAAAAAATGCTCCCCAGGCAAGCCTGAAGGCACCTCCGGGAGCCTAGGGAGACCCGCAAGATGCCTAAGCTCGTCTAAGGGCCTTAGGCGGGCCTTAGGCTGAACCTAGGCGGCCCTACGTGTCTCCCTAGTAGAGGAGAAGCTTAAAATGTAGGCCAGCAAAATGCTGGCCTACATTGTAAGTAGACGCGGCCGCTATACTTATCACGGCAAGGGATCTCTCTGCCGCTATAAGTATAGCGGGCCGCGGCCCCCTGACCAGGAGGGTGCCCAAACCCTCTGCCCGAAGACGCACCCCCCCAACCCCCGACACTACCGACCGCCCCCCCCCGACATTACCGATCCCCCCCGACAATATCGATAGCTGGCAGGAGGGTGCCCAATCCCTCCTGCCCGAAGACGCACCCCCCCCGGCGCTAACCCCCCAAAACCTCCACTCCACCAAACCTGTTCTTAGAAGGGTCTTGCACGTCTTGAGCCGGCAGGCACGCCTCGTCGAAATGAAGCGGGCCCGCCCCTTCCTGGCCCATCCCGCCGAAGCCTAAGGCCTGATTGGCCCAGGCTCTAGAAGCCTGGACCAATCAGGCCTTAGGCATAGCGGGTCCGCCCATCCCCACTTAATCTAAGGCCAATCAGACCTTAGACTTAGTGGAGATGGGCGGACCCGCTATGCCTAAGGCCTGATTGGTCCAGGCTTCTAGAGCCTGGGCCAATCAGGCCTTAGGCTTCGGCGGGATGGGCCGGGAAGGGGCGGGCCCGCTTCATTTCGATGAGGCGTGCCTGCCGGCTCAAGACGTGCAAGACCCATCTAAGAACAGGTTTGGTGGAGTGGAGGTTTTGGGGGGGGTTAGCGCCGGGGAGGGGGGTGCGTCTTCGGGCAGGAGGGATTGGGCACCCTCCTGCCAGCTATCGATATTGTCGGGGGGAGGGGGGGAGATCGGTAATGTCGGGGGGGCGGTCGGTAGTGGGGGGGGGGTGCGTCTTCGGGCAGAGGGTTTGGGCACCCTCCTGGTCAAGGGGCCGCGGCCCGCTATACTTATAGCGGCAGAGAGATCCCTTGCCACGATAAGTGTAGCGGGCCGTGTCTAATCTAACCCGTTTCTCTAACCTGCGTCTGTAACATGGACGCCGGTTACAGAATCGGGGTTTAGTTTAGGCCGATTCTGAATAGGACGTCTCTCCCGGGCGTCCTATTCAGAATTAGGGTCTAGGTGTCTTGCGGGCCTCGCCTTCAATATAGGTGGCCTGCCTGGGGAGCATTTTTTTTAAAAAACGTGCATCCCGATTGGCTGATTAGACAGCTGTAGGATGCCTACAGCTGCCTAAAATCGGGACGCATTTTTAGAGAATCAGGCCCTAACTGTTTAATAGCAGCAGCCTGTAATGACCCAAAAGAGAGTAACCAAATGGATTCCCAAGATGAGAGAGAGAGTGGTAGGGAAAAATCTTGCATCCAAATATCATATAAAACAGTAGGGGGATGGTATTTGTGTATTTTCAATAATTTATACCACTTTGAAGCTTCACCTCTTTTCAAGTTAAAGGTTGTGCACCATGTGAAAACAGAAGGTACATCCTTCTTTAATGATTCTTTACGTAAGAAGGTTTGCACACAATGTTTTAATTGAAGCCAGGGGAAGAGTTGGGATGGAGAGAGCTTGTAGAGGTCAGCAAACTCTGAATAAGTATAAAAATTTCCATCATTCAACAGTTGAGAAATCGACCATATGCCAGCCTTAATCCAGGACTTCCATTCCACATGTTGTCCTTGAATCTTAACATGTGGGTTACGCCATATAGGAGAAGAAAGAGATGATGACCATGGAACAGGCGCTATTGCATCAATGTGCTGAATTGCTAATATAGTAGATTTCAATATCTAGTTATCCTTAGTAGTGTGTGAAGAAGTCATGAAGGGAAAAAATTTTAAGTAATTTTTTGTGTACAGTTTATATTCCAATTGTAGCCAGGTGGGGACATCAGTTGCCGGCTGATCCAATAACCATTTCGAGCCTTGTCGTCCCAAAAAGGCAATATGATAATAAAAAAGACTGGGGAAGTTTACTCCTCCATGCTGTTTATTACATTTTAATTTTTTCAGTGCAATGCGAGGAGATTTATTATTCCACAAAAACTTAGACATTAATGCTTCCATCTTGCTATAAGTGTTAGCAGGAAAGAGGAAAGGTAACATAGAGAGGATATATGTTATTTTAGGAGCCAGAACCATTTTAATAGAGTCCAATCTTCCCCACCACGTTAATTTCAGAGGAGACCATTTTGTTGTAGTATCTTTTATTATTGACAAGAGGAGTTCTTCGTTATACAAGATTGTTTCATCAATAGAGGGACCAAATAAGATCCCCAGGTATTTCAGCTTAGAAGCAGAGTATTTGAGACCCAAACGTGCTATAATATCGCTACAAGGAGTACTAGCTAATGGCATAACTTCAGTCTTCGTATTATTAAGTTTGTATCCAGAGATTGAAGCATATTTTCCGATGATTTGAAGGATATGTGGAATTGAGTTTATCGTGGAATAAATCATAACATCATCAGCATAGGCAGATAATTTAATATCCAGATCGTCAAGATGGAAGCCAACAATATTGGGTGAAGTTCTAAGAGCTATGAGGAATGGTTCAAGGGCTATGTTGAAAAGGAGCGGTGACAGGGGACATCCTTGGCGGGTGCCCCTCGATGGCTTGAAAGATTCAGAGAAAATATTGTTTATCCTGATTTTGGTACTAGGATTAGAGTATAGAACATGGATCATCTTCAAAAACAGATCCGGGAAACCAAACCATTGTAGTACTTTAAACATATAGGACCACTCTACTCGATCGAACGCCTTTTCTGCATCCAATGAGATAGCTACCATTGGTTCCAAAGAAGTTTGAGCTTGAATGAGCATATGAGAAAAGAGTCTTGTGTTATCACTAGAGAGTCTATTTTTCATGAATCCATTTTGATCTATTTGTATTATGGAGGACAATACCAAATTCAATCTATCTGCTAGTACTTTTGCGTATATTTTCGCATCCACATTTATTAGAGACAGTGGTCTGTAGTTTTGGACTTGTAGAGGATCTTTACCAGGCTTTGGAAGAACTATATAAGAGCCTCAGTAAATGTTCCTGATGCTTCACCAGATTCAACGAGGTGCTCAAAGTACTGAGATAAAATGGGGATGAGAACATCTTTGAAGGCCCAGTAAAACTCTACCGTCAGACCATCAGGTCCTGGAGATTTATGTTTCGCCATAGCATGTAGAGCTTGCTCTATCTGTGTAGTTGTGATGTGTCCAGTAAGGGACTTATAATCATCTTCCGATATTGACAAGTGGGGCAGCTGAGACAAAAAGAAGTCAATTTCTTCCGGATTGGGATTTTCCGATGTATATAAATCAGTATAGAAAGAATGAAATTCGTTACAGATATCTTTGATATTGGTCAGCAAACAATCTCCCTTTGCGTATATAGCTGGAATGTTAGTTTTTTCAGATTGTAACTTCAAATATTTAGCTAGGTGGTGACCACATTTATTCATTCTGGAATAATAGTGTGTAGACTTCTTAAATATCTCTTTGGCTGCTTCTGTACTCAACAATAAGTTGTACTGAAATCTTTAATTTCTGGAGAAGAGACTGTTTCTTTGGGTCCGATAAGTCTGCTAGGTGTAGTCGTTCGGCATTTTGTATGTTAGTTTCTAGTTGTTGTAGTGCAGAGCGGTTAATTTTGCGTTTGGTAGCTGCATAAGAGATAGTAGTACCTCTGATGAAGGCTTTAAATGCATCCCACGTTAGTCTCCATGATGTATCAGAGGTTTTATTCATCTCAAAGTAATCTAAAATATGTTTTGTGGTATATTTAATGAAGTCTTCATCAGATAACAGTGAAGAATTGAATCTCCATAGGCCATGTCCTTGGGGCTGGTCTGTAATACGAAGTTCAAGCAAAATGGAGGCATGGTCTGAGATCAAGATAGAGTTGATTTGCGTTGTTACAACATATTGAGATAAAGAATAACTAATCAAAAAATAGTCTATTCTGGAGTATGATGCATGTGGTGGAGAGTAGAAGGTATAGGAGCGGTCAGTGGGATGTAGAATTCTCCATATGTCTAGTAATTTCATTTGGCTCATAAGGTCTTGTATACTATACCAAGCTTTAGGTAGTCTATAACCTGTTTTAGACTTTCTATCTTGGTCTTTGTTTAAAATTTGATTAAAGTCACCTCCTAACACACAAATCACCTCCTAACACACAAGGAATATCACCTGAAGATGAGATCAGCTCAGTAATGGTGTGGAAAAAAGTGGGGTCGTCCACGTTAGGAGCATAAATATTGATAATATTTAATTTATTAGTTCCCACCGTCAACTCAGTCTTGATCCAGCGACCCTTGTCATCTGTGGAGTGATTTAAAATTTGTACATCTGGACGACGCCTAATCAGGAGGAGGACTCCATTTTTCTTCCCCCATACTGAAGAATACAACGGAGGGTATGCCCACTTGGGCGCTATCTTTTTAGATTCCAGATCAGATAAGTGGGTTTCTTGATAGAGGATGATGTCTGATTTATGCTGTTTTGTGTAACGGAGTATTTTACAGCGTTTGATGGGATTATTAAAGCCCTTCACATTTAGAGAGAAGCAGTTAATAGACATTGAAGAACTTTAGTGTGATGTACTCAGAAATTAAATACCAGCGAGATGAAATGTTATAACAGCATTGGAGATTTACATGCAAAGTAATCAACATGTTAAAATGTAAAATAATAAATCCTGTGTCATATCTATAAAAAATATGGTACAGGATAACACTACACATCTTTAAATGGGCAATATGAAAGCCAGCAACTTAAATCTGTGAGGTGCTCAGGTAGACACTTAACAGATGTATATAAGAATACAGCATGAAAATAAAGCATGTATGATTGAATACAGGCTGCGCTCATATAAGTGAGAAATCAATTATTGTTAATATTAAAATCAGCGACATTGAGATTAAGTCTGAGTAGATCAAATTGACAAGACTTGGTATAAGCCGTGGTATATAGCAGAGTATGATATACAGTGTATGGGAATAAACAAATGTATATCGATATGAGGAGAAGTGCAGAGGAATATAGAAATGACTCCAAAAATATCAAGAAGGAGGAAAAGTAGTGGAACAATATGGAAACCATCAGAGAGGATTCAAAAAGATACCATAGTGAGGAGCAAAAAGAACGAGCTAGGACACAAGTACAATGGTCTTTAACAGGAGAGTATTGACAAGCTAGAGCAAGCAAAGCGAAGAATATTAGTATAGAAAAATAAGGAAGAAAACAGAGAGAGCATTCCGATGAAAGAGGAAGGTCTCTAGCAAGAGAAAAAAGAGAGCCCAGTACAGTGTGAGAAAGAGTCCATAGGGAAACAAAAACCAAGTTTAGCCAACTCAGAGCAGTGCCTGTGAGCTGCTGTAGAAAGGTAGGGAGAGAAAGGAAAAGAAGACAAGGTTTGATATCATTCATTGGAATGGAAAGATAAGCAAAAGATAAGCAAAATATCGATGAAGAAACGTGAAATCCAATACAGGAATCTGAACAGATTGTGGTAATACTATCTGCATATATTTGAGCTAAATAAACAGTTGCAAAACAGAAAACATGAACATAACTAGTAAACCATGAACTCGCCATGGGTAGGTGAGTAACAGCAGGAGAGTCAGGCAAGACTAAGGTCCAGCTTAAAGATGAACGGGCATGTATTGAAAAACATTCTGCAGTTGTGGGAGGACTGCAAATGATGGCGTGTCACCTTGGATCTCAATGGGCGACATCTGAAGAAAGAGATAGGAGCGCGAAATGTAAGTTGGTAATCGACCACATCAGCGGATCAGAAACTAAGTCTTATCAATCGTCGTCGGGTGAATAGACTCAATGTATTCGGCCAAATCATTAGGGTTGGTAAAGTCTTTTGTGGTGTTTTGGATGGTAACACGCATACGTGCAGGATATAGTAGGCCATGTTTTGCGCCCATTGCAGACAGCTTCGGTCGGAAGGCCAGTAGTTGTTTTCGTCTCTTCGCAGTTTCCTTTGAGAGGTCTGGCACAAATATTAATTTTGTTCCTTCAAAGAGAACCGGGGCATGTGTTTTCGCCTTCTGCAGGATCAGTTGGACATGAGCTTGTCGTAGTAGGGTAACCACTATCGGTCTCGGGAATTTCGATGGATGCACCACGTGTTGTGGGACCCGATAGGCTGTGTCAAAGTCTAATTTAACTTCGGGCGGAATTTTTAGTAGCTCTGGCAGGAGCGCTGCTAGGAACTCAGAGAGATCACATGCCTCCCTACCTTCCGGTAGTCCAGTCGAAAGCTCGTGCGTTTTGCTCTGTTCTTCTCGTCTTCAAGGGCCGATTCTAGCTGTGCGATTCGCGCCATTTTCCTGAAGAGAAGCTGGATGGAATCCTCCAAGGTTTGCATTTTGGTCTCTAAGGTTTCCGTTCTATTTTTCACATTGGTAAACTCTTCCTTCAGTGTGGTAAGGTCTGCCTTCATGTCTGTTATATCGTGCTTGGTATCCAAAAGCTGTTCGCGGATCGAGCGCAATTCCTGCAATATGGAGGCCGTGGTCGGCTCGTCAACTTTCTCTTCTGCGCTTTTTTGCGGGGATGTAGGTTCCGCATTCTTGCGCTTACCCGGTTTAGCAGAGGATATGTTGTGCTATCCTGAAGAAACAATAATTGTTTCAATTAAGTTAGTGAAAACGATGTTTTTCTTGAGTTATAGTCGATTAAAGCCGGAGCTCAGTCACCATGCGACCATCCCAGACAGTGCTCACCAGCGCCCCCCCCCCCCCAAGGGAAATGGATTTGATATACACTTCCCCTTCCATATTCGCGGGGGTTAGGGGCAGAGCCGGCCCACGAATATTTTAAAAATGTGAATAATATTTGGGCCGGTTCTGCCCCTAACCCATGCTTCTCCTGGCTATTTTAAGCCCTGAAAGCTCCCCCTTAAGCCTTACCTGATGGTCTAGCGGGTTTTCTTGCAGGAGCAATCTTCCCACACTCTTGCACCGTGCAGATCGCTCACAGGAAATGGCTGCCTTGAGTTCCCGTAGTCTGTCAAGCCATTTCCTGTGAGCGATCTGCACAGGGCAGGAGCATGGGAAAATCGCTTCTGCCCTGAAAACCCACTAGGCCACAAGGTAAGGCTAAAGGGGGGGACTTACAGGGTTTAAAAAAGTGATTTTTTTTTTGTATAAAACTGCGAATAAGCGAATCCGTAGATACGGAATTCGCAAACACAGAGGAGGAAGTGTATTGCCTTTCTGTGCATACATTCAAAGTGGTTTACATGAAGTACCTGCATATAGTATATTTTTTTTCTGTACCTAGTGGGCTCACAATCTAAGTTCTATACCTGGGACAATGGAGAGTTAAGTGACTCCCCAGTCCTACACAGCTACAGTGGAACTTGAATGCAGCCCCCCCAGCCCACTGCAATAACCATTAGGCTACTTCTCCACTCCACAGTGTTACTGAGCACACTGGACAACAAATATTTTGCTTCTTCAACACTTTCAGATGTATCTTACAGATTTTTGGCTGCTGATCAAGAAAATCACATTTAAAATTATGTATCACGTACCATACATTTTTACAATTTCTTGTTATATTTGCAGGCTAATGCAATTAATAATTAATAACTGACACCGTGATTAAGGAAGACATTTTCGCCAGTCCACAGATCAGACACGTCATTAATGACAAGAGATTTGAAGATCTGTTAGTCGAGCCAGAGAAAATCGCCTGGAAAGCATTCAAGGATGTCATTGAGAATTTACAGAGCACCAAACTATACTCAACTGGTTGGCAAACTTTTTAGAGTATTCAAAACCATGAAGTGTAACATGTCACTGAAGATGTACTTTCTACATTCGCACTTGGACTTCTTCCTCGTAAATCTTGGTGCAGTCAGCGATGAACATGGCGAAAAGTTTCACCAGGATATTGCCACGATGGAAAAAAAAAAAAAAAAAAGAAGATATCAGGGCTACTGGAATCCATCAATGCTGGCTGACTATTGTTGGACACTGCAACGAGATGCATCGGACAATGAGTACAAACGAAAATCAGCAGGAAAACACTTTTAGCAACGGCAAACTATCACAGCATATCAGAAACTTTGTGCATTAAAATATGTTATAGTCAATTAAAGATACCATCATGTTTCTCAAAATTCCTACGTGATACAGTCAGTGGGAAATTATATTTGTGTTTATTTCGAAGGGGTCTATGATAATCACCAGTTTGTTTTAAGGAAGCAAAACCTTTGGAAAAATTTGTTGTCCAGTGACATCTTTGATCACCTGGTCAATAGGAAGATGGTAGATTGGGGAGCTAAGTCTGTGAAATGCTGCAAATATATTTAATATATCCCAATAAATCCCAATAAATAAAAATATTGTATTAATTTGGTGCATTATTTTATTTTTTTATTGATTTTTAAAGCTTCAACAGTGCAATATAACAATTTCAACATATAATGATACAATAAAAGCACATTTAACTTTCATATGTTCATAACAACCATTTAATTTGGTGCATTATTTTGATTATTTTGGCATATAATTTCCAAAGTGTATTCAGTGTGCACATTACAGAGGTACAGGGGAGACAGCTGATACAGCTGCATCAGAGCCACACAGTGAAGGACTCCTTTGCTGTGTTCAAAAATGTCCTACTTCATTCCATTGTTACTCCATCCCATACCTCGACCCTAGCCATGGCCCATAGCCTCACCTAGCCCCACCCACTTTAGCCTCTTTAAACAGCTGAGTCATTGACAGCCTATGAACCTATGCGTGACTGCCTTATCCTGCTTACACACAGAGAAACCAATAAAATTCAATATAGTGCTGGTTTACTTCCAAGTACTTCACTTTCAGCATAGTTTTTAGCATAATTTCTTTAACTGCAGTGAACTAACAGCTTGCCCATGCAGTGTACACACAGCTACTCATTTTTTATGGTGTTTATTTTTGGCCTCAACACTTTATTGCACAGTGTATACAATAAACAATATAAACCCTGAAAATTAGTTAAGCTGTGGATTTGGAATTCCATTCACCTAAGTATGTAACATACTGCATAACAGTAGTGAAAAGGCTCATTTTCAAAAGAGAAAAATGTCCCCAAAATGGCATAAAGTGGCATTTGGATGTTTTATTTGCTAAAATGCCCAAATTGCCATTTTTGAAACACATTTTTTTAGGCAGTTTTCTATGCTCTTTGGCAAAAGTGCATCTAAATTTCAAGGAGGCATATTGGGGCATATTTTGGGTGGTATTAGGACAGACTTATGATTTTGAAGTTTTTCTGCAATAATGGAACATTGCAGAAAATGTCAGAAGAAAACATGAACGTTTGAGCCTAGACTGGTTTCAATAATGAATAAATGACAAAAGGTGACCAAACTGACAAGATGACCACTGGAGGCCTGAAGGCATGGCCACCCCTTACTCCCCCAGTGGTCACTGACTCCTCCTCCCCCCCCCTCCCATCCCCAGATGTGAATGAAACAGTACATTCTAACCTGTATGACAACTTCAGAGTCTCTGGAGTAGCCTGGTGGTCAGCACAGTGGATTGCAGAGAAGAGGACCCAGGCCCATGTCCCATTCTAACTAGTGCACTTGTGGTGGAGTGTGTGAGCCCACCAAGACCCACCAAAAACCTATGTACTGACATATGGGTGACACCTGCAAGCATAAGGGCTAATAGGGAGGTATACAATGGAGGGGTAATTTTTAAAGGGTTGTGAGTGAGTTTTAGAGGGCTTATCATGCAATGTAAGTGAGACCTTTATGTGACATTCGCTGCAGTGTCCCTAGGGTGCCCTGCTGATCTGCTAGGATGTCTGCTAAGAATGCTGGCCCCTCCTATGTCCTGTGTTTTTCATTTGGACTTATTTATTTTTCCTGAAAATGGTTCAAAAAGGTAGATGCACTGAGGACAAACACATTTAGAATATTGTGTACAATTCTGGAGACTGCACCTTCAAAAAGATATAAATAGGATGAAGTTGGTCCAGAGGAAGGCTACTAAAATGGTCGGTGGTCTTCATTATAAGATGCAACAAGAAAGAAATCCAACCAAATCTGCAGTGAAGCCACCAACAGGAAAAACAAACAAAAACTGCAGACTATGTACAAAATGCAGGCAAAATTTATTGTACCAAAGTAAAATGCAGTAATATAAAACCTTTTTACCAACCAAGGGACCCTACACGGTCCGTGTTTCGGACAAAACGCCTTCGTCAGGGGTCCATGGTAAATAAGGTATAAAGTAAACCGCACAAAATGAAGGTAACAACAAGTGCCTGTTTATTTAGTACGCCAAGAATCGCTGCTTGGTATCTAGATAGGTAATTGGGACCTGGGTTGGCTACTGTTAGAAACAGGATGCTGGGCTTGATGTCCCAGTATAGCAGTTCTTATGTACACATCTCACCATAACCTGTTCATATTGTATGGCGAGCCTTCCAAAACCCACCCAAAACTTACTGTATTCTCCTGTACACCACAACAATAGCCCTTATGTGGGTGTCATCTTTATGTAGGTACAGTAGGTTCTGGGTGGGGTTTGGAGGGCTCACCTTACAATATAAGCAGATGTGTACAATATAATATGTGTACCTGGGACTTTTTATATGATGATCACTGCAACTGCAGACATGGGCAACTCCGGTCCTCGAGGGCCGGAATCCAATCGGATTTTCAGAATTTCCCCAATGAATATGCATTGAGTGCATGCAAATAGATCTCATGCATATTCATTGGGGAAATCCTGAAAACCCGATTGGATTCCGGCTCTCGAGGACCAGAGTTGCCCATGTCTACTCTGTCAGATGTGTCTGTGTGCCCATCTGAAGCTATCATACAGGCTGGAATGTACTGTTTTATTCACATCTTTGGGTGGGGGTCGGTGACCACCTGGTAGGTAAGGGGGTTTATGCCTTAATCCCTCCAATGGTCATCTGGTCAGTTTGGGTACTTTTATGACCCTTATTCATTTTTAAAACCGGTCTAACCCCAGATGTCTAAATGGTGCCCTGGACATTTTGTTAAATGTTCAATTATTTTATCACTGCAAAATATCAAAGTCCTAAGCCTGCCCAAAACACGCCTTCAACACACCCCATTGGAATTTATATGAACTGCCTATAAAAAATGTCTAAAATATAGGTTTTGAAAAAAAGTGATTTTTGGCCATTTTTTTAGCAAGAAAAATATCCAAATGCCACCTTATGACAGTTTTTGGACGTTTTTTTCTTTTTTGAAAAAAAAAAAAAGAGCCCCACAGTGTTATAGTGAGCTCATCCTAGTTTATATGCCCGAGGCCCATTCAGTCCTAACTACACCACTGTTTATACGTATTGGGTTAGATTCAGTAAATGGTACTCAAAAATTGCCACTCAATGCTATTCTAAAATAGGCACTTAAAGATGAGCGCCCCTTATAGAATAATATTGAGTGCCGATTTTGGCATCCAAATTTAAGTGCTAGGACTTATGCCTGCTGAAACCAGGAGTAATTCCCAGCACCCAGTTTGAACTCGCATCCCCGAACTCACAACACCGAACTCACAACACTGAAGGTTAGGAATGCTCCGACTTTTAATGGATATTATATTTATGCATTTATTGAGTATTTATTTGCGATTACAATTAATAAAGTTTATTGTCCCATTCCCCACTTGTTTCTTTGGTCTGCTCTGTGTGGGGTTGTTTCTCCTTGTTTGGTTTGATGGGATTTGGGCCCACATTGGTGTAGAATAGTGCATAGCAAGATGTGTGTGCAAATCCAAATAGGTGCCAATGAGTGGCCATTACTGGTATTAATTGGCTCATGAGCCAATTTAGTCAGGCGCACATCTTGGATCAGCACCCAATTTTGGGCACCTTATATAAAGTCTGGTGGATTGCTCTGCTTGTGCTTGAGCACACAGACTGGCTATGTCATTGGAGAGGAAACCCTTCCTTAATTACTCAGATTCTGGGCACCATCCATTTTATCCATCACTGGCTCTAGCTTTTATGTTGATGATGTCTTTTTGCCAACATGGCCCCTGATTCAAAAATCATGATGCTAATCCCTTTTTTAAACCTTAGCTTAGTAAAAGGGCTCCTAATATATTTCCAGTATATATAAAATATTTCTTACAAATAGTTTTTCTGGGCTAGAGGGATATTATGTTATTGTCAAACTCTTGAAATTTCTGTAAAAGTTCATTTATCCTTTTCCTATACTGTTCAAATAAGAATTGTAATTAAAATTTATTAATTTTTTTTTAAAAAGTTTCTCTGTCCTTTCACTTTTCCCAAGGATCACTGGTCTGGGAAAGTAGCAGATTATTGGACCCCTAGACTGTAAAGAACTGGTAGGAATGTCTTCTTCCTGAGGGGTGAACCATTAATCACACTTGTTTCAGATACACCTGAACCTCACAAGATCTACAGACTAAAGCCATGAATCTGGACTGTTCATGACACCTCTAAAATCAAAGTTTACTAATGTTAAATTGTGTTCTTAGAAACATAGGAACAGAGACAGGTCGACTAAAGTAGACGAAGACCTTATGGTCTATCTCAGGGGTAGGCAATTCCTGTCCTCGAGAGCCGGAGCCAGGTCAGGTTTTCAGGATATCCACAATAAATATACATGAGATAGATTTGCATCTCAAGGAGGCAGTGTATGCAAATCCATCTCATACATATTCATTGTGAATATCCTGAAAACCTGACCTGGCTCCGGCTCTCGAGAATTGCCTACCCCTGGCCTATCTAGTCTGCCTGTCCATGCCATCTACTATCCCTTCCTCTCAGAGATTCAATGTACTTGTCTCAAGCTTTCTTTAATTCAGATACATTTTTCATCTTTGCCACTTGCACCAGGAGACCCCTCCGCACATTCATTTCATGTGTGATTCTTTACTTTGTACAGTATATATTAATTAATTATTGTTAAAAAAGTTGTTATGGAAGTGGGTATAAATGCCATTATGTCATATGTTTGAACAAGGAAGTAAAGAAAACAAAAGCCATTATTTGAAACAATGACTCCCACAGTAGCCACTGAAACAGCAGAAGAAAATGACTACTTCTCACAAACTGTCACATGCAACAGATAAATTAATTTCCTGGCATTGAGCTGGAAAAAGCAACAATAGCATTTCAGATAACTTAATAAATTTCAGTGAGAACCAAACCTGTAGATTTCTTTAGTGTAAAAATATTCTATAACAAATCTGTGATTTACTGTATTTTCCCATATACAGTATAAATGATTATTCATTTTGAAGGGGCAAGCTGCAGATTATACTTGAGTGCTGGCAATACAAGCTGTTATATGTATGATGATTTTTGCATGTTACATGTATGATTCTCCTGTTTTTGCCCTGTGCACAGTGGTATGCTGCAGCCTGATTAGAGAGTAACGTATATACTGTGGAGTTTTTTTTATGCTGAAGAGAAGTAACAATGACTAGCTTATAATCAGTATTGATTGCTGTCAAAGATTCCAGTGTTGAGGCTTTTTCTCCACAATTTATGTGTTTAATGGTTCTCTCTTTCAGGCACATCCTTATCTCTGGTTGGTAACATTTTGAATTTAATTTATTTATATTCTGTTGCTAATCATTATTTTTTGAGAGGTAATTTTTTAAAAATTCTTTATTGATTTTCTAAACTTCAAAAGTGCAATACACAAATATATACCATATAATAAGTTAATAAAAGCACATTCAATTTACAAATATGCATAACCAACCATTCTCCCCCCCCCCCCCCCAATGATTATAAACACAGAAACATAGACTATCCCAATAACCTTACCCTATTCAGATTAAAAATATCCTTCCACCCTCCTCCCACCCCTGGTGGACATACTCAAAAGTCAAATTAGGACAGAAATAGCCCCCCCCCCCCCTTTCCTGGATGTGTACGAAAATAAACAAAAACTGACTCATATTCAAAGACCTACTATAGTGAAGAAGTCAACGGCCCCCAAAGCAGCTTAAATAAATTACTGTGCCCCAAACTATTGCCATTCAATTTTTCATATCTATAGCTGGAGCACAAATTTGCCCACCAGAAAGGAAAATTGAGGCGGTAATAGTTCTTCCAATTTTGGGTTACCATCTGCATGGTTATCCCGGTCATGAGAAGAAAAAGATGGCATTTATAACGATCCATAGGGGATTTAACATGTAATAATGTTCCACATATGACCGCCTCATACGTAAGTGGAATTGATGATTCCAATATGTTGTTAATCGTAATCCATATTGACCTCCAAAAGTTAAGTATCAAAGGACAATAGAACAACAGATGATCCAGTGTCCCTATGTCCAGTGTCCCTATGCCAGCATCTAATAGATGTAGAACTGTCTAACTTGTGTAACTAACAGGGGTCCAAAAAGATCTATGTATCAGAAATAAACCACGTTTGTTTCATATATCTCATCCTCCAAGTCCAAATTCATGACCATCGAGTTGCAGAAATATATTGTTTAATCTCAATGCTCCAAATGTCTCTAAGACCATTTTTTGGTTTTTTATTCAAAAAATCAGATATTAATTTATACCACCGGGCAGCCTGATGCCCTAACGAATCTATCTGGAAGCATAGGACCTGAAAGCTGTAATAACTTTTTAGATTTTGCCATTCAGGGAGCCCCTTCTGAATGGCTTGCTTCAACTGCAACCACTTATAATTTTGAGACTTTGCAATACCAAATGTTTGTTGCAGTTGTGAAAAATCAAGCATTTTCCCATTTGCTAGAACATCATCTAGTGTATGTATGGCTGCCTGCATCCAGTGCTTCCAGGTGATCCCAGATCCGCCTATTTGAATCTTGGAGTTTAACCACAAGGATTGATAAGTGGATTTCTCTTCCGGAACATCTGTTAATTTATTAATAAATTTTAAAGTTTTCCAGGTGTCAAATATAATACTAGTGTCCTTAACATATCTGGGTAATCTTTTGAGATATTTTTTAAGATTTTAAACAAGAATCAAAAAACAGGTGTGGGATGGGGCAATGGTCTTTTCAAATGAAGAATAGCCAAAAGGATCAATAAAAGCATAGATTTATTTTGTCCATCCACAAAGGTGAAGACCTGACACAGCACAATGTTTCGGTGTATAATACGCCTGCTTCAGGAGTCAATCATACATGTTTTTTTTCTATATTCATTTCATAACTGCTATGCTTGTAATACTATGCTAATCATACTATGCTATGCTTGTATATATGACTATGTTTGCCATGCTATACTAGTCCAAAAGAAACCAGGAGAACAACCCCACAACAAATATACAATGCAAAGAAGAGTGGAAAAGGAACAGTATACATCAATCTTGGGTAGAAATTAGTTTATTGAATACAAACATCTATTGAAATATAAAATCTTACATGTAATCATTATATCTCTGGATTCTTTCCAAAACCTCCAGTGATATATTGATTGCATCTAAGATTTTATTTTTCAATAGATGTTTGTTTTCAATATACCCATTTCTACCCAAGGTTGATGTGTACTGTTCATTTCCCATGCTTCTTGGCATTGCCATGCTAAGCTGCCATCCTATATTTGTCATGCAAAGCACATCATGTTGCGTCACACTATGCCACGTTTGTCATGTTATACTTTACCAGGCTTTGTTATACAGTAAAACCTTGGATTGCAAGTAACTTGGTTTGCAAGTGTTTTGCAAGATAAGCAAAACATCTTATTAAATTTTAACTTGGTATACAAGCAATGTCTTGCAATACAAGTACTTACAGTATACACACATCACAACTGAGCCGATGGTTCTTCTCCCTCTGACGCTGCAAGAGTGTAGTGACTGTTCTAAACGAGCAAAGTCTTGCAATACGAGTACATACAGTATACACATATCACAACTGAGCCGATGGTTCTCTCTCTGACTGCAAGAGTATAGTGACTGTTCTAAACAAGCAAAGTCTTACAATACGAGCACTTACAGGATACACGCATCACATCATCACAACTGAGCCGATGATTCTTCTCTCTCTGACGCTGCAAGAGTATAGTGTTTGTTCTAAATGAGCAAAGTCTTGCAATACAAGTACGTATAGTATTTTGTATTAAAGTTTTTGGGTTGTGGAACGAATCGTTTGAGTTTCCATTATTTCCTATGGGGCAATTCGTTTTGATATACGAGTGCTTTGGATGACAAGCATGCTTCTGGAACGAATTATGCTCACAAATCAAGGTTTGACTGTATATGTAAACTTGTAACCCGTTCTGAACTCTCCTGGGAGGACAGGATATAAAACCAAATAAATAAAAAGCACACAGGAAAAACAAAGCCGAGCCAAGCACTGCTTGGTCTTACAGGCTTCTAATGCACACTGGTCAATCTTCAAAAAAAACAAAAAAAGATTTGTTTGTCCTTATGACACTGGTCAGCACATATTTATAAAATCCCCAAAGTCTAAAACAACCAACCAAGAATAAGGGCTCGTTTTATCAAGCAGTGGTAGAGCTTTTTACCGTGGGCTGGCAAGGTAAACAATCCGACAGTAATTCAATTCCTATGAGCATTGGAGCATTTACCTCGCCGGCCCACAGTAAAAAGCTCTATCACTGCTTGATAAAAGGAGCCCTAAGTCAAGCTCATTGATTCTTCCAAAGAATTTTCATTGTCACACATCGATAGGTCTGACAATAATGAATTTTTGGAAGAATCAACAAACTTGACTTAGACTCCCTTTCACAAAGCTGCGGTAGTGATTCTTTTGAGGCAAATGCACCAAAAACTATAGGAATTAAATGGGATTTGGTGCATTTGCCATGGGGGAATCACTATCGCGACTTTGATAAAAGGGCCCTTAGTATTTTGTTCCTGTATATTCTTAGTTGGTTGTTTTAGACTTATCCCCACTTTTGGGGTTTTGCATTTTACTCATGGGGATTTAGTAGATTGCAACTGTTATGCCCAGACTTCCCCTTCAGCCCTCCTTGTTGTATGCTCATATCTGTTTGTACGAGAGCTTTTCCCCTCTTTTTATGTCTAAATTCCATGCTAAAATATCTTCATAATATAAATTATAAACTTTATTGAAAATAATTTTACAGTACCTCCATGAACCTCCTTAAAATATCCAAGGCATTTTATAATACCACCTATTAATGCAATAAAAACACACTAAGCATCCAATACACATCATTAGACCCAATAGTTTCCTTTTTAATGAAGAAAGAAAAAGAGTTATTCTGTCTTTCAGGTGTGCCGAATGCATAGCTGTTTTTGTACTTTTCAACCCAGTCCTCAGGGCACAACCAAACAGTTGGTTTTTCAGGATATTCACAATGAATTTTAATGAGATAGATTTGCATACCAAGAGGGCAGTGTGTGACAATCTATCTCATGAATATTCATTGTGGATATCCTGAAAACCTGACTGGCTGGGTGTGCCTTGAAGGACAGAAGAAGGGAGCATTCGTGGTAGAAATGATGAACCAAATGACATACGCAAGCAGCTGGCAAAACAAAACATACAGAGACATACATCACATGAAATGATACTTGCATACACACAGCCAAGACACCAAGCTGGACGATGACAGATGTGTATCAGCAAATACTAATCAGCGGGACCTGTTCCACAAGCCAAAATGAGGTCTTCTAGGCCATTCGTGCCCCCAAACTATTGAGAGTCCTTTATGAGCCAAAGGGACAATCTTGATCCCTCACTTCCTCCTCCCCATTTTTGGTTTCTGATACTCAGGAGTTACAATGCCCTGCTCTGAACCATAAGATCATAAGATCAATTCTGAAAAACATAAAAAAGAAGACGGTCATTAGCTGATGGATTCCAACAAGTACAAGTAAAGGAGGCCTGCCACAGACATGGTGAAGACAGGAGTAGAGTCTGTGGGAAACTAACTCCCATCTGTACAAGAAAAGGAGCTACCTGGGTCTCAGAAAATCCCTTCCTCTATTATTTTCCTATATCTAATACCTTCCTTGTCTTAATATGGTTTCTCAGCACAGCTTCATCTTTATAACCAGCTGTTATATAAGAACATAAGAATAGCCTTACTGGGTCAGACCAATGGACCATCTAGCCCAGTATCCTGTCTTCCTGGAGGCCACTCCAAGTCACAAGTACCTGGCAAAAACCCAAATAGTAGCAGCATTCCATGCCACCAAAGCAGTGGCTTCCCCCATGTCTGTCTCAACAGTAGACTTTTCCTCCAGGAACTTGTCTAAATCTTTTTTAAAACCAGCTACATTAACCGCTAACCACTCTTATCACATCCTCGGACAATGCATTCCAGTGCTTACCTATTCCCTGAGTGAAAAACTATTTCCTTCTATCGGTTTTAAAAGTATTACTCTGTGACTTCATTGACTGTCACCTAGTTTTTGTCGTTGTCTTCGGTCCAACCTTTCTGTGTGAGATGCCTTTCTGCATTAGCCCCTTAGACAGAAATGTAATCAAGCACCTAAAATATCGATGTACCAAGGGGGCAATTATATATGTGGGTGTCTCCTTTTAGATGCCCCTATGCAGCATAGTAAGAGACTATACTATAATGGCATCTGGATGCTTAAGTTCCATTATAGAATGCTAGCGTTACCCAGGAATCAGTGCACCTTCCATGTACATGCCCACAGTTACACATACATAATAACATACATAATAGTACATACATAATAGTAAATGGTGGCAGATAAAGACCTTCATGTTCCATCCAGTCTACCCAACAGTCACATTCATTATCAATGCAATGTTGAATCAACAATCTAGTAATTATTCATTTCACTTGCTAAGTTCCACTATAAGATGCCTTTCCCTCCCTCTGAGATTGGCAAGACCTGTCCTCAGACAATATGAATGTAGTGTAAAATATGCATATTTGCTCCTGATCGGTCTTGCCACATACAGACACGAACTATAGAAGTCCGTCCAGCATCAGCTACACAGCCCCACAGTTGGAGTCTCCGTCAAAGCTAACTCCGACCTGTCCTGATCTACCCTGACACATACTGGACTGAACTCTGAAGACTTTTTTTTAGAGATTAGACTCCACAGGTGCCCTTTGAGGGGAGGAATGCTGACCTAGTGCCTAACCCTCAGTAAGCCTGGTTCTGAGAGAGAGATTGTAGAGTACATTCCCTTGAGCCTAGAGTTGCAGACTTGGAAGAGCTGAGGGAGACAGAAGAGGTACATACAGAAGACCTACAGGGACATTCAGTCTGGCAGCCCCTGTGCTGCCTTGGAGGAGGGAGGTCTCCTAAAAGGAGAACATCACCTTGGTGATGCAGGACCTGCCCACCTCTTGAAACAATGATCTATCTCCATGGGCTTCTGCCTAGGAAGGCCATTGTAGTGAGAGATTCAATTATTAGGCATTAGTGATCGCATGGTCACTTGCCTGCCTGGTGTAAAGGTGGTGGACCTCACATGTCACTTAGATAGGATATTAGCTAGTGCTGGGGAAGAGCTGGCTGTCTTTGTACATGGCATAGGAAAATATGGGAGTGAGGTTCTAGAAGCCAAATTTAGGCTCTTAGGTAGAAAGCTGAAATCCAGATCCTCCAGGGTAGCATTTTCAGACATGCTCCCCGTTCCACGTGCAGGACCCAAGAGGCAGGCAGAGCTCCGAAGTCTCAATGCGTAGTTGAGATGATGGTGCAGGGTTGAGGGATTTAAGTTTGTTAGGAATTGGGCTACCTTCTGGGAAAGGAGGAGCCTATACTGAAAGAATGGACTCCACCTTAACTGGGATGGAACCAGGCTGCTTGCGCTAACGTTTAAAAAGGAGATAGAGCATCTTTTAACTAAGATGGGAGGGGGGAGCCGACAGTTGCACAGGAGCAGATGGTTCGGTGTGGAGTATCCTTGAAGGATACTGTTGAATCAGAACATTTAGGGAGCCCCAATAGAGAAGTTTCAAAAATGGTGAAAGAAAGCCAAGAGTGCTAAAGAAGGAAGTAGAGTAAAGATGTGAAGTTATCCTTGTCATCTTCTCAGCAGCCTGTAGATACAGGGAAAAAACACAATTTGAAGTGTCTGTATACAAATGCTTGAAGTCTAAAAAATAAAGTAGGGGAGTTAGAGTATAAAGCACTGAATGATGAGATTGATATAATAGGCATCTCAGAGATTTGGTAGAAGGAGGACAATCGATGGGACACTGGGTACAAATTATATCGCAATGATAGAGTAAATCAGATTGGGGTGGGGGTTGTGCTATATGTTAAAGAGGGAATTGAATCAAACAAAATAAACATTCTGAGCAACACTGTGTGGAATCCATATGGATAGAAATTCCATGTGGGAAAAGAAGGAATATATGGGTGGGGTTATACTACCGTCCCCCTAGACAGAATGAACAGACAGGAGAATAAATTTTTTCACAGATCAGGAAAGCTGGTAAATTGGGCAACAGTATAATAATGGGTGATTTCAACTACTAAAATACACTAGGAAGAAAGAATGTAAATCACACGTTCAAACACACACATGTCCTATATTCAACCACAGGATACCCCTTCTACACTGCAAGGCCTCCCAAAACAACTAAACCCCAAATTACCACTGAAATATATTTAAAAAGTAGAGAAGAAACCTCAGTTCAGTTTCATTGGTTTAAAAAAAAACCTCCACTTTTCAAAAATCAATGTCCCAGTCACAATCATCCAATGATTTTTGAAAAATTCAGAGAAACAATATGTGAAAAATCATGGGGTGCAATAGCAGTCAGAGAGGAAACCTCCTGATTTCAAAAGTTTTCATTGCAAAAGCATGCCAAAGACCAACATGCAAAACCACTTTCAGATTTTGTAATGCTCAGTCCAAATACTGCAAACAAGTAAGGAACCGTCCACTTAGCTGCACTTGAAGTTCAATTGGAGTCCACACAGTGCCACTGCTTTGATTGGTACTCCTGAGGCCGTGCAGGCACCCAGCTGGCAAACAGGATGCTAGGAATTATTAGTAAAGGGATGGTTAACAAGACTAAGAATGTTATAATGCCTCTGTATCGCTTAATGGTGCGACCTCATCTTGAGTATTGCGTTCAGTTCTGGTCTCCTTATCTCTAAAAAGATATAGCAGCACTAGAAAAAGTTCAAAGAAGAGCAACCAAGATGTTAAAGGGGATGGAACTCTTCTCGTATGAGGAAAGACTAGAGAGGTTAAGGATCTTCAGCTTGGTAAAGAAACGGCTGAGGGGAGATATGATTGAAGTCTACAAAATCCTGAATGGAGTAGAACGGGTAAAAATGGATCGATTTTTTACTGCATCAAGATTTACAAAGACTAGGGTACACTCGATGAAGTCACAGGGAAATACTTTTAAAACCAATCGGAGGAAATATTTTTTCACTCAGAGAACAGTTAAGCTCTGGAATGTGTTTGCCAGAGGCAGTGGCGTACCAAGAGAGGGGGGGGGGGGCAGTCCGCCCTGTGTGCCAGCCATGAGGGAGGTGTTCCCGGCCTGGGAGTCATGGTCCAGGAACTTCCCTTCTCATGGCCCGGTGCCAAGGCTCTGGATAGTCCCTGTGGCTCAGCATGTTCCCAGCCTTCTCTCTCTTTACCTTCCGTGAAGCTGAAAAAAACTGCCGGCCTCGGCATTGATTCAGCTACGTTGCCTGCGGCTCCCCTTCCTGCTTTCCGCATCTGCCAATGACCCAACTTCCTGTTTCTGCTTGGGTGGATTGCAGAGGCAGACACGGAAAGCAGGAAGGGGAGCGGCGGGCAACGTAGCTGAATCACTGCCGAGGCTATAGCACGCGGTAATTTTGAGCGTGTGCTAAAACCCTAGCGCACCTTCGTAAAAGGAGCCCTAAATGACACAGATATAGTGAAAAATCAAATATAAAGTACAACTCTTTCACACAGACAATGCAAGGTAGGAAAGAAAGCTGTTGCACAGGCCAAAAACAATAGAAGTGAATACATGTTCCAGTAGGTAGTAACAGAACACAGACAGGAAGTAAAAGAGAACTTATTTGCATGCCAATTCTCCCGAATGTTATTTCTAGTTTACACAGCTGTGATAGGGTTCAACCAATTCAGCATCTGCATCATTCACACACACTAAAAACCCTAATGATAGCATCCATCGCCTATTCCTCCCAGGAATATGTCTATTTTGCAGTTGTTCTGTGCATTTTCATTGCATTTTGTAAGTCATCCAAAAACAAATCTTTGATCAATCAGAATTATTTTGTCACATGCTCCATTGTATATCTGTGTTTCATTGCCCCTTCGTTCTTTTCTACAACTCTAAACAATGGTATTTTCTGCCTAGAAAAATAATATATTCATAAATCAGTTAGTCTGAATTAGTTAATCAAATTATAGTTTAACATTTCAGCATTTACACTGTCAAGTTATCTGAATTTTTTGGGGGGACAATACTGCATAGGGCAATGCCCCCTCCCAAATGCTGCAGGTGCTTTGCAAACAGCATTTTTCATCTACCTTGGGAGTCAGCAAGGACTGTTATATTGTAAGTAGCTGACTCCCATGGAAAATCGATGGTATTAAAGTTTGCCTTTTAATGCACCTTAATAATTTCACCCCTAACCAGCATATTTTATCTGGGATTAACCCAGCTGCACTAATTCTAGCTGGTTAAAGTCTGAGTGGCTATAAGTATACAAATATTCATTTAAAAAAATTTTGCAGATTAGGCTTAACTAATCATCCAGAGAAAATCTGCTATAATGTATTTCATTTACTGCATCCGTTAATTTCTATATTTAACCTGTCCTTACCCCCAAGCTCAGGGTGAGTTACATAAGAACAGAGGCAAAACAATAAAACAGCAAATAACAGAAATAGCACAAATATTATAATAGCTCTGTTATAGAACATAGAATACTCATATATAACATATCTATTTATTCAGATTCAAGATATTTCTTCAATTTACTGGGGACAGAAATGGTTTCAAAAGAAGCCTATATTTACTCAAATCATCCATTTATCACAAGGATGATGGTAATCAATTCTACTGCACAGTTCTTCTTAAATCAGTCCTTGAGGCACACCTAGTCCATCAGGTTTTCAAGATATGCACAGTGAATATGCATGAGATAAATTTTCATACCAAGGAGTCATGCATATTCATTGGGGATATCCTGAAAACCCGACTGGAATACGGCTCTCGAGGACCGGAGTTCCCTACCCCTGACGTAAAAGGTTTTCAGCACCAGCTGGTGCGCTGAATGCTCTGCACTGCTCTGATGATCATAGAGTTCCTACGAGCATCAGAGCAGAGCATTCAACTTGCCAGCTGGCGCTAAAAACCACTCACATGGTTTTGTAAAAGGGGGTTTAAAAGATTTGTGTGTGAATGTGCGCAAATCCAATTTGTTGACAATTAACGCCAACAATTATTAGTACTAATTGGCTCATTAGGCAATTTAATTGCGCATGCATTTGTGTGTGGAAATTTGTGCGCCACTTATAGAATTCTGGGCCCAGTGTACAGGCAATCCTCATGCACACACCTTACACCCATTTTCAAATGGAAATGACTTGGGTTTACTCTGAAAACGTGCAGAAAGCATGCTCTTTACAATTGTCTATGTATTTCACCCCTTCAAGGGCTGTTTCGAAATTGTAATTTTAGAAGGATTTTTTTTTTTCTTTCTACTTCTCTTCAGTTACTAATTAGCAATAAATAGTTTCCTGCACTATGACCTGTTCTCCTTAACTGTAGAGCAAGTTTAGTGAAAAAGCAGAACCATGTGGTACTTCTTCAATTTTGACTATAAAAAGTCTACAGTATTTTGTTTACAGAAACTGGAAGGTTCTCTCACTGTTTCTGATGAAAATGATCATCTATTTTCATTGCATTATACATTGTATTCTATACATCTGCTTTGCATGAAACTCCTGGGACTGATTTTATCTTACCATAGGACACTTCAAAGTGAAAAGATGGGAATGGGGGAGGGTTTGATTTAGCTCACACCTCTAGCATACAAAGGGTGGTGCAATGGGGGTGGTTCATCCTATGTGCGGACGGTGGGGGGGGGGAGGGGGTACATGGAGTGGTTGCATGGCTGCGGTCTGCATGTACTCGGCTGGGCTCTGCCAGCCCCCACCCCCTATCACATCAATTTCCTGTTCCAGGGCAGGAGAATGGCAGAGCTAACGGCTGTACAATCGCTCCATGCACTCGCTCACTGCCTGTGCTTTGGCCAGAGGAGGGGGTGTTCTGCTCCAGAGGCTTACAATCTAAGTTTTCACCTGAAGCAATGGAAAGTTAACTGACTTGCCCAAGATCACAAGCAGCAGATTTGAATCTGGCTTTTCTGGTTTTCTGCCCCCTGCTTCATATAGTTCTTGCATGCAGATAAGAATGGACTAGATACAGCCAGTTGAGGGCCAATGTGGAAGTGAACAGCTATTTGGGAGTACCACAGAATTAAAAAAAAAACAACTTTGAGCAGGGGTTTCAAAGGAAGTCAAACACAGGAAAATTGTGTAATGGTAAGCTTATAGGAGTTGAAAGGAAGAGAAGTCCAGTGGTTAGATCAGCAACTCAAATCCTACTTCTTCCCACAATGCTCCTTGGGTTAGTCATTCTACCTTCCATTGTCTTGGGTAGAAACTACCCAGTGCACCTCAATATGACACACATTGAGCTAACAATAAAAAGGCAAATTTAAATTTGGGCTCAACTGGCAAAATGCATTATCAACCTGTTCTCTTAGGCTTCCATGGCTGGTGTCATGATTGTTGTAGTTATCCGAGTCTCGCCGCATCTGGGAAGGTAGAACTGATTTTTTCAGCTATCATGCATTGGCTTTCTTCAGTGTGTGCTCTGAGATCTGCAGTGTGTGTCTTTATATATATAGTGGGTCCTCACATCTGATTGGCTGGGTCTTGAGGTGATTGAGGCAGGAAAGTCCATTGGTCTTGCAAGACCTGGACAACTGCAACAAGCTTTATCAGTCTCAAGACCATCATTCCTTTTTCAGATTCACTTCATAGCTTGTACGTTGGTAGCTCAAGATGGGTTACATTAAGAACATAAAAGCAAGACTTGCCATACGGGGACAGACCAAAGGTCCATCAAGCCCAGTTTTCAACAGTAGCCAACCCAGGTCCCAAGTACCTGGCAAGATCCCAAAAGAGTAAAACAGATTTTATGTTGCATATCCTAAAAATAAGTAGTGGATTTTCCTAAGTCCATCTTTATATTGTAATGGCTTATAGATTTTTCTTTTAGGAAATTAGCCAAACCCTTCTAAGCTGCTTTTACCATATTCTCTTGCAATGAATTCCAGAGTTTCTCATACATGTTGACTGAAGAAATATTTCTGATTTGTTTTAAATTTATTACTTAGCAGCTTCATAGCATGCCCCCATTCCACTTCACTCAGTATTTTATAGACCTCTATTACATCTCCCCTGAGCTGTCTTTCTCCAAGCTGAAGAGCCCTAGCCGCTTCAGCCTTTCCTCATACATTCAAGGTCAGTAGGAAATTACCTATCCCCAGAGAACTTACAATCTAAGGGCTACATTTATTAATACTGCATTAACAAACATCATCACTATTTAATGTAAGGCCCATTATTGGATAACCATGGGAAACTATCTCTATGTCATTCTTTAAGGAGAGAGGGAAGAATCAGAGTATGAATGGGCACAACCACTGACCCTCAAGTCTTGCATTACCCTCCCCCCTTTCAAGGCCCCTTTTATTCCCTCCTCCTGAACCCCTTTCAACACTTCTCTGAATGTCGCCTAGAGCCTGAATAGGTATGTGCAACGCACAAATAGAAGATTAGATTAGATTAAAAGGACTGAGGTTGAGATAGACACTAAAGAATGACACGGAATGGTTTCTTGAAGTTATCCACGGGGACAGGAACGGTGATGAATTTTGTCACCATTGAAGGTGACCCTCACACTGGACAGCCTGTGGAAGCAACTTCCACAGAAATGTGCATGAAAATCGAGGATTTAATTGACAGATGAATTAAGGTTTCCTGAAAAGCTGAAGAAATGGGCATTTCGGCAGATAAGGTTTGGAAAATAATTCATGAAAAGTTGGGCAGGTCCAAGGTTAGTGGAAGATGGGATCCAAGAATGCTGATGCCATGTCTGAGGGCCACGAGGCTTCAGTGTTGTCAGGAGAACTTGGGAGATGCTCTGTGAAGACCAAGTGAATTTTTTCATCATTTGGAGACTGAAGATGCGACTTGGGTCTATCTCAGAGATCCTGAGTCCAAAATGGAGTTAATGCATTGGAAGCATAAGTCATCCCCCACCCCCCAAAAAAATTCAACACAGAAAAATCTGCAGGCAAAGTCATGGCAAATGTCTTCTGGGATGATGAAGAACTTTTGCTTCAACTGCTTACATGCTAAAATAAATAGCACCTGCCAACCAGAAAACAATGCCATTTTAAACATCTAATTGTACAAAAAATTGTGCCAGCTGACCAGAAGTTTAAATGGATAAGTTAGACTAGCAAAATGGCAGGTCTAAGTTCATCCAGATAATTTTAATGGGTTATATGCAGATATGTTCCAAAAAAGATCTTACTTGCATTACCTACCGTGCCTCTGGAACAAACCACCTGCTTGCATAAAATCACTAGAAGGTCTACTGAACTTCAGGAAGGCAACAAAAACTCACCTCTTCCCTTGATCCTCTATGAGTGTGTGTCGATCTAAATTCCCCAAACCTTCTGACAAAATTCTCTGATCCCCATTGTCTCGAGTCTCATATGATATGTGCTTCATTCTATCTGACCTTACTATGTTTTCTCATACAATGTTCTTCCAAGCTTCGCAAGCTTTGTCCTACTATACTATACAATACACCATATTTACCATACTATGTTTACCATGCTACAATCTCTCATACCATGTCTGCCACACAATGTTTGCTATTCCATGTGTTCCATGCCTTACCATTTCTTCCATGTCATACTATGTTAGTCATGCTTTGTAATACCATGTTTGCCATGCTATGTTCTGCAATACTATGCTCACCATGCTATGCCTCACCACACCATGTTATGTTTTGTCGTGCTTTGTTAACTATGTCTGCCATCTCTGTTAGACAATGTTTGGCATGTTATCTCCTACCACCCTAGATCTGAGAGTGTGACACAGGGGTTATAGCTACAGCCCCAGCACCCTGAGGCTGTGGGTTCAGATCCACACTGCTCCTTGTGACCCTGGGCAAGTCACTTGGTCCCCCATTGCCCCAGGTATATTAGACAGATTGTGAACCCACTGGGAGATAAACAGGGAAAATGCTTGAGTACCTGAACAAATTCATGTAAACCATTATGAGCTCCCCTGGGAGAACAGTATAGAAAACTGAGTAAATAAATAAATCTCTCTTTAATGGTGTCTGGATAACCTTAACACCCAGCAGCCTGCTAAATACTGGCCTCAATGTGTATCCAAAGTTCTGGTAAGAACTCTTTCTTTAAGGTCCGACAGACCAGCATTGTCTGCGTTCTGGGATTTATGGCTGTCTGAAAACCTGAGCATGACAGCAAAGGAACAGATGCTCCATTGTTATAAATAAGAAGAACATTATGCATGGGCAGCTGAACCACTGACATACCCAGAGTTGTTTTTTTCATATGATATCCATGTTGCTGCTGTTTGTCATATAGCCCAGCACCTGGTTGTATCTGGTTCCTCACCCATCACTCACCATTTTAAATCAGAAGCAAGCTTGGCTTTGTCTGTAGGATTTCTTCTATGGTATTATTTGGTTCTTTACTGTATTATTTATAGGTCTTTACTGTAGTATTTATAATAGCATTAATGAGTATTATTTGTATTGTATATTGTTTCTTTATTATCTTTTATATTTACATATGAAATTCAAGTTTTGATGCATTGTACTGTATTTTATGGAAATTTTAATAAAATGATTGAATTAATAAAAAAATAAAAATAAATTGAATAGGTAATGGGGTCCTATACCATGGTGAGCGGAAAGGAAGGAGAGAGATATGGGAGGTGTTCAAGGAGTCTGGGTGAAGAGGTGGATTGGTCAGGTCCTTTATCAAACTTAAAAAGTGTATTATGTCCTGTAAACATGTCGTCTATGTCCTGGTGACATAGAATTTCTTTTATATTTAAAGCATTTCTATTGAAGGAACAAAAGAAAATACATTCAGATAATATATAAAGATATTCCTTATAAATAAATTCACATATTTAATAATTCCATTCCATATAATTCATATTATCAAATAATATTATTATTCCTTCAATCATTATCACCCCTTCAATCATTATCACCCCCTTCTCTCCCCTTTCCTTCTCCCTCCTTCTCCTTTCCCCCTCCCTCCCTCCCCATCCCCCCTCCTTCCAACCCATTTCATTCTCCTACACCCCATCCCATTCCCCCTTCCTTCCATCCCATTTTCCCTTCCCCTCTCCCCGGATGAAAAGTGACAAAAATAAAAATAAAGATCTGGAATGCAATTAAGACAACCATAGTTTCTTTGTAATTCATTGAGAATTAAACTTCTTGCTTTAGGTGAAAGTTTTTGGACATAGGGATTCCAAGTCCTATATTAAACTATAAGGAACAGCAATGGATATATGGACTGCAAACTGTAGAGCCTAAGGGGCTCATAATCGAAAGAGAAAAACATCCAAAAACCAGCCTAAATCACCACTTGGTTGATCATAAATGAAAGACATCCAAGTGCCGATAATCGAAACGGGTTTTGGATGTGTTTACAAACAACCTAGGTCTTCCCAGTGCTGCTGAACGACCAGAGCTAAAAGGGACATTTCAGGAGGAGTGTCGAAGGCGGGATTTGTGTGGAAAGTGGGCCATGCTAGACTTAGTCATACTGAATGTATAACCAAAAGTTTTACAACACAGCCTAGACAGAACTTGGACGTTGTGACTTAGGCTATTTAAAACATGGTCTAAGTCACAAAAAACTATATACAGTGACCAGATAAGCTCTGCAAACACATAGTACAGGCCCCCCATATAGTAAGACACTACCCCAGTGATCACCGACCCCCCCACCCCACCCCCATAAAAATCGTAATCACAACTTTAAATATCTGCCTCCAGAACATCAGCACCTGGCAGCCTGCCCTAGGAAAGCCTAGTAGAGCTGCACAGAGGCGGCTTAAGTCGTCTTAGGGGTGGTTTAGGGACCCATGGAAAGGAGGACCCAGGTCCATAAGCCACTGTACTCACTACATTCATGGTGAAACATGTGCACTCCCCAAAAAACCCCAAACCCTTTTGTACTGGCATATAAGAGTCTCCTGCAGCCATAAGGGCTATTGGGGTTGTAGACAGGTGGTTATAGTACATTTTGGGGGGCTCACCATGACCTATATGGGAGTTATAGTGCGATGTTTATGGGGCACCCTTTTTGTGAAGTTCACAGCAGTGCCCTGTAAGGTACCCCACTATTCAGGTGCCATGTCTGGGTGTCCAGTCCATCACTTTGCTGACCCCTCCCATGTCCAACAGGGCTTATTATAGGCATTTTTGACTTGGACGAATATTTGGACGAAAATGTGGTATAAAGATGGACGATTTAGCAGCTTGGACGATCAGACTGCTAGACGTGTGGAGGGGCATAATCGAAAGGAACGTCCAAGTCCATTTTCATCTAAGTTGCAAGTCGTCCAAAGTAAAAAACAGCTTAGGACACATTTTCGAAAAATACGTCCAAATTTTTTTTCATTTTAAAAATCGTCCTGCTGATTTAATCATCCAAGCCATAAACCATCCATCTTTATACCACATTTTCGTCCAACTTTTCGTCCAAGTCAAAAACGCCTAGAACAAGCCCTGTTGGACGTTGGAGGGGTCTGCAAAGTGATGGACTGAACACCCAAAAATGGCACCTAAATAGTGGGGTACCTTACAGGGCACTGCTGTGAACTTCACAAAAAGGGTGCCATGTCATCATCTCACTACAGCTCCCTTATAGGTCACAGTGAGCCCCCCAAACCACCTCCAGAATCCCCTAAACCCACTTATCTACCACCCTAATAGCCCTTATGGCTGCAGGAGCCACTTATATGCCAGTACAAAATAGTTTTGGGGGTGTATAGGGGAGTGCACATGTTTCAGTAACAATGCAGTGATTACAGGGGCTTATGGACATGGGGCCTCCTCCCCTAACCCACCCCTAAGACAACTTAAGCCGCCTCTGAGCAGGACAACTAGGCTTTCCTATGCCAGGCTGCTAGGTGATGATGTTCTGGAGGCTGAATTTTAAAGGTGTGATTACAATTTTTATGGGGTTGGGGGGGGGTCGGTGATCACTGGGTTAGTGTGAGGGGATCTGTATTATGTGTTTGCAGTGCTTATCTGGTGAATTTAGGTAGGGTTTTGTGACTTAGACCATGTTTTAAATGGTCTAAGTCACAATGTCCAAGTTCCGTCGATCCTGTGCTGTATAACTTTCGGTTATACATGCAGTACGACTAAGTCTAAGCCTGCCCATGTCCCGTCCAAATCCCACCCTCGACACTCCTCCTGACATGCCCTGTTTAGCTATGAATCACAAAAAAACAGACCAGTTCAGCAACACTATGAAGGACTAGGTCGTTTAGAAATACATCCAAAACCTGGTTTGATTATTGGCACTTGGACGTCTTTCGTTTATGATCATCCAAGTGCCGACTTAGGCCAGTATTTGGACATTTTTCTCTTTTGATAATGAGCCCCTTAGTTAGATGATTTTTGAAAAAAAAAATTGGGGGCGTATTTTTTGAAAATGTGTCCTAAGCTGTGTCTGACTTTGGACGACTTGCGACTTAGGCGAAAGCGGACTTAAACGTTTCTTTCGATTATGCCCCTCTAATGGTTTGAATGCAGAATTAGATTGGATGTCTTTGATGTGATTTTTTGAATTCCGCCTCCACTGGGATGTGGTTGGCTATTTTTTATATTACATTTTATCAGAATCGTCGACATCAGAGATGACGTGGCTAACTTTTTTCTTTTAACGGCGTTTTAGTTTGCCAGGAGCCATGTTGCAAAAATATAAGGATAAACGTAGTTGTTTGAGCAGTTTTTTGACGATTTGTTTGAAGGAGAATGAGATTATTATATTCTAATTCTTATTCCAATCCTATTTTATATTGCTTTAAAGATATGTTTGGAGAATATCTATAAACCATACCCTGAAGCAGATATCTACAAAAACATGCACGTCAGCAATGGTTTCTGACTACATCTAAAGATAAGTGATATTTAAATAAATACAATTAAAATTGTGAAGAAGTCCTATATTAACTTGAAGTTATCACATAAGTTTGAATTTACTATACAAATGACATCTGTTTCTCTGGCCAATGAAGAAGCTTAGCGGTGAATATTCATTTACCTCTATCCCTTTTACAAAACTGTAGCGTGGTTTATAGCGCCAGCTGTGGCAGAAACAACTCTGATGTTCATAGAATTCCTATGAGCATCAGAGCTGTTACTGCTGCGGCTGGCTAAAAACCACACTATGGTTTTGTAAAAGGGGGGGGGATTACTGCAATGGAATGCCACTTCTGAAGGCTGTTTTGAGAACAGGAAGTGTTTATTTTGAGTTGTTTATTTCTTGCTGCTTTTGAGTGATATAATTTACAAGTAATAAAGTTTTTGACCATATTTAGGTGATGTGTAAACAAACACAGGTTTCTGTTTCTTGGAACTTAACTAGTCTGTTTTTTGTGATTCTTTCTATCTTTATAATTTGATGTATGAGAATATCTTAGACTCATATAGGCCAATGCTAGCTAACTCTACAAGATTCATAAACATTTGTATTTCCATTTTTCTTTCTTAGGCTGTCCACTCTGTAAATCTAGTATGATCATTAATTAGGTTCTGCATTTCTTTTCTGTAAGCTTTTTCTTTCTCTGATAAGAAATAATTGCACGAGGCTTTGTGTTTTGGGTCTAGTTCTCATTATCTTGTCTCTTTGGTTCTGTACTTCTGGTATTTTCCCTTGATAAGGCAGCACATAATATGAGGTCATGTACAGAGTACAGAAATACTTGGTTACTATATGGTTGGGCAGATTGTATGGACCATTCAGGTCTTTATCTGCTGTCATTTACTGTTACTATGTTATGTCCTGTGTAAGTATGGTTGCATAGTTTTAGTAATGCTTTATGTTTTGAGAATAGGGCTCTAAGAATATTGTTACTACTCATTCATTATCTAATTCTTTTGTTTTATAACTATGTGTATTAGTTATTCTTTGAGTTTGGTCTGAGAATTGTAGATATAAGATTTTCTGCTTATATTAGTGTATAATAAAAATGTCTCCTTTTCTATGCACTGAATGATGCATACACGAACAGCAAAACTGTGCAAGCACATCTCAAAGAATCCCATGGTCACTCACATGGGAAAAATATTCAGCATAAAGGGATCCTTCACATGTTCATCTTCTAATGTGGTATACATCATTCAGTGCAAAAAGTGCAAAGAGGCATGTTACATCGGTGAAACAAGCCAAATGCAAAAGACCAGAATTAACGTACATAGATATCATTAAGAATTGCAATACCAACCAGAATGTAACCTCTTGTCAGACAACACTTTGGAAAAATTGACCACTGCACCAATGACTTTATGGTGAGAATATTAAAAGGGAACTTTAAAACAATTCAAGAACATAAAACCTTTGAAATCAAAATGATAAGGTATTTTGACACTTACCATAGAAACATGATGGAAGATAAAGGCCAAATGGCCCATCCAGTCTGCCCATCCACAGTAACCATTATCTCTTTCTCTCTCCAAGAGATCCCACATGTCTATCCCATGTCCTTTTGAATTCAGACACAATCTCTGTCTCCACCACCTCTTCCAGGAGACTGTTCCATGCATCTACCACCCTTTCTGTAAAAAAGTATTTCCTTAGATTACTCCGGAGCCTATCACCTCTTAACTTCATCCTATGCCCTCTCAATGCAGAGTTCTCTTTCAAATGAAAGAAACTCGACTCATGCGCATTTACATTACGTAGTTATTTAAATGTCTCTCTCACGAGAGGCTCTTGAGAAAATTAAAGTGTCATCGGATAGGTGGCAAAGTTCAGTTGTGGATTAGGAATTGGTTATCGGATAGAAAACAGAGAGTAGGGTTAAATGGTCATTTTTCTCAATGGAGGAGAGTAAACAGTGGAGTGCCGCAGGGGTCTGTACTGGGACCGGTGCTATTTAACTTATTTATAAATGATCTGGAAATTGGATCGAGTGAGGTGATTAAATGTGCAGATGACACTAAACTGTTCAAAGTTGTTAAAACACATGCGAATTGTATAAAACTGTAGGCAGACCTTAGGAAATTGGAAGACTGGGTGTCCAAATGGCAGATGAAATTTAAAGTGGACAAATGCAATCTGTGTGCATGCTTTTCTCAGGTCAGTTTTCAAAACCAAATGTTTCCCTCTGAAAATTATTAGAAAATCTGTGAGTAAAATGTATTTGCAGACTTTACGTATATGTGTACTTTCTGTAAGTTGCCTTCTGAGCAAGTAGGATTTTAATGCCTGGTAAGCACTAGCCTGTACCCCTCTGGTGGAATACACAGAAACAAAATAGTGAAACTTTTAATATAAAGAATGAGACTGGCATAAGAACATAAACATTGCCATACTGGGACAGACTGAAGGACCAATCCATGTCACAAGTATCTGGCAAGATTCCCAAAGAGTAAAACAGATGTTATGTTATTTATCCTAGGAACTAGTATTTAAGCCCGTTACATTAACGGGTGCTAGAATAGATGTGTCTGTCTTTCTTTCTTTCTGTCTCTCTTTCTCCTTGGCTGCTATCTGTCTGCTGTCTCTCTCGTTGGCCACTGTCTGTCTGTCTTTCTTTATTTCTGTCTCTCTCCTTGGCCGCTATCTGTCTGTTTGTCTTCTTTTCTGTCTCTGTCTCTCCTTGGCCGCTGTCTGTCTTTCTTTATTTCTGTCTCTCTCCTTGGCCGCTGTCTGTCTTTTTTTCTGTCTCTCTCTCTCCTTTCTTTCTAGGCTGCCACTGGACACTGAGCAGAGTGTTTTAATGTGGCACCACTGATGACACCGAGATCCTTTTCCTGGGTAGCGATTCCTAAAGTGGATCCTTACATCACGCAGCAACGGTTTGTCTTCCACTTCCCTAGAGGCATCATTTTGCACTTACTCATATTAAACGCCTTCTGCCATTTTGATGCTCAGTGTCACAAGGTCCTCTTGCAATTGAATAACTTTCTGTCATCAACAAATTTAATTACCCCACAAGTTATTCCCACCTCTAGATCCTTTATAAATTTGTTAAAAAGCATATGAGAGCAACCTTTTAGTTCCTTTTTTCATTTGTCTAACTTTATGTAATAAAAACTCATAGGTGTACAGCTATAAGGAACTTGCCGACATAAACATGAAAAGAAGAACCAAAATTGAATTTTTATGCAAACTGCTTAACATTAATGCAGAAGTTTATCAGAGGTTTCTAAGAGAGAGGAGGGAAGCATTCAAAACATTTGCGACAAACACAGGCAAGCCCTTCAGTGGCAAGATGATCTCTGCACTGCTGTTGCTGTATCTCTGCAATTACGGGAGTAAGTTCACATCTTTATCTACTGCTCTTCAAATGGGGGGGGGGGGGGAGGCAGCTCTGAGATAGTCAACAAGATCTGAAAAGCCAGTCAATGCATGATTAGCTGAATAATGCAATCTGTAATGGGGAGAATGTGGCGCAGTGGTTAAAGCTCAGCACCCTGAAGTTGTGGGTTCAAACCCACACTGCTCTTTGTGACCCTGGGCAAGTCGCTCAGGTCCAAATTCTGTAACCAGCACCTAAAGTTAGGCACCTGTTTCAGAGGCGCCCACTTAGATAGGCGCCTATCTAAATTGAATAACAAGCTCAATTAGGCTTTTTAATCAGCACTGATTGAAACATAGGCGCCAATCAAGAAAGCGCGATTCTGTAACGAGGCACCTCTAAAAATTTAGGCGGCCTTCAAAAAAATAGGCGCTATGCATGTTAGGCGTGGGCGTGGCTACGTGTTAGGCGCCTTCTTACCGAATCGCTGCACTTAAGCGTGCTTAAGCGCTCGCATGGGCTCCTAAATTTTAGTTGTGCCTAGAGCTGGCCTATTTAATGGGCGCCTCCAAAATAGGTGCCGCTCAGCGCGATTCACTAAACAGCACCCGATTTTACTTGAATCGTGCTGAACAGTGCCTACCTTTTGGGCGCTTCTTGTAGAATTTGCCCTTCAGTCCTCAATTGCCCCTGGTACATTAGATAGATTGTGAGCCTGCAGGAACAGACAGGGAAAAACATGCTTGAATAAATTCATGTAAACCATTCTGGGCTCCCTTGGGAGAATGGTATAGAAAATTGAATAAATAAATAAATTTGATTTCATTTCTTATTCTGGAAAATCTTTGCTATTACATCGACAGGGACTTGGAAACTGTTTTATTTGGCTTCCTACAACATTAATTTATTTGGTTTTATCTCCTGTCCTCCCCAAAGAGCTTAGAACAGGTTACGGTTTTACATTCAAAGTGATACAATGTACCACTCCATAAGGATTGCTCTTTGACCCGGAAGCCTTTTCTCTGACGTCGCAACATCAGAGGGAATGCTTCTGGAAGAGGCGCGGGACGCGCGAGGAGCCGCCGCCGCTGCAGCCACTGCAGCCTGCGGCTTTGTGCACACGGCGGAAGTGAGGAGGAGGGAGTCGGCTAGAAAATAACACCGGGGGCATCGCACTGCAGGCCACATGAAATGGCCAGGGGGCCTTCAGTTTTGCACCTGTGGCCTAGGGGCACCCAGTTATAAAATTACCTCATAAATCTACACTAGCTTTCAGTGAGAATTTGTATTTTTTTAGAGTAGGATAGAAAATATCCGGATTAGAAGAGGCCCGGAATGGCTTACTGTTACAAATCTGTCTTGTTTTTCAGGCACATCCCAAATCAGCCTGCCTACCCAAATTAAAAACCTGAAATTGTACTCCATTAATCTCAGGACTGTCCTTCAGTGGGATCCTCTCAACAGCACAGTGGCTGTTTACTTTGTACAATTCCAACTGTAGGTATAACTTTTCTTAACTTGACAGCCCACTAAATGGAACTAGATTTTCTGAACTGAACATGCTAGATATTACCAGAGCCGCATATTAAGGGGCTGGCGTTGTTCTCTCTTTTCAATGAACTGAAAAACAAAACCCAAAAGTTTACCATTGCAAGGTATCCATGCATACTGTGGTGAAAATTAGAATGTTATCTCCTTTGTATTATGTAAGCATTCATATGAACAAAACTGTGGTCCCTATGTTATACTCCATCCCCCCCCCCCCCCCTTACAAAGCTGTGCTAGCAGCTGCAGCTGCAGTAACTGCCCTGAAGTTCATAGGGATTTAAAGAGCTCTGGGGCTTTTGCCATGTGGCAACCACTAGTGCGGCTTTATAAAAGAAGGGGATTAGTCTGCATGGAAATAAAGAGCTCTTTTTACAAAGGTGCACTAGCGTTTTTTAGTGTACGCACCGGATTAGCGCACGCTATAGCGCGCGCTACCCGAAAAACTACCACCTGCTCAAGAGGAGGCGCTAGCGGCTAGCGCGCGTGGCATTTTAGCGTGCGCTATTCCGCGCGTTAAGGCCCTAACGCACCTTTGTAAAAGGAGCCCAAAGTGTGGTGCACTAGTTAGAGCTATAGCCTCAGCACCCTGAGGTGGTGGGTTCAAACCCTGTGCTGCCCCAGGTACATTACATAGATTGTGAGCCCACCGGGACAGATAGGGAAAATGCTTGAGTACCTGATTGTAAAACCGCTTAATACATCTTGTCCAAGCAGTATATAAAATTCCAATAAACATAGATTTCCACCATAGCCCAGGCGCTACATGGTCCGACACTGCCCTGACGCTCATGGGAATTCTATGAGTGATGGAGAATTTAGTGCTCCAGGACGTGGTAGAAACCTATATCGTGGCTTAGTAAAAAGGGGGGGGGGGGCATATGAGCTGATTCCTTTTGCGTTGGACTGCCATAATATATTTCTTCACTACCAATATATTCTCAGCCTACACAGAAGGGAGTGTTAGCAATGTATTAAGTTGGGCCAATAAAAACGTTATCGACATATTTTTTTTTAAGACCTTTATTTTCACATCTTAGACACTGATAGGCTATACTGTTTTCCTTGATTCAATGGGAAATTAACATAATCCCCTTGCTATTCAGTCTGATCGTGATACCACAGTGTTCAGTGCAGGGCTATACCTGGATACCAGTGCTGAACTCAGGTTTAATAGGGCTGCCAGCACTTATCAGGGAACCGGCAATATCCACAGTGCATAGATATTTGATATAATGTATTCTAGAACAGTGTTTTTCAACCTTTTTACACCTATGGACCGGCAGAAATAAAAGAATTATTCTGTGGACCGGCAGTTGAAGAACACAGGGCTAAGTCGTGGGCCAGACCCTGCCCATCTCTACCCATTTTCCACCCCAGACCCCGCCCACATAATAGTACTAATTGCACCTTGCACATCCTGTGCCTCATCTGGAAGCCTTCCCTCTGACGTTGCAACGTCAGAGAGAAGGCTTCCGGTTCAGGCGCAGGACGCCCGTAGGAGCCACTGCCCGTGGCTTTGTGCACTGAATCAGTTAGGAAGAGGGAGCTGGCTCGAAGATAACGCCGCATCGATCGCACCATGGACCGATGGTTGAAGAACACTGTTTTGGGCCTGATGCACATGCTGGCTCTGTGGACCGGCAGGAAATTTCTGTGGACTGGCACTGGTCCATGGACCGGTGGTTGAAGAACACTGTTCTAGAACATTCCTTTGATTCCCAGAGTGTAAAAATTTGGAATGAAATACCATTAGAAGTAAGATCTGCTTCTTCTTATTTATTATTTAGTAAAACTCTAAAGACATATTCATTTTCAATAATATTCTAGAATTGTTTTTACTTTTTAATTATTTTGAAACTGGCTGGAATATCTACCTAAACATATCAGGGATCTCTTTTTTTTGTGATCTGCCTTGAATCTAATAGATACCAGCAGAATATAAATCACAGAATAGAATTAGAGTGGTACCCAGATACCATTTGAAATGCCTTTTTTTCTAAATAATACCACTACTTGACTCCATTCCCAATCACATATTTATTGAAATATATGGCAGCAAAGCATTCATTTTCAAAATGAATTTTTTAAACAGGCATGGGGACCTTATGTGGCAAAACAAAACCGACTGTTGGGGAATGAATTTGACATTCTGTGAGCTCACACCTGAATTTTCCAACCCTGAAAATGCCTATGAATATCACTTTGCCCGAGTACAAGCAGAGACAGCTGGTGGACTATCTAATTGGACAGAGACAAATGCATTTCATCCCATTATTCACAGTGAGTACTAAGAATGTAACTCATTCTAGGTTTGCAATTTGCTGATGGTTAAAGGGCCCAATCAAGTGAAGGTCCCCATTCTGACTAGATGCAAATTCTGACTGTCTTGGAGAAGGCTTTCTGCTGATTCCGGAAGCTTCTCTCTTCTAGGAATATGCATTCATTTGTAACAATGTGAGAAATATCAATATGTCCCAAGTTGTGTTATGTAGAAAATCGCAAAAACCCGAAAAATACTTGGGAGGCTAGAAAAATAATCACAAAAACGTAAACCTCCCAAACCCCAAGAACTGGAACCAGATAGGGGGGATGAGACAAGAGCCGAACTGGTGGAGTGGCAAATATAACTGCCACTAATAAAGGAATGGAATGGTAAACACAGAAGAGCCCTCAGTCACACAGCCACCCACTGGAACATCCAGCGGTAAAGGCTGTCACATGGCTTACACCCAGAAGGGTGTTAACTGTGAAACATCCCCGGGCTAATTTATAATAAAGTGCACCCAACAGTGCTCGGTGTGAAAAAAGATAATAATAAATCAAAAAAACACACACATGCTCCACCATAAACAGCAATTGTCTCAGCCCCTTATCCGGGGGGCCAAATGCAAACGTCCAAAACCAGCAAAGTGAAAGAGCCAACAGGAAGTACTTAGCTTCTCAGTGGAAACGAACAGCCAGCGAAGATCTTAATTCGTCCAACGGGATTCCGTTTCCAAGTTGTGTTATGTCATTTTTTTTTTTTTACTCAAACTGACAGGAAAAAAAGTCCTCATATTTTGGATTTTTTTTCCTTGTGATGTACAATTAATAGTGCACACTTTTCTGAAAGAGTACAGATTATTTCCTAACCATACACACTCTTCACAAATAAAATGAAAATTCCCTTAAACAGTATGGAAAATTAAACAAAATGGACAATTATGGGCTGCACACTCCTACTGTCCTCTTGCTATTCCTTCCTTGAGGTGAGGAAGACTTTGGGGCTACCTTTTCCCACCTCTGAATGCAGAATTGGTCGGAGCAAATTTGGAAGTTTTCTTTTAGCTGAAAAGGGGTTGGCAAGGGTCCTCAGGGTGCTATTGGAAAGAGGAGAGAGATTGGTGTGCCATCATGGGACAGTGCCTTTGTTATTTAAGAGCTGGAAAAGCAATTGGTGTGGGAAGCACAATCTACACTTGGTAAAACCATCTTGCTAGGACAACCTATACACTTCCAAAGTACTGCAAGGCTGTCACTATAGATTGCAGTAACTATTATGTGGAGGCAACCATGCCAGGCAGGAGTGTGGGCATCACTCTTGTCCATTTCCCACTAGACCACCAAGAATTGGGCAGGTAGGCCTGAGCTGATTCAGCGGGGGACATTCTTGATGTTATGGAGGAGTGGAAGGGAGGAAGGGGAATCCTGGGATGGGAGGGAAGGAAAAGAGATTCTATGGGAGTTCATGTTAGGGTTACCAGATGTCTGGGAAAACCCAGGCATGTCCTCTTTTTAGAGGACTGTCCAGGTGCCTGGATACACTTTCCAAAACTCAGCAGTTTCTCCAGGTTTTGGAAAGCCCTGAGCTCTGGCCATGTCTGGAGGGCCTCTGAGCATGAGCAGATGATGTCGCATGCATCCACGCCTGCTCGTAGGTCCTCCAGACACAGCCCGGAGGTCAGGAAAGAAGAGATGAGGCTTTGTGGGGCTGGTGGCAGAACAAGGTGGGACAGGGGGGCGGAACAGAGCAGGGCCATGCATCTGGGATTTTACACCACTAAATATGGTAACCCTAGTTTATCTTCTGGGGAATGGTAAGGGGGATTGGAAAGGAGGGATTTGGGATGTTCCAGGAGTACGGGTGGGGGTCAGAATCATGGGGGCAGGGGTCAAGAGCTCACTAGGAATTCTTTTGCAGGTCCCATCCAATATTCAGCAGGACCCACAAAAGCTCTAGTACCTTGTTCATCACAAATTAGCCCCGTATATTCAATACAGATGCCCTGACATGGTCCAACAATGAGTATCTGGGGCTAATTCTGCCCAGGCAGTCAACATGGAAAAAAAAACAGCTGGTTGCCACATATTAAATATCAACTGGCTTGCTTTTACCTTGTAAAATGCCATTGCTGAGCTGGCAGAAGCAGAGCACAGTGATGATAATGAATAAACAAGCATTTGCCACTGTGTAAAAGAATTAATCCTGAGGTGGGGGCTGGTTTGGAAATAGGCTGATGTGTGTGTGGGGGGGGGGGGGGAACGACTGGAAATGAACTGACATTGGGTGGGGCTATGATTGGAGGGGGCTGATGCTGTGAAGGTTAGGACTGGAAGGGAGTTGATGGGGTGCTGGGGCTGGAAAGAAGGGGCTGACTATAGCAGATATTAGGCAGAGGGTGGGAGAAAGCGGGAGGTGCTGCCCAGATGATAGCAAGAGCAGCACATAAAGAATTATATTTGTCAGGACCAAGACTGGGACCAACTTTAAAGCTGGGGGGTGTTGAGCAAACTAGCATCAGATTGTCCACTCACTCACTCCAATAATGTAGACCACACCAGAATCTGTAAACTCCAAACTTGAACTTTACTTTCTCTCTGTTGATGAAAGAAGCAGTTTCCATGACAGTTCCAATTTATAGTTCAAAAATGTTTTATTAAGTTTCCAAAAACATAATACAAAAGACAACATAAATACATTAGAAAGTATATGGTCCATGTACAGGAAAACAACATTGAAGTCAAGTATCAAGTAGGCATACTATCAAAGTAAAGCAGGAGGTGACAAGAAATATCTCGTCTAAGGAAGTGCAGTTGAGAGAATTTATAAAGGATATCCTTTACTTTTCTCCTCTCCTCAATTCATGAAAAGGTGTTGCAAGAACAAAACTTAAAGTTCCTCTACACAGGATAGGCTGATGGTATTCAGATATTAGATACAGTAGAACAGTTCTTAATTTTTTATTAAAAAATTTATATACCACATACAACTATGCGGTTTACATATCACATACATAAAATCTTATTTCCCTGCAATTTCCACATATAACATAGACACAACTAGACAACATCATTAATATCCCCCCCAATATAAAATATCAATATATCAAGTTAAATCAAATTTCAACAATTAAAAAAGCAAAAATGCATTACATCAAACGATCTATTTCAACGTAGGTGACAAAACCGATCCACATATACAGGCAAAATAAGTCAAATTCCAACAATTCAAGAATGCAAACAAGCTTTACATCATACATGGGCTACCTGGATGGTAGTGCTGCACAGCCTGAGGTCCCTTTAATGAAACTTCATAGAGTAAGAAGAGTCTCCACATCTCCTCACCAAAGCAAACCAGCAGTGGGTGTCCGATTTGGAACTTGCCCCATCCTCCTATTCCTTGCTCTTCTAGCAAGTGCCTATAATGGCTAACCTAAGTAGTACAGACCAGAGGCTCCCAACCCTGTCCTGGAGGACCACCAGCCAGTCGAGTTTTCAGGATAGCCCCAATGAATATGCATGGAGCAGATTTGCATGCCTGCCACCTCCATTTTATGTAAATCTCTCTCATGCATATTCATTAGGGTTTTCCTGAAAACCCGAATGGCTGGTGGTCCTCCAGGACATGGTTGGGAACCAATGGTATAGACAAATTGAATCTGTATCTCTCTCAGGTGTCAGTTTCAGGCATAGGCATACAGGGGCTCTCCCTCAGCATGTAAGGTCAGTGGTGGGAGAAATTTTGGCACCAAAAGCAGAGCTTAAATCCTTTTTGGGGGTGTACCTTTTGCCACCAGGAATACCCCTTCAGAAACTCCAAGAGCTACCTTGGCTTCTAATTGGGTCTAACTCCAGAAGTTACCAGAAGCCTTGACATGAGCCCTTGACAGCTAATGCTGCTATAAAGTCTGAAAAACTCCAAAAATCCCCTTTGAAACTGCTCCAAGAAAGTGCAGGAAACTCAAACAGGAAAAACATGAAGTCGGAAGTGCACCTCTAAGGGCTGCAGGTAGCTAAAAAAAAAAAAAAGAAGAAACACAGCACTAATAATGAACTGTCAGCTACACTGCCAGCTGTCACTGGATATGAGCTGATAACTTTTAGGGACAGCCAAGAGCAAAATACATGCAAAAACAACTGTATATTCTCTCTTGCTGTTGCAAATGTTTCTGTGGGCAGAGCAAAACTGGAGAAGAAAGACAGATTTATGGAGAAACTCGACACACTGATGGACATACTTATCTGGAAGTATGATGTGAGATGCAATTCTGCTTGTGTCAATGGAATACACATACTTTGTGACTACAGCAAAGAGATTTTTGTGATTGAGCTAGACTTTTATAAAAGGTCAAAAAGAGAAAGCTGGAAGTGTTGGACCAAATCAAATTGGACCAGTCGCCCTCCCTGAGACCAGAAGATAAGAGCTACAGAAGGAAAAGAAGGAAGATGAATGAAGAGTGAAAAAAAGAACAGCAGAAGAGCAAGAGATAATGGAGAAATCTGTGCTTGTAGTGGAAGAGGGAGACTCGGATGAAGTGGTGGAATAACTAATGGAGGAAGCTCCTGTTGCTCTAGAGCAGTGTATCGCAAACTGTGTGCCGCAGCACACTAGTGTGCCTCCTGAGATTTCTCCTCCACCTATCCAACATTAACTCTCTTCCCATCCCTTTCCTTCCCTGCAGCATCTCTCCTTCTACCTCCCTCCAGGTCTAGTAGCAGCTCTCCCTTTATCCAGTAGCTTCCCAGCCTCCTACAGTGGCTTCCTCCCCTTCCAACAGTTCTCAGTACTTGCCTGTAGCAATGATTTCCTTAGGCAGCCTTGGGTCCGTTGCCCTCTGAGAAAAGGGGAAGGTGCCAAAGTGAATCACTGCCCTGGGAGCTGCTGGGAGGGGAGACAGCCACTGTCGAAGGCTCCCCATGACACACCGGGGAAGAGGAGAGGAGGAGAGGCGCTGGTGTTGGCTAACTGCCTTCAGGATGTGCCTCTTGAGAGACACATTCTGTAGGCAAACAGCCGGCGCAAGCACCTCTCCTTCTCTCCATGCCTCTTCCCTGCTTGCACCCCCTAATGGCAGCTCAGGACCCATCTGAAGGGTCTTTGTCCACGCACTTCCAGATGCCTTGAGCCATGGCATTTAGTGTGCCGCAGCTCGACAAAGTTTGTGGTACACTGATCTAGACAGAGGCCAAAATACAATACCAAGGCTATAACCAACATTGCCCTTGCCAGTTTAAGAAATTATACTGGGCTGAGAAAGACAGCAGAGATTGCTGCTGCTGCATGGATTGATGCAGGAGAAACTGCAGCAGAATGGCATCAGTTGCATTTTCTGTGATGGTCGTCATGACAATACCAGGGTTATGTTAGAGGCAGAAGATAATGGCAAAATATACCCAGGTAAGGTGAAAAAGGAACATTACACAGTTTGTATGGAGCCAGGAGGCAGATATCTGGCATTTTGTTCCTGCAAAAGCAACTAAAGAGAAGACTCAAGCAGAAATAATTGCTGATAATTTTGTTGAATGATTGAAAGAGGAGCATATTGGAGGCGATTCCTGTAATGCAAACACTGGTTGGGAGGGCGGAGTGATGCATTATGTTGAGGAGAAGCTAAAAAGGAAGCTGGTTTTGATTTTCTGTAACCTGCACACAGGCGAACTACCATTAAGGTATTTGGTGACTGCTTTAGATGGCAACACACAACAAACAGATACAACAAAGCAGTACAGTAGGCAAGAGCAAAAAACAAGAAAAAACTGCAGATCAAAATGTACAAGATGCAGGCTATGTTTATTTGTACCAAATATTAATGCAGTTACTGATATCACCTTACTACAAACCAAGGGACCCAACACGGTCCGTGTTTCGGAGAACACACCTTCTTCAGGGGTCCATGGTTGTTAAGGTTTGAGATAAACCACACTGAGAATGGTATAAAACAGGCTTTTGTTTTATACCATTCTCATTGCAGTTTACCTGCTTTAGATGGCAAGATAGCGAGCAACAACAAATGGTCAGGTCCTATTGGAGAAATGCTGGATTCTACTACTGACCTGGAAATAAATCCTGATTTTACTAAGATCTCTGTTCGTCTTGATCTTCCTTAGCTCACCAATGATCAAAAACTTAAGCACAGATCAAATCTATGGCTATGGAATTGTAACTACCATCAGAACAGGTGTCTTGTCAAAGGATCTAGCTCTGTTGGAAATAGGACCTGTGCCAAATAAGAATTATGTTCTGAATTATGTTTCTATCTGATGCCTAAAAACCAAATATGAACTAGGAAGTAAAAAATAACAAGATAATTCATCCCAAAGCCACACTGCCTGAAAGACAAGCAGCTTATCTATATAACTGCACCTTGATCAATTAATTAATAAGGCAGCAAACCTGAATCTCTCCACAAGGTAAGAAGGAGCCAACCCATTCAATACCTTATAGAATATACAAGGAAACCTAAATAGCAATCTCTCCTATACCAACAACCAATGTACAAGAGTATGCTGAAAAGTTCTCATCACAACCAACCAACTTCCTAAATTCTGAGCTTTATTTTGTAACTGAAAAGAGTGTTTGGGTTTTTTAAAATAATTTATATTCTTGGATCATCTGCTCTTCTTTTGTCCCCTTTGGGGACAAAATTTTGGCAATCCCTTTGGGGTCAAATCAATAGGATATTGAAAGTTCCATTGGCATTGACATATGATGCAGTGCTGTTTGGTACCTTATTAATGCCCAATAGTCCAATAACTTCACATAACAATAAATTATTTCTCATCATGACAGGAGTTGCCATACAGCTTATTATGAATAATTCAAAAAACTGGGACAGGTTAAACTATAGTTTTTGGTGGGAAACATTGTGCCAAACTTATAAGTTTGAATGTATGAGTTCAAAGCATTTGGGACATTATAAGAAGTTCAAGGAAATTTGGGACCCATTAACAAAATTTTATAAGAATTGATTATTAGTTTTGCCCTTTGATTCTGTACATCCAGGATGGGAGGGTGGAAGGAGGGGGGGAGATGTAATTAATTTATTATTTGATTGCAAGGTTGGTTATCTTGATCATTTGCATTATATTAAGTGCTTTTATACTTTTAGGAAGGGTGGGTGGGGATGGGGAGGGGGTTATGTATTTATTGTATCATCTGAAGGGATTGAGTGCTGTCTATTGTGTTAATTGATTGATAATATGTTTCACTTTGTGCTGGTTTTAAAATAAATAAAGATTTAACAAAAAAATAATAATAATAATTTATATTCTGCATATCCTATCTAATGTACCTGAGGCAATGGGAATTAAGTGACTTGCCCAGGGTCACAAGGAGCAATGTGGAATTCAAACCCACAACCTCAGGGTGCTGAAGCTGTAGCTCTAACCACTGCACCACACACTATTATTTTGTCAAGTGCCAGTTTTCAGAAATTAAATTCTATGTTCTGATATTGTTTCAGATCATTGATTAAATCATATCAACGTCATTCTCTTCTTGGTTGGGTTGAGAATCTTTCAGTAACCACTTGTAACTTAAATAAGAATTGCCGCTGTTGGGTCAGACCAGTGGTCCATCAAGCCCAGCAGTCCGCTCACGTGGTGGCCCTTGGTCAAAGACCAGAAACCTAACTGAGACTAGCCCTAGCTGAGTACGTTCTGGTTCATCAGGAACTTGTCTAACTTGGTCTTGAATCCCTGGAGGGTGTTTTTCCCTAAGACAGACTCCGGAAGAGCGTTCCAGTTTTCTACCACTCTCTAAGTGAAGAAGAACTTCCTTATGTTCATACAGAATCTATCCCCTTTCAATTTTAGAGAGTGCCCTCTCGTTCTCCCTACCTTGGAGAGGGTGAACAACCTGTCCTTATCTACTAAGTCTATTCCCTTCAGTACCTTGAATGTTTCAATCATGTCCCCTCTTAATCTCCTCTGTTCGAGGGAGAAACGGCCCAGTTTCTCTAATCTTTCGCTGTACAGCAACTCCTCCAGTCCCTTAACCATCTTAGTCGCTCTTCTCTGGACCCTTTCGAGTAGTACCGTGTCCTTCATGTACGGTGACCAGTGCTGGACGCAGTACTCCAGGTGAGGGCACACCATGGCCTAGTACAGCAGCATGATAACCTTCTCCGATCTGTTTGTGATCCCCTTCTTTATCATTCCTAGCATTCTGTTCGCCCTTTTCGCCGCTGCCGCACATTGTATGGACGGCTTCATCGACTTGTCGATCATAACAAGTCTCTTTCCTGGGAGGTCTCTCAAAGTACCGCTGCGGACATCCTGTATTCGTGCATGAGATTTTTGTTATCTACATGCATCACTTTACACTTATCCACGTTGAAGCTCATCTGCCATGTTGATGCCCATTCTTCGAGCCTGATTATGTCACATTGCAGATCTACTGTTTGTAGTGGGGTCATCAACTGTTGTGAACAGCATTTATTAAGAAATTGTGATTCAGTGAGAAAATGATCTGGAGGACAAACAAAATGGTAAAAAATAAAAAGCTTCCATAGCAGAATATGAAAGAGATACTAGATAATTAAATAATCAAAACTGTGACTGTTGTCTCTCTGTACTTTGGATATTCTAGATGCTTATGGCTGCGAATTGTGTTGATATTCTTCTTCTAGATAGGCTTGGATCAGCTTGTTGTATTACATGGATATTATTGTATGATTCTTTCTCCTTTGTACAACTTGTCTGCATCTTGCCTCATTAACATTTCTCTTTTTGTACTTCTTGTATATTAAAATCAATAACATTTTTGAACTAAAAAAAAAATATATATATGACTGACTGTATAATTGCACTCAAGTTAGAGAGGAACAGAATGCCGGGGAGTTTTGGGTATGGTTTCAGCATGGGAAGTTACCCCTCCTGATGACGCTTTCAGGTCTGGGTAGAGGGGTTCAAAGCAACATGTTTATCACATAAGTAACACAGGTGCTTCATACGAATTTGTCCACCTGCAGAGCCGCTGAAAAATTACATAAAACCAAGAAGTTTGGCTGGAGTACAGCAGTGCCTCCAACTAAACAGATAAATACATTGCCCTGGTCATATGTTATGCTCACTGTGTGGGGGTAAGGGGACTTGCAAGTATTATGATTGTCCCCAGTAACAACTAGCAGCAGCTCGCATGCAGTTGGAATCAGGGCCGGATTAAAGGGTAGGCCCAGTAGGCATCTGCCTCGGGTCCTAAAATATCAGGGGGTCTCCAAGGCTGGCATTAGGGGGGAAGCACACAGGTCAGGGGATCCCCCAACTGCCTGGTGAGGTGAGCTCAGCTTCCCTCTCTTCCACTCCCTCGTTGCCCTCTCACCCGAAAGCAAACTGAACCCAGGCTGCTCTAACACTGCATGTGCCAGCTTCCCTTCTCCTCCAAAACAGAAAGCTATCTCATGAGGGGGAGGGAGGAGAAGGGAAGCCGGCGCATGCAGTGTTAGAGCTCCGCTGCCTGGGTTCGGGTGAGAGGGCAGCGAGAGAGTGGAAGATAGGGAAGCTGACCTCACCTCACCAGGCAGTCGAGGGCCCCCTGCCCTGTATGTGCTCTCCCTAATGTCAGCCCTGGAGCCCTCCTGGGTTCATTTCACTCTAACACTGCGCCCGCCAGCTTCCTTTCTCCTCCCTCCCCCTCATGATGCAATTTCCTATTTTGGAAGAGAAGGAAGCTGGCACACACAGTGTTAGAACCCTGTGGCCTGGGTTCAGTTCGCTTAAGGATGGTGGCCAAGAGGGCAGCGAGGGAGTGGAAGGGAGGGAAGCTGACCTCACCATGCAGTTGGGAAGGGGGGATTGAAATGCTGCTGCACCCAATTGGGGAGAGAAAGTGAAGGAGGAAGATGCCAAGACCATGGAGGGGGAGGGAAGGGAAGGAGACAGATGCCAGACCAGGGGCAAGGAAGGAGGGAGGAAGAGAAAGGAAGGAGAGAAAATGTCAGATAATAGAGAGGGAGGGATAGTTAGAAGAGAAAAAGAGCAGAAAGATGCTATGGCATGGGGGGAGGGAAGGGAAACTAAGGAGACAAATGTCAGACCAGAGGGAAAGGAAAGAGAGGAGATGCCAGAGCATGGAGGGGTCGGGATAGATAGAAGAGAAGGAAAGGGAAGGAAAGGAGAGAGATGCCAGGCCATGGGGTTGAGTGGGAAGGAAGAAATGGAGAAGAGAGAGATGCCAGAGCATAAGGAAAGGGGTGGAGACAGAACAATGGAGGGGGGTGAAGCTGAAATGAATCATCTACAAAGGAGAGAAGGGGCACAGAACAGACAATTTATTGAAGGGACATAGAAAAAGGGAAGATGCCATATGGAAGAGAGAGAGAGAGGACGGACATTGGATGAAAAGGGCAGGGAGGGCAGTGGATAGAAGAGGCGAGAGAGAGGAGGACAGCCAATGAATGGAAGTGTGGGGGTGAGAAAGGGGGACAGACACTGAATGGAAGTGTGGGGAAGGGGTACAGACATTGAATGGAAGGGGGTGAGAGAGGGGAGCTGATGCTGGAAGGAAGTGGGGAGGAAAAGGAAAAAGGATTGGGGAAAGAGGATTGGGGAAAGAGGATAGAATTAGATATGCCTAGAACTGCTGGAACAGGATGCATGAATCAATACATCATGCTCCATCCCTAGCAGCATTCAAATCCAAGCTAAAAGCCCACTTTTTTTAAAATCTGTTTTCAACTCTTAACTCCCACTCACATTTCCTCTACCATAATCTCCCCAACCCTGAAATGTCCTGTCTAAATTAGACTGTAAGTTCTTCTGAGCTGCGTATGCCTTTCAGCACTATAGAAATAATAAATACTAGTAGTAGTAGAAATTGGAAGGGGTGAGGGAAAGAGGTGGCAAGCTATAGGTAGACACAATGAAAGAAGGAAATTGAGGGCTGAATAGTAAGAAAGAATTTAGACAGAGGCAGAAAATAAATTGAGAAGGAAGACAATGGAAGAACAGGAGGAAGGGAGTAGAGAGAGAGATGCCAGAGCAGGGGAAGGGGAGGAGACAGATACCAGACCTGGAAGGAGGAAGGAAACAGATACCAGATCTGAGTGGAGGAAAGGAGGAGAGAGAGAGATATGCTAAAATCTGCTGGGAAGGAGGGAGAGATGGAAGGGAAGAAGACAGATGCCACATCATGGGGGGAGTGGAGAGAAGTAAATGGATGCCACACCAATCTGGGGGGAGGGGAGGGAGAAATGGAAGGGAGAGGCAGATAGTTTCTGAAAAAGGCATAGGAAGAGAACAGATGCCATATGGAAGAGGCAGAGAGAGGGCAGACAGTGGATAGAAGAAAGAGAATGATGAGAAGATGAGAAAAGCAGTAACCAGACTACAAAGGTAGAAAAAAATTTCTAATTTTTTTATTTATTTATTAATGAGAAATAGAAATAAGGTCATACTGTTTATTGGACTAACTTTAATACATTTTTTTACTAATTCAAAATCCATAACTCCTTTCCTAAGGTCAAGACAGGGATATTGTAACAGCAGTATAGTTTACTGACCTGAAGAAAGAGGTTTTAACCTCTGAAAGCTAATCGAGAAATGTATTAGTTCGGTAAAATGACAAGCACTAAATTTTCTTCCCACCATGCCCCATGCCTCCTACCCAAATGCAAAATATAAATTGGTAGGCTTCCCAAAGCCCTGCCAGCTGAAGATCTCTTCCTCTAGGAAGGAAGGGGGGATTTTTTCAGAGATGTTTGGAGGTTGCATAGAAGAAAAACTCCATACTGGCACTGGTATGGTAATCTTTGTTGTTTATTTTGAATTTTTTAAAAAAAAGAAATAAAGTGGAAATAAAGAAGTAAATAAGAAAATGGGTAAATAAATAGGGGTGAGGCAGGGATGGGGCATGATGGGGTGGGGCAGGGGGGTCCAGTGGACTTGTGTGCCTAGGGGCTCTCGACAAATTAATCCTGCCCTGGTTGGAATGGTACTAAACACTTCAAATGTTTAAAAACATGAGGTTGTGTATTGAAATCTAAAATAAAATAATATTTATTGAAGCATATCCTAAACCAAATAAAAAAATACAGAGACTTTGAGTGAGAGTATAGGATTCATTAAAATTGGACTCTTATTGTTTGGAATGACTATATACTATATATAAACATAAAGCTGAAATTTGTTATCTTGAAAGATCACTTCAAAACTGTATTGGGTTCTTTTTGTTCTTATTGCTAGCAAACATTGATCCTCCAGAACTGGAACTAACTCCTCAGCTAGATGGCATCTCTGTCCACATTATTGCTCCAGTAGATATGCTTCGAGCCAAATTTGGGATGAGCCAATCAGGTTACAAAGCATCAAAGAAGAAAATAAAATATACCATAATCCTTTCTAGCAGAACGGAGGTAGGATTTTTAATCTTCTACTTCATTTGTTCATTAATAAAACTACAAAGAAAACTCTGATGAAACATAGATTTTACTTAGATCAAATTATAAACGTTATTTAATAATGTAGTAGTACATGTGAAGGGTAATTTTCTGAAACTGTGCTTACCTCAAGACAAAGAAGAACTCCGAACCTTTTGCCTTCCCTCCACTCAAGGGCACTCAGCGCAAAAAGATGTTTGATAACCTTCTGGCGACACAAGCAGCAAAACTTAACCACTCCATCTCCAACCTGTTGACGGCAACAGGCGACTTCAAAACTTTTTGAAAAGAAATCAAAACCCTACTTTTCAAAAAATTTATCCAGATATCTTAATCCAACCCTTCCCCCTCCTCCTAGATAAATTCTCCTCCAAAACCGCCACTTAAATAATCTCTTCCTCCCCAAAACACCAACCAAGTATTCAGATCCCTGAAATGTAACGTAATCTTATTTGTACTCTAACTGTAATCTATTTGTTATATCACACAGTAACGTACAGTCAATTTAATATCCAATTTGCAAGTTCTTCCGGAATTAATCCAGGTACCTTTCCTCCCTTGTAACCAAAAAAAAACAAACAAACCCCAAAACTGTTGTAACTTCACTGGAAATGTCCAGTTAGCTCTTTTGTAATCCGCCTTGAACTGCAAGGTATAGGCGGAATAGAAGTTCCTAATGTAATGTAATATTTTATGTGCCTATCGCATGTTTATTTATGCCTATTTGACATCTATTTTATAAAATGAAGTACAAACCTATTTGATTTTACCAAATACTAGAGTAGGTGTTAACACATATACCAGCTATAGTTCTAGTGTAAATATTAGCAAGTACATGCACAAATGAAGGCATTCTATAATCCAATATCAATTACCGTATTTTCACGCATATAACGCGCACACAGGTATAGCACGCGGGAACAAGGCATTTATGTAAGAAAATTTTGTTATAGCGCGCACATGCGTATACCGCGCATTCTCCCACCAACCCAATTGGACTGCAATTTGAGTTTGACCGCATATACCGCGCTCCTCATCTTTCTTCTTTTCTTCACTATCCATTTGTACCATTTCCTCCCCTTCCATTAAGTATCACATCTCTGCATTTTTATTCCTCCCCTTCCAGCATTATTCCATGTCCCTGTCCCTATGCTCCCTCCTCCTTCAGCATTTCTTTGCTCCTGTACTCCTCATCCTCACCCCGAGGCAGGCAGGCTGGCAGACAGGGCACCCCCATCCCCAAGGCAGGCAGGGCCCCTCCCGAACTCCCTCCAACCTCTCTCATGTACCTTATTTTAGTTCCTCCAGTGCAGCTTGACAGGCCTGTTCCTCCATGTCCTGCCTGCTGCGGGGGCTGAGGCGAAGGGAGTCAGAGGAGTGGCGGTGGAGGCGGCTGAAGCTCGAATGTGCCGCCCAGCGCTGCCATGGGGGAAGGGAGGGAGGAGAGCGGGAGGCTGGAACTAGCCGCTGCTGCCGCTGTTGCCTTGCCATAGCTGCTAACTCTCTTGTCAGGACTGCCATGCCGGGACTCTCAGCGGCTTCCGGTTCCGAAGGCTGCTGCTTGTGTCTGGCCCGCTACCTGCCTGGTTGGCTGATGTGGCTGCCTCTTCCCTTCTCTAGCGACAGAGTGGCACACAAGGCTGCCTGCCTAGTCCCACACTGCGTGATCCTGGCTTATGGGTGTCGCCGAATGTATCAGCAATGTAAAAAAAAAAAGTATAACGCGCTCATGGATATACCGCGCATGCTTATTCCGTGTTTGTAAAATCTTGTATAGTGCGCGCGATATATGTGTAAAAAATACAGTATATAAGAGGAGTAGACACTTCATTCTACAGTATAAACTATTTGAAAATGTGTCCACTAATATTTTGTGACCGACCAGTGACAATTCCAAACCCAGTAAATATTTACACAAATGGGCCTCAAAATTCCGGCAAGACCCAAATAAGGATCCAAACTCCTAAAGAAAAGTAATCCTCTCTCAAGAGTCTCACATATTAAAATTCCCAACATGCAACAATATAAAGTCTACCAGGCAAATTACCCTATACATCCAATATCAATTAGCAAAATGCTGGAACCAACTACAATCTTGTGAACACTACACCATAAATTCTGGGTACTGGCTTGCAGGTCAGAAATAAGGTCCCCTCCCTCTTGGTCTCTCTTGACAAGCTTCCAATCCCCCCTCCCTAATCCCTCAATAAGCTTCTGATCTTTCTGGCCCCTCTCAACAAAGCCTGATCTCCCTTCCCACCTCCCATCCCACATTAAGTAGACAAGTGAAATCAAATCCTAGAAATGCACCGTGCCATCTCTTTTTATCCAGGTAAATTCTGCGAACACAATAACTTGTCCACTTAATATATGGCCAAATAGTTAGATTGATTGAGGGAATTTTAATCAGAAATACTTATCTGACTGATTTCCATGGTGAGCTGGACCACCCTTTGAATATTCACCACTTAAAGACTTTAAATCTGGTTCTTTAAAGTGGTCTCTTCCATGATTGAGAGCTTTAAGCAGTATGAGAGCACAAGCAATGCACTATGAGAGTTTGGGGTTGCTGGAAACTAAGATGATCATCCCTACTCCATTTTCTTTCTTTTCAATTTACTTATTTGGGGAGGTCAGATAAAACATTAGGAAATTATGAAAACAACCAAGAGACCTAAATCAAAGGGTATTGATTGTTATTTTTATGGGCTTTATAGTTTGGCACACTTCTGTTTAGATTCCTATTGTAGAGACACTGAAGGTAGGATGCAGATGTGACCCAGGTGGCATTAAATCCCTCATAGTAAAGAGTGAGGATTTTTCTTTTCTTGCCCTTGCAGGGATGGAACTATCCTGGATGCAGCATAGGTATATTAACACCTAGGCTTGCTCTAGCCCAGTAACCAATTAGTCAGTTTGTTAGATTATTTTAAGGCCACCCAGTAGCAAGTACAGATCTGCATCCAGCAGTGCAGTTAGAGTGACACCCTGAAAAACCACCCAGATCTCAGGACAGTAGTAGAAGCAGAGCATAGCCAGGAGAGGATGCTGTTGAATTCCCCCTTCCTGTCTACTAAGAAGCAGACTGAGCTTTAACCCAGGGAAGAGAGCTACAGATCTCATGAGGGTAGTATCTTTATGACTGCAGAGGTAAAGGGTTAAAAACAACAATGGCTTACTTCCCTGCGTAATTTTGCCAGGGCATAAAAAGGACTCTTTAGTGGAGGGAAGATTGTTGGTGGTAGCTCGGACGTAAGGATCCAGACAGAGAACTGAAGAGGCTGGAGGCCTTTTCCCTGGGAGAGAGAAACTTGTTGCCAAATATCTATGGGAAGCCCAGCTGGAGGGTGGAACCCGGGAGAAATAAACACAGGTGTTGGCTGGGGAGACCGATGTTCTTCAACAGAAGCACAAAGAGATATATTATATCTCTATATAGAATTATATAGAATATTAATGGGTGCCGTAGCATTTAGCTCATGCTAATCTTTAGCTAAATCAGTTAGCGCACCTTAGTAAAAGGACCCCTAAGTTTAGGAAAGAGATAAGTTATGTTGATGTGAATGGAAACTAGACAGGGGTGGTGCTGAGGAAGGGACTGTGCCAAACTGAGTTTCCCTAAATGTCAACAGTAACACTGGAGTTTCATTGTACATCACTGTGTGTTCTGGACTTATTTCTGATTCATGGAGGAAGGATGTATATGGTACTTGAATGGACATTACATTACAGGGGTGTCCAACCTGTGGCCCGAGGGCCACATGTGGCCCCATGAAGTATTTTGTGTGGCCCTGGTCAAGGGTGATGCACTTTTTTCCTCTGCTGCCTCCGGGTGTTTACCGTCTTGCCGGCTCCCTCTTCTATCTTGTTGCAACATTTGCGAGTTTGTGCAGCCCCAGAAACATTTTTTTTGGCCAATGCGGCCCAGGGACGCCAAAAGGTTGGACACCCCTGCATTTAATAGAAATGTGTAAACCGCATAATACCAGCTAGAGTTTCCTAGCGGTTAACAAAAGAAAAATTGAACATCCCTCAGGAATTCCATCAAATCCATGTCTAATTACTCACAGCACAAATTTCCTAAATAGAAATGTTTTTAACAATTTACAAAACACAGAAAAACTAGATTCTTGTCTCAAAGAGAGTGGAAGGGAATTCCATATAAATGCTACCTGACAAGATAAACTATTATTGTGAAATTTGTATAATTTTACAGATTTGATAGAAGGAAAGCTTAATAAAAATTTCTGCTTTCCCAATCCCTACAACAATTGAAAATATGGACATATGCACATATGGGAGCAATTCCCCAAATAGTGTTTTAAAGGCAAAAAACACAGAGTTTATATGCATTAATGATATAAGGTCTTGAGAAGAATCCTCCCCACCCCCACCCACTTCCTTTCTCAAGCATCTTTGGATTCCAAAAATTACCAAAAACTCTTATGTCAGCTTTTAATCCACCTTAAATGAAAAGTGGTAGGGGAGAGGGGCTTGCCAGGACTCATCTTACTCAGAGAATGAGTAGAAAAGATGGATATATTATAATTGAGAAAAAGTAGGCAATAACCAGCTCAGTTTTGATTTTTGCAGCCAAAGAAGATATATGAGGCAGATGAAAGTGTATGGAATATATCCAGTTTAACTCCTGGAAACCAATATTGCATTTCTGCTACAATAGAACTTGCACATATCAAAAAAGAAAGTCAGCCAAGTAAGGAACAATGCATTACATTACAAGGTAAGCTTTTACAACCAAACTATATTGTACGGCACTATGAAGTATGAATAGGATGTGAAAGACACACTTTGCATCACAATGGTATCACATGGCTTGGCAATTATAGCCAGGGTCCCTGGTTTCTCATGATTCAATGGCCATGAGAAAAGCCACAAAATCTTACTCCCGGAGGAATTCCGTGCAAAAAAATTTGAAAATTCTATGTACAATATTTCAAAATTCTGCAGTTTTTATTTGTAGTGATTTGCACAGAATTCTCCTGTCCTGAGGCCTGAAATTAGTTCCTGCTTTTTCCTTTCTCAGGTTGTAGCCTCCTCAGTTACCTTTCCCACTCCAACTACAATTCTGTCTCCTTCTAAATCTCACCCCTCTTTTACTTGCACCTTGAGTCCCCTCCTTGGCCCCCACAGTTTGAGATCACTTTCTCTCCACTGGCTAAGAATCTTTCTCCCTTCCCACCCCCTTTCTGGTTTTGGTCACTCTCTCTTCTTCTCTGTTTCCCCACCCTCAATTGCAGGTCCAACATCCATGTCCTCCACCCCCACCTCTCTTGCTTGCTGAGTCCCTTCCCCACTCCCCATGGTCTGGCATCTCCCTCTCTCCATGGCTAAGCATCTCTTTCTTCTCACCCCCCTTCAGTGGCGTACCTAGGGTATGTGGCACCCGGGGCCCATCATTTTTTGACACCCCCCCCCCCCCTCATGGAAAAATTTTTTTTTTTTTTTTTTTTGCAATAACCATGAAATGGAATAAATGGTCAGAATAGAAACAGGCAGTGAAAATTTTCTTTTATTGAACCTCATTTATGTAACCATTATTCCAAACATAACATAACATAAATTATGTCGGAATTGTCATGACATCAGAAGTACATATGGAGTAGTTGCAGGTGATGCTTGGGACAGTTCTGATTATGTTAGTTTGGTTTTATGTGTTTTTTGAATAGAAGGGTTTTTATTTCTTTTTTTAAGGTTTTGTAGTTTGTGGTCGAGGTCAATAGGTTGTAGAGTTGGGGGTCAAGTGTTGCAGCTCGAATGGCTAGGAGGTTGTCGAACAGTTTTTTTCTTTTGACGTTTTTGGTTGGAGGGTGTGTGAATGGTGCGTGAGTTCTCCTATGTCTGTTTGAAGTGGATTGAATTATTTAGCTGAAGAAATTAGTTACCCCCCCATTCCACACACATTAATTCTCTTCCATTTTTGTTCCCATTATAAAAAAACACTGATAAGTTCCCAGGAAAAAAATACATTAAAATAAGAAGTGAAAACAAAGGCCCCTACAGATGAGAACATAACATAAGAATAGCCTAACTGGGTCACACCAATGGTCCATCATGCCCAGTAGCCCATTCTCATGGTAGCCAATAGTGCTGCCCGATTCAGAGAAAAATATTTCATTCGATTCGATTCACCCTGTTGAATCGATTTTTCGATTAGATTCACTGTTAATGACACCGCTTTTTAAGTTTAAACAAAGTATAACAATAAATTTCACAACAACAATAAATTTCACAAAGTACTTAAAAAAAAAAAATCACATTTTTCCATTAAAGCAGTTCTGGAGACATTTGCTTGAACAGTCTTTTTTCCCAGTCCATAAGCAAGCAATATGAAAAAGATTTCCTTAATTATCTACTCAAACATTTTTGCTATTTACTTTCATTGTACCTAGACTATTATTCAGTAGAAAAAATTTAGTTTGTTCAATCAAGCAGAACATTCACTCATAGAAGTCCAATGTCCACACAGGATTTGATTGAACAAACCATATTTTTTCTACTGAATAATAGTTTAGGTATACTGAATAGCAAAAATGTTAAAGCCACACAGAAAAGCAGTAAAAGTCAATAGGTTCTCCAAGTGGGAACAACCTGATGTCTCAGCACTTGAGGAAAAGACCACGTAATAATGTTTATAAGATAAATCATATAAATGATTATACTGAAGCAGGGTGTCCTCAGCGTGAGAGGTAAGCGAGAGGAGAGAATTCTCCAGTGCTTTACACAATAAGGCTCCTCTGCCTGCAGTGCACACCATCATAGGACACCTCAGGTGTGCTCAAATTAATCAATGTGATAAATTAAACAGTGATAAACAATTGGTCAATCACAAGAGTGCAAGATCAAACAGGTTGTTCCCACTCAGAGAACCTATTGACTTTACTGCTTTTCTGTGTGAGTAGATAATTAAGCAAATTTCTGATAGCCTACAGAACTGATTCTCACCTTCCATCCCCAGCCCCCAAGACTTACCAGACCCCCCCTGCCGATGCATTTACTTACTGCCTGAACTGGATATTAAATCGTGGGGAAGAGAGGAGAAATGCGGGGAAAGAGCCAGCCAAAACTAGTATTTGTTGCTGCTGAGTGCACCAATCCAGGGCAAGCAGACGCTTCCCCCATGTCTTAATAACAGACAATGGACTTTTCCTCCAGGAATTTGTCCAAACCTTTCTTAAAACCAGCTACGCTATCTACTTTTAACATAACTTCTGGCCACTTCATTTTTAAGCTTAGATCTTTCCTTCCAAACAGAGACCTTGCTAGATGTCAAATACAGCACAAGGTAACTTCACATGGACTTAACTGTGCAGGAAATGAATCTCCTCATACACCCACCATATAGTGCAAAAATGTGCAAAGGTCTGTTTTTTTCTTTCGATCACTACATAGCCTAATGCCACACAAGCAGCGCTGTTACAAACATATTCTGAAGGTCAATGCTAAGGTTGACAAAGTTTCCTTCCTTGGACCAGAAGGAGATACTGACAAACCACTGGAAGAGATTCTAAAACAACTACCCAGAAATAACACCCAAAGACCCACTCAGTGTGTGAACCAGTTGAGTGGAGTGGACTAACTGGGGGTGGAAATGGGCCCAGAGTTTGCTCAGCAGAATTTCCCAGACTACCTCTTCCTCTCAACACACTGACATGCTACCACCACCACCAACACTAGGAACACCTCACCGAGTATGCCAGCAATGCTTATAAACTTTATAAAACACATTATTATATTTTCTTATAAAGCATATATTTTAACTGAACTCAGCCTTGCCATTCACAAAAATAGAAAAGTTCCCATTTCAAGCTGTCTCATGTACACTTTTCAAATCTAACATATTGTAATCACAAAACAGAAAATAAAATTATTTTTTCTACCTTTTGTTCTCTGATCAATATTCAAATCTTGTTGGTCCCAGGCTCTTGTTGTCTTGCTTGCCAGGGTCTCCTTTCTCCGTGCTAACCATCCGTCTGCCATCTCTGTTCTCCCCTTCCGTTTCCCTTCCCTCTCCCGGAGATCTGGCATCTTTCCTTTTTTTTGTCTCCATCCACAGATTCACCTTTTCTCAACTCCCCACCACCCCAGGATCCACCATCTCTCCCTTTCTGTTCCCAACTATCCTCCTATCCAGTATCTCTATCCCCCCTCCACACCATCCCCTGTTTCCAAGTTCTCTCCCTTTCTGTTCCTTCCCTCCCTAAATCCCATTATGCACCATCTCTCTCCCACTCCTCTGTTTTTAGACCCATTATTTCTAACCCCCAAAGTCTGGCATATGCACGTATCTTTGAACCCCCCCTTCCCTCTCTCCCTCTGTGTACTTTTACACCAGGACCCCCCTCCCCTGAAGGTCTGTCCCCCCTCAGAAGGGCTACACCCCACCCCTGAAGACCTGCACCCCCCGAAGGACTTTACCTCCCACCCGAAGGTCTGTCCCCCTCTGAACGCCTAAACCCCACCCCTGAAGGCCTGCACCCTCCCCGAAGGCCTGTCCCCCCACTTGAAGGCCTGCCTGCCTGTCCCCCCCTTGAAGGCCTGCACCCCCTTGAAGGTCGGCACCCCCCCTGAAGGCATGCACCCCCCCTGAAGGCCTGTCCCCCCCTTGAAGGCCTGTCCCCCCCCCTTGTAGGCCTGCACCCCCTTGTAGGCCTGTCCCCCCCCCCCTTGTAGGCCTGTCCCCCCCTTGAAGGCCTGCCTGCCTGTCCCCCCCTTGAAGGCCTGCACCCCCTTGAAGGTCTGCACCCCCCCCCGAAGACCTGCACCCCCCCCTTGAAGGCCTGCCTGCCTGCCTGTCACCCCCCTCCCCCTTGAAAGTCTGCCTGCCCGCCCGCCCGCCCCACCCTGAAGGCCTGATGCCCCGACCCACCCCGAAGGACCATTCGCCCCCCTGGCCTCCCCGCACTACCTATGAAGCAGCCGCAGCAGGATCGCGACGTCAGCTATCTTTGCGCTGCTTAGGAGCTGCTTCCTGCGCCGGGCTACCTTAAGCTACTGCCCCCCCCACGCCCGAAGGACCGCTCGCCCCACTGACCTTCCAGCACACCTATGAAGCAGCCCGCAGCAGGATCGCGACGTCAGCAATCCCTCAGCTGCTTGGGCGCTGCTTCCTGCGCCGCGGTCCCGCCCCCTCCTCTGACGTCAGAGGAGGGACGGGACCGCGGCGCAGGAAGCAGCGCCCAAGCAGCTGAGGGATTGCTGACGTCGCGATCCTGCTGCGGGCTGCTTCATAGGTGTGCTGGAAGGTCAGTGGGGCGAGCGGTCCTTCGGGCGTGGGGGGGGACTGAGCGGCAAGGCCGGGAACACCCCCTCAGGGCTGGTACCCGGGGCGGCCCGCCCCCCCCGCCCCCCCCTAGGTACGCCACTGCCCCCCTTTCTGATGTGGGTTTCCTTTTCAGTCCCTTACCCCCCTATTTATAGGTCCAGCATCCATGTCCTCTCCTTCTCCCCCTGAAGGTCCAGCATCTATGCCCCCTCTTCTCCCCACTTGCAGCCCAGCATACATTCCCCCTCCTCTCCTCCTACAGTTGCAGTTCAGTATCCTTTCCCCCCATTTGCAGTCCAATATCCATGTCCCCTCTTCTCCCACCCCTCGTTTGCAGTCCAGCATCCATGTCCCCTCCTCTCCCCCTGCCCCTCCACTTGCAGTCCAGCATCCATGTCCGTTTCTCATCCCCTACTTGCAGTTCAGAATCCATGCTCCCTCTCCCTAACCCACACTTGCAATCCAGGGGCATGCATCAGGGTATAGGTAATCAAATTCTCACATATCAAAATCTCACATACCAGTAGTCTAACAGCTATTATTTGTTACAGGTAATCTAATGAAGAAAATAATATTAGGATCAGTTGTACCAGCTGTTGCAATTCTGCTCGTAGCCTGTCTCTTCAGAATTTATTGTAAGCTTAACAAATATGCATCTCATCCTAAAATGCAACTTCCTTCTGTGCTGGTAAGCATGATTTAGTTTTTACAGAACGTTCAACAATTTGTCAAATGCTGACTGTTGATACAGTCACCTCACAATGCAACATTAATCCCTTCTTTTACTAACGCGTAGCGCAGGTTTTAGCACTGGCAGCGGTGGTAACTGCTCCAACGCTCATAGGGATTCTATGAGCGTCAGAGCAGTTCCTGGAACGGAACCCCGGTGAATATTGGGGGGAGTACTGTACTCAATACAAGAGATTGGACCAATCTGAAAAAGGGAAAATCAAAATATGACTTCAGAGAGCATAATTTCCAAAGAGTGTCGTAACATTTCTTTTCCAAAGTGTCAGTATGGTAAAAACATCATCTAATGTACTTTGAAGCAGGCCATTCAGAAGAGGTTCCCTGATTAGCATAACTTTAAAAATCAGTATAGTTTGCTGGGCCTATATTTCCAGACATATTTGCTAAGGCATCAGGCAACCAAGTGGTACAAATTAATATCTGAACATTTGAACAAGAAACCTAAAACTAGTCTAAGAGACATTTGGAGCATTGAGACTAAGCAACAGATTTCTGCTACTCAATGGCCACGGATTTGGTCCTGGAGGATGAGATGTACAATGTCAGCATCTGAGACAGACTTGTTTTTTTCTGTTATATAGAATTTTTTGGACCCCTGTTCGGTTGCAAAAGTTAGATAGTTCTAAGTCTAATAGATGCTGGCATTGTCATCTTGATATAGAGGCACTGGATCATCTACTGTTCTATTGTCCCTTGATACTTAAATTTTAGAGATCTATATAGGGTCAAATCACTATGATATTGGAAGTTCCATTATCTTTGTCATATCATGTAGTGTTGTTTGGAACATTATTAATGTCCAAGAGCCCAATAACTGCAAATAAGAATAGATTATTGCTCATCATGACAGCTTATTACGAAAAACTGGAAAAATTGGGACAGGTTAAATTATAGCTTTTGGTGGGAATCCTTATGCCAAACTTATAAGTTGGAAAGTATGAATTTGTTACAATTGGGACACTATAATAAATTCAAAGAAATTTGGGATCCATTAACAAAATTTTGTTTGACTTGATCATTAGTATTAACCCTTTTTTTCCCTGTAGGAGCATTTTTATACATCCAGGAGGGTTGGGCGGGTAGGGGGGGGAAATATGTACTTATAAATATATCATTTGATTGTATTGAGTGCTGTTTATTGTGCTAATTGTTTGACAATCTGTTGCACTTTATGTTGGCTTTTAAAATGAATAAAGAATATTAAAAAAAACAACCAAAGTGTCAGTATGGGCATCAAAAGTTAAGGATTGATCGAAGGTAATTCCTAAAATTTTTATTGTGGGAATGATGTTATAATTTCTCCCATTCAGCGTTAAAGAAGTCTCCATGATTTTATTTGATGGACTTGCCAAAAAGATATATATTTTTTTCTGAATTCAATCTAAGTTTAAAGTCCTTAGCCCATTTTTCCACGAGTACTCCACTTCCCTACGCCAATTTAGTTGCAAACACAACTCAGGATTGCGCAGAACTTTGGATGCCTACATTTGGGCTTCCTTTATAGAATGCGGGTGCACAAAGAATTTACCATATGACAAACAGTAGGGATTTACTTTTGTTTGAAATAAAATGGGAAATTTACCGTTTTACTGCTTTCATTTTAAAAACAAAGTAGTCAGTATTCAAAGAGGTTTAACCAAGCAGGAGAGGATCCTGACTGGTTCAACCCACTGAAAGTCTCTTAATCAGGCAGTGCTGTCGAATATTGACTCTAATCAGCAACAGCGTACCTGGCTTGGTAACCACCCAGGGCAGAGCATCCCCTCCTCCTCTAGAGCAGTGGCTCCCAACTCTGTCCTGGAGTACCACCAGCCAGTCGGTTTTTGGGATAGCCCTGATGAATATGCATGAGAGAGATTTGCATATAATGGAGGTGATAGGCGTGAATCTCTGCTCCGTACATATTCATTAGGGCTATCCTGAAAACCTGAGGCTGATGGTCCTCCAGGACAGGGTTGGAAACCACTGCTCTAGCACACCCCTCTCCAGGCAGTGCATGGAGCGGTTGAGAGGCTGTGATCCACGTGGCCTTCGGCTCTTCCAGTCCCCTGCCCCAGAACAGAAAATTGACATCACAGGGGGTGAAGGATGGTAGCGCCGACAGCCGAATGCATGAGGACCGTGCTACCCCACTGCCTGTACCCGGGATGGACTGCCCTCCACTGCCCCACCCTTCATATTCTAGAGCTAACCAGCTATTCCCTAACCTGCTAGGTTAGGGGCGATCCGGGGCAGAGTTTGGGCAGAGCTTCGACTTAGCCAGCTAGTGGGGATATTCTGTCCGCTAACCAGCTAAGTAGGCAAATAATGTTAAAATAGCAAAACAGTTGTCCTAACGTCATCCAGTGAATTAACTAGACACCAGTCCGAATAACTATTGGCTTATTGCACATATCCAGATATTCAATACCAGAAGCTGCGCTCACCTCAGCATTGAATATCCAGGGTTGATTCAGCCTAAAGCAATGAGCAGCTTACAAACCACAAACCACCATAGGCTGAATATTGAGTCCAAAATGAAAGAAAAATGCCTGGTGAATCTCTTCTGCCCCCAGGAAGAAGCATCAATAGGGTACAAGGTTGAAGCTTCAGCAAAAAAAATTAACCTAATTTGATTGTTCACACTTCTGAGATCTCTGAGGTCCTCTCAAGGAGCATCACTATCTGTACCCTCATCAAAAGAAATTGTATGACATGGTAGAAATTTCTACCGTGGCCTGAGGCGCTAAATGCTCTGATGCTCATAGAATTCTATAAGTGTCAGAGCAGTGTTGGGGCATTTAGCGCTCCAGGCCATGGTAGAAAGGGGGGGGGGTTAAATAAAATTGCGCTTTGCATGGACATATAAAGAACCTGGGCTTGATTGCCAGGCCAGTGTCCTATTTTCATGAAACAGCAGAGTCCAAGGAAATATGGTCAAGTTCCTGGAGGTAAAGGTCCATAAAAATTATCAGCCAAGTAGAGAGAAGCTCATCGCTGGAAATAAAAGACAGCATATCTGTTTTTTGAGGTGTGCCAGGTACTCATGACCCAGGCTGGCCATTGGTGGAGTTAGGTCTTCCTCAGCATAGTTTAACTGATGTTTTTCTGTTATTATAGTCACTTTGAAAATTACCCTGGCTACAAAAGTCTAAACAAATTTTAGCTGGAGAGCAGCACATATAGGTTTGGAAATTTAATCTACTCATTCCCCACCCCCACCCCCACCCCCACCCCTTTTATGAAGCTACATTAGGATTTTTTTATCGCTAGCCATGGTGGTATTAGCTCCAATGTTCATAGGAATTCTATGAGAATCCGGGCTAATACCGCCATGGCCAGCGATAGAAAGCCTACTGTGGCTTCATAAAAAGGGGGATGAGGGGGGTTGTTTTCCAGCTCTGCCTAAACATATCTTTGTGAATGCCTCCTTCCTCTCATCACAGCCCCGTTCCGCCCCCACATGAACGTTGTGTTTCCTTCCCCGAGTTCAGCGCCGTGTCTAGAGGGCTTCTGTGCAAACGTGACATTGATGTGATGACATCACGCTCATGCACACATGCATATGATGTCGTCTCTTTGACATCCACATATATGCAGAGGCCTTCCAAAACCTGGACAAACTGCTGACAAATATCTTCCTACTTGGGGCCATGACAATAACGCTCCACAACATTCATTCCTACCAGAACACCTGGCCTTGGTCACACATGTAGAACACAGATAAACCCTATGCAAATACAGGACCACAAACTAAAAGTCCTAATATACACAAATGAAACCCTAAAATGTCAGGCTCTGTATATAGTACAACACCAGAAAAACTGATAAAAATGCATTTCTTCCTGAACAGTGCAAAATATAAACAACAGATATAAATTCTGAAAACTGACACATTTCAATCACTAAATTGAAAATAAAATCACTTTTCCTATCTTTGTTGTCTGATGATGTTAGTTTTTCTACTCATCTTTTCCTAATCTATGATTTCACTTCCCTTCCATCCTATTTACCATCTCCTTCCTCTCTTTCCCTCTCCTATGGTCTAACATCTGTCTTCCCCCTCTCCCGCTGTTATGGTCTGGGATCTTTGTCCTCTCCTTCCCATAGTCTGTCATCTCTATCCCTTCCTTCTTTACCTTCTCCCTCATGTGTGGTCTAGCATCTCTCTGTCTTTCTCTTCCTTCCTTCCCTCCTCCTTCCTTTCCTTGGTCTGACAGATCTCTCTTCCTCCCCGACCCCCCCACCCCTTCCCATTCCAGTGGTTTGACATCTCTCTCCTTCCCTTCCCCTTCTCCTGTGGTCTGATATTTATATCTACCGCCTTTTCTTCCCTTGGAGATCTAGGGAATCTTTCCTTCACTTTCCTCCCCATCCAAGTTCAAGTCCAATATCTTTCTTACTCCCCAGTCTTGTGTTTGCTCACCCAGCGCTGCTGTAACCCTTCAGCCGTCATCAGCATCAGTGAACTAAACATGCTGCCTTCGGCGACCCAGAAGCTTTTTCTCTGTAGAGAGAAAGCTTCCGGGTTGCTGAAGGCAGCCTGTTTAGTTCACTGACACTGACAACAGCCAAAGAGTTACAAAAGTGCCGGGTGAGCAAGCACCGGATCCTGTGGGGAGTGGGGGGGGGAGGGGGAGGAAGGAGGACTCCAGATAGGTTGAACTGTTGTAGGGTTACTAGATGTCAGGTTTCCCCAGACAAAAGTTGTTAAATTGAAAAGCCACCTGGATTTCCAACAGAGTCCTCAAAAAGAGGACATGTCCGGGGAAATCCAGATGTCTGATAACCCTACACTGACCGAAACCTGCCTTTCAGCCTGCCTACTACCTGCCTACTACACTGCGGTCCAATAACTTTGCTGTTACTGCCCCTTCTCTGTGGAACTCATTGCCTACTCATCTACATTACGAATCTGATATAAAACAATTTAAAACAAAATTTAAAACATTCCTATTCCAAGACGCTTTTGGTTAAAAATGCCCTTTTAAGGGCTAAATTTACAATCAAAATTTTAAACTTCTGTTATTTTTACCCAACCGACTGTTATATCCTTTTATATATCAATTGTAGTTCTTCCCTACTATCCCATAGTGTGGCTGTATGTCTGTGTATGTCACCCTTTTTCTTGTTTTTATATGTTTCAATGTAATTTTACAATTTGTTTTTATGTAATTTTATTAACCGCTTAGAAATTAGAATAAGCGGTCAAAAAATATTTTAATAAACTTGAAACTTGAACTTGAAACTTGTTGGGGATCTAAGTACAGGTTGGCCAATTTTTAGACATTTACCTTAGTAAACAGCTGCTTACTTGGGTAAATTTCTTTCTAATAATTAGCCCTCAAAACGTATATTGCCACCATGCATCAGTTTATAAATTAAGAGGTGAATTTTCCCCCTTTTCTTAGAATCTACCTGGTCCAGAGTCAAAGAAAGATGGAAGCTTTAAAGATAAAGAGATAGTCTTCATTCCATCCAGCTATGAAACAATGGAAATTGTTAAATATATCTTGGAAGAAAAGCTAAACAATTGCATCACTGAGGTGTGGAACAGCAGATATGTTTCAACGGTCCAGCAGAAGAAAGGGTATACAAATGAAGAGTGTAGAGGAACAGAAGGCAACTCAGAATTAACTAACCTCACCTATGCAATGTGCATTGATGAAATCAACCATACTTCAGAATTAGCATCTCACGGGACCTCATCAGCAAGCAAACACGAGTTTCCATTCATTGCAAAGCTGGAGAATGCAATGCTTTATGTTAATCAGGATAAATCTACGGAATGGAACTCTCGCAGACTCCCAGGCATGAACGAAAACCATGCCTACATCAACCACAGTATAACAGAAGATCCTTTTCAGGGCAAATGGGGACTGTGTATCCAAGGGGAAAAAGGGCTTCAAGAATCACACTGTGCTACTTCCGTTTCATATGCTGGATTGTCCTCGACATTTCAGTGAAAGATTGTTATAGCCACATATGCAGGGGCTGTTTTAGAACAACAACCTAGGTTTGTCTTTATAAAATACTCTAAAAAAATAAAATAAAATTTGAAACAGTCAGAGGCATTGTTCTCTCTAAACTAGATAACACAGAAACGTGAAGGGGCATTTTTGAAAAAGGCATCTAAGTCCAACTTGAACATTTCCAGCTGAACGTTCAAAGTTGGAAATACAAAAATGGTCATTTTCGAATGGCAAACTGCTGAATGTCTAAATATTTACTTTTTTTGAAAATCAACTACTTAGATATCTTGGCTACCAGGACATCTAACTTTATACCCTATTTTCAATCAGAAAAGCATCCAGGTTGAAAACGTCCCAATCCTGACCATTTGGATGTGTGTGGGGCCAGCATACTAATGGACTAACCACATAGACATTCCAACAGAAAAAACGGGACATCTTAGAGCAGTGTTTCTCAACACGCAGTACACATACCCCTGGGGGTCGCGGGCCGCTTGGGGGAATGTGGCATGGCCGCCATGGAGAATATTCCCTACCCACCCATCCGTCAAAGCTGCACTGCCACTGCCGGGGATCCCTTCATGCTGCCTACCCCACACACTGAAGAAGCTGCCAGGGATCCCTGCTCACCCAACCCTCCCTCCCTCCCAAAGCTGACTCATAGGGCTTCTCTACGATGTCAGAGCTGACATCAGAGGAAAGCCTTCCGGGTCGGGAGGGGGGAGAGGTTCCCAGTTACATCCTTGCCACATTCGCTCCTTCAGCAGCTTGATGGAGGTACGAGCAGCCAGCAGCAGTTCACACGCTGCACATAGCTAACCCAGAAACCTTCTCTCTGACGTCAGAGCTGCATTGAATGAATCTATTCATAAAGGTGAATAATAAATCCCAATAAATAAATAAGTGTGCATTTAACTGTAAAAGCACCAGCAGGGCACTTCAGTGCTATTCTGTAATAGCGTACTTAAGGGATAATATTCTTATATATATATGCAAGAGGGTGTATACATGGATGGAGTATCGGCAAAGCTCCCATTTAGCATGTAACTTAGTACTGTAAGCAGGGAGAGGTCCCTGCACAGGCCCTGAGCAGAAGTCCCTGGGCACAGGCCTACTGTGCCCAGGCCAGGGCCCCATAGGACTGAAGAAACCCTTCCCATCAACGTGGGCTGTGCGTAGCAGCCTACCTGTACAGTCCAGTGGTTGTGTTTTTCAGGAATGTGATAAATCTATTTATAAACTCTGTTGAAACCCTAACATTTGCCATTTGTTAATGCTCATGTCAATAATCTAAAACACTATCAGTAATTTGACCAAGTAAAATATTTTCTTTTCTTCCATCTACCAATATCAACATAGACTACGTTTCATACTCTGTACCAGTGTTTTTCAACCTTTTCAAGCCAAGTACCCTTAAGCCTAACAAATACCAACCGAATACCCCAGGCCCAACCAAACTCCGCCCCTGAATCCACCTCCATACTAATTTCTTCTGTCCATTTTTCATATACACACAATATAATCTTATTAATACATAATGGTAACCACAAAATTAAAAAAACACAAAGCACAGTGTACACAGAGAAAATGTTAATTATCATTTATATTCAGGGGTTTTCAAAGAGGTCGAGGCAGATGACTTTAAAATATACCATGTCACCTCAGTAACAACAATAGAAAAATAGACAAATATAGTGCAAAATACAGACAACAGATATAAATTCTCAAAACTGACACATTTTGATCACTAAATTGAAAATAAAATCATTTTTCCTACCTTTGTTGTCTGGTGATTTCATGAGTCTCTGACTGTGCATCCAATATTTCTTTCTTTCTGCCTCCTGCTTGCTTCCTTTCCTCCAGACTTCATTCCATTCCCCAACCAACATCTCTCTCTGTCCCTCCATGAGTCCAACTTTTCTTCCTCTCTCATCCACCAGATCAAGTGCAGCATTTTTCACCATTGTCCACCAGCCCCATACCCATTTCTCCTTCTATCACCCCTCTCCAACACCATACCACATATCTCACTCCATCAATATGCCCAACATTCCTCCCCCTTGCATCCCCTTCAATATTTCCCTCTGTTCTCTCTCCACCACCATTTCCACAATTTCTCCCTCTCATTCTTCTGTTCTCTGTGTATCTCTACCTCACTCCTCTCTCTCTCTGCCCAATTTTCCTCCATGATCCATTCTACACCCCCCCCCCCAAAGCAGACCCTGCCATGCTCCATTTCCCCGCCCCGATGACGACGCAGCAACAGAGACAGGCCAGGCATATGCAGCAACTACACAACCAGCCAGTCCACAAGCCTTCCTCCGACATCAATTCTGACATCGAAGAGGAGGTTCCGGGCCAGCCATGCAGCTGGCTGGCCCGGAACTTCCTCTCTGACATCAGTATTGACATTGGGGGGAAGGTTTGTGGGCCAGTCGCTTGTGCAGTCACTGCACGCGCTTGGCCCATCTCTGTTGCTGCATTGTCGGTGGGGTGGAGCGGGGGAAATGGAGCGTGGCATGGGTTGGCTTCAGGGGGGAATTCAGTGTGGCAGGGACAGCTTCCGGGAGGAGGGGAGAGGCAGGGAGAAATCGGCGGTGGCAGCGGTGGTGGCTTCAGTGAGGGGGCAGGCAAGGAAAAATCCCAGGTGCTGGCCAGCCCACGCACCCACAACAGGCAGCCCATCCTCCAGCCCATCCTCCACCAAACAGCCATATACAGACATAGATCGTGCAAGTCTGCCAAGTACTAGCCTTAGTTCTTCAATATTTACTATTATTTTCTGATCCTAGATCCTCTGGGGCTCATAATCAAAACAAAAAAAGTCTACAAAGTGGCCTAAATGGGTACTTAGATGATCAAAAAGCCTGATTGTCCAAGTACGCATAACCAAAGCTAGTTTTAGATGTATCTAAAACTAGCTTAGGCCTTTCCCCTGCCTCTAAACGCATAGAATGAAAAGAGGCGTTTTTAGCGGCGGGGAAAGGGCGGGAGGTGGGCCGACCTACACATACAGCAGGTATAACCAAAGGTTTAGGCAGGTTGCCGAGTCGGCACTTATACGTTTTGACTTAGACCAAGTCAAAACAGGTATAAGTGCCGAAAAAGGGGCTGCTGAGCTGGTTGCGGCTGCCACGATCAGCTCAGCGGCCCCAGCAACCTGCCTACCCTCTACTGCAACGATCATGGCAGGAGAGATGGCTCATCTCTCCTGCAGCGATTGCAATTGCCCACCTCCCCAAACTGCAGCACTTCGGCGTAAGCATCGCAGCAGGGCATCTCCCCTGCCTTGATCCTCACCCCGAAGTGCTGCGGTTTGGGGGGTGGGCGATCACCATTGCGGCAGGAGAGATGAGCCATCTCTCCTGCCACGATCCACACCCCCCTCCTCCCCAGCAATGATCGGGGCAGGAGGGAGCCAAAGCCCTCCTGCCCGGCAAAACCCCCTACCCCCCACCCCCCTCTAAGATACGGGCAGGAGGGATCCCAGGCCTTCCTGCCCTCGTCGCACCCCCCCCCCCTCATGATCGCCCCCCCACCCCCGAACCCCTGCTCGGCTCCCCCGAAGCCCTAAGCCAGCTGGAAGCTAAAGAAGCACAGCCTGGGCTTTGCGGTCCCCAGTTATGTCTAATACCAGCTCTAGCAGGATACATATTTCAAATCTGAAATATTCTAATCACAAAATATAAAATAAATTTTTTTTTTTTTACCTTTTGTTGTCTGGTAATTTTATTCTTCAAATCACATTAGTCTCAGGCTTGGTTTTGGGTTCCTTCTGTCTTCATCATGGCATGACTGGCTCCTGAAAGTAAAATAGATGCAAGAGGAGCTGGGGAGGAGATGCCGAATCTGAAACGGGCACAATATTTTTACCACAGGAGCAAGACTTTTCACCACTCCCATGGGGAGATAAAAGTTCTTGTCTCCATTCCATGGGGCGGTGAAAGGTTTTGTCCTCATTCCTGCAGTAAACCAGTTGCAAATTTCTCCATTCCTGCGGATTTACTGCAATGACCATGGTTTACTGTGGTAAACGGTTCCCGTGTTATTCTCTAGGTGAGAGGCTGATATGCACAGAGGGTGATAGTGTCCGAAGATCTAAAGGCGAATAAATAGTGCGACAAAGCGGTGGCAAAGGGATGGGGACCGAGCTTGAAGGGCGGGGACAGGGCAGGGACGGCGACTAAGCTCGCGGGGATGGCACGGGAACGGGGATTGAACTCGCAGGGACGGGGCAAAGATGGGGACGAGCTCAAGGGGACGGGACGGGAACGGTGATAAAATTTTTCCCCGTGTCATTCTCTACTCTTACCTCCCAGCATATTCAGCTCCTTCCGATTATTAATCCCCAAATGCATTACTCTGCATTTCTTTGCATTGAATTTTAGTTGCCAGATATTAGACCATTTCTCTAACTTTTGTAGATCCTTTTTCATGTTTTCCACTCCCTCCTCAGTGTCTACTCTGTTAGAAATCTTAGTATCATCAGCAAAAAGGTAAACCTTTCCTTCTAACCCTTCAGCAATGTCACTCACAAAAATATTGAACAGAATCGGCCCCAGCACCGAACCCTAAGGGACTCTACTACTCACCCTTCCTTCCTCCGAGCGACTTCCATTAACCACCACCCTCTGGGTCTGTTCATCAACCAGTTTCTAATCCAGTTCTCCACTTTGGTTCCTAACTTCAGCCCTTCAAGTTTGGTCAAGAGCCTCCTATGAGGAACCATATCAAAGGCTTTGCTGAAATCTAAGTAAATTACATCTAGCATATATCCTCGATCTAGCTCTCTGGTCACCCAATCAAAAAATTCAATCAGGTTCACTGTATTTACAAAATCATAATTATGTCAGGTCTACAACTGGTGTAACAGGGAGCACCTAAACGTTTGGGTACCCAGATGCCACTTTAGAAAAGGCTCTCACTGCATAGCATTAGGGCACCTAAATGGAAGTGCCCACTTAAAGAATTTGTTGGCATTGTGCGTGACCAAATGGAAAATTGAATCATATGCTATTCTGGTGCTCTATAGCAAATTCCTTCTGGAAGCAAGTATGGTTAAAAAAAAATATAGGAAATACTCAACATTTCAGAAGTGTTGTCATATCAAGATATAATACTTAATATTTTTCAAAACAATTCATCATTAACCACTGATAACATTAGCTTAATTTCAATACTGACAACCATTGCATTACAAAATATTATTCACTCATGGAAAGGTACAATGGAGTTAAATATTCATTTCTGGTGGCAATCTGTATGCTGAACACATATAAATATGAAGTTAATGTTGCCTAGAAAAGTATTTCAAATTCTTGTATCAAACGTATGTAGGACCCCATCAAAAATTATGTGTATAACTAATTATTTCAATTCTGTTATTATATTTTAACATATTATATATATTATCTTTGATTCCAACCTATCAATATATTAGACTAATTTGAAAGGTTATTGTTAATTTACTCTCCTTTTACAAAACCACAGAAGTGGTTTTTAGCTAAGGGCGGTGCGCTGAATGCCTCTGTTAAATCCAAGAAGGCTAGGAATTCTCCTGGAGTCAACGCCGCTATGATTGAGCGGACCATCAACATGCGGAAGCGGGGAACTCTTAGTCCCTCATTCATAGTTACCAAAAGACACAAAGGATACGGTACTACTTGAAAGGGTCCAGAGAAGAGCGACTAAAATGGTAAAGGGGCTGGAGGAGTTGCCGTACAGTGAGAGATTAGAGAAACTGGGCCTCTTCTCCCTTGAAAAGAGGAGACTGAGAGGGGACATGATAGAAACATTCAAGATAATGAAGGGAATAGACTTAGTAGATAAAGACAGGTTGTTCACCCTCTCCAAGGTAGAGAGAACGAGAGGGCACTCTCTAAAGTTAAAAGGGGATAGATTCCGTACAAACGTAAGGAAGTTCTTCTTCACCCAGAGAGTGATAGAAAACTGGAACACTCTTCCAGAGGTTGTTATAGGGGAAAACACCCTCCAGGGATTCAAGACAAGGTTAGACAAGTTCCTGCTGAACCAGAACATACGTAGGTAGGGCTGGTCTCAGTTAGGGCACTGGTCTTTGACCTAGGGGCCGCTGCGGGAGTGGACTGCTGGGCACGCTGGACCACTGGTCTGACCCAGCAGCGGCAAATTCTTATGTTCTTATAAGTCCTCTTTTCCAGGGCTCTGTTGGTGGTCCGGGCAGCTGTTTTAATGTTGTTTTGTCTGAGGGGGAGGGGGCAAGAGCCTGAGAAATAAATGTTTGCTGTGCATCATCACAGAGATGAATATGCAGGCACCTGACAGCTGCCCAGGAGAGGAGAAAAAAAAGAGTCTGGGCCTGCCCTGAAGCTGACAAAAAAAAAAAAAAAAAAAAGCAAGCTTTGTGTAGGGGAGTACTCAAAGTCAGAGTGAGACTTGGAACACTCTTAGAGAGGCCAAAGGAGCAACAGAATCAGCCTTGGAATCAGTAGCATAATGAGGGTGAAAGGCACCCAGGGTGGTGGTGCCCCTCCCCCATCCTCTTCTCCACCCCCACCCCCCTCCACATGCTCCTGTACCTCTGTAACATTCCTATCGCAAGCAGCAACCCCCAACCTGTTGTCACGCCAACATTGGCTCTTCCTCTGACATCACTTCCTAGGCACAGGTCCAGGAAATGATGTCAGAGGAAGAGCTGATGCTGGCATGACAGCAGGTTGGGGGTTGCTGTTCACACCAGGAACATTACAGAAGTATGGGGGAAGAGAAGCCGCATGGACATGTGGCAGTGAAGAAGGGAAGGAGTGAGGGGGCGAAGAGGAGGATGGGTGCCTGCGCCCTCACCAAGACGGCGTCCAGGGTGGACCGCCCCCACCTTACTATGCCACTTCTTGGAATATAGTGAGACCCCCATTCACTTGTAAAGCCCCCCCCCCCATACCATTTGCACCCAAGAAACAAACAATGCCCAGGCAATTAATAACAAAGGCACTTAAGAATCCACTTATTGACTCAAACAGAGTCAAGACAGAAGTTACATCTACCAGGAAATATGTTAATATGTAGGCTGAGTAACTACAAATAGGTGTCCACAAATAGCTTGGTTTTCAATGGAATGGAATCTGGGTGCTCTAATGCCTTTATAGATCAGCTTTTCCCATGTAGCCTTGGAGCACCTAAATGGAAGATCCCACTTACAGAATTGGGTAGAACCTGACTGGCTGGGTGTATCTACGGAACCACTGCTCTAGAGGGCAAGATGAGCTGAAGATGGCAAAATGGCAAACCCTGCAATACCACTTTGCTCTACTATAACAAATTACAGTTTTCACAGCAGCAGTTCAGTACTCGTATTTAACACACATTTTCTCTGGAGATTAAAATCCAGCCTGGTAAGCAAGCCTTATTTCGGTTTCTGAACGTTTATTCAGATTCACATTATGAATTCTGTTTACCGCATTAAGGGAGCACTGATTTCTGTCCACAGTAGTTTATAGGATTTTTACAATGGTATAAACAAGCAAATAGAATTTTTGGCTGCAAGAGGGGCAACAGATGGGTAAACAGAGTGGGCTGGCATGACATGCAAAAAGAATTTATTAAGGATTCAGTTGACCCAGCAAATACTAGTTAAGATATCATTAGAGAGTGCAGCAAAAATAGAGGTGGTCAAGAAAAGAAAGTTACAGATTAAGAGAACTGACAACAGTAAGAAGACCACACAAGAATACCTTGTATACTATAATCACTGTGTGACCTTTTTACTAATATGTGCTAAACAGCCAGCATGGAAATTAGTGTGTGTTAAGTATTAATGCACAAGCACAGTAACTGTTACCGTGTAGGCAAGACAGTACCTGCAAACCCATGCATGAAATGGGGCAGGAACTGGATGGGTTATGGGTGGAGAATGGGCCTGGACTGCACACTGATTTGGTGCATTTATTTTTATTTATTTGGCATTTGATTTACTGCCATTTGAGGAACATCACAGCAGTTTACAGATCTGAATTGTTCAACAAGACCATAAATAAATAGTAGAAACTCTGACAGGACATCAAATCACAACAAGAACACGAGGGAGAGGATGCATAGCACAACAGAGCTTAGCCGAGTGGATAAAGTGATGTCCAGAGCACATTAGGAGTGGGGACGTGCATTTGGGACACCATAAAGTCTATTACCAATTGTTCAGAAGAAATTTCCTTTGACATTATAATTCTCCGATCTCAACACCCTTGTTTTACACAGTCTAACTGTCCTCCTAAACTCATTGATGCAATGTTTGTGACTGCCCTTATGCACATCTTAAAAAATTGGAAGTCCTCTTCATTACTAAACTATACCTTTTGGTGGAATTCTTTGAGCATGTATCATAAATTTGAATCATATGCTTATGAAAAGAAAAATATAATTCGACTTTCCAAAAGTTTGATACAATGTAAATCACCCTGGAAATTCCTAGACTCATATGTTCAATCTATTTCATAGACACTCCTCTCTTCTTCTTCTTCCTCTTCCTCTTTTTTTTTTTTTTTTTTCTTTACCTTCATCTTTTTCCTCATTTTATTCTTTTTCTTTCTTCCTTCAATTTCTCTTTCCTCTTATCTTTTCTTTTATTATTTTTTCATGAACAGTCCTAGTACTTTAGATCTTTTAAAACGATTCAATTCTACATTGCACAAAGTAACTGAATATTTGTTATACTAAATGTTTTGTTTTATTTTTTGATACCCTGTACTTGAACTGTTTCTTATATTTTTTCAAAAAACTCAATAAAAAATATTGAACTAAAAAAAAAAAAAAAAAAAAAAGGAGTGGGGAACAGAGTCTGAATGGATGAAGGTGGGAATGAATCAGTCACAGCACCCCTTTCAAGAGAAAAGCAGCTGTGTGCTTCCACAGATGAGTGTTTTTTCCTTACTTGGATATCATAATCATTGTGGATTTTTTATGGTCCATTTTAAGTAGGGTATAAGTAATATCTAACATTTAAAGTTTCCCTCTCTCACAGCACTTTAGTTATTAAAAAAGATATACACTTAATGGTGAAGATATATGTTTTTGGGTAGTTTCTGTGGTGTGCTTTCGGGTTCACATATATTGTAGTGGGATAAACCCTGGTGGAGACTCTACAGGCTCCTTTTACTAAGGTGCGCCAGCGTTTTTAGCACATGCATGACATTACCGCGTGGTGCGCTTCTACAATAATGGCAGTTCAATGCTGGCGTTAAGGTCTCGCGCGTGCGGCAATTTAGCGCACGCTATTCCGGGCGTTAAGGCCCTAACGCACCTTTGTTAAAGGAGCCCTAAGATTTTTTAAGACTTGTTTATTGTTAAATTAAGAATATGTTTGCTTCATTACTGATTGTGCTCTGCAAGTTGGGAATCTAAGAGCAGGTTTTTCTAAATAACTATTAATGTGAACCTCCTCTGATTTTTTTTTTTTAGGCTTTTTTGATTATGGGAATGAATCAAAGCCACATCTCGAGGGCTTTTTTTGAAGTGAGGCAGAGCAGGCTCCCTACGAAGACTCACAGGCTATTGATTCCACAGGGTACTGAGGATGTAGCTCTGACTACTATGCCATACACACCCCAGGGCAAGTCATTGTGAGAGGACTTCTACCTATTATTGATCTTTTTCTTTCCATTGCCTTATGGCATATACTCTTAGGGGGACATGAGAGTCTTACTTCTTGGGCAGGTAGAAAAGATTTCAATGGTACACATACAGAGATGAAGTCATTAAAATATTCCTGCTCCTCCATCAATTAACAGTATACTGACAAAATGTTTGTTTTATCAGTAATCATTCTCAATCCGGTTGTCATCATCCAGTCTAAGATTTTAGCAAAGACCAGGCACATTAAAGCATATGTATCCAACTTATATTACTGAGTTTTATTTAACAAGTGTCATTATCTTGCAATTGTTAGCAGGGACATTTTTCAGAAATAAGGACTGAAGCATGGCTGGTAAGAAAACCTTAATGAGAAATTGGTACCTCCTTAGCAGTCAATAAGAGTGATAAACTGGCGGAGCTAATAAAAAAAAGTAACATGACACAATAGTGACATCTACTGGCTAAGCAACTGCAAATCTGAAGCATGCCCTGTAAAATGATGGTCTCAACCTCATCACCTCTTACCACTTTGTACTGATTTATATATTTGACAGTCACTCTAAGACTGAGTTATCTGTTCACAGAATTTTCATTTAAACAAGCACTTCATTTTATGTACAGCGCTGCGTATGTCTAGTAGTGCTATAGAAACGATTAGACAATGAAAGATTTCCAAACTAAGTGGAGTTAAAAACATAAGAATTGCCGCTGCTGGGTCGCTGAGCTGTGGAAATGAAGATTGCCAAGGAATCGGGAAAATCCAACTCCGCGTTCATTGTCAGATCTTGTCAGATTGTGCCCAGCAGTCCGCTCCCACAGTGGCCCTTAGGTCAAAGACCAGTGCCCTAACTGAGTCTAGCCTTAGCTAAGTACGTTGTGGCTCAGCAGGAACTTGTGTTGAATCCCTGGAGGGTGTTTTCCCCTATAACAGCCTCCGGAAGAGCGATTCAGATTTTTACCACTCTCTGGGTGAAAAAGAACTTCCTTACGTTTGTATGGAATCTATCCCCTTTTAACTTTAGAAAGTGGCCTCTCATTCTCTCTGCCTTGGAGAGGGTAAACAACCTGTCTTTATCTACTAAGTCTATTCCCTTCTAAATCTTGAATGTTTCAATCATGTCCCCTTTCAGTCTCCTCTTTTCAAGGGAGAAGAGGCCCAGTTTCGCTAATCTTTCACTGTACGGCAACTCCTCCATCCCCTTAACCATTTTAATCACTCTTCTCTGGACCCTTTCGAGTAGTACTATGTCCTTTTTCATGTATGGCAACCAGTGCTGGACACAGTATTCCAGGTGGGGGCATACCATGGCCCGGTACAATGTCATGATAACCTTCTCTGATCTGTTTGTGATCCCCTTCTTAATCATTCCTAGCATTCTGTTTGCCTTTTTCGCCACTGCCACACATTGCCCAGACAGCTTCATTGACTTGTCTACCAGTACTCCCAAGTCTCTTTCCTGGGGGGTCTCTCCGAGTACTGCACTGAACATCCTGTATTCGTGTACAAGATTTTTGTTATCGACATGCATCACCTTACACTTATCTTCGTTAAACCTCATTTGCCATGTCGCAGCCCATTTCTTGAGCGTGTTTATGTTACGTTTCAGGGCTTTGCAGTCCTTCTGTGTCTTCACTTCTCTGATTAACTTTGTATCATCTGCAAATTTAATCACCTTGCTCGTCGTACCAATTTCTAGGTCGTTTATAAATATGGTGAAGAGCACGGGTCCAAGCACCGAACCTTTACCCCCACTCTCTGTTTCCTATCCGCTAACCAGTTTTTAATCCACATGAGTATTTCACCCTCGATTTCATGGCTCACAATTTTTCAAAGTAGTCGTTCATGCAGGAACTTGTCAAACGCCTTCTGAAAATCCTTATATGCAATGTTGACTGGGTCACCCTTGTCTATCTGCCTGTTTACTCCTTCGAAGAAGCGCAATAAGTTCATCAAAAAAAGATCTTCCTTTGCTGAAGCTGTGCTGGCTGGTCCTCATCAGATTGTGTCTGTCAAGGTGATCAGTGAAGCGGTCCTTTATCAGCGCCTCTACCATCTTTCCCAGTACCGAGGTCTGTAGTTTCCCTGATCTCCCCTCAAACCTTTCTTGAAGATCAGCATAACATTCGCCTTCTTCCAGTCTTCCAGAATCCTTCCTGATTTGATCGACAGATTGGCTATTAGTTGGATAAAAGATCCAATAACGGTTCTTCTAAAGTATCTTTTTTTTTTAATGAGTTTGAATAATTACAATATCCAATATTACAAAAGGAAAAAAGGATCTCATAAACAATACATAATCAGTCATGCATAATTCCTTTTTAAGCCCACATAAATGGGGAAACATGATACAATCTCACATAGAAATTATAAGGAAAAAATAAAGGAAGTAATTCTCGACTCACCCTTGCGAATCTTAAACCTTTCCTTACTTTTATAGGGATTCTTAATTTTTCTCCTCTTATTTCTCAGCAGTGAAACTTAAAGAAAAAATTAACTCATTTCTGTTCTCCAGCGATTAAAAATTGTTGTAGTTGAATGGGATCCAAAAAAACATATTCAGTGTCTTGTAACTTGACAAGACATTTACATGGGAATTTTAAGTAAAAAGATGCTTCTAGAGCCAATACACTAACTTTTAACCTCAAAAACTCTTTCCTCTTTAATTGAGTAGCTCTAGAGACATCTGGAAAAATTCTAACCAATTCCCCACAAAATTTTGTTAACCTATTTTTAAAATAAAGTTTCATTATTAACATCTTATCTATCTCACTCATGCATGTTATCATCAGAGTGGACCGAGTCTGAATCACATCCTGACTATCTTCCAAAAATTCAGTCAAATTAATTTCGGTTGTGACCAAATGGTCCACCTCCTGGGCAGATTCTATTTTTTTTTAGGAACATAATAATAATTATTAATTGGAAAATTCTCCGCATTGTGCAGTCCCAGTATTTTTTTTTTTTAATTTCCTTAATAGGATTTCAGATGATAATAAATGAGTTACTGGGAAATTGACCAAGCGGAGATTTCTCGCTCTATACATATTTTCCATTAATTCAATTTTAGAATGTATCACTGTAGAATCCTTAACAGCAGATACTGAGACAGCTTGAAGTGTATTACATTGAGCTTCCATCACATTTAATCGTTTATCCAAACAACTCAAACTGGAATCCACATTTTCTAATTTATGAGAAACAGACTGTGAAAAATCCACCGTTTGTTTCATCGTTGACCTGAGAAACCCTTCAACTCTAGAAATACCTAATCACAAGTCTTTAAGGGTAATATCTTGTGCTTCCTCCGTTAGTGGTTGTTCCTCCACTACACCTGAAAAATCAAGTGATTTAGGTATTTCAGTATAAACGAACTTATTTATCTGGGTGGAGGATACCACTTGTTCAGTGGAACTAGTAGGATTTATATTCCTACTATTACTTGATACTGGATGAAGGAGAGGAGACCGTTTGACGGGACTCCTTGAAGCACCTGACATAGAGGAATTCATGTTAAGTGGTGCTACTGAAGAATTTTCAGTTAGTAATGTTAAATGCCTATCCATGTACAGATACAGCTGGTGTTGAGCTCTTTGGTTTAATTTTTCTTTTCCCCATATTCAATTTATCAAATATTTAAAGTAAATAATACAAACTTGAATTCCAGCTCCTAGGCTCCTCGTGGCTACAAGGGGCTCCCAAGGGGCCAGACGTGCCCCTTTGGGCACGTCCCTTCGGCCATGCCCTGCGGCTGCAACCGCAACAGCGGCTTCAATTTAAGAAGTTGGAGACGGACCCAGTGACATCAGGGGTCCGTCTCATTCAGTGCCTGCCCGTTCAGCTGGGGAAACAACAAATTGCTGCTGCAGGAAGCTCAGGAGCAGCAATAGAAGTCGCCTCTGGTATCCCTCTAGACAGGTATCAAGCTCCCCCTAAAGTATCTTACCACCACCACCCCACCCCTTTTTACAAAACCATAACACAGTTTATAGCTTCAGCTGTGGCACTAACAGCTCTGACACTCATAGAATTCCTATGAGTGTCAGAGATGTTACTGCCACGGCTGGCACTAAAAACTGCACTATGGTTTTGTGAAAAAGGGGGGGGGGGTTAATGCACAAAATTGAATATTATAAAGAGATGGGTGAGGCAGATGCGAGAACAGTTTTGTGGTTTCTTGTAGGTTCACTCCTAGGCTCTTGGTCACCTGCTTTGGAGACTTAGAACATAGCTACCGTACTAGAACAGACTGAAGGTCAATCAAGCCTACTATCCTGCTTCCAACAGTGGCCCATCAGATCACAATCTACATATGTTCCCTCTAAGTGGCATGCGTGAGCAATCACTCATACATTTTCATGGTCGCTCACAAAAATACTGACCCGATCCAACTTTCAAACAAAATTAAACTATAAAAATGTAAACTAAACTAAATCAATTACCATAGGTGTGATCTCAGCGAGAGGGAGAATTAGAAGTCCTTGAGCATGCGCAGATGCATGCTCAAGGCAGGCAGGCAGAAGCCGGAAGATCTTCTAGGCACAAGATCTGTGCCTGCGCTAGATAGGGGGAGGGGGGTAAGTTTAAGTTGTTCGGGCGGGGGGCTGGTTCGCGCGGGGGTGGGGTTGGAGCAAGGGGGCCTTTGCGAGCGGGGGGGGAGCGATGCCTGTTATCGCGGGGGGGGTGCTCGCAAATCGAGTCAACGCTTAGTTTGCGAGTCAAAACGCTTAGTTTGCTGAGTGTTTTGCTCGTCTTGCAAAACATTCGCAAACCGAGGTTTGACTGTACTTGGACCAAAACCTGTTGATGTTTAGAGCTTGTCACTCACATGAAAAATTTTGCAAGCACCTTGCTACTCCTTAAATGGAGCATTAGTCACAAGTACCTGGCAAGATTCCAAAGATTAAAATAGATTGTTCTATGAATATGCAGTGGATTTTCCAAAGCTCGTTTTAATAATGGCCTATGGACTCTTCTTTTAGGAAATTAGCCAAACCCTTTTTTAAACTCTGCCAAGCTAACTGGTTTTATCACATTTTCTGGCAATGAATTCCAAGATTTAATTACACATTCAAAGAAGAAATTCTTTCTCTGGTTTGATTTAAATCCATTACTTACTTAGTAGCTTTATTGCATGCTCTTAGTCCTTGTATTTTTAGAAAGAGTAAACAAGCAATTCACTTCTATCTGTTCTACTCCACTCAGTATTTTATAGACTTCTGTCATATCTCCCCTATGTCGTCTCTTCTCCTGACTGAAGATCCTTAGATGTTTTAGAACATTGTTCCATCCCCTTTCATTTTCATCTCATAACTCTGTATCTGTTCTAATTCTGCTATATCTTTTTTTGAGATGTGGTGATCAGAATTGCACACACACACACACACAGTATTTTGAGATGTGGCTGCACCATGTAGGGATACAAAGGCATTTTAACATTCTCATCTTTGTTTTCCATTCATTTCCTGATAATTCTTAACATTAAGAACATAAGAACATAAGCATTGCCTCTGCCGGTTCAGACCAAGGGTCCATCGTGCCCAGCAGTCCGCTCCCGCGGCGGCCCCCCAGGTTCGTGACCTATAAGTCCTTACCTAAAATCTTTATTCCCTATTCATTAGCACCTGTATAGTTACCCTCTATCTGTACCCTGCAATCCCCTTCTCCTTCAGGAAGTCATCGAATCCCTTTTTGAAGCCCAATATTGTACTCTGCCCTATCACCTCCACTGAGAGTGCATTCCAGGTGTCCACCACCCTCTGAGTGAAGAAGAATTTCCTAGCATTCGTCTTGAATCTGTCTCCCCTCAATTTTTCTGAATGCCCTCTTGTTTTTGGTGGCCCTGTTAGTCTGAAGAATCTGCCTTCTCCACCTTCTCTATGCCTTTCATGATTTTATAAGTCTCTATCATGTCCCCTCTAAGTCTCCGCTTCTCCAGGGTAAAGAGCCCCAGCTTTTCCAACCTTTCAGCATATGAAAGGTTTTCCATGCCCTTAATCATCCTTGTCGCTCTTCTCTGGACCCTCTCGAGTATCGCCATATCCTTCTTGAGGTAGGGCGACCAGTATTGGACACAGTACTCCAGATGTGGGCGCATCATCGCTCGATACAGCGATAGAATAACCTCCTTCGTTCTGGTAGTGATACCCTTTTTGATTATGCCCAACATTCTGTTCGCTTTCTTTGAGGCCGCTGCACATTGCGCCACCAGTGTCATTGTTTTGTCCACCAAAACCCCCAGGTCTTTTTCTAGGCAGCCTTCCCCCAGTACCCTCCCTCCCATCGTGTAGCTGTACATTGGGTTCCCCTTCCCCACATGCAAGACTTTACATTTCCCTACATTGAAGCTCATCTGCCATCTTTTCGCCCATTCACTCAGTTTGTTCAGATCTCCTTGTAATTCTTTGCATTTCTCAACAGTTCTGACTCTACTGGAGAGTATTGTGTCGTCCGTGAATTTTATAACTTCGCACTTTGTCCCTATTTTTCAGGTCATTTATGAATATATTGAACAGCAGTGGTCCCAACACTGACCCCTGTGGGACCCCACTTGTGACCACTTTCCAGTCCGAGTAGTGCCCTTTTACTCCTACCCTCTGTTTCCTGACCGCCAGCCAATTTCTGATTCATCTATGCACGTCCCCTACCACCCCGTGGCTCCACAGTTTCCTCAGTAGGTGCTCATGAGGTACTTTGTCGAAGGCTTTTTGGAAATCGAGATATTTGATGTCTATGGGGTCACTCTTGTCCAATTTCTCGCTTATCCCCTCAAAGAAATGCAGTAGGTTCGTTAGGCATGATCTTCCTTTACAGAAACCATGCTGGCTTGTTCTCATCAGATTATTTTTTTCTAAATGCTCATTGATACCTTCCTTGAGCAATGATTTGGCCATCTTCCCCGGAATTGAGGACAAGCTTACCGGTCTGTAGTTTCCTGGGTCGCCTCTCAATCCCTTTTTGAAGATAGGTGTAACATTCGCTATCCTCCGGGATTATCCCTGTTTTCAAGGTTAAATTGCAAATCTGCTGTAGTAACTCCGCAGTTTTGTCTCCGAGCTCTTTCAGTGTTCTCGGGTGGATTCTATCTGGGCCCGGAGATTTATCAGCTTTTAGTTTATCTATCTGCTTTAGTACATCTTCGAGGTTTATCTCCTTGCATGATAATTTTCCTTCTTGGTCTCCCCTGAAGATTTTTTTCCAGTTCCGGCACGATGGATGTGTCTTCTCTTGTAAAGACTGACGCGAAGAACATGTTTAGTCTGTCAGCCACATCTTTTTCCTCCTTCACCACTCCCTTCTTGTTGCCCTCATCCAGAGGTCCCAGCTCATCCCTCGCCGGCTGCTTTCCTTTCACATATCGGAAGAATGGTTTAAAATTTCATGCTTCCTTAGCTAGTCTCTCTTCATATTCTTTCTTTGCTATTCTGACCACTCAGTGACACTCTTTTTGTTGCTTCCTATGCGCGTTTCAATTTTCTTCGGTTTTGTCTTTTTTCCACTTCCGAAATGTCCTTTTCTTGTCTCCTATCACTTTCTTTACTTCAGTGGTTATCCATGCCGGGTCTTAAGTTTGATTCTTTTTGCATCCCTTTCTAAATCTGGGTATGTACAGGTTTTGCGCCTCATTTACCATGTCTTTGAATAAGGACCAGGTTTGCTCCACAGTCTGCACCTTCTTGGAGCTGTTTTTAAATTTTTTTCTCACCATTCGATTCATGGCGTCATAGTTCCCTTTCTTGAAGTTAAACTTTGTTGCATTGGTTCTTTTTCCCTTTGGTAGTCCTACTTCCACTTTGAACTGAATCATGTTGTGGTCACTGTTACCTAATGGACCCACTACTTCCACTCCCTTTGCAGGTCCTATCAGCCCGTTGAGGATTAGATCCGCTGACCCTCTCGGTTCCTTTCAAGTTGTTCCATGAAGCAGTCTCGTACAGCCTCCAGGAACTTCTTTTCCTTTGTACATTTTGAAATTCCAAGACTCCAGTCTATCCCTGGATAGTTGAAGTCTCCCATAATTATTAGTGTTAGTGTTCCTGCATTCCCGCCTCAATTCGTCTTCCATTTCTGTATCATCTGCTTCAGTTTGCCCAGGTGGACAGTAGTACAGTCCCATCTTTATCTCGGTTCCGTTCCTTCCTGGTATTTTAACCCATAGTGATTCTTTTTGCTTTCTTAGCTACTGCTGCACACTGAGGTGACGCTCTCAATGTATCATCAACAATGACACCAAGATCCTTTTCCTGGGTGGTGACTCCTAACATGGAACCCTAAATCACATAGCTATAGTTCTGGTTCCTCTTTCCCACATGCATCACTTTACACATGATCACATTAAACATTGTCAGCCATTTACTGCCTGCTCAAGAGGAGGTGGTAGCAGTTAGCGCATGTGGCATTTTAGCGCGTGCTATTCCACGCGTTTAGGCCCTAACGCACCTTTGTAAAAGGAGCCCAAAGTCTCTGCATATACAGATAATATTTTGCTTCATCTGAGGAATCCTGAAACGACCATTCCACATTTACTAGATTTGATTGATAGAGTTGGGAAATTTTCAGGGTTTAAAATAAATTGGAGTAAATCAGAGGTTCTTCCGCATAATGTACATTGTCCAAAAGGATTATTTGATTCTTTCCCCTTTCTTTGGAAGGAAGAGTATATAAAATATTCAGGAATTTGGATTTATAAAATGCTGGAAGAAATGAGGAAAGTAAATGAAAAATCTTTATTGCTAAAGATCACAGAAATGTGTGAGCAATGGAACCCCTTACATCTGTCTTGGTGGGGGAGAATTCAAACGGTTAAGATGATGATTTTGCCTGTGGTTTGTTACTAAATGGGCATGTTGCCAGTGTTTTTTCAGGGGTCCTTTTATAAAAAGTTAAATAGTATTCTGACTAAATTTATTTGGCTGGGGAAGCTACGAGAATTGCTTTAGTATCTTTACAGAAACCAATTGCAGCGGGTAGGGTAAATTTTCCCAACTTTTATAGGTATCATCAAGCCTATATAATGCGTCAGGGTATGTATTGGATCCTCCCCAAGCTCATGGAAAATATTACAGACTGGCTATGGTTGGAATGGCAACTCCTGTCTCCACTGCGATTAGGTCACGTTTTGAGTATCAAGCTTCCAACGTTATACAAGAACGATAGAATTTTGTTAGACACTTGGCAGACATTAAAAATTATTAATAATTTAACACCTATCCATAGATCTACTTGTCAGTCCCTCTGGCTGAATTCCAAAATTCAAATTGGCGTGTTTAAGGTCCTCTGGAAGCATTGGATGCAGGCGGGCATACGTACTCTGGATGATGTAGTATCAGAGGGAAAGCTGCTTGACTTTTCACAGCTGCAACACACATTTGGTATTGCTAAGTCTATAAGTTATAGATTGTTGCAGTTGAAGCAAGCAATTCAGAAGGGGTTCCCTTATTGACAAAATATTAAAAATCAGTATAGCTTGCCGATCCTATGCAGAATATCTGAATTTTTGAATAAGAAACCAAAGACTGGTCTCCGTGACATTTGGAGCATTGAGATAAAGCATCAGATTACTGCATCTCAATGGCCACGGATTTGGACTTGGAGGATGAGATGTACGGCGTCTGCATGTATGAGACAAACATGGTTTTTCTTGTTACAAAGAGCATTTTGGACCCCTGTTCGATTACAGAAATTAGATAGTTCCAAGTCTAATAGATGCTGGCACTGTCGTCTCAAAGTTGGGACATTGGATCATCTATTGTACTATTGTCCCTTGATACTTAAATTTTGGAGATCCATTTGGGATCAAGTGAACAAAATATTGGAAAACCAGTGGCACTGACATACGATACCATCCTATTTGGTACATTAATGAGGGCTAAAAGCCAAATATCTGCTCTAAATAACAAACTTATCTTTATAATGACAGGGGTTGCCATACAACTTATTTTGAGGAACTGGAAAAATTGGGATCGATTAAATTATACTTTTTGGTGGGAATCTCTATTGCACACTTTTAAAATGGAGCGTATGGTGCCATACAACAGGGACATTATAGGAAGTTTATGGAAATTTGGAAGCCATTGACAAAATTCTGTAAGGAGTGATTGTTGATTTTCCCCTTTTGATAATACATGTCCAGGGTAGGTGGGAAGATTTTTTTTCAATTTTGAGTGCAAATTTTGGGATAAGTAGAAGAGGGGGATGATATAGCTGAAATAGCTACACTGAAATCTTCAGTTACCAGGAATCTTCCATACTGGATGGTGCCCCTGCAATCCAGTCCTGATATCGCTCTGTTGTTATTTCCACTGTGTCAATCACCTTAATAAAGAACTACAATTGCCAATATCAACTGTCACAAATTTAACTGTTGCATTCCATAACAAAGTTAAACCATCCTGTTTTGTTCTTCATCTTGTGGGACAAGGATCCTGGCTAGGCCTAGTGGCTCTGCTGAATCCTAGTCCTGGAGTTAAAATAAAGGTAGTGGAACACAGATTCTTTAATATATCCCAGAAATCGCACACTAAAATGTCCAGGTGGTTCAAACAAAACACTTTTAATGAAACATCAAAAGTTTCAAACAAAAATGTCAGAATTTGGCACGAGTGAAAACAAAACTTCCAAAAATTCTCTTTACTTCTTTTACCAAACAAATAAGTCCTACTCCTAGCACCAGCCGTGCTTCCAGAGTCAGTCCAAACTAATAACAGCAAAATCCTCAGTTTAGCCTTCTGGCCACGTTCAGGGTATGACAGAATAGTCCATGCATCAAGTCATAGCTTTTGAGTATAAGGCTCTTGGATACTGGCTCTCATTGTGTCCCTGTTAGGTTGAGCAAAAAGTAATCCCCAACAGTTTGAGAGGAGAGAAGCCTGTTCTCCACAGGTGTTACCACTCTCCCAACAAACAGGCTTTGGTATAACTTCTGCACCTTCTAGCACAAGTCAGAGCAGTGCATAAACTGCTCTCAAAACATAAATTAAAAAAAAAACAAAAAACAACTCTTCACAAGAAAAAGAAAACCTGCTCACATTCCATGGGGTGCTCTTCCCCTTGGGACAAAACATAGTCCTCCAGCCATTCCATGTCACAAACCTCGGGCTGGACTTCAGGTTCCTCCATTTCCAAATCCTTGGGAGAACCTTCTTGTGCTGGCCATGGATTAGCTGCCAGAGCTGGCATCCTCCTCAGCTTGACTTCAGCTTCCAGTCCCAGCTGTCTCTCCTCACCATCTGACGAGAAAAGCTCAGAAAAAGGGAGCCTCGGCAACGGGCCACGCCCCCCCCCCCCCCCCCTCAGCAGGGTTAGCAAAATTCTTAAAGAGCCTTGTCCTTTCAGTCACTGTCTGAGCTCTGGGAACTTTTAAAGGGGCTGGCTCGTTCCTAAAGCTGTGCACAGTATTTTTACTATACACAGGATGTTTCCTAATCTTGGTCACAGGATCTTTAGTGGGGCTTACCAGGGCTTTCTCCTTGGATTTAGTAGGACTATCCAGATCCCTGTCACAATGTATAAATTCTTCCAGTTTAGCTGGATCTTGATAATAACTGGTCCGGTAATTATAAGTTATTTTCATTGTGGCAGGATATAATAACCCATATTTAATTCCCAGCTCTCTTAACCTTGGTCTCAGCTGGGAGAAATATGAGATGTGACTCCTTCCACTGAATCTGCTTCACTTTTTTTTGTAGCTGAAAGGATGTCCATGACCTGCTGAAATATCAGCACTTTTAAAATTATCAGTTTTGGACCTTTTTGAGTGAAAGAAGCTTTCGAGGGGAGACGATGAGCACGTTCAATTTCAAATGGATGTTTGTATTCCAATGAAAGTACCTCCGGGATAAAAGTTGTTAAGAAATCAATTATATTTGCCCCTTCCAAACCTTCATTTAAACTGAGAATCCTAATATTGTTTCTTCTATTTCTGTTACTCAAATCTTCAAGCTGCTGTGTCAGCTGGGCTACAGATTTATGGTCTGTTTTACACTGTACATTGTTTCAAGTTTCAAGTTTATTTAAAATTTCTTATACCGCCCAATCAGTCTTCTAGGTGGTGTACAAATTTGTAAAAACAAAGGACAAACTTTAGGTAAAATAAAAGTTTGAAGTGACACTACATCACCAAACTATAACTATAAAAACTTTTAAAAACTATTAAAAACACAGACAAATAAGAACTTAGGGTAAAAGGCAAGAACTACATTAGGCAAAGTAAACGATAACAATTAAGGAAAAAACAAGAGGGAGGGCTGCTGTAAGCTCAGTAGTAATTTCACTCAATTGCCCTTAAAAGGACAGTTAGGCCTCAAAGGCATCACGGAAGAGAAATGTCTTTAGCTTCATCTTAAAGTTATTAAGATTTGATTCTTCGTGTAAATAATTTAGAATACTATTCCAAAGAGAGGGGGCAGTGACATGTAGGGGTGTTTCCTTATTTGCACCTGAAGGTTAGGCCTGAACAATTGTCTGCAAGAAATCTTTCCAGCATGAACTTTGCAAGAAGGGAGAAAGAAGAACACATCTTTGCTGTTTCTGCCTGATGCATTCTGGGTATGAACCAGAATGGTATTCTAGTCAAGGACATTCATCTATGTCTTCATAATTAGACTGTGTGATTCTTGTGGGAGGTATACTCCTATCCTGTTCTTATCTGTCTTACGGCGCCTGTATCTCCCAGCCTGTATGAGACCTTACACAGAAAGGCTATTCATCTAAGTTCTGTTTCTGGATTGGTCCGAGGAAGTCATCTGACGTGGTCCAAGTGAAAGGTTGCTAATGATAATTAGTCTGTGTCGGGATGCGAGGAAGATCACATCTTACCACAGGTGTCCTGCACGCATCGCTTTCTTAATAATTAGACCTGAACAGTTACCTTGTGTGACTCTCTGCCTGAGAGAGAGTGAATCGGACCTTAAACAACTCTGAATTCCATCACTTCAAGGAAACTTGGCTGCTAATAAATTATAGCTGTACCAGTGGCTGACGAACACTCGTTCCTGTAACCAAAGGATTTTCTACGTCTACTAAGCTGAAAAGAATCGTTTTCCATTTCACCTAATTTTGTGCTGAGGCCTTACTGAATGGTGAGAATAAGGAATTTATTATCTTATCAGCTGGGGTTAGATAAGTGCATCCGATTGTGATATAGGATAAGGTTTGTAAAGCTACCTTGGTGATAACTGTAATCAATTGCTGCTAATCAGGGATTATTATTATTATAAGGAATTGTTTAGTGTGTGTAAGAATTAATTTACTTAGTTATCTAACAAGTGTATTGTGATAATTATGTACTGAGTTTCATTTATGTAATCAGATATTTTGTGAACAATATTTAGATATTGCAGCTGGCTTGTGAATTATATTTTTCTATTTTCATAATAAAAGTATTTCTCATTAGCCTGGGTCTTGTGTCGTGTAAATAGGCAAGAAAGCTGAACCTGGCAGAGTTTATGGTTTTCCCTAGACAAAACTAACAGACACGTAACTTGTTTATGTAACTGATTAGTGTACCATAAATCTTGCTACAGACAGAGAAGATGGTAGATCTCATTGTGTATATAAACTTCAGTGACGGTATAGAGAAAAGATTATTAGCTGTTGATCTTAGGGACCTAGAAGGAATATAAGGGGTAAAAAGATTATTTATAAATTCCGGTTGATTGTTTTGTCTAGTCTTAAATGTTAACAGAATAATTTTTTAAGTGATTCTGTGTTCCACTGGCAACCAGTGAACTTCTTGCAACAAGGGGGTGACATGGTCAGATTTCTTTGCATTGAATATGATTTTTACAGTGGTGTTTTGTATTATCTGAAGTTTTCGTATTTCTTTTTTGGTTATACCTTTATAAAGGGTATTACAATAGTCAATGCACGAAATCACGAGAGAGTGAATCAAAATATTAAAAGATGCGGCATCTAATAGTTTTGATAATGATCTGATCATACGTAGCCTATAAAAACAATGTTGGACCACTGTACTGATATGAAGATGATAATTAAATTTATTATCAAAAGTTACTCCAAGTAATTTAAGTGCAGGTATGGTTTTAATAGGTTGAGATTTCAATGTAAGAGGAGATTGCAAAGAAAGTCCTTCCTTATTGGGAAAAAGCATTACTTTGGATTTTTCAATGTTCAACGAAAGCATATGTATGTCCAACCAAAAGTTAATCTTTTCCAATTTTTGGTTTATAAACTTTACTTCTAAAGGATTATTTATCGGGTGTATTAATTGGACATCATCTGCATAGGCAAACATTGTAAGCCCAATAGATTGCCCTAATGTTAAAAGGGGGGCCAGAAAAACATTGAAAAGTAAGGGAGATAAAATAGAACCCTGAGGAATCCCATAATCAGTTGTAAATGAGTCAGACGATGTAGAATTAAACACTACCTTGGAAGAACGATCTGTAAAAAAAGATGAAAACCAGTCCAAGACCTGGTCTTTAATACCAATTTCACTCAGACGAGACAGAAGAAGCTTATGATCTATCCCTAACCCTAATGTATTTTCAACCCCTGACACCCGGGTTTCTAACTGCTCTATACGGGCAGTGCAGCTGGACATTTGCTGTGTCATGTTAGAAAGTTCCTCTTTAACTCCACTAAGCTGAAATGTTGTCTCCTTTAACAGTTCTTTTATCACTGTCAGATCAGAGCAAACCAGCACAATCAATTCAGCAGAGTCCTTAGGTAAGGGAACTTTAGATGGGGTAGGAGGATCATGTTTCAAACATTTAACTGAACCTGAAGTTGTAGCTGCAGCTGTTTCTTCTAGAGCCTGCTTACTTGAAGACATATTTAGTTCAATTCAGGATCAATTCCCTATTTTCCCAACCTGAATAAACTTAATAAAATCAGTTTTGAGCTAGACAGAAGTTGAATAAAATGCTGGGAGAGGGAGAGCAACTGAATCACACAGCCTGAATAAATTCCTGTAAATCGTTCTGAGCTCACCTAGGAGAACGGTACAGCAGTGGCGTACCTAGCATATGTGACACCCGGGGCCCATCATTTTTTGACACACACACCCCCATCTATATGAAAAATATGATTTTTAGTAACAATCCACATATCGCACAACAAAAGTGTACCTTGGAAAAGGCAGCATCTTAAACACTGCAGTGAGCACTAGAACATCAACACATACATTGTAAAACTAAACAAGCCAGATCCCACACAGTCATTTGATCCTCCAGTCAATGCCAACGAAAACTATGTTCTTTTCATACACACAGAACAGAGATACACCCTCGCCCAATATGGAATAATCACAAACTAAAAATAGAAATATGAAGACAAAAGTTAAATTGAACTGCTAAGAAACCAGACTCTGCATACAATGTAACACCACAAAAACAGTAACACATGTCCTCTAATACTGTGCAAAATATAAAGACAGTAGATGTAAATTTAAAAAAACTGATACATAACAATCACCACTATAAAAATTAACAAATAAAAATAAAACAAATAATGAGAAATAAGAAAATGCCATTTTATTGGACTAATCCCCATAAACACGGTCCCCATCCCCACAAACCACTGATTCCATCCACACAAGCCTTGAATTGTTTTATATTGAACTTTTATATTAAAGTATAAAAAGAAACAATATTCTGTACAATTGTCAGTTTATAAATCAGCGTTTTCTCCCCACTCTCTCTTCCCCATTTCCCTTCAGCGTCCTCAGCCCACTCTCTCTCCACTTTCCTTCAGTGCATGCACATAAAAACAAGCAAGTAATTTTATATCATTTTCATTCTATTCATTTATAGAAATTAAAGTCTAAATAATGCCAGTAACATAACAAAACATGATTTTACAAAAATAATTCCCTGCAAAGTCAAGCCTGCAAGGATTACTAGATGTCTTTCAGCAGCTCCCCTCCCTCCCTCCCCCATATCTTTGTGGCCAAGTCAAAATGATCTACCAACAATAAAATTTTAAAAACACACAGCACACTGTACGCAGAGAAAATGTTAATTATCATTTATAATCCTCGGGTTTTCAAAGAGGTCAAGGCAGATGACTTTATGCAATGTCACCTCAGTAACAACTATACAAAAGTAGACAAATATACCCCCTCCCTTTTTACTAAACCTAGATAGTGTTTTTTAGCGCAGGGAGCTGCGCTGAATGCCTCATGCTGCTCTCAACGCTCATAGGCTCCCTGCACTAAAAAAAACGCTATTGCAGTTTAGTAAAAGAGGACCATAGTGCAAAATATAGACAGCATATATAAATTCTAAAAACAGACACATTTTGATCACTAAATTGAAAATAAAATCATTTTTCCTATCTTTGGTAATTTCATCAGTCTCTGGTTGCACTTTATTCTTCTGACTGTGCATCCAATATTTCTTCCCTTCTTTCAACCTCCTGTATGCTTCCTCTCCTCCAGACCTCATTCCCTCCCCCAACTTTTTCTTTGTTTCATCCTGCCCCCTTCTTTTTTTCTCTCTCCATGCCCCCTTTCTTTCTGTATGTCTGTCTTTCTCTTTTTCTCCATGCCCCATTTCTTTCTTTCACCCTGCCCCCTTCTTTCTTTCTCTCTCCATGCTCCCTCTTTCTCTATGTCTGTCCTTCTCTCTCTCTGTGCCCCATTTCTTTCTTTCACCCTGCCTCCTTCTTTCTTTCTCTCTCCATGCCTCCTTTCTTTCTCTATGTCTGTCTTTCTCTCTCTCCATGCCCCATTTCTTTCTTTTACCCTGCCCCCTTCTTTCTTTCACTCTCCATGCCCCCTTTCTTTCTCTATGTCTGTCTTTCTCTCTCACCGTGCCCCATTTCTTTCTTTCTTTCTTTCACCGCCTCCTTCTTTCTTTCTCTCTCCATGCCCCCTTTCTTTCTGTATGTCTGTCTTTCTCTATCTCCCTCCCTCTCCGTGCCCCATTTTTTTCTTTCTTTCTTTGTTTCATCCTGCCCACTTTCTTTCTTTCTTTCTCCCTGCCCTCCCCATGCCACCACCATTGGGAAACATGCTGCTGCCACCGCTGCCGGGGAAAGGCTGCCACTGCCGCCATCGGGAACAGGCCGGTGCCGAGTTCTCCCTCCCTGCTTTTCTTCCCCGTGGGGCCGACCAACTCTCCCGGCTGACTTCAATTCTAACGTCGGAGAGACATTCCGGGCCAGCCAGGCAGCGATTGGTTGGCCCAGAATGTCCTCTCCGACGTCAGAAGTGACGTCGGGTGGCGAGAGTTGGTCGGCCCCGCGGGGAAGAAAAGCAGGGAGGGAGAACTCGGCGCCCCCTTGTGGCGGCAGTGCCAGCCTATTCCCCGGTGGGTGGCCAGTTGTGCACCCCCTTGGGGCGTGCATCCGGGGCGGACCTTCCTTCCCCCCTTGGTATGCCACTGCGGTACAGAAAATTGAATAAATAAATCCTGTATAAGCTTCAGCAGGGGCACACAGTACCATGGTATTTACATACTAAGAAAAATAATTTTCAGATTTGGCCGCCCCAGAAAAATCTAATCATTACAGAAAGAGCAGCATTCCTTGCAAACTGTTGCTATACGATCAGTAGCTTAGTAAACACAAGTGAAGTGGTTGGGTGCAGCTCATCGAAACCGATCCTCACCTTTCGCTTTCAAGACAGGGGAGGAGGAGGTGCTATGCGTCAGCTATCTGGGTCGGAGCCGGGGTTAGTGCGAGATAGGGACAGGGAAGAGGAGCCAGGGAACAGTGGCAGCACTCGTAAGCAGCCGCCTCGTTTCACGCTGCGAGGAGCGACTGGGGAGCCCACAATATGCGATCTCAGAGCCATGCTCACCCCCGCGCCTGTGGAGCAAGGGGCAACCGTGGCCGGGGCTCTGGTGCTGCTTCTTCATCTCTTCACCCCTCCAGCAGAGTCAGGTATTGCGGCAGGGTTGCTTGCCTATGAGATGCTGCTGCCGTTTGCCAAACACCTATATGGATTGGGATGAACTGAAGAGGGGGGGGGGGGGGACGTGCAGTGCCCGTTCTGTAGGATGTGTTCTGTTATGTTCCACGTGACAGGGTGAGCTTCAGGGATTAGTTTATGCAGTTGATAGATTATGTAAGAAAAGATCTGGCGGTGCAGCCGTGCAGTGTAGAAACAGTGCGATTGCACCTGTTGTAGTAGATACCCAGGCAGATGTAAAGAGCACGAGCACAATTGTCCAAGTTTCAAAAAATACAAGGCAAGGGTTATTACGTTACAGCACAACATTCATGTTGCAATCAAGGTTGGTTGTTAAGAAACTTCACTGTCAGAATGCCAGTGCCCTTTATAGCTTTACTAAAAAAAATTAAGGAGTATTGGCTGACATTACTTGTGTTAATTATATGATCTTGAAAATATCTCCACAAGTTTCATTAAAAAGCTCATTAAAAAAAAAAAAATTTTTAATGTGAAAAAAATATAAAGTGCTTAAGAAAGTGCCTTAAAGTGCTTCAATGTGCTTATAAAGTGTTCAGTCACCAACCAAAAAAGTGCAAAAGTACCTTGAGGCTCCTTTTTATGAAGGTACGCTTAGTGTGCGCTATAGCGCGCGCTAGCCGAAAATCTACCGCCTGCTCAAAAGGAGGCGGTAGCGGCTAGCGCTCGCGGCAGTGTAGCGTGTGCTATTCCGCGCGTTAAAGCCCTAACGTGCCTTCGTAAAAGGAGTCCTTATCTTTGATGGGTGCGTTTGTAGCTATGGTTTGCGGGTGCTAAAGTTCATCAAACAAACCTGCAATATTCAAAGCCCTTTCAGCAGACTAAATAACATTTTACGTGCTAAAATGGCCTCTTTGGAAGCTGCTCGGCGTCACATATTAAATGTGGACAATTTTACCTGTGTAGTTTGTACACGTTAGATCAGGAAACAGGCATAGTTTGGGATTTTTTTTTTGTCCAGAGAAAGTGTATGAAGCAAAAGGCAGGCTTAAGTATTTATCTTTAGTTAGTTTTCCTTTCACTATTATTCCCAGTCAATAAGAACATAAGAAGTTGCCTCCACTGGGTCAAACCAGAGGTCCATCGCGCCCAGCGGTCCACTCCCGCAGTGGCCCATCAGGTCTGTGACCTGTGAAGTGGTCCCTGACTATTCCTATAACCTATCATACTATCTGTATAGTTTTGTTTTGTTTATTGACACACATATCCAGTGGTTAGAACAGTGTGTCTCAAACTGAGTGCCATGGCTCAGTGGGGTGGCCACAAGAGATTCCAGAATTTTACTTTATTTGTAAAAATTCCCTTCATAAGTATACACTAGAATAGATGACGCAATATTATGAGCATCTATGGGAGGGTTAAAATGTTCATTTAGATATACTTGTTAGTGTAAAGTGCTTTTATTGTATTATTTTATAAATGTTTATTTGTTAATGCACTATGATTGTTTTTAAAATGAATAAAGTTTATTTTTTTTAAAAAAAGGATACAACCGCCCAGACAAACATCATTCTTTGACATGATTGATCCTTGAAAACTAATGGCAAGTAATTTTATTTTAATTTTATATGCAGTAGTTATCCTAACCCGAGGAACAAGCAATCAAGGCTATGTTACCATTTGGATCTTCATATCTTTGCAAAATTGGATTTTCAGCTCTGACAGAAATTAAATTTTAAAAAAAGAGAACGACTGCAGATGATGGATGATGAAATGCATAGTTGCTTGTCACTATCGAGCTGCTTTTTGAGCTAATATGCACTCATTTTCAAAGGGAGGAAAGCTAAAAGGGCAAAATTGATTGATTGATTGATTTAAAAAAATTCTATACCATCTAAAACCAAAACGGTTTACAAGATATTACAAACATAGGTTTGTAAAACAAAATAAAAAAAGACACAAACAGAAGTAAACAAATCCTCTGAGATTCAGCAATAGGAAAGGTCAATGCCAAAAAGGCTTATACAAACAGTTATTGACAGGTTCCCAAAAATTAATCAGGGAGGAATCAATGTTTAAAAAAGGCATTTACAAACAATTGTGTTTTAAGTAATTTCCTAAATGTGCCTTTTTCACCACATTTCCGTATTTGCCCCACAAGTGAGTTCCACAGGTCATTGCGCTGGTTTCAATATATTTTGGATTAACATTTGCCTTTAATAGGGCTGAATTCTCAAAGCGCAATGTTCTTTTCTGTATATAGTTAGTCATCTTACACTTGAATAGTTCAGGTATAGTACCATACAGGAATTGATGACAGATCATCACTTTGTACTGAACTCTGAATGCAACTGACAGCCAGTGTAATTGTTGGAGATAGGGTGTAATGTGAACATATTTTGACGTTCTCGTTATCAGTCTGGCCGCTGCATTTTGTACAACTTGCAGTGCCCTGCACCTCGTCTTGGTTATTCCAAGGTACAAGGCATTGCAATAATCAAGCCTCGACAATACCATTGCCTGTACAACAGTACAGAAATCAAAAGGTGACATCGGATTCACTCGATGCAATAAATGTATCTTTGCAAAACATGCTTGTACTGTCTTAACAACTTGACAGTTGATTGTAAGACCTAAATCAGGTCCTACACCTAAGATAGTCATTGACTCTCACTAGAAGTACTTCATCTATTACCCTTAATTCCTTTGGCCACTTATCTTGATCCAATATCTTGGAGATAGGTATAGTGAGGGAATGGAGCAAGAGTGAAGAGGAGAAAGAAATGGACAGCAGATACTGGAAACGCAATGCCGTCTCCCTTGCGATCGGAAAACTAACTCAACAAATTCAAAACCAAACTAAAAACCTTTTTATTTCAGGACGCATACCAAAATTCTGGATAAGATCCTTTTTCTTCCATCTTTAATTGTTAAAAAGAACCGCTTTGAAGAAGTGACCCCCCTCCCCTCCCCTATTCGTTCTCTCCCTTCCCCTTCCTACCTCCCTTTTATTTTCATTTTGACTTTGAATCTTCCCCTCCCCCAGTTCCTATTGTATCAACTTTTCCGTATCTTTGTCTTTGTCTGGTTTTTATGTTACCCTATTTTACTTTTTTTTTAAATTCTAATTTTAAACCGTCTAGATATTTGTTAGATGGTCGGTATATCAAACTGTAAATAAACTTGGAAACTTGGAAAGAGAATTAGTAGAAGATAGACAAAAGCAGAAAGAGAAGCTGGGACCAAGATGATGGAAAAACAAAAAGTCCAGACAAGGTAGAAAAAAGTTTTATTTTGAATTTATTAACTAGAATATGTTGGCTTTGGGACATGTGCACCACAAATATACTTGTATTCTATTCAGTAGCATAGCCACACAACTATTTTTTTTTGGGGGGGGAGAGGAAATGGAGCCCCAAATGGGTAGATGGGCACCAAATTTTCTCCCCATATGAATGCAAAATATAAATACTTGAACTAGTGGGGATCCCCAAGCCCTGTCAACTAAAGATCTTCTCCAACCTGGCAACCTCCAGTCTAGAAAATCTCCAAGCTTTGCAGCTAGTGGCCGTATCCTCAAACTGCCACTGCTTGCATGCATGCATGAAAGCCAAGGGGGTGGGGAGACAGCAGCAGCTCAGAAATACTGTTGCAAGCTACAGAACTTGGAAAGTTCTGGTCTCTGGACCTGAGGAGCTAGTCATCAGCTGGTGAGGCTTGGGGATTCCCACCAGCTACAGCAAGGGAAATGTTCATTTTGTGGAAGCCTAAGCTCAAAATTAGGGACCCAGCCCCCTTTCATGGTTATGCCACCAAGTGTGTTTAGTACAAAATGAACCAGAACCGGACCAGGTCCGTTTCAGTACTTGCTAAGTTTGTCTTGGGGGTTTCCAGTTCAGTTTTGGTATTCGTATTTCTATTTTTAATTTGTGATCCATTGTTCTGTATTTGGTGAAGGTCTGTCTGTGTGTTGTGTGTGCAAAGAAGTAATTTTAAATTGTTTTATACATATATGGTAGTAATGGTGGGTGGGTAAATTGGGAGAGAGGACCCCTCCTTAATTTCTGCCCTGGGCCCCAGCATGTCTAAAACCGGCCCTGTCTGGGCCCCACAGCTCCAGGGGTCCTCACAGTCCGGGCATTTCTTCCCCTGGTTGACCTATCTCCCTCCCTACCCCTCACCTTCGCGGTCACCTTTCCATTTCAAAATCTATATTTTCTTTTTCAGATGGGCCCCGGCATCAACAGCAACCATTCTCTTAAAAGCAGCTACTCAGCCCAAAGCTTCCCCTCTTACGCAGTTTCCTGTTTCTGCCTGGGCGGCTTGCATCAAAGGGAAAGTTTTAGGCCAAGCAGCCACTTGCAAGAGAACAGTTGCTGTTGATGCCAGGGCCCATCTGAAAGAGAAAACATTGATTTTGAAATGGAAGGTGACTGCGAAGCTGAGGGGAAGAGAGGGAGATGGGCCAACTAGGGGAAGAGGTTAAGTGGTGCTTGAGGCTTGTTATCTTGAGCCCTCAGGAGCATGTAGGAAAGCAACAGCAGCAGTGAGGAGGTGAGGGGGCAGGATAACTCAATGGAATTAGGGTGGTGGAGAGAGAGAGAGAGAGAGAGAAGGGGGCCAGATATTCAATAGAATTGGGATAGAGGAAGAGAGAGAGAAGCGGGCAGATGATGGAAGTGGGGTGAAGGGAGAGAGATCAGGGAGCAGATGTTGAATGGAAGTGGAGAAAGAGAACACATTATGGATGGAAGGAGGGGATAAAGAAAAATGATATATGCTGGATGGGGGGAATAGGATAGAGTTAGTGAGATGCTGGGGGGTGAAGGGAAGGGGTGGGAAGCTGTGGGTAGAAACAGTGAAAAGAGGGCAACAGAACAAGAGAATATGGACAAGAGTAGGAGAGGCATGATGACCATGCCTCAGATGAGATGCCCACAGACAGATTGAGAATGGTTGCATGAAAGGAAGAAAATATTGAAGTTTTAGAACTGAGAAGAAGTTAGAAGACAAAAAGGAAGGTGAGGTGATGCATTCAAAAAGTGGGTGACATGGTCCTGAGGAGTTCAGTGATTTGGGATGGAGAAAGAGATTGGGAAAAGTCAACATCGAGGAGGAGGTGTACAGGAGCTATTGAGTTGGAAGAGAGGGAAGGGAAAAGAGTAGGTACCTGGTCAGAGGCCTTGACTGGATTGGGGTGGACTAGGGGATAACTCAGAGAATGCTGGGAGAAATATACAGATGACTCCCAGACCTTCATAGCACTCAGAAGGCAGGTGGTGGAAGCCTAAGATACCTGGGAGTCACCCCAGAAAACACTGGGAGGAATATGCAGGTGGTTGCAAGTCCTTCAGCAGTCAATAAGATTCACCTAGCTATGGAAGAATTTCACTTAGGCCTAAACTTATGAAAAATTACTATGCTAGACTGGAATTAAATTATTTGACAGTGCAGAACCCTCCTTACCTACATCCATAGGGTCCCAAAAGGCAGGGAAGTCTAAGTAGCACCAAGTCCTGACAAACATTGGCTGATTGATGACTGACTGCAGTTGATTGGTAGGCCACTGAATGCTCCCTTCTCTGATTTACAGATGAGGTTGCAAATATGCCAGTATAACAAGATTTCACCCCTCTGAATGCTGACACGGTGATGTGCCTGCAGCTGAACCTATTTGAGCCCTGCTTTGGAAACTGCTGCTGACATCATGATGGGCTGGAGCCAGCAAAATGAATCAGAGGGCATGCTCTGCCCCAGTTGTTAATGTGATTCATGCTGCTGTCAAAAAATAGTTGAGAAATAAAGAATGAAAGGAGAGGCAGTGAACTGGGTGACCTTTAGTATCCTGGGATATATATCATCCAGTCCAGGTGATTTATCACTTTTTAACTTGTCGATTTGTCTTAGTACATCTTCCAGATTTACCAAGAATTATTTCATTTCCTCCACATCATCACCCTTGAAAACCATTTCCGGTTCAGGTAGATCTCTTACATCTTCTTCCATAAAGATTTAAGCAAAGAATTCATTCAGTCTCTCCGCTATGGCCTTATCCTCCCTGAGTGCCCCTTTTGCTCTTTAGTAGTATCATAGGTGGCTATTCAATAACCGGAATCACATATAACAACTTCAACTATGTTAAACTTCCAGTCTTCTTTATACTAAAGTTTTCCTTACCAAACCTTAATACAATCAAGAATGGTAAAGATCTACAGAAGGTCAAACTACCCAAGTGGTTCACGTGAAACGAATCACTGAACCCGATCTTCATAGGATCAATTGTACATTATTTTTAGTTAATTTATACTTTCTAAAAAAGCTCTCAATACTAAAGAACAAAAATGGATATATTTTTTAAATACCTTGTCACCTAATGGTCTGAATGAAGAGATTGACTGGATCTTTAGTTTGAATATTATTAGATCTGCCCATGGATGAATAATTATTTAAAATCGATGAATAGTCATTCTAAATCACTTAACATCATTTAAAATAGTTTATAACGTAATGTAAACTGGTTTCCCCCTGTCTTCTTTGGAGGGAACCCACTCCAATCAGGTTGTTAGTCTCAGTTTAGGAGTTCGGGTTATAACTGGAACTGACAACAGACGCTCTCAAAAGCATGTCTATCTATGGAAAGGAGCGGTTTCTTCAAAGCATGATAGTAAGTTTAAGTTTTCTTAGTAAGAATAAAAGATGACTTTACTATTAAACTAATAGTTTTTAATAAATTGATAGATATCCGGATTAGCAGAGCAAAACAAGAGAACAATATTTGGAAATTCTCTTTGGGTAACACTATTTATCTATTTGTGTGTCTTTTAGATTCAATTCGGGAGCCTCAACCCTGAGGAAAGTATTTGAAACATGGACATGTATGTGGAGGCGCTCCCCTAAAATTGTTCAGCTAAGTACTTTACTAAAAAAGAATTACTAAAAAGAATTATTAAAAAGAAGTGTTAAAAAGAAGTGTTAAAAAGTATAAATTAACTAAAAATAATGTACAATTGATCCTATGAAGATCAGGTTCAGTGATTCGTTTCACTTGGGTAGTTTGACCCTTTTGCTCCTTAAGCATCCCATCTGTAAATCTGGAAAGAAGTGGGAAGATATTGAATAGATGGGGCTTTGCTTAGACAAACTAAGACTGAACCAACCAGGGAAGGGTCATTGCTGGATTTAGTACTCACAAACAGAGAGAGTAGGTCTAATATCAGGGTTGGTGGTAGTGGTTTGATATGAGTTAAAATAGAGTCCAGTAACACCAAACAAAAAGTCCTGTAATTCAAACACGCAGACTTAAGGGTGGGAGGAGATAAGGGAAGCAGAAGGACAGTGAGCTAAACTGAAAAGAGATTATACAGATTGAAACTGATCTTTATGCAAATAAGTAAAAGCTAGAGAAAAAGGAAATCTATATGGTTCTCCACAGAAGTGGCTGCAAAATAATAATACAGAAAAAAGGTATTATTCACAAAAATTACAGGAGTTCATAAAAAGAGGAACACACAAAAAAAGAGAACTGCATAAAGTTGAGAGAGATGAAGAAAGAAATCCGGATAGCAAAAGCACAGAAAGAAGAAACAATGTCAAAAGATGTAAAGCACGATGACAAGACTTTTGCATGTGTACAGGTGAAAGGAGGAATGCCAGGGGTGGAATTACAAGTTTCAAAGATACTGAGGGTCAATGTGTAGAAAGACATGAGAAAAAGGGAAAGGGAGTGGGATTTTGTATACCACTTTTCTGTGGTTACAAAGTGGTTTACATATTATATACAGGTACTTATTTTGTACCTGAGGCAATGAAAGGTGAAGTGACATGCCCAGAGTCACAAGGAGCTGTAGTGGAAATTGAACCTAGTTCCCCTAGTTCTCAGGCAACTACACTAACCATCTGGCATAATTGTTCAAAAATTACTTCTGTTTGGTATTCATGGAAAAAAAACCTGGCAAAGGCCCATGGATGTTGACAAAGATACATTTGGGAATGAAGAGAAGGGGAGAGATGGGAAACGGAAGGGGAGGACAGAGATGGAAGATGGATGGTGAACACGGAGAAAGAAGAAAATGTCAAATGGGTAGGAGACCCTGGCAAGCGAATTAACAGAAGACAAACAGAAACCAGAGTCTGGGACCAACATGATTTGAATAATTTCCGGACAACAAAAGGTAGAAAAATAGTTTTATTTTCTGTTTTCTGATTACAATATGTCAGATTTGAAATGTGTATCCTGCCAGAGCTGGTGTTAGACAGCAAATGAGAGCTAGGACCTAACAGAGTCTTTTTTGTATGTTTATTTTGTTTACACCACAGCGCCAGCATGATTAGGAGAGGGCAAAGGGGATGGGGTGGGTGAAGAGACTACAAAATTAACTTGCCAGGACGTTAAAAAAAAAAAAAAATACCCATATGGGCAGGAAAATTGAATTGAATCGAAAAATCAATTCAGTAGGCTGAATCGAATCGAAAAAATTTTCCCTGAATCGGGCAGCACTAATAAGCACCAAGAATCTTCTGAGTTACATACGTTTTTAAAGCAGTTCTTAAATCAGATTTGTAACTTGTTCTTAACCCAGGGACTGCCTGTAATTTCAAGTTTATTTAAAATTTCTTATACCGCTTAATCAGACTTCTAGGCGGTGTACAAAAGTAATAAAAGATAATACACAGAACAGATACAGTAAAACCAGATTATAAAATTAACAGTGCAGGACAATACTAGGGTTTGTTAGTACAATAAATAACTTAATATACAGACATATGCCAAACATGGGAGATGGGCAAGAACTACAATCTTTGGAGAAAAGAGTACAAAAAAGGGAAAAACAATAGGTAGGGGGAAAACCGGAAGAGAATTGTGTAGTCCTTAGAAGGACAGTTGTTAGTTTTGATTTGAATTGGCTTAATGCAAACTCTACACGTAAGTAATTAGGCACTTCTTAGTATTAAATGCATCCAAAAAGGAAATCATTAAATGGCAGCAGGAAGCTCAAAAAAGCCAATAAAAGCCCTTCCTCAAATTAAGGAGGACCAGTCTAATTCAGCATTGAGTCCATTAGGGCAAACAGTGTGCAGAAAGAAAATCTTGAGCTGTTCCGTGTCATTGAACAACGAGTAGATCTCACTCCCCTCTCTCTTCCCAATTCAATGTTTTTGATGACTCTCCAGTGTAGATCTTGCACTGTGTGATGATGGTGCACCCAGTGGTTAACAAGGGGGGGGGGGGCAGTTGACACCTGACATGTGATCCTGGATCTATGTTTGTTCATCCGTAACTTAATGAGTCCGGATGAATGACCAAACAAATGAATTAGCATGTGAAGGCCATAACGATTCAGGTGAATCGTGGGCAAGGGGCTCATGTGAAACTAGTCACCACCAAGGTTTCTGAAGATTTATTAAAGATGAGAAGGTGTCGATGTGCTGTTTATAAATCTATTTTTTGAGTGCTGAGTATATTGGATTTAATTGCGCCCGCCATAAGACTGTGGACTCGATCAATTAAATCTATTTAGTTCTAGGTACTAGCTGTCCCTATCTTGTGACAGATGCCATATCACACTTTAGTACAGAGGTCAAGAGCTGAATTCTTATCTAGCTTGTAATTTATTTGCATCCTCAACTGTATTCACCTGTTCGCTATTAAAATATTATTTATAGTATTATTTATTGTATTGAAAAGAGTTAGTATATAGTATGGCTCCATCAGAGATGGAAAAAAGTGGGTGTAGATGACAAATTCCCAGAGGAGTCAGGACTGGATTGGAAGAAGGGACCAAATCCTTAAAGACAGGACTAGTCGATCAAGTCACTAGGGAGCCTTTATCATCCCCAGCACCGCCACTACTATCCGATCCTTTTCTCATATGTGCAATGTGTCACACACATGAGCATTGTCTGTCAGGTGTGTCACAAATGAAAAAAAAAAGTTGAGACCCATAGCAGAGACAGCAGTGGCCTTTTCCAAGCTAGTAAATCCTAAAATTGTGCCTTCTGCCTCTTCCGCCATCCTTGGCTATCTCGCAACCCATCCGGATTTTTGGTTCAAGGAGTCCTATTACACTTGGAAGCTAAAATTAGTCAAGCGATGCAAAGCAAATCTGTCCTCATAGCATAATTTACATTAAGATTCTTCTCAGTGCCTGAGAATTTTGGCTGGAGCCTAACGTATTTTAAATCTTTTTCCACCCAGGATCGCTTTAATTCTTTATTAGTCACTTTTCCCTCCCTCGTGACTAATATTTTCCTCAGACCAAATTGCTAGCCTCTGTTTGCTATCTGTCTAATTCGTCTGTCATAACTATATAACAAACACATAAAAAAGGAGACACACGGACAGGCACAATGCATTGGAAACCAGAATGTCAGAAGCAGAAAAATATTCCTTTTGAATGCTAAATTCAGTATCTCTTGTAAGCACAGACAGAATACATTCTTTAAATTATCTATTCTGCATTGGTTATGGCAAGTGATCAGTGATAGAGCATCTGTGGTCTAGAAAATTTTTTGATTGTCTAACTCAGAAGTTTTCAACTCAGGGCTCGAGACACACCAAGCCAGACTAATTTTCAAGATATCCACTTGTAAAATACTCGCTGTGTAGGATACGCACATATATGCGAGCCCAAGACCTAGTGTCGAAGGGCGTTAGGTAATACGGGGCTGGTGAGCCTCCGTGTTAGGGATCGGCGGGGCGGTCGGGGGGCGGTCGAGTCGGCGTCGTGGCTGATTGGCCTGCAAAAGGCTAAAAAGCCGAATTTAAATTCCATTGGTGGGCCTGGGCGTGCACGGGGGAGCCGAAGGGATAAAAGGGGAGGGCTTGGAGGACCGTAACTGTTCGGGTCCTCCAACGCGGTTTTTTCCCTCCCACCCTCCCTTTGTTTTGCTTGGTTTTAGGGAGAAGCTCGGGGCGGATCCCCGAGCTACTCGGTCATTGGGGCTCATCGGGTGATGAGCGGTGGGCCGGCGGGGTGCCGTGCCTGGTGGGTCAGGTGACCCGAGAAAATGGGGCATGAGGGACATGCCACCCCTCAGACCCTTGTTGAAGTGGCAGGGTCGAGGGCACGGAACACTTTGTTTTGGGTAGCTCGGGGGGAGCTCTTGGATTTATATTAATTGTTGTGTTAATATATGTAAATAAGTTGTTTTTGTATCAATAAACTGAGCTGCGGCTAATTACCCAAAAATAGAGTTGTTGTGTCTTATTGAATAGTTTGGATGGGTACCTTTAGTAGGTTGTTCTATGGGGAAAAGGAACTAAGGAGCTCATCCAGATCCAGTTATTATTACAGAACAGCGCGTAGGCTGAGTTTTGGCATATACACATATGTCACTGTTCTAATGAATTGGGGAGCCCCTCTATTAAGCACTTAGGGCCTGATTCTCTATTGCGTGTGCCAAAGTTAGGCAGGAGTAGGCGCTGTACCGCCACCTAACTAGCCAATAGCAGAACACGTTTTTTTTAATTTTTGCCCATTTGCAATGTTCATTTGGATTAGCAAAATCACAATCTTTTAAATGGTTGCAGTTAAAGTAAGTGATCCAGAAGGGAATTACTCAATGGAGATCATTAATGGATCAACACACCTTGTCATTCTTATGCTTCCAGGTGGATTTCTTAGGGCACCATGCCTCAACATGGTACAAAGTAAAGCCCAAATCTGATTTGTGTGACATTTGGAGTTTAGAGATAAAGTACAATATCTCAACAGCAAAATGGCCCATTTTATAGAAACGCAGATTGCAATGCACTGCCTCAGCGTGTATTTGACAGTCTTTGTATTTTTTATTTTGCCGAATTCCTTTGGACCCCTGTGAGATTGCATAAAATTGACAAAACACGATCTAACAGATGTTGGCATTGAAATTTGGAAATTGTCACCTTAGATCATCTTATATTTTTTTTGTTCTTTGATATTCTCATTTTGGAAGTCAATTTGGAGTAAGATAATATATATTCTTGAGGTACCCATACCGTTATCATATAGAACAATATTGTGTGGTACCTCATTCATGACTACATAGTCACTTAAAAAAACACAGGGATAATCTCCTTCTAATCATGACGGGCGTTGCCTTATAAATGATTATGAGAAATTGGAAGCAATGGGATCGATTAAATGTATCCTTTTGGTGGGAGTCTCTTTGTTTATATTATCATTATGAGAAAATACTAGCAGAGGAAATTGGGGATTCCAAAAAATTTAAAGAAATCTGGGGACCATTGGAGGTTCTATCTCTAATAAGGTTGTTTGTTCCTGTCTGCTTTTGATATTTTAATGTTGTTTCCAGACTTGGGGATAATGGGTGGGACTGGGGGGGAAGAAGGAAGGGGAGAGGTATTCTTACATTTAGGGTTTTATGGTAGAATATAAGTGCTTCTCTGTATTTATTCTTCCATATTTCTTGCACTTTCTGTATGTTGTGCATAAAATTAATTTTATATATATATACTAGTCTTTAAGCCCGTTACATTAACGGGTGCTAGAATAGATTTGTCTGTCTGGCTTTCTTTCTGTCTGTCTCTCTGTCTCTCTCTCTCTGCCCCCCCCCCCCCCCCCCCCCGAGCAAACCAAGATTGCTGCCTGCCCCCCAGTACACCCCTTCCCCTAAAAGCAGCCCCTTTTCCCTCTCCCTGTCCACTTCCCTATATCTTGCAACTAAATGTCACAGAGTCACCAGAGTAATCAACCCAGAGTAATAAATTTATTTAGAGGTTCGCAAGGGGTATCAGACAGCCCTACAAACTGATACAGTTTGAAGGGAAAAGTTCCTCATATACCCCGCGGTTCCTCCTCCTCCGTATTTATGCTTTTTCTAGTGAATTTCTTTTTATTACTTTTTATAATATAATTTTTTCTATTTTTCTACAAACATTGTAACTGCTGGAGCTGATTTAATAAATACTTAGCTTTCAGCCTTGTTACCAATCCCCTGAACGCCAACGCGTTTCGAGTTCTTTGTCAAGGCGACATGGGGAAAGCTACTAAGGATAATCTACTCTGCATACCGCTACTCAGCTTATCAACTGATAAGCTGATCAACTTACGAGGAGTAAGAGGAATTGGTGTGTCCACTTCCCTATATAGCAGTAGCAGTCGGACGCCTCGCAGCACCTGGAAGGACACCCTCCTGCCGTTGTTCTCAACGCTGCACGTGCCGCAAACCGCTGTGCGCCGCAAATGGAACACGGCGGCCTGGGGGCCACATGCAGCTCGCCAGATACTATTTTGAGGCCCTTGGTATGTTTATCATAATCACAAAAGTAAAACAGATTCTTGATCATATGTCTCTTTAGCTATAAATGACAATATTATTATTAAGACTTAGCCAAAAGGAAAGTTTTATAAACTATGAAGAGTTTTATCTCATACAAAATTGTCGTTTCTTTAATAAGACATTGACTGGGTTTTTTTGAGGCCCTCCAAGTACCTACAAATCCAAAATGTGGTCCTTCAAAGGGTTTGAATATGAGACCACTGATATATATAGAACACTTTTTTAAAAAATTAAGTGCACTGTCCTTGCCAGACTTGCACGGTCTGTGTCTGTATATGGCCGTTTGGGGGAGGATGGGCTGGAGAGGGCTTCAATGGCTGGGAGGGTTTAGACGGAGATTTCGGCAGTTGAAACCCAAGCACAGTACCGGGTAGAGCTTTGGATTCTTGCCCAGAATTAGCTAAGAAAAAAAATTTAAATTGAATCAGGTTGGGCAGACTGGATGGACCATTCATCTACTATGTTACTATGTACTAACGCACCTACCTGGGGTGTAAAAAGGCGCATAGTGATGCCTAAGCTTGCATAAGGCAAGCAGAGGTGTAGTTTGCACCATAAGTTGCCTTACGCATGCTTAGGTGTTGCTATGTGCCTCCTAATGCGTGAGGTAGGCATCTGAAATGTAGGCCTGCAAAATGCTGGCTTACATTTCACATGCCTATAGAAAACTATAGGCATGATTCTACTATGGGCGCCTAGTGGTTGATTGACAACTTCACACCTGCACGGTTACAATGTAGGTGCGCTAAGGCATGCTATAGAGAATCAGGTCCTTAGGTTCTGGATTCAGTAAATGGTGCCGAGAAAAACATGCTCTGCTCTGCTCTATAAAGGGTGCTCCAGACTGAACACTCTTTATTGAACAGCACTTAGCGCATATTCCAGTCCACATCCATGGGCGCGAGGACCTACACCAACTGAAACCTGTGGCACATAAGAATAGCCTTACCGGGTCAGACCAATGGTCCATCAAGCCCAGTAGCCCATTCTCATGGTGGCCAATCCAGGTCTCTAGAACCTGGCCAAAACCCAAAAAGTAGCAACATTCCATGCTACCGATCCAGGACAAGCAGTGGCTTCCCCCAAGTTTAAAAAAAAAATATTTTCTTATCTAGCACAATCAGTTTCATGGGAAAAACATCAATTCACACAGTTTTTCCAACTTTAGGTTTTTCTGGACAACCCTAAGGTGATTGATAAAGAAATGTCTCTTGAGAGTCATTTTCATAGCTGGTTCTCCAGAGTATGCCAGATGATGGCATCTTTTGACAATCATGAGGGCCAGGTGTTGAGGAATGAATATGATGGCACCCGCTGTGCTTGCGTTTGAAGTATCATTGTGTGGGTCTGGATTGCACTTGAATTGGCGCATATTTGTACCCACCCCCCTTTCAGGACAGACTGGCTCAAAAGAGTGCTCAAGTCTGTTCCTGAGAAGTATACTGGGGTGTAAGGGTGTCCAGAAAAGGAATGATGGTGTAAAGAGGAGCCGAAGGAGGGGGGCAGAGGCTGGCAGCTCGGGCTGCGCGGTCGGCAAGGGCATTGCCACAGGAGATGAGATCAGTGACACGATGGTGGGCTCAACAGTGCATAACCGTGACACGGAAGGGCAATTTGAAAGCCTCGAGGAGATCAAGAATGAGGGGAGCATGATGGATTAGGCGGCTGGAGGCTGTAACGAAACCTCAATGTTTCCAGATGGCCCTATGGGAATGCAAGGTAAGGAAAGCATATTTGGAGTAAGTGGATATGTTGCAAGACTGAGAGGCAGAGTGGCACAGGGCAGAAGGGAGGGTATACAGCTCAGCTTCTTGGGCAGAAATGCCAGAGGGCAGGAGCCCAAGTCAGAAGTTTTGCAGGCAGCGGATAGCCCGATCCTGGAGTTTGGTCCAGAGAAAAGGGGCTGAGTCCACGCCTTTGGTGGAATCATACAGAGGGCGGGCAATGGTAGAAAAATCAGAAATCCAGATGTGACAGTATCCTGCAATACTGAGGAAGGTGCGCAGAGCCTTGCGGTTATCAGGGACAGGAAGACTACGACGGCCTGGACCTGGGTGTGAGGAAGGGACCGAGTACCCTGGGAGATTTGAAAGCCAAGGTAGGTAGCACGAGGAAGGCATACTTGGAATCAGTGTAAATATGGCCACAGGAAAATTTAAAAGGCAGACCCCCCTATCTAAAAGACTCAAGTAAACTGTCTACTAGCACATAAGAATTGTTCTCAATCCCCATTCTGTATCAGGTTCTTACCCCATAGAGCTGACTTGTAAAAATTAAGTAAAATTCAGCTCTGGGTCCACCCACTAAGCAGGGTAGTCTGACACAAGCACTCTCTAAAGCAGCAGTCCCTTCACAATCATCTGACTGGAAAAAATATTTACTTCCATATAAGGGCGTGTCACAAAAGCATTCCTAAAAATTACATTCGTATACTTAAGCTTACATGATTTATAAAAAGAAATCCAAAACAAAGATTAGAATATACAGTAAAACTTTGGATTGCAAATAACTTGGTTTGCAAGTGTTCTGCAAGACAAGCAAAACATTTTATTAAATTTTAACTTGATATACCAGCAACGTCTTGCAATACAAGTATATACAGTATACAAGCATCACATTATCACAACTGAGCCAATGGTTTCTCTCTCTATGACGCTGCAGGAGTGCAGTGACTGTTCCAAACGAGCAAGGGCTTGCAATACAAGTATGTATATTTTGGTATTATAGTTTTGGGTTGTGGAATAAATCGTCTGAGTTTCCATTATTTCCTATGGGGAAACTCACCTTGATACACGAGTGCCCTGGACTACAAGCATGCTTGTAGAACAAATTATGCTCGCAAACCAAGGTTTTACTGTACTCACAAAAGATAATCCATACACACAACTTTAAACCTTTTTTTTTTTTTTTTACAATCAACATGCGTCTCAGTAGAGACTTATTCCCCCTCCCTTCAGAATTTCACAGAGGAGAGAGAGTTGCTTAAAGATCAAAGAGATCAAATTACAGATGTAGTACTTTTCAGAATTTCCTTAGGTTTAAAAGATACATTCACACACATTGTCATTCATGGGATCCCATCACACCACTTACATAATAAAATCGGCTATTACCCTGAACCAGTTCTGCAAACCCTGATTTACCATGTATTCAATGTACAGAAAAGATGGTCAAGTATAATTAAAAATTGATTAATCACCTAATCAGACATTCAGGGCATTACACAATTCTAAAAATACTTTATAAAACAAACATGGAGAACAAAAATTCATTTTGGACAGACAGAACCCATAAGGAACCCGGGATAAAATACAAAGGATGGGGATTTTGAATGTCATGCACACACAAAAAACCCACACATACATGCAGATAAACGGTCCGTGCAAAAAGCAATCTCTGTACTTTCGTACAATTTTCTTACTTTACAAATACAGCACAATAGAAATATAACCAGTTCTAACCAATTCCCTGACTCCTGAAATGTTCATTGTAACTTCAGATCTACAGATTAGTTCAGTTTCGTTTCCCAAACAGACACAGTTCCTAGAATCCCTCCCCGCTGTTTCAATGATGGATCAAGTCATTTACTAGAGCAATGGAAAAGAAACAGGAAAGGAATGATCAATTCCTCCACTTACCAGTTTGGTGGCCAACCCAGACAGATACCTGCACTTTAACACAGGACTCGATTAAGCAGTTGAGCCGGCCAAAGCTACGAGGTCTACAAATTCCAAGAGGAATTAAGCCAGCTTAGCAGACAGGTCGATTCTCAGACCAGACACAAGTGACCAATTGAGTCACCGGTGGTCAAAAGACCTTCAAGTCTCTGTTTGGGTGCCAAATGAAAGGTCACTTTGGGCAGCCATAAAATTTAGAGACTTGAAGAAAGCACAGATGTTTATTAGCATACATTTGCGACTCCTGAGCTCCAAGCTGGCTTCAGAAGTCCCGAAAACAGGAAGTTACAGAGATATTTATACATTCTTCTGGCTATACAACTGAATTCTAGAAAAATCTTTTCATGTGTTACATTTCTTAACAATCATTGGTGCTAAGCTCACACTAGCAGGTCATTAGCAGGTCACTTATCTAAGCCCTACAGTCTTTCTGTTACATGTCATTTATGCTGAGATAGTCATAAGAAGTTAGAATGTCCAAGCTAACACCCAGTGCAGGCAGGCTAGAACATGAGATAAGTTAAGTCTGCAGCTAAACATAATTCAGCATTTTATTAAAGAGAAAACTTAGTTCAACACTTAGGAAAACCAGTCCCAGACTCCTTCAGTTCAATTAAGCTTTTTAATCAGCACTGATTAAAACATAGGCACCTATCAAGAAAGCGCAATTCTGTAACAAGGCGCCTCTAAAAATTTAGGCGGCCTTCATAAAAATAGGCACTATGCATGTTGGGCATGGGCGTGGCTACATGTTAGGCGCCTTCTTACCAAATCACTGCTCTTAAGCGTGTTTAAGCGCTCTCAAGGGCACCTAACTGTTAGTCATGCCTAGAGCTGGCCTATTTAATGGACGCCTCCAAAATAGGTGTCACTCAGCATGATTCACTAGACACCACCTGATTTTACTTGAATCATGCTTAACAGTGCCTACATCAGCGCCTAACTTTTGGGCGCTTCTTATAGAATTTGCCCTTAAGTGTCACTGGGGCCAATATTCAGACCACAGGAGTTAGCCAGGCATACTCCCACGGTCGGCACTGAGCCTGGATATTCAATGCTGGTCTATTTCTGGTGACTTGCGTTTACTATCTATTTTATTTTTGGCCACTATGAAATGAGCGGGCTAAGTCATCGTTCAGCGCTGGCCTCCTAAGTTTATAGTGGCCAAAGATAGACCAAACATTTAAGTGACCCAATTTGGCCACTAAACCTAGCTGGCCAGTGCTTTAAATTTTGCAGATAGCTGGCCAAGTCATGCGGGCTGATTTGGGGGTGTGGTTTGATTTAGGTGCACTCATTTAGGCCAAGAAAATCCTAGATTAAATGGGAGTGCACCTAAAGTTTCAATGCCTATCAACACCTAAGTTCGTTCAAAAGGAATTGAGCACCGTTTATAGAATCAGAGCCTAAGCACTAATATTCCGTAACCATCTCATACTAAATATTAGCACTTAGGGGGAAATTCTAGAAACGGCATGCTCTACTGGCACCTAAATTAAGTGCCTATAGGCCATTTTTAGTGGCAAAAAACGATACTATGCCTAAATGATACATGTCAGAATCGCGCCTACATAGGCGCTTTAGGCTGTCGAATGCCTCTATGGGCAGGCTAAAGCACCCACGTAGGTGCAATTCATAACAAAGAGAGGAGCTAGAAATGTAGGCGGGAAAAACCCTGGCCTATATTTCCAGTGCCTGTCTGTCACGGAGGCACGATACTCTATATCAGGGGTGTCAAAGTCCCTCCTTGAAGGCCGCAATCCAGTCGGGTTTTCAGGATTTCCTCAATGAATATGCATGAGGTCTATGTGCATGCACTGCTTTCAATGCATATTCATTGGGAAAATCCTGAAAACCCGACTGGATTGCGGCCCTCAAGGAGGGACTTTGAGATCCCTGCTCTATAGGGTACTGTTGCGTGATTGACACGCGATCGGCGCCCACTTTTTATGTAGCTGCCGATATCGGCACCCTATAGAGAATCAGGACTCTTCCATGGCCTGTTAAATAATGTGAATATTAGGCAGATTATATTTACTTTTGGCCTCTCCTCTTTCCCCTAGTAAGTGTGGTGTTTTCAGTCCTGCTGCTTCCATTTATAATCAGCCTTTGAGTATTACAAAAGTCAAAACCAAAACAGAAATAGCTGTGCGTGCTTCTAAAAACTGGATCACCACATTCTTGAGTTATGTGCATGTGGACTTTTATGTTGCTTAATTATGTGCTTCATTCATAGCATTATGATTGATGTGCCAATGTTTGCGTAAGTAAGGCCCTGTGGCTCTGAATCTGAAATCATCTAGAAAGTTTTGCAATGACATTAGACGGCAGTAAATGAGGCAAATTGAGTTTTTTCACAGCTCTTCACTTAGCTTTCCTTTTTTCTGATTATTTCAGTAATGGAACAAGACTGTACTTTACCTAAGCCCCGTGATGTCCACTTTTCCTCCATTAACATGAAGAATGTCCTGCACTGGCTGCCACCAGAAAGATTAGGAGATGGTGTCCTCTATACAGTGAAGTACAAAATGTGTGTTTTAAATTCATTATTTTCTCGTTGCTTGTATTTGTGATATCAGAAAATACTGTTTGGAAAATTCTAAAATAATACAGCCCACAGCGAAAGCGATAGATTTGCTTAGGTAGGATGTTGCTTAGGTAGGATGTTTGCTTAGATTTGCTTTCTTAGATACAGTCCAGCCTCAATGCAGTTCATAATACATAATGATACAATAAAAACATCTTCAAAATGGTGGCAAGTCAAATGCGTGCAAGACAAAAGTGCACAGACAATTGCACTGACAATTCAGCGCAAGACAGTTGAGCGCAACCAGAAGTGAGCGCAAGACAATTGAGCGTAACCACAATTGCATGGAAGACAGTTGAGCACAAGACAACTCAGCACAAGACAATTGAGCGCAAGACAACTCAGCACAAGACTATTAAGCGCAAGAGAAAATCCTGCGCGTTATTGTCTCGCACTCACTTGTCTTGCGCTCAGATGTCTTCACGCTCAATTGTCTGCGCGCTTTTGTCATGAGCGCATTTGACTATGAACCCTTCAAAATGTATAACTACAATATTAAAGTACAGTTCAAATATACAGATTAATGCAATTCATAAATATATAGAATATCAATACGTTTCTAAACAAAACCCAAATTCAATACAATTGATTCAGAATACAGTAGATGGTGGTTTTAAATCTAACTGCATTATCATTTATTTGAAGGTATGAATAAACGTGAATAAAGGTGAGCTGGTTGATATGCTGTATCCAGATTTTTGGAAAGCTTTTGACAAAGTTTCTCATGGGATACTCCTGAGAAAATTAAAAAGTTATAGGATGGAGGCAATGTTATTTTGTGGATTAGGAACTGATTATTAGACAGAAAATAGAGAATAGGGTTAAATGGCTATTTTTCTCAATGGGGGGGGGGGTAAATAGTAGAGTGCAATAGGGATCTGTGCTGGGACTGTTGTTATGTAACATGTTTATAAATGATCTGGAAACTGGAAGTGAGATGATTAAATTTGCAGATGACACAAAACAATTCAAAATACATGCAGACTGTGAAAAATTGCAGGACGACCTTAGGAAATTGAAAGACTGGGCATCCAAATGGCAGATTAAATTTAATATGGATAAATGCAAAGCGATGCTCATCATAAGAACTTAAGAATAGGCTTACTGGGTCAGGCCAATGGTCCATCTAGCCCAGTATGCTGTCTTCATAGAGGCCAATCCAAGTCACAAGTACCTGGCAAAAACCCAAATAGTATTAGCAATCCATGCCACTGATCCAGGGCAAGCAGTGGCTTCCCCCATGTTTGTCTCAACAGCAGACTATAGACTTTTCCTCCAGGAACCTGTCCAAACCCTTTTTTAAACCAACTACATTAACCGCTCTTTGAACTTTTTCCAGTGCTGCTATATCTTTTCTGAGATAAGGAGATCAGAACTGAAGACAACACTCAAGGTGAGGTTGTACCATTGAGCGATACAGATGCATCATAACATTCTTAGTCTTGTTAACCATCCGTTTTCTAATAATTCCTAGCATCCTGCTTGCCTTCTTGGCCACTGCCACTGTCACACATTGGGCAGAAGGCTTCAGCGTATTGTCTAAGATGACACCCAGATCCTTTTCTTGAGCACTCATCCCCCAAGGTGGTCCCTAGCATCCGATAACTATAATTTGGATTATTCTTCCAAATGTGCATCACTTTGCATTTGTTCACATTGAATTTCATCTGCTATTTGGATGCCCAGTCTTCCAATTTCCTAAGGTCTTCCTGCAGTTTTTCACAGTCCACATGCGTTTTAACAACTTTGAACAGTTTAGTGTCATCTGCAAATTTAATCACCTCGCTCGTAGTTCCAATTTCTAGATCATTTATAAATAAGTTAAATAGCACCAGTCCCAGCACAGATCATTTGTCTGAACCAATATGGTTATTCTTAATGGTGCGCAAATTTACACCTGTGCTGAAAAGGTGGGGGGGGGGGGGACAGACGACTCTGACGATATATAGGGACCATGGATCTGAAGATATTGCTACTAGAGGATATGGCCATTAGTTGACTATTGAGGAAATTTCATTAATTTCGTGCTCTATTCACTCTTTCTCTCTAACCAGATATGGTACAAAAAATTACCACTATAAGCTGGAATGCAAGGATATCAGCAAGACTTGGTGTGATCTTTCAAATGAAACCTACGATTATGAAGATCATTACTATGCCAAAGTTAGGGCTACCTGGAACTACACCTGTTCAAAATGGGCACAAACGGATCGTTTTTTCCCTAAAATAGACAGTGAGTAAAGCTTTAGCACATAGGACTTTACATCAATGAAAATTTTTAATCACTTGATTAATTGCATTTAAAAATTTTAATCGTGCAATTAATCACATATCGCACTCCCTCACATCTCTTCCTGTATAATGCAATATATACATAACAGACATAAATTCTCAAAAATGACACACTCCAGTTCAGTTGTCCCATAGAAAGGCAGTATATCAAATCCTGTTACCCACATACTAAACTAAAAATAAAATCTTACCTTTGTTGTCTGGTGATTTTATCTTTCTAATCATCTCATTCTACATTTTTAGTTCTGCTTTCCTGTGCTCTGTCTATTCACTATTTCTTTTTCTTTTCTTCTCCTCTTTATTTCCTGTATTATAGCCATCTTTCGTGATCAACTTTCTCTTCCATTTTTCTTCCTCCTTTTCAAATTTATCTAGTTTCCATTCTTCCAATTCTCTTCTATGCCATCCATGGGCACCATCATCTCCCTCCCTTTCCTTTCCCTTCCATGGGTATCCTCTTTTCTCTTTTCCCTCACATCCCTCTCCCCATCACTCCATGCTTACCATTTTTCTCTTTCCTTTTTCGGTCATCAATTCCTTTGTATTTTTTATCCCTATTTCCAGAATCTGGCCCTCTCTGGTTTAAATAAAGACTTGATCATTGGTTGAAAAGATGCCTCCCTTGCCTTTTGTTAGACTGCCTCTCAAATATCACCCTACTCCCTCCGTCTGCACCTTTTTCGCACAGCAAATCATTTGAACCTACATTCTTCCTCTCTCCCTATCCCATGGTTGGTTTATCTATTTCTCTCCTCTCTCCCTCCCTCTGTGGCCAGGTCATCTCTTTCTCTTCTCCCTCCTTCCCTCTGTGGCCAGGTAATCTCTTTCTCTTCTCCCTCCCTCCCTCTGTGGTCAGGTCATCTGTTTCTCTTCTCCCTCCCTCCCTCCCTGCCCCTGTATTCAGGTCATCTCTATCTCTTCTCCTTCCCTCCCTGTCCCTGTGGTCGGGTCAACTCTTTCTCTTCTCCCTCTCTCCCTGTCCCCATGGTCGGGTCATCTCTTTCTCTCCTCTCTCCCTCCCTGCCCCCGTGGTCGGGTCATCTCTTTCTCTCCTTTCTCCCTCCCTGCCCCCGTGGTCGGGTCATCTCTTTCTCTCCTCCCTCCTTTCCCCTTGCAGTGTGATGAGATCAGGTCACTTTGCTGTCTTTTTTTCCCTCCCTTCCTCTAACCATTTAAAGCCTGACGGCAGTGTTAGCAATTTAAACAGAGCACTGCCGGCAGGCTACCTGGCTCCACAAACTCTCACAGACTCTTCAGTCTCTGCTACACTGGAACAGGAAGAGATTGTTCAGAAAGAAATGCATTTGTTTCTATTTCTCTGGGGTTGTACTGCATGCTGACTCTTGCATCTTAGGGTTTTGTTTGTATATATTAGTACTTTTAGTTTGTGCTCCTGTATTTGCATAGGGGTTATCTGTGTTCTGCATGTGTGACCAAGGCCAGGTGTTCTGTTAGGAATGAATGTTGTGTTTTGTGTAGTTTAATTTTTTGCTTCACCATTATGTGATGTTAATAAGATTATATTGTGTGTGTATATATGAAAAATGAAAGGAAAAATGGTATTACAATTAGTACTATTATGCTGGTAGGGTCTGGGGTGGAGCTTGATACGGAGCTTATGGGCTTCCCCAAGTACAAAAAGCATTCCACTGCCTATGGAGGGAGGGGACCGTAACAGGCAGCATCAGCAGCAGTGGCAGCTCTCAATGGGGGGGGGGAGTGGGGGCAGTGGCATAGCAGTATTGGTGACAGCTTTCATAGGGGAAGGGCAGAGTCAGCAGTGGCAGCTCTCCGGGGGAATACAAACATTACAGGAGGGAGCCATCAAATGGGCAGTCTAAACAATTTGCACAGTATATTTGGTCATTTCAAAATTGTCCTCTCTCAATCCCACTGAAAGTAGTCATGGAAATGCATAGCCCACATAATGTTAGACACATTTGGCTGTGGTGTTGGGGATGTATAGACTATACTTTCAGATCTTAGTGCATTATTTTACATATAAATTTTACCTGTTCAAATAGTCTAATATTTAGACAGTTGTAGGTGGGGATCATTTGAAACTGAAGGTTCAAGAGTTAAATAAAACTAACTTTGTTCAGATGGGGAGGTTTCATCAAGGATGAGAACATCTGGAAGAAGAAGGAAAGCAGTGTGAAAACTGAAAGGAGCTATTGTAAAGAAAGTAAGGCAAGGAAAACAAGGCTGCTTTGGTTCTCAAAAATAGTAAGCTGAGAAGGTAAGGAAAAAGAGGATAGCTTTCATTAATTACAAAAGATCACAGAAAGAAGGAGACAAGCAAAAATATCTGGAAAAGTTAAGAGAGGCTGGTCAAGTAGTCAGAAAAGCAAACGTGGTAAAATGGGGGGGGGACAAGACATTTTTTAGATATATTAATGAGGAAAAGGTGCAAAAGTGGCATTGTGAGAGTCAGGAGTGCTATTGGAGGACTGGAGAAGGGTGGATGTGATCCCTTTCCACAAAAGTGGAAGTTAGGAAGAAGTAGGAAACTACAGGCCAGTAAGTCTAACTTCTGTGATAAGTAAATTAATGGAAACACATCTAAAACAGAGAATAGTAAAGTTTCTGGAATACAGTGGATTATAAAATCCAAAGCAAAATAGATTCACTAGAAGCAGATCTTGTCAGACAAATCTGATTAATTTCTTTGACTGGGTGACCAGAGGATTGGATAGAGGGAAAGTGCTAGATTTAGATTTTAGTAAAGCCTTTGACAATGTTACACACAGGCATCAAATAAACTGAGTGCCCTGATATGCGTCCCAAAGTGACAGACTGAATGAGGAACAGGTTGAGTAGGAGGCAACAGAGGATAGTGGTCAATGGAGATCACTTGGAGGAAAAGGATGTTACAAGTGGTGTGCTTCAAAGTTCAGTTCTTGGGCCCCCTATGTCCATCTCTCTTTCTCTCTCCCCAAGAACCACCTCTCCCTCTCTTCCACCCCTACATCCATTTCTCCTTCTCTCCTCCTCCACCATCTCTGCCTCCCCTCCACTCTTATGTCCATTTCTCCCTCTCTTCTCATGCACCATTTCTCCCTCCCTTCTACCCCTATATCTATATCTCCTTCTCTCCTCATGCACCATCTCTTTCCCCTCCACTCTTATGTCCATTTCTCCCTCTCTCATCACTCTCATCCCTCCTGCAACATATTTACTGTCTCCCCCAACCCCTATCCCACTCATAAATTGTATTGTATTGTGTTTATTATTCGCCTTATACAAAGCGAAGGACAAATGAACAGACAAATACCTTTACAAATATAAAATCATACAAAAATACAATAAAAACATAAAAACAGTCAACAGTGATCATCTTCAACATACACAGCATCCTCTCCACAGCCACAACACAGACATCTGTTCTTCAGCCATATTTCATTTTACAAAAAAGATGGCTCTTTCTTGCTTCAATGGGTCAGCTGTGATTCCTACAGCTGCCTGCTGCTAACCAGGAATCCTTTTTTCTGTCGCATCCCGCCAAGGCAGAAACAAGAAGCTCTGACAGAAGGTGGGACATAGCGGAGGAGAGGCTTCCGGGTTAGCGGCAGGCAGCTGTAGGAATCACTGCCACTAACCCATTGAAGCAAGAGAAGAACCGCAGCCATGTGGTCAAAATGCCACATGTGGCTCATGCCGACCCCTAATCTACACAATGACTCTGCATTTATGCTGCTTTCTTTGGCAGGGAGCTAAGGAAGCTATGATGTTGGACTGGGTAAGACCATCCTCAAAAGTTTACCCAGGGCCTGAACAGAGTAACTTACCAAACCCTGCCCTTAGTTGCCCGGGAATAATGACAATTGCACAAATCTTTTCCAATTGATTATTTTTTATTAGCTTTATCATGATCAACTTTCAAAAGGTAATTTGGGCAAGGAAGACCCGTCAGGCGTGAAAATTGCACCGCTCCTGAAGCAATACATGGTCTCCAGGAAACCCCTGCCACCAGGTTCACTTATATACTTTTGCAATGCCTAGTATGACATCACACCTATCAACCAATCAGCCAACAGAGGAGGCCGTCCTTAGGTATGAACAAAGAAAATTCCTTTTAACATAGTTACCAAGCTTAAGAAAAGTTTTACAAATCATATTTTGTGAACACTTTTTCTCTCAGTAATTCTTTAACAGTTTAGCTCAAACCAGCTCAGACTCAGTAACGCTGACAGCTTCAAATTTCACTGACGCACACAAGAAAAGAAAGACCCAGACCTCCCTTACTGAGAATTTCCTAATATGGGCTTAAACGAGCCCTGAAACAGCCAACAGGCCTCCTGGAATGTCACAGATTAGAGAGAATTGCCTAGCTTAAAGGTCAAATAGGTCAAACTGCAGATGTTGTCTTTCAGGATTTCTTCAGGTTTAAAATATATAAAAATACAATTTTCAAAACCAATTCTCATGTTTAAACATACATTCACACACATAATCAAACACATTCTCACACATTCGGGCCCCAAACATTCATAAATCACACGACATATTTCATTCATAATCAATACTGCTTTCAAAGCCTATTCAAGAAAGATTTTCTTCTATACCCAGCATTGTAATGTGAAATCAGATATCCTCCAAGCTAACTAGCTCATGAACATCTGTTATCAATTAGGCCATGAGGATCTTTTGGCGCAAACCCTTGTAAAAAAGGAAAGACACAGAATACTGCAATGTATGTTCACTGAACAAAGAAATACAGAAAGACAGAATACTGAAGAGAGAAAGATGGAAATAAATTAATACCTCCATGTATTATGTATACATCCAAATATCCCTTATGGTCTTGCTTGATTCAGCGAAGTACAATAAAGAGAATATTATTATGCTGCTCCTTAATGTTAATCTGGAGTGTTTTTCTGGCCTTGGCTGCAATCCATATTCAGATTTATATTTTTGTATTTATGCACCAACTTTTCATAAGTTTCTATTGGGTGTGGCCTTAACTATCACATATGCATCTAACTAAATTTACCCAGAACCATATGAAAGGCAGGTGTCATATGTAGAAAAATCTACAAAATACTCCACAAACATGTCTTGCACACTATCCATTCCATTACAGCATTATAGCACTCCCTACCAGCCAGCCAGCACCACTACTCAGGCCCCATAGGAGGTTTAAGCAGCCCTACTCATGTCCCATAAGCATCTAGGTCTGTTAGTCTTAGGTCTCTGAGATAAAAAGACTACATCACTCTATCTGACAGGTTTATTAAATTTGCATTTTCAAACTTTGTATGTTTTGTTACATGGGTTTTGTTTGTTTGTTTTCCAGCCAAAATTGGTCCACCTATAGTCAACATGTACAGTGGTGAAAGATCCATTTCAGTTAATCTGACCGGTCCTGTGAAATGGAAGGCAAATCCAATGGATACGGCTTCAATTCATGATATCTTCTCTCGGGTGCAGTACCGAGTTGCCATGTTTAGCAATAAAACCCAGCAGAGGGTGAGTTTAAGGGGACGTTCAAGCTATGCAGGACTGAGCCAAGACAGGGATTTTCACTACAGGTCATGCTGCTCTGCAGTAAGCTTACTTTCTACTTGACAAATAGTAGCATGTTGCATAACAGGTAGGTGCTTTTTCATATTGTAGTGAGTAATTCACCAATGAGGAATTATGATGGAGAGCCAACACTAGAGAATGACACGGGGATAAATGTGTCCCAGTCTCCGCAGGAACACAATTTCCCCATCCCCATGAGTTTTGTCCCTGTCCCATTGCTGTAAGCTCTGCCTTAACCAAACAAGCCTCGGACACTTATGATTTTAAAGTGTTTGAGGCTTGTGCAGATGAGGACGGAGCTTGCAGAAAAGGGGCAGGGACAGGGAAAGAACTCGCCGGGACAGGATGGAAAAATGAGTTCCCGTGGGGATGGGGAAAGATTTGTCCCCGCGTCATTCTCTAGCCCAAACTTTGACAGGCATCAAATGAGTTTTACTTGCCCTAATTTACCAGCGCATAACTTGGATACATAGCGACGCCTACGTCAACCACACCTATTCTCTGTCCCTAACCATACCTACTTTTCAGATAGGCATCGTTAGTTTCGGAAGGTATCTCAACTTAGGTGTCGTTAAACATCCTAAGAGTTCCACTCTAAACTCTTAAATGGTGATTAAAATTTTTTTTTGATTGGCTGAAAACTGGCGCAGTCAATTGCTATGCCAATTTAGCATTTAGCACGCACTAAATCGGTTAGTGCACCTTAGAAAAAGGACTTCTTAGTTACCTTAAAATGGTGGAATGTTGTTTGTTTTACTTGTAGAACTGAGTTATATTTAGTAAAGAGAAATAGGTTACCTATTTCTTATGCTGCAAAATGGTCATCTCTTAAATAGTATCTTAAAGTGTAAATGTATTTTGATTTTTTTCTGTATTATTATTTATATTCTTTTACTGCTTATTTTATATAATTTTAAAATGTTAATAAAACTTCCTTGATTTAAAAAGATTGTAACTTGTAATTAATTCTAATTAGCGCCAATAATTGCTAGTTAAAATGCCAAATATTGCCACTAATTAGCTTGTTTTGCAATTAAATTGCACATGCAAATTGGGAACGTGCCTCGGCTTGCCCTGGATCGGTAGCATGGAATGTTGCTACTCTGGGTTTTGTCCAGGTACTAGTGACCTGCATTGGCCAGTATGAGAACAGGCTACTGGGCTTGATGGACCATTGGTCTGACCCAGTAAGGCTATACTTATGTTCTTATGTTAAATCCGTGCAGGCAAATTTTTGCGCTTTTTAGAGAATTAGGTGGCAAATGTGCAGTTCTTTGTTGGAAATTCACACCATAATGTTTACTTTACATTACATTACATTAGAGATTTCTATTCCGCCATTACCTTGCGGTTCAAGGCAGATTACAAAAGAGATTTAAAAAACGGAGGGTTACAATGGAAGAACATTTGTCCTTTCTAGAGAGGTAAAGAGTAGGTTATGTAGTTTCTGTGTGGTGGGAAGAGGGAGGGGGGAAGAATGGTAAGTTTGAAGTTAGAGCTGTTTCAGGAATTTCTTGAAGAGTATAGTTTTTATTTCTTTTCTGAATGTCTTGTAGTCTGGTGTCGTTATCAGTAGATTGGCGATTTGGTTATCTAATTTTGCTGCTTCAGTGGCCAGGAGGCCATCGTATAGTTTTTTCCGTTTTACTTCTTTGATCGATGGGTGTGTGAATGGGGTGTGTGTTTTTCTATGTCTGATTGAAGTGGTTTGGATGAGGCGGTTGTTCAGGTAGGTTGGGCTGTTTCCGTTTAAGGCTTTAAATAATGTACAGTAGAAGTTAAATAGTATTCTTTCTTGGATTTGGATTAATTGGATTTCTTGGATGTGAGTTGATGTATGCTTCTGTAATATGGTCGTGTTTTCTCAATGAGTAGATGAGTCTCAGAACTGTATTTTGGATTGTTTGTAGTTGTTTAGTCATTGTAGCAGGGCAGGGGAGGTAGATGATGTTGTAGTAATCTAGTAGATTTAGGATTAGGGATTGTACTATAAACTTGTACTTTGTCACAAAAATTTGACAACTCTGTCCTCTTCAGTAAACACCATTTTCACAGTTAGTGTAAACAATGACATCATACTGATATCATTTTTGCACAGTAGAAAAAGTAAGTAAGCAGTGAGTTTTGGTGGTCAGTTATTCAAAGTGCTACTTGATATTTATTCTGGTACAAATTGCCTTGTTTGACCTCTTAGATATGAGTTTGCAAGGCTCCTTGTCCTATCGTTCAAGGTCAAGGCTATATCGACCCCCCCCCCCCCCCCTTGCGCATTTTTTGATTTTTAAAATTATGAGAAAACATCAAGTCGGGTGATCAATATGCCAGTAACATAAGAAGGGTGATGGATTATGGCATAATCATGCCGGTATTAATAGCTCTGTATTTCAACACCACCACAGAGCTCCCTGTATTTCACAGAAGCTCTATGCAACTCTGTATGGTAACATCTCTACAGAAGCTCATGTATCATAACACTTTTTACAGAAGTTCGAGTATTGTAGTGCCTTTGCAGAGGCTCATGTAGACCGCTCTGAATTGACTCCCCAGTCATTAGTAGCGGTATAGAAGCTCTCAATAAACATGATAGAAGTCCAGATGCTAGGGTTTGATTTGAAGTCTGTGTTGTGCAATCTGCCTCCTGAGAATCTAACTGAAACCAGTAGTAACTCTTTTCACACTGACCACCAGAAAGCACCAGGACTGTGGCTTTAAGATTAGGGTGCTCAGCTTACTGCATTTGTTCAGGGCAGACAGCTCTAGTCCTGGTCTTACCCCCACCGCACACATGGATTTGTCCTCCTGCTTTTCATATAGAAATCAACAGTGAGATAAGAATTTCAAGCCTGGGAGGGGGGAGAGGGAGAAAAGAGGGATTAAACTAGGACTGAATCAAGCTGTTCTGAAAAACAAAATGGAATCAATAGGCCACAACATCTGAAATGAGTTTGTTGTTAAGCAAAAAGTGAAGGGTTCTGCACCTTCACAGAAATCTACTAAGGGGGAATTCAAGTTTCAAGTTTATTATGTCTTGATATACCTCTTTTATATACCAAAGCGGTTTACAGCTTTACAGTGTTAAAAAATTAATTAAAAATACATTTTATTTTTATTTTTCTTCCAGGACCTCAGCGATGACATCAGCACCAATATTTCAATTTTATATTGGCTGGAATTTATTTATCGTTTCTTAACTGGCTCCCATAAACTTAATTTGATTCTCACTTCAGTCTTCAACAGTCTTCATCATTACTTATTTAGACTTTCAGTCTCTTTTACAAAGCCGCACTAGCAGCTCCGTTGTGCTAACGGCCCCAAAGCCCATAGAGATTTAAAGTGGTTCGGGGCGGTTGCCATGCGGCAGTCGCTAGCGCGGCTTTGTAAAAGAGGCTGTTTATAATATAAACACTTGTTGCATTTTTGTGAATATTTTTAATAATAAAAATCACTTAACTCATTCTCTTCAAAGTATGAATCAAAATCAAGCAGGGGCTCGATGACCGACATGACTCATGTTTCGCTATCGCTGCATCAAGGGCGCTTCCTCTAAGATAAAATAATCTCTGTTAAAGACTTTTTTTTCCCAGATATTCTATACAAAGAAATTTTCAAACATCTATAGATATACTTCTCAGCATAGCAATGTAATGGGCATCTTAGCATTTAGGGCTCCTTTTATCAAGGTGCGCTAGTGAGGTTAGCTCGTCGGACATTTAATCACGCGCTAACCCCCGCGGCAAGCCAAAAAACTAACGTCTCATCAATGGAGGCGTTAGCGACTAGCATGGCAGACGGTTTAATGCGTGGTATTCCGCGCGTTAAACCCCTACCGCGCCTTGATAAAAGGACCCCTTAGTGTCTGCTAACATGATTAGCGCATGCTGAATCGCATAGCACCTATTGATGAATTCCCCCTTAAATCTCCTTAAAAATCCTTAAAAAAATCTCTGACCTTTGAATGATAAATGTTGTGTGAGTCTGACATGAGGATTCCTGTTTCTCCTCTCTTTTAGTGGCATTTTCACATACAAAATAATTCGATGGACATGAAAAAGCTAAGCCCCGCTACTACCTACTGTGTTACCGTGAAAACCTTTATTCCTGTACCGTACAAACTCAGCGAGTCTTCCGAACTTGTGTGTGCAAATACTCTGGAAGGTAAAGGATGGTGGAGGGGGGCATTAATCAATTAAAGCTTTTAACCATGATGTAAGTCTAATCAAAGTGAGGTCAACCAATCTCTTTTGTCACAATCTGTGGATTCTGCACAGACTATAGAAATGTTCCTGGTTTTATTTATTTATTTGGATTTAATTTACCTTTCCCAGTAGACAGAGATGCCACATTACCCAGTTCCAGGCTGAAGTCTTGGCCAGTCCTGATTTTGAAATTACATCCAAAGCAGTATGGGATTTCTAGTGCCTGATCTTGTCCATTGAAATCGGTGATGTAAGTCCCACAATGCACCAGGATTAGAAGGTCAGAAATCCAGGATTGTCGTAAAATTTCCTGCCTGGAGCTGGGCAGCTTGGCTCTTCTGAAGTTACTTTCAGGTACAATAGGTAGTTTTCTGTCCACAGAGGGCTCATAATCTAAGTTTGTACTTAAAATAATGCAGGGATAATCCAAGGTCACGAGGAGTGTCAGTGGGACTTCAACCCTGGTCTCCCTGAATTATTTTACCTCATTGCTTTGATTTTTTTCATAATAAAATGTGAATGTTTTCCTTGAAGATGATGATATATACTGTGTTTCCCCCAAAATAAGCCCTAGCAGGATTTTCGGGGTAGGTCTTAATATATGCCCTACCCCAAAAATAAGCCCTAGTCCCGGGATTCACTAGCAGTTCCTCTTTCCTCCCTCCCATCCCTTGTGCAACAGAGCCCTTGAGCGAACACACACCCTGAGCACCCGCCCCCATCGTGTAGCCGAACCCACATCCTTCCCTCCCTCTCTCCGCATTACTGATGGCGATCTGCACGGGGCAGGAGCATAGGAAGATCGCTCCTGCCCCGAAAGCCTGCTAGACCACCAGGTGAGCCCAGGATGCCGGGGGGAAGGCGGGAGGGAGGCGAGGGTGGGTCAGAGCCGGACCAGAAGATATTTGCGGTATTTCACCATTCGCGGTCCAGCTCTGCCCCTATCCCCCGCTAATACGGAGGGAGAAGTGTACTATGCTAAGCTTGTATATATGACTGTCTGCCATGCTAAGCTGCCATCCTATGTTTGTTGTGCAATGCTTGTCATGCTGTGTCACATGTGCCATGTTTGTCATGTTATATTTTGCTAGGTTTTATTATGTATATAAACTTGTAACCCGTTCTGAGCTTTCTTGGGAGGACGGGATATAAAACCAAATAAACAAGCATACACTTGCAAGGGAGTGCTAAAAAGTTCTCAGCCCAACCAAGAAGAGAATTATGTGGATATGGTTCAATCAATGATCTGAAACAATGTCAAAAACATAGAATTTTGTTTCTGCAAATTGGCACTTAATGAAATACAAGAACACTCTTTTCAGCTACAGTGGCAAAATAACACTCAGAATTTAGGAAGTTGGTTGGTTGAACTGAGAACTTTTCATCACCCCCTCATATGTAATAAAATTGAGCCAAGTATAGGACAATCGAGCCATTGTGACATAACTGATGAGGTTGGCTCTTATTGGTGGAATAAGGCATTATGACATCACAATCTCAGCTCTGGTTACCAGAGACTGAAACTCTTCACACTAGAAGGGGTGCTGAAAAGTTCTCAGCCCAAACAAGAAGCGAATGACATGGATATGATTCAATGAGTGATCTGAAACAATGTCAAAAACATGGAATTTTCTTTCTGCAAATTGGCACTTGACGAAATAAAATAACACTCTTTTCAGCTACAGAGGCAAAATAACGCTCAGAATTTAGGAAGTTGGTTGGTTGGGCTGAGAACTTTTCAGCACCCCCTCGTAGGTGCTTGAATGCCAGAATTCTGTATATTTAGGTGCACAGTTGGAATGTACATATAAGTGACTTGTTATAGAAGTGCCCTTATAGAGCTGTCGTCTTGTTTTTATGTAAACAGACCACACTTCACAACTAATGACCAAAGCCATGTTCTGGTACTCTCTTCCTGTCATTGTTGGCGTGCTTCTCATCATAGCAGTGGGCTGTGGCATATACAAGTACATTCATGTCAGTAAGCAGAAGTCCCCCCAAAACCTGGTAGGTAACCTTTGTTTTCCACCAAGTGAAACCCATATTAGGAGGCTAGTGAGAAACTGTAGCTCAGAGTGAATTCCATAGACATGCAAATGTGTTCTGATCGATAACTCATTTTGGTCTGTGCTGCTGCCTTCTTCCTTTAAAAGAAACCCAAGGAAAAATGTAGACTGAAGGGTAACATTCTTCCTTCTCTCTCTCTCTTATCCTGCACTCCTGTCAATGAAAGTCATGATCATAAGCAAACACTGAGGCAGCCACCTTAAAGCATCTGCAGAGCTCATATTGAAGAGCTTGAAGTATTAGCAATCAGCCAAACCTAACCCAAAGCATCTGTTGTTAGGAGTTAAACAATCCTCAAAAAAACCTATCCGTGTGCTTTATCTGATAAACTCTCTGAGGAGAGTTATGTATACTTCCCCCTCCATATTCGCGAATTCTGTATCTACGGATTTGCTTATTCATGGTTTTAAATTAAAAAAATACATTTTCATTTTTCATGCTATTTTAAGCCCTGTAAGCCCCCCCCCCCCCCCTCCTTAAGTCTTACCTGGTGGTCTAACAGGTTTTTGGGGCAGGAGTGATCTTCCTATGCTCCTGCCTCGTGCAGATCGCTCACAGGAAATGGCTTGAGAGACTACGGTCAGGGGGGCCTGATGAAGGAGGCCCCCCGATTGGCAACACAGCACCCCCCCCTGATTGGCAATGCGGGGTCCCCCCCCCCCGATCAGCAACGCGGGCCCCCCATCAACAGAAAGTAATACAAATGAGCAATGCGGGTAAGACAGACAAGGGGAACGGTAATTTTGCAAGCGGTGCTGCTTGCCCAAAGCTTCCCTCTGACACAGCTTCCTGTTTCCGCCTGGGCGCATCAGAGGGAAGCTTTGGGCAAGCAGCACCTCTTGCAAAATTACTGTTCCCCTTGCCTTTCTTAACCGCGTTGCTCGTTTCTATTACTTTCCATCAATGGGGGGGGGCCCGCATTTCTGATCCAAGTGGGCCCGCGTTGCCAATAGGAGGGGCCCGCGTTGCCGATCGATGCTTGGGGGCGTCACCGTTCTAAAATAAAAAAATAGAAGTGAAAGGTGAGTAGTGAGATGGGCCTGGGGTGAAGGGAGAGAGAGAAGGGGGCAAGGCAGAGCAGGGCAGATGATGGATGTGGGGAGAAGAGAGACCGAAGGTTGCAGGGCAGATGATGGATGTGGGGAGAAGGGAGACCAAAGGGAGCAGGGCAGATGATGGATGTGGGAAGAAAGGGGCAGGGCAGGACAGATGATGGAAGTGGGGAGAAGGGAGATAGAAGGGAGCAGGGCAGATGATGGATGTGGGAAGAAAGGGGCAGGGCATGACAGCTGATGGAAGTGGGGAGAAGGGAGACCGAATAGAACAGGGTAGATGATGTATGTGGGAAGAAAGGGGAAGGGCAGGACAGATGATGGAAGTGGAGAGAAGGGAGACAGAAGGGAGCAGGGCAAATGATGGAAGTGGGGAGAACTTGTGCCCAGCCCTCACCTCCTCACCACTGCTACTGCTTTCCCACATGCTGGATATGGGGAAGAAGATAGAGTTAGTGAGATAGTGGAGAGGTGAAAGAAAGGGGTGGCAAGCTGTGAGTAGACACAGTGAAAAGAGGGAAACTGAGGGCTGAATAGTAAGAAAGAATTTAATTTAGACAGAGGCAGAAAATAGAGAAGAAAGACCAGAGAAGAAAAGGAAAGGGAAAAGAGGAGAGAGATGCCAAAGAACGGGGAAGGACACAGAGATATCACATCCAAGTGAAGGAAATGAGAAGAGAGATGCTAAAAACCACAGGGGGGAGGGAAGGAGAGTTGGAAGGAGAGAGATGCCAGACTATGAGGGGAACAGAGGGAAGGTGATGGATGCCAGACTAAAGGGGGGAGTGGGCAGGAGCAGAGATGACAGAGGGAGACAAACATTTTCTGGAAGGGGCAGACAGTGGATGGAAGGAATGATGAGAAGATGAGGAAAGCAGAAACCAGACAACAAAGGTAGAAAAAAAATTCTATTTGTTTTATTTATTTATTTTTGCTTTAGGATAAGGTATTATTGTAGCTGTGTTGATAATCGTTTATTAATAGAAAATGGAAATAAGATGATGCTGTTTATTGAACTAATTTTAATACATTTTTTACAAATTCAGAGACCATAACTCCTTTCCTCAGGTCAGGATAGGGATACTGTAACAACTGTATAGTTTACTGATCTGAAGAAAGAGGTTTTAACCTCTGAAAGCTAAGAAAGAAATGTATTTGTCAATAAAATGATGGGCACTAAATTTTCTTCCCGCTATGCCCCATGCCTCCTGCCCAAATGCAAAATATAAATTGGTAGGCTTCCCAAAGCCCTGCCAGCTGAAGATCTCTTCTTCTAGGAAGGGGAGATTTGTTCATAGTGGGGTAGGGGTGGGGCAGGGCATTGTGGGTAGGGCAGGGCAGGGGGGCCCAGTGTACTTGTGTGCCTAGGGGCCCTCGATGAATTAATCCTGCCCTGGTTCCAGGTATAAGAGAGGATGAAAGCTTGTGTCTCTGGAAGAAGGGAAAAAGAAACTGAGTCCTTAAACCAGCATTTAAGAGAGTATAAACATTATAAGCATGTCTTCAAGTAAGCTGTTGTTCAGTAAAGTGTAAATGTCAGTTACACAAAAAGACATTCTGTGGGGGCTTGGCTCTCATTGAGGTGTGGTATGCCATGAAATTGTGGATACCAAAAGGGCAATTCTATATGTGGGGACCATTAGATGGGCACCTAGAAAGTACCTGGCCAGAACCTGCTCTACAAAGGGACATAGGTGTTACCTTACTTTATAGAATACTAGTGTAACAAGTCAAATGCACACATACTAGTGGATTTTCAGTCTGTAGGGGTTAGCGTTTTTTAAAATGCTGACTACCACAGGCAGAATGAGCCCTGGATCTTCAATGCCAAGCCCTGTTTATGTACCAGCATTGAGTGTCCATGGCTAGTTTGTTACGTGCTAGCCACCAGAGCTTATGTGGGGCTTGGCTGATATTCTGCGATCAGCATAAGACACTTATGTGAAATCCAGCTGAATATTGACCAGGATCCACATAGGTATTTCTGACCACTCCTGAGCCCCCCTCAATTCTGACCCCTCCCAGCATATCTCCCTCCCTCTCCCCTACCCACCTCAGGATCCTCCTCCTGCCTTCTTTCCCCTCCCTCCCCAATACCAGATTGTGGCAGGTTTACCTGCCCAATTCTTGGTGGTCTAGTGGGAAAATGGACAGGAGTCGTTCTTTCTGTTATGGCTGCCTCCTTAAAATGGCTGCCATGATATCTAGCAGTAGCCTTGCAGTACTGTACTTCGAAGTGTTGTTTCTTGACATATTGAATTTTTAATGCCTGAAAAACTAATTCACTGTGACAGGATCCACCTGCATATTGCAGACAAGTGTTCTCATAAGTTGCATTTTGCTTTCCCTTTCTTCTTCAGGTGTTGCACCGCAGTGATGGGTACGATGGGAAAGTGTTCATCCCACAAGAACAAGTGGTAATTAACTTCATCAGTATTAGTGTTAAGGACAACCCTCTGAGCAGCCACAGAAACATGAACTGTAATTTGCAAGATGATGCCATGCAGAACATTGACGTCTCTCCAGATGAAAGCAACCTTCAAAAGCAGGTGCAGGAAGAAGCATCAGATGTAAAACATTTAGGCTACACATCACAGGCACAAGAGCCAGCCTTTAAGATGCAGCAAGACGTGAGGTTATCATTACAGACTCCACAAGGACTTCAGTTTGCTCCAATTTCCAATAACGAGGAGTCCATTCTATATGGGCTTATCATGAGGCCAGTAGGTTTTTCTCCAGTGAAAGAACAAAGAGAACAGTATTTGAAGGTGATGCCTGCTGCAAAGAACCTACTTCTATTTAACTCACCAAATATTTTATTAAATGCTGGCATTGCAAATCTAGAACAAGCACGGTGGCTTTATCTACAACAGATGGAAGGAAGTCCCGGCTTGGATCTTAATGACATACAGCAAGAAGCCAGTGAAGCAGGAGAGGAAGAAGAGCACAAAACAATGGTGGTGGATTGGGATCCTCGAACAAAACAATTGAAAATACCCAAATTTTCTCACTTTGTACATGACAGAGAGGAGGACGAACAGGCTTGCACACAAAGGGACCTTAATGAAGAAGAAGGGCTTTTATCCAAACTGTACAAGAGACAGAGTTCTGAGGAGCCACCAGAAGATACTAACGACGTATATCTTAAGCAGTTCAAAGAACAATGGGACCTGCAGGTTCAAATGGAAGAGTAGAAAGGATTATTGTAATTGCACAAATACAATAGTATAATAGTGATTTCATGACAATGCTATGGTTGTCTAGACCAGGGATAGGCAATTCCGGTCCTCGAGAGCCACCGGCAGGTCAGGTTTTCAGGATATCCACAATAAATATGCATGAGATAGATTTGCATATCAAAGAGGCAGTGCATGCAAATCCATCTCATACATATTCATTGTTAAACTCTAATAAGTTAATTTTCAACATTTATTAATTTAATATATACTTTTTTAAAATCATAAATATTAACACAATACATTACATCAGTCACCCAACATGTATCAATGAAACTCTCCCTTTCCCAATCTCATCAGAAAGCTGAAATAAGTGTGGTTGCTTTTGAAGATGAATATGAACAGCACATTGACTTTAGAAAAGTATCTATAAACTATAAATGAGATTGGAAGAGCGTCGTTTAACAAGGCAAATTTTGCACAAAAGTTTTTTGAACTGTGAATGACTGAACTTTTCTGAGGGGATTGGGAATGGGAGAGTTTCATTGGTACTTGTCGGGTGATTGATGTAATGTAATGTATTGTGTTAATATTTATAATTTTAAAAAGTATATATTAAATAAATAAATGTTGAAAATTAACTTATTAGAGTTTTAACAATAGCGGGTATTTTGGTTATATGGTATATATAGATAACACTATTTATATATTATAATTAGCTCCATTCTCAGGTGTTTGGTGTATCCAGATACATATTCATTGTGGATATCCTGAAAACCTGACCTGCCTGTAGCTCTCGAGACCCGGAATTGCCAACCCCTGATCTAGTCTAACCAGATATCCTGTCCTCATTGTCAAAGACATATCCCAGCTGTTGGTCACATATCATGACTACCTGGATGTTGTTTCCTTAAACAGGACAGTTTTGGGGGGGGTTTGTGTCCTTTTAAAAAATATTTTTTTACTAGTGTTTTAGCCCGTTACATTAACAGGTGCTAGTAAAGCCTCCTTCCCTCATATGTCTCCTATTTTCAGCCCCAGCTCCAAACCTATTTTTATCCCCCCCCAGCCCCCTTCTTCCATCTGTTCCCTTTCAGCCTGAGCCCCCTTTTCTCACCAACAGCATTTCCCTCCCCACTCCACTTCCCTGTCCAGCAGTACCTCTTCCCTGCTCCCCCTGTCCCTCTTCATTGCTCCCCCGGCCCAGTAGCACCTCTTCCCTGCTCCCCCTAACCCTCTTCATTGCTCCCCCGGCCCAGTAGCACCTCTTCCCTGCTCTCCCTGTCCCTCTTCATTGCTCCCCCGGCCCAGTAGCATCTCTTCCCTGCTCCCCCTGTCCCTCTTCATTGCTCCCCCGGTCCAGTAGGAACTCTTCCCTGCTCCCCCTGTCCCTCTTCCCTGCTCCAGCAGCACCCCTTACCTATTTCCTCAGTCCAGTAAGCAGCGTTGTGAGCATCGCGACTGGTTTTTGCAAACCTTGTAGGCTGCTCTGCCCCTCGGAAGTACGTTCCCTCTGACACGATCACGTATGTCAGAGGAAACGTTCTACTGAGGTGCTGTGCGGCCTGCGAAGTTTGGTACAGCCAGCCGCAATCCTCACGGGAGCAGTGCCAGACCCTCAGCGGCTCGAAGCCCTCCTCCCATCAGCCGCCACTCCGCACCGCCTTTCATGCGCCTTAGCGCGCATGCACACTCTGCTGACCACAGACCTACAGATCAGAGATCAGGGAACACGGCGGTAAGAGTGCGCATGTGCGCTTAGCATTTTATTATAGTAGATTGAAAATGGCAAATGGCCCCAACAAAAGAAATCACAACCGTCAAAATGATAATACAGAAAGAACAAAGTAACAATAGAATAACTAGCAGGTACAATCTCCCCAAGGAGGGAATCCAACAATGAGCAGATCATAACCCAGCAGAAAGAAAATCATCATAACATACCGAACCCACAGAATCCCACTGCTGGCACTGCTATATTGCACCATCTTGAATAAAAGATCTCACGAGATCCTTACTAAAGGGTCAATGCAGGACGTTATGCATAAGAACTGTGCACTCTAGCTCAACGCAGAGTTTCCATATGCAGGCATTACAAAAGAAATGCTTTTGCACCCAAAGTAGTAAGCAAATGAACTGTGTGCAAAAAATTATGTGCTAACATGGGAGAGAATAGCCAATGCATGTACACCTGGGTCTGGGTCTTTTGAGCGAAAAAGTTATTTCAGCATTACCATGCCTCCATGGTCAGTCAGTTTATTTCTTTTTCTGTTTAAATCTTTATTGATTTTCAAACTTTGATAGTGCAATACAATTGGTAAATCAAAAAATACTGCTTAGTATGCACTAATAACTATACAATTATTACATTAGTCATTTACTCCCATCCTCATCTTAATTATTAATACAATAAAACATATGATGTGATTTCAATATTATAATTAAATAATTTAACTCCTCAAAGTACATTTCCTTCCCTGGATGTGTAAAGAAATCTAATGAAAAGGGAAGAAACATGACCCTTACTGTAATGCAACAAAAGTAGTCAATGGACTCCCTTCATCATTAAAGGACTTACTAGTCCCCAAACGTTCCGCCATCATTCTTTCATACTTATATGTGGTACACACATTTACCCACCAAAAAGTGTAATTAATCCTGTCATGGTTCTTCCAATTATGTGTGATCAGTTGAACAGCTATTCCCATCATGATCAGGAAAAGGCGACTTATACTTATCTAAAGTAGGCTTAACATGTAGTAACGTAACACAAATTACAGCTTCGTAGGTTAAGGGAATACACTTCCCCCTCCCCATTCGCGGTTTCCCTACTCGCGATTTCACATAATCGTGATTTTTTTTTTTGGGGGGGGGGAGAGACTATGGAAACTCCCCACAGCCAATTCCTAATGGCTATCTACACGGGGCAGGAGCGTAGGAAGATCGCTCCTGCCCCGAAAAGCAGCTAGACCACCAGGTAAGGCCAGGATGACAGGGGAAGGCGGAAGGGAGGCGGGGGTGTTGAAACTGTTGAGAGGACATGACTCCTGGACTTACTTGAATCTCACTTGTTTGCTCATCGGTTTATACCCGTGCGAGACCTGTTCTCCATTTTGTGAAACGTTTATTGCAACACCAATAATTTTGTGTAGCATTTGTCAATAGTCCAGCCTCAGCTTCTTATCCCTGTCTGTATTTTTTTTTTTTTTTGCCCCAATGAAACTTGCCAAAAGTTGCAGATCCTCAATGCTCACAGTAAAGAGAAGAAATAGATATTAAATCCTCAATAATGTGGACTACAAAAGAAAAGGTAGCCCTTTACTTCTCCTCAAACCTGGTGTCTCCATCTTTTGGTCCTCTGTGCATTTCTGTGTATCTGCACTGAATAACTAATGCCTTCTTTATCACGGGATTTAAATGAACTGTGGCTGATGTCTACTGGAGTCTTTGCACACAACTCATTTAATGGTCACCAGTCAAACGACACCCACTACACTGAAAACTCCCCCCAAACCCCCTCAATGGGAGCACGGGGACTTCTAAATGTAATGGAGGGGGTTCCTCTCACCCCCTCACAGCGCTAACGGAAAGACTTCAAAGCGGTGGGAGCAACGGTGCGCATATGTCCTATGCGCAAATGTCGCAGTGAGATTGTCGGTATGCCAAAGTCCGGGGTGCTTTTGATGGTGTACCCCTTTTAACATAGGGCATCCACTTAGGGCCAGATTCTGTACAGTGCAGCCAAAGTTACTTGCACATGATTCTATAAACTACACCTAACTTCAGAAGCGTTTTATAGAATCACGTCAAGCGCCATCTTTTCTGGCACCGATTGGGTAGTCATTTACAGATTATGGTCTGTAGTGCACAAGCTTTCATTATTTGAACATCTTGTTAAATCACAAGGGTCAGAATTATGTTCACAAAAAGTATGTCTGTCAGGTATATGGAGATTGGTTTCATGTTTATGTTATCGTGCAACTCGCCCAGGTTTTAGGCAAGAAATAATTTTTTTTTTTTTTTTTTTAAATCGTATTAAATAACCACAAGATTCTGTACTAATATATTGCAAATAGCCAGTACTTCTTGGCAAAATTCAAGGGGGTGCTGTAAAGCTCTCAGCCCAGCCAAGAAGAGAATGACGTGAGTATGGTTCAATCAATGATCTGAAACAATGTCAAAACAGAGAATTTGTTTCTGCAAATTGGCACTTAACGAAATAAGATAACACTCATTTTAGCTGCAGTGGCAAAATAGCGCTCAGAATTTAGGAAGTTGGCTGGTTGGGCTGAGAACAGCACACCCTTGTAAGCCATGTGCATGATTAAATATGGATATTTTGGGGTCCTTTTACTAAGAAACAAATTTGTATGCTCTAAATGCTTAGAAGCCCATAGATATAAAATGGGCTCTTAGCATTTAGCGTATGCTAATAGTTAATGACCTTTAGTAAAAGGACTCCTTAATCTTGCATTTATTCATCAGCAAGCTTACAGATTCATGTCCTATTAACAACAGTATTGATTCTGCCTCAACACTGCAGTAGATGCATAGTTAATTCTCCCTCCTCTTCACCCCCATAAACACCCTCCTCCACCCTTCTTTTTGTCTATATATTCACAAAGTCCACTTAGAGCAGGAAACTTTGTAAGTAAAAAATATCATCAGATAGCCAAAACTCACTGGTTTGATTCCTTCCAGGGACTGAGCTCCTAACCTTTTTCTATCCCATTGCTGCCCACTCTTTTTGCTGCTGAATGGGTGTAATGAAATTTTGAGTATAAATATAGGTACTGAGCTCTAGTAAATTTTCAAAGAGGTCAAGTTAGGAGCGTAATAACTCCTTTGAATACCACACACACTCTTAAGTCAGAGACTTAGAAGCATTTATGTAGTCAAACATTTCTTCCTTTTCTAGTTAAGATGAATTTGCTGGTTGTGGTGAAGATATGCAGTGGTCTCAGAAACTATGTTTTTCTTCAGCTATAAAGACAGGATGTGTTGTCTTGTAGGGGGGCTTTGGAAGATCAAACGAACTCCTTCATGTGATAAAATATTTGATGTCAGCCAAATGTGAACTTTTTCTAGCAGAAAAACAAGAGACCTGTAAATTTTGTAATCTCTGAAGGAATCTTTAAATTGACCTTGGATGCATGGTCTTACAGGGCTTCAGACCTAAATTGAGCATTTAGAAAAGAAGAGAATTTATATTCTGAGAGTGCTATAATCATATTCTGAGGGTCTGCTCTTAAAGAGTCTGCTATACTGGAGCCTTAACAGGCTCTCTGACATTCAGCCTGTAGTGGTCAGCAGTATTAAAACTACTGATCACTGCAAGCTTAATCTAACCTAGATAGTCAAAGCCAGGCCATTCCCGGGCACCAGCATTGAATATCTAGGCCAGACATGGACTCCGAACTTATGTGGGTGCCCCTGATATCAGTGGCATACCAAGGGAGGGATGGGAGTTGGTCTGTTCCAAGTGCAGGGAACTTAGGGGTGCTGCAGCAGTCGCGGGTCTGCGGTCTGCCTGCAGGTGGCCTTCGGCTCTGCCAGCCCCAGCACCCTCTAACATCAACATCTTGTTCTCGGATGGAGGATCAGCAGCCCACAACCCCACAACCGATCCACGCACCTTCCCACTGTAGTGTAGCAAGATGCCTTCCTTGTGGTAACAGGAGAAAAATTCAGGATTTAAAAAAAAAAAAATTCTTTAAAAATTTCTTATATACCATCCGCAAGCCCTAAAGCTATCAAAGTGATGTACATTCAGAATACAGTAGGTGTTTTTCTGTCCCTGGAGGATAGTGTCTTCCTTTGAAACTGGAGGGAAGTGATAAAATAAGAAATCCTATACTAAGCTGCAGTAGGCGCTAATGCGCACCTAATATAACTTAAAATGGCATACCTCAGGAGACGCTCAGACATCCTTACAGTAAGTGCCAAATATGCAAATGCTAATCGTGTGCTAAAAACTATTTTTACATTTTTAAAGGAGACATGTCTGGGGGCAGAGTAGGGGAATTCCTGCACTAATCAGTTACTGGAAGCTACATTACCACAAGCTAACTGGTTAGCACAAGATAGCACGTGAGTCCTTACCATCTACAAAATGGGTGATGGAAGCTGCACACACGATAATGTTTTATAAGTTGCAGTGAGCTAATGGCATCATTAATAGGGTTACCAGGTGGCTCCAGAAAAAGGAGGATGGATTGAGACATCCGTGTTTTACTTCCATTGAAAGCAACAGAAGTAAAATCCAGATGTCCCAATCCATCTCACTTTTTCTGGAGCCAAGTGGTAACCCTAATCATTAATGCATGGTCATTAAATAATTTTTTCTAAAAAATTTGAAAAAGGCCATTTTCACAACTGTGATAAAAATGACATTAGCACATGAGTTGGCTAATTATTATGTAAATGTAATGTTAATTTAAAATGATCAAACCATGTTATCTGTGAATGTTAATTTAGGAAGTTAAATTGTACTATACAATTGTAACCCATCTAACTAATTATCCTAATTATCATTATGTAACTCGTTTGTCCAAATATTGTCTGTTACCTTGTAACCCATTCTGAGCTCTCTGGTGATAATGCAAGAATGTTTGCGAACGTAATCCACCAATCCAATAACACCAATTCTCCCATGTTGGCGCTAGCTCTTGATGCTGAAAAAGCATTTGATTGAGTTGAATGGCAGTATCTTTTTGCTACATTAAAATGGTTTGGTTTTGATGATACTTCAGTGGCCATGATCAAGGTTTTATACACTGCTCCTACTACTAATGTGAGAATAAATGGAATGGCGTCATCTTCCTTTCATCCCACCAGAGGCATGCGGCAAAGATGTCCGCTATCACCTTTGCTTTTCAATCTAGCGTTGGAACCATTTCTCCATTCCATCCGCAACAATGTCAAAATCGGGGGTGCTTGCTGTGGCAATGTTGAGGTGAAATTCTCAGCTTATGCTGATGATGTGCTCTTATAGACAACTTCGGACTCCTTACCGGCATTGTTATCTACTATTAAGAACTACTCTAATATTTCGGGTTACAAACTCAACGCTACCAAGACCAAACTTATGCCTTTAAATTCCTTAGTTCAACAAAGTGAGATCACACAATACAAATTTAAATGATCTAATGATAAAATCAAATATCTGGGGGTTAATTTTGGTTCTACTCTAGATGCAACTATAGAACTCTGCTCCAATCATATTCTACAACTCATTAAGGATCAAGTCTGTAGATGGAACCCCTCTAAGACTATCATGGTGGGGGTGATTGGAGTCAATCAAAATGATCCTATCTCCCAAAATTATATACACTTTAAGTAGGTTACCTGTGTTATTACATTCCTCACTCTACAGAAAAATTGATACGGTTTTATCGCAATATCTTTGGAATAACAATACTCCAAGGATAGCATTATGGAAATTGAAATGTGGTAAAAAAAGATGGCAGAGTTAACTTTCCAGATTATTTTGATTATCGCTGCACCTTTATATTACGCCAAGGGTCTCGATGGCTGTTGTCAGGCACTTCTTCATCGTCCAATAATGTTTAGCTAACCTTTGAAAAGTGTCGCTATTGTCCTTATTCACTGGACTGCCTTCCATTCATGACACCATTCAATAACAATGTGGATAAGGACCATATTCTGTCATCCATGAGAACGGTAATTAACCACATGGAGAGGTTACTTGAGCATCCCTGGCTTCGTACGCTTCATTCCCCTATATGGAGAAATGATGCAATCAAAATCCAAAAACATATGATTGACTGGAAGCCTTGACAGCAAGCTAGTATATGGCAAATAAGACAGCTACAAGATAGTAATGGTTGGATACCATATGATGAGCTGTGTAACAGATCAGGTTTAAACACAAATCGACAATATCAATGGCTTCAACTCAAACATGTCATACATAGTCTTCTTCTCAAATCTTCACTTTCAGATGCTATATCCTTACTCTTTCTCACTCCATTGGTATTAAACAGAAAGAAGCGTCTCAATGGTATAAGATTATAAGAAGTAAAAAATCATTGCATCCACAAGAAGTAGAGTCCTGCTGGAATATTGACTTACAACATGACTTGTCGGAATGGGATTGGCAGGCCCTGTAGATTCGTACTTCTCGGGTATCAAATGAGTGTCCTTTCTCCAAACATCCTTCTTTTTATTACACAGGGCATACTGGACTCCTAGCAGACTATCCAAACTTAACTCCAAATCAAGCGATAAGTGCTAGTCCTGTGGCCTTTCAAAGGGTACGCTTTGTCATATGATCTTTGACTGTCCATTACTTGAAATTTTTTGGAAAAAGGTTTGGGGAAACATCTGTTCTCTGCTCCTGTTGTCTGTACCCTTATCCTACTCAACAATCATTGGAGGAAGTTATGGATCTTCCACATTGCTACCAAAGGAGGCAGAGAACTTGTTGCATATGCTTGTTCTTATAGCCCTCAAGCTCATCCTCTCAAACTGGAAAAAGCTGGATGTGGATGTCAGTTAGTAATTCCAAATCAGCTATGTTGTCTTTTGTGACAAATTATAGAAAGTTTTTACAGAAAGGGCAATATGGAAATTGATTAGGCAGGACCAGCCTAACTATTAGGCAAGACTAGGCAGTCACCTAAGGCAACAGCTTCTGTGGGGAAGACCAAGAGAAGCAGCAATTAAAGCAAAACAATGGGTTCTGCCAACCAGACAACCCAAAGAGCCATCAGCATTTTTACAGGATATTTGCATGATAATGATTCTCGAGCTTAATTGTCATCCTTTATGGACCCCAATTAAGTACAAAAAAGTATGGTACTAAAATGGATGACTTCTGTTGGTCTTGTAATATTTCTGTTGACTCTTTCATTTATGCAGGTTATTAAAGACACATATTTGGCAGAAAATTCAAGCAATATTCCAAATTGATATTTATATTTCCTGTGGAGCTCGGCTCCCAATAACTTAAGAAAGATTACATACTTAGACACTTTCAGATCTAGACTTAAAACATTCCTATTCAAAGATGCCTTTGAATTTGATCATCCTTTTAAGGATGTTTTACATTTTTGATAGACTTGCCCTTAAGCCGGTCTCTCTGTTATCCCTGCCTTTTGTTTTTTTACAATTTTGTTCTTTTCTATCCAAATTTTGTATTTCTTCCCCTTCTCCTTTCGTACCAGTCAGTCATTATTTCTATTAAATGCTTCATGTTTGTCTGTTGGTAGGTTTTGATGTATTACTCTTTTTTTGTTTCCCCTGTATTTTTAACTATGGGCTCCTTTTACTAAGGTGCACTAGCGTTTTTAGCACATGCACAAAATTACCGCAGGCTAAACCGCACAGTATGCTTCTAGAATAACGCCAGCTCAATGCCGGCATTAAGGTCTAGCGCATTTGGCAATTTAATGTGCGCTATTCCACACGTTAAGGCCCTAACGCACCTTAGTGAAAGGATCCCTTTGTAAAACTGCCTTGAATAATAAGGCGGTATATGAAATTTTAATAAACTTGAAATTTGGAAATCGATAGTTCTTCCTATTCCAAAATCAAAATCTAATGGATATATTTGATTTAAAAAAAAAAAAAATTCTATTGCCCTTAAACTTATTAACCACTAGAAATATAACACTGACCTCACTGTACATTATGGTGGAATTCAATATGTCTGTTTAGAAAATCTGAGAAAATATTAGAGCAAAAGTTTCCAATCAGCTCCACAAGGATTCACAAATGGAAACCATACCCATTAGATTGTTATATGTCTACTAGTGTTTAAGCCGTTAGATTAACGGGTGCTAGAATAGAATAGAGTAGACTTAACAGGTAATAAAATATACTGGAAACTTACTGTGTGAGCTTTAATATCCTTTGTACGTTTGATATCCAGGCTTTAAATAGTGTTCTGAAATTTAAGTTGTTTTTTTGTTTTTTTTTAAATTATTTATGTATTTTGTTATTTGTCTCTATTCTTGGCCAATGTCTGTCTGTACTGTATGTCTTTTTTTCTTTGTCCCTCTCCTTGGCCGTTGGCTGTCTTTATGTTTGGGTTTTTTTCTTTCTTTCTCTCTCCTTGCCCGCTGGCTGTCTGTCTCTCTCTCCCTGTCCCCATGTCTATCTGTCATTCTTTCTGTCTCTCTCCCTGGCCCCCTGTCTGTATGGTTTTCTTGCTTTCTGTCTCTCTTCCTGCCCGCTGTCTTTTTGTGTGTCGTTCTTCGTTCTCATGCGTTACCTGTCTTTCTGTCTCTCTCTATGGCCCCCTGCCTGCCTGTCTCTCTCTGTGGTGCCACGGCTGTCTGCCTTTTTTTCTTTGTGTCTCTGTCCATTGTCCCCTTCTGTCTTGCCCTCCCCCATAGCAAACCAAGATTGCCCCAAAAGCATAGCAAATTTACTGCCTATCCCCTTTCCCTCTCCCCCTCCACTTCCCTGTGAGCAGTAGCATTCCCCCCCAAAAAAAATTCCCTGTGCAGCAGCAGCAGCAGCTCCCTTACACCCTTCTCTGTTCAGCATAAGCAGGTTTCCCTCACCTTCCACTTTCATGTGCAGTATTTGTGCCAAAGTATTTTTTGATTTGAAAGTAACGGCGTTGGCTCCTCTCACAAGCGTTGGCTTGTGGTGGAAGATTTATCCGAGAGGCACTGCACACCAAACTGCCACAGGCTCTGCGTTTTCAAACAGTTCTAGCAGGGTCAGAGTCAGGGAAAGCGCGGCACACAAACCGCCGCAGGCTCCAAATGGAATAAATGTGAGGAAAGCGCCGCATGTGCCGCACACCGCCACAGCCTCCACGTACTGCGCATGTCTGACACAGAAGCAGATCTCACGGACTCAGGGATCACGGATTTTCTACTGCACATGTGCGGTGAGGGTTTTATTATATTAGATTATTTCATGAGAGATATAGAATACAATTTTTGAAATACTAGGTGGTATTTTACATTTACATACCGCACTATCCTCGAGAGTTCAGTGCGGTTTACAGAAACAAAGAAATCAGTTAATAACCAGGAACAGTTTTTTAAAAAGTTCTGAAAGAAAAACAGAACATACCAGCCTGTATGACAGCTTCAGACGTTATGGTCAGTCCTATTAGAGCAACAAGCAGGTTCCTGGAGTAGCCTAACGGTCAATGCAATGGACTGTGGAGATGGGAACCCAGGCACATATCCCACTCTAGTATATTTGTGGTGGAACATGTGAGCCCTCCAAAATCCACCCTGCAAGTGACACCTTCAGGCATAAGAGCTATTGGTGTGATGAACAGTTGGGTCCAGGGTTTTAGAGAGCTCACCATACACTATAGGGCAGGGGTGTCAAACTCAATCACATAAGGAGCCGAAATCTAAAACACAGGCTAAATCAAGGGCCAAATTTTCTATTAAGAAAGTTAGGGCTCCTTTACAAAGTTGTGCTAGCGTTTTTAGCGCACGCACTGGAGTAGCACGCTATAATGCATGCTAGCTGGAAAACTAGTGCCTGCTCAAGAGGAGGCGGTAGCGGCTAGTGCGTGCGGCATTTTAGCGTGTGCTATTCCGTGCGTTAAGGCCCTAATGCGCCTTTGTAAAAGGAGCCCTTAGTCTTAGTAAAGTATAGATCCTTTTTTGCCCTGAGATACCTGTGGCGTGGTCAGGCACTTCTGTGGACCGCCCTGCTCCAACCTAGCTTTTATACTGGGACTGGGTCCTTCTGCCTACAAATGGGTACTGAGACAGCATGGTGAGGAGCTTTTGAGCACCACTGGGACTGGGGCTGCAGAGTCAGGCACTTAGATGTGACACAGTTACCAAGGGCTACATAAAACCGTCAGGCGGGCCAGATATGGCCTCCGGGCCTTGTGTTTGACATGTGTGCTATAGGGGGTCATGGTGAGATGTGCACCTGGGTTTTTTTATGTGAAGTTCACTGCAGTGCCCCCTAGGCTGCCCCACTGCTCTGCTGGAATGTCTGTGTGAACAGTCTACTAAAAATACTGGCCCCCACCTATTTCTCAAAGGCTTGTTTTGTGCAATTTTCTTTTGGACCTTTTTTTTTTATATAATGGTTTAAAAAGATAAAAACACTGAGGACAAGCACAACTAAGAAATGGCTACTTTCAAAACAAAAAGATAGATGTTTTTCTGTTTCAAAAATTTTATTTATTTATTTAAAAATTTTCTTCCCCGCTTAACACCTAAGCGGGTTACAGTAGAAAACATACATATTCATAGCATAGTCGAACATCTTACAACATATATATCTTATTCTATGTATCCATATGATATATGCATCCTATCCTACTAGATTTTTGTGTGTGTTCCATAAAATGTCCAAACTTGGATTTGTATGTCATATTGAAATGCCCCTTTTAGCAAATCTCTATAATAAGCTCATAATTATTATAATTTGATTTGTATTTATGTAGTAATTAAAGAGATTACCAACTGGCATATACAAAAGAACTCCCAAGCTATGCTTTATCAAACAAAGCACAGTGATTTCAAAATGGCATGCTTTACCTTCCCTGCCCTAACTCAACCCCTGACCCAGGCCCTGTTTCCTATGGCAAAAGTTATGGGCCCTCTTTCATCGTATCCACATCTTTGTTGATGAGGGTTTGGCAATTGTAGCTAAGAAAATTGATCCTGGTAACCTCTTAGCTACTCAGGCAAACCTCATTCTGTATGTAATGCTGACCCAGTTGGTTTCTGAGGAGTAAGAGCCTTTTCATATCTAGAACTGTGCAGATAAGTCCAATGGGCCTTCACCAGAAATTTTGCTAATGTTTTTGTATTTTGGTTTGGCTTCTGATAACCGGGTATTGTACACTGAAGGGAACATATTCAAAATCTACTGTATACAAGTGCCTTAAGAATTGCTTAGTTCTAAGTCTAATAGATGCAGGCATTGCCATAATGATATAGGGACTTTGGATCATCTGTTATATTTTTGTCCATTGATACTTAATTTCTGGAAGTCAATTTGGGGACAAATTAATCATATTCTTGAATCAGCAATTCCCTTAACCTATGAAGCCATAATTTGTGGTACGCTTTTACACGTTAAGCCTTGTTTGGATAATGATCATGACGGGAATAGCTATTCAAATGGTTACACATAATTGAAAGAGCTACGACAGACTGAATTACACATTTTAGTGGACAAATGTTTGTACCACTTATAAGTATGAGAGAATGAATGCAGAATGTTTAGGGTTTAGTAATACATTTAATAGAGTGTGGAGCCCTTTGACCTCATTTGATGCTTCACAATAATTGTCATGTATCTCTCTTTTTATTAGATTTCCTTACACATCCAGGGGGGGGAGGGAAATGTATTTTGATTATTAAAATTACTTAATTATAATATTGTAATCATATATGTCTTGTATTAATAATTGGGAGGAGGGGGAGAAAATGATTGTTTTATGTATGAATTGTGTATTTAACAGTGCGCTTTATGCAATGTTTATGTTCAATTAATTGTATTGCACTGTCAAAGTTTAAAAATCAATAAAGATTTATTAAAAAAAAAAAAAAATAAAAAAGAATTGCTTAGTTCTGCAAACCTGTACAAAGTAATCTAGAATCAGACTTCTTTGTTTGGATTTTGTTCACACATTTTCAAATGTAGCTCAAGATAAGATACATTCAGGTACAGTAAATATTTTCCTATCACTTGCCAGACTCACAATCTAAGCTTGTACCTGAGGTACTAGAAGGTGAAGTGACTTGTCCTAAGTCGCAAGAAACACCAGTGGGAGAAAGTATTGAAGCATCAAGGAATAACTCAAAAAGAAATAAGAAGGTTACAAATTATCCAGAACACTGCAGTTAAATTAATCACACATAGAATCACATACAAAATCCTAAACTAACAATCTCCTGGATTTATACACAGACTTCTCATCTCACACTGTCTAACCAGAACTCTCCAGTAACCAACATCTTGTAATCATTCCCTCTCTTCACCATCTTTTTCATGATACTATTAGGAAAAAAAATTTCTCAGCTTCAGCACCTACATTATGGAATTATTTACCCTTACATCTCCGAGAACACTCACCTATAGAAAAAATTTGTAGTTCATTTAAAGAGCTTCCTATTTAAGGATGCTTATGATAAGTGATTCCCATACATTAGAAAGAAGGAAGTGCATCTCCCCCTTTCCCCCTTGTTTCAATGTTTCAATATGTCATTTAAGTCCGTTGTTGTCTAATTATGTCCCCCCTTGATTTTATCTGTTCATGGCTTTGTACACCGCTTAGACAACTTTTTAAGCGGTATATCAAATTTTAATGGAAACTTGGAAACATTTCTGTTTTTCAGACTGCTGCTCTAACCACCATACTGTTCTTCCATTCTGGTTATGTGATCATCTTATATCTGTAAACAACAAATTTGGACAATGTTGCTGTCTTCTGTGCACACTTTGACTAGCAGCAGTTTCCAATGTGCAGCTAGCATGATGTTATTGCCCTCTTCTGGCTTTTAACCAGTATAGCAATATAGTTATGACATTACTTTAAATGATTGTAAGTAGTGTAAATGCTTAATCTGAACAAGGCAAAGAATGAAGAAGAGTGAAAAATGGAATATTCTATGAGATTGGGCTTCATTTAATTTTTGCAAGTGGAAAACATATTTTACATAACATCGTGTAACCATAAGTTCTATGCAGTTTGCAAATGATTATAAACTAAAATCAATTTGATGATAAACTAAAATCAATTTGATGATGACCAAGTATTTTGAAAAAAGATGAGTTGTCAATTGGGATCTAAAATGTTTATAGGAACAAGCTCCGAGCAATAATAATCAAAATTCTCTATTGTGGGAAGCCGCTTGGAATGCTAGAGTATGGTCAAGAAATTTCTTGTTTTTTACAGCCTTGTACTGACGGAAAAGTAAACAGAGCATGAGATCTTCTACAATATTTATACAATGCTAAAGACAATCTATTAGCCATGTAAAACGGAACGTTACCTTATAGCAGAAACAACTCAGCTTAAACAGAACACGGGCCTCCATTTGAAGCCAATGCAACTCACAATAAAATGGAGTTACATGGTCATACTTTTTAAGACCATAGATAATAATAATAATAATATTATTCTTATATACCGCCATACCGAAAAAGTTCTAGGCGGTTTACAACAAGGTGAGCTAATACATGGGATACAGATAAAATACAAATTAGAATAATGGACTTAGAAACAGATAAAGACAGAAAGCATTTACAATATAATGCACAAAATAGATCATTCTAAGCGCTGAGTTCTGAATCAATATAAGTCTGACTATGTCTTTCTTGGGGATTGATAAGTATACAATGTTACAATAATCTAAAAGACTCAATAACAAAGATTGTACTAGAAGTTTAAAAGCAGTCTAATGGTATGCAGTTTCCATGACGTGTAATAACCACAGAACCCTAAAAAAGATGACCCATTTCTTTAACTAAGCCCCTCTTTTACTAAGGAAATAATGGACACATTAGCATTTAGGCCCAAATTCTGTAACCGGCGCCTAATGTTAGGCACCTATTTTGGAGGCACCAAATTAGAGATAAGCCCCTATCTAAATTGAATAACAAGCTCAATTAAGCTTTTTAATGGGCAATAATTGCTACTCTTTGGGATTCTAGAATGTTGCTACTATTTGGTATTTTGGAATCTTGCTATTCCTTAGGATTCTGTATGGAATGTTGCTACTCTTTGGGTTTTGGCCAGGTAATAGGGACCTGGATTGACCACCGTGAGAACGGGCTACTGGGATTGATGGACCATTGGTCTGACCCAGTAAGGCTATTCTTATGTTCTCTGTTCTCATTTGCACAAGCCTTGAACAGATATGATTTAATATTTAAATCTTATTATTAAAGTATAAAAGGGACACTATTCTGTACAACTGTTTATGACTCAGAAATAGAGTCTTCCATTTTGATCTGGTTTTGGTACAACTTTCCTAAAGATTCAGTTGCCTATGTTTATACATCATCTGGGAAGATAATTGAATTGTCTTTCAGATATGGGCAGAGTAGAGAACCTAAATTGTTTGGCGGATGAACAGGAAAATAACTGTCTATTAAATGTTGGAAATGTTCCTTGATGTCAGCAACGATGGATGAATCTTAGCTGAGCATATGATGGAAGGATATTCCAGATTTATTTATTTATTTTAAGTATTTACTGTATATATCACCTTTCAAAGTTATCTAAGCAGTTTACAATCAGGTAAAGAATTTTCCCTCTCTGTCCCGGTGGGCTCACAATCTATCTAATGTACCTGGGGCAATGGAGGATTGAGTGACTGGCCCAAGGTCACAAGGAGCAGCATGGAGCAGATGGTAGGAGTCTGATCGGCAAACAAGACTCTCTTGTTGCCATATCAAAGGTAGACAAAACTCAAATGATGTCATTCAACATTTGTTCATTTAAATCCAAAAACATCTTTTGCAGGGTTTAAAAAAAAAAATCATTGAATTCAGTTGCCAATTGTCTAAGATATGTTACGTTTTTACATATTGATACTAGTCTCGGGTTGTTAGCGAATAACACAGAGACAAAGTTTTTCCCTGTCCTGTGGGCTCTGTCCTTGTCCCTGTCCCCACCTTGTGGTTAAATGTGGGTACCCATTCCTGTGTCATTAACTGCCACATGATGCTTTGAGGAGAGTCGATGCGTTTTTTTTCTGCTGCTCCCAGGGCCTTGCACTGCGTTCACACCATTTTCTGCAATTTTTTATCTTTGGGCTCTGCATTTCCTTTCCAGTGTCAACAATAATCACTTATGGACAAATTGTTTTGCTAAATCAGGTAGCTCAATGGCTGGCAAATGTACAAGGAAACATAAAGAAAAAGCTAAAGGAGCTGAGGATAACATGGTGATAGCTCTGAGTTCTCTGAGGGGCAACTCCATCAGCTCACTTCTGCAGTTATGAAGGCTTTAGATGGAGAGTCTTTTGGGCCAGATTGAACACTTGGGGACTTTGTTAGAGGAAACCATGAGTCGCACCGGTGAATTGGAAACCAGAGTATATCAACACGTGGCATTGGAGTTAAACACGCACATGGAGAACTGACTGAGCGACCACGAGGTCAAACTTGAGGATCTTGAGAATCATTCCTGAAGGAGCAATCTTAGTGTTTTAATTTCAATTTATTAACCAGAATATGTTAGCGTTGAGATATGTGTATCATTATTATAAATATATATAATATATATAATATGGGTGGGAGGGATGGGAAAGGGGAAGGGATAAAAATTTATATAATGTACCAATGATTGTTTATAAGTGATGTATTTATTGTTAATGTGAAGGAATATATTTTACACTTAATGTAATTTTGAAAATGAATAAAGAATTTACAAAAAAAAAAAAAAAGAGATATGTGTATTACAGACCTTCATACTGTGTTCAGTGACTTACACAGACAGCTGATGTGGGGGAAGGAGGAGGCAGTGGCTCTGAGTCTGAGTTCAAGGTGAGGGGCAGGCTCCAAAATTTCTCCCTGCTCTCCCCCAGGCCCCCTGCCCAAATGCTGCAAGATATAAATACCCAATCTGGTAGAGATCCCAAAGCCCTGGTAGCTGAAGACCTCTTCTTCCAGTCCAGCAGCCAGAACTCTCCAAGTTCTGCAACAATTTTTGGGAGACCTGGTCCCGGGATCCCTGTGTGTTCAGTACAAAAAGAAGTGCATATCTATTTTTTTATTTCTCCAGTGTTGAAGTGCTTGCTGAGTTTAATTTCTTGGGGTTTCTAGTTCAGTTTGTGATCTTTTGTTTTGTATTTGGTAAAGATCTATCTGTGTTTTGTGTGTGAAGAAATCATTTAAAGTTGTTTTATGTGTGGTAGTAATGGCAGGTGAGGAGATCTGGGAGAGAGGATAAGGGGCCCCCCTCCTTAAGGTCTGCCTTGGGCCCCAACATGTCTAAAACTGGTCCTGGGCGTGTGATCCACGCTGAATTTATATTCTATAAAGTGTTCTCTGTGCAGATTCCCTTTGCAGAATACCATTTTAGCAAGGATCACCCTGATGCCTAAATTTCAGCACCATTTACTGAATTCACCCCTATCTTGGCACTGGATTTTTTTTTTTTTTTTAGCAGCAGCAGCAGCTGGATAATTGGATTTTTATAAAATGCTGATTGTCATGTTTGAATGCGGGCCTGTATATTTTTAACCGCACATTCAAAAAGATATAAACAGGATGGATTCTGTCCAGAGGAAGGCTACTAAAATGGTCGATGGTCATCATAAGATGTATGGGGACAGACTTAAAGATCTCAATATGTATACTTTGGAGGAAAGGCAGGAGAGGGGAGATATGATGGACGTTTAAATACCTACGTGGCATAAATCTCTCATTTGAAAGGAAGCTCCAGAATGAGAGGGCATAGGATGAAAAGAGGTGAGAGGCTCTGGAGCAATCTAAGGAAATACGTCTACAGAAAAGGGGGTAGATGGTGGAATAGTTTCTCAGTAGAGGTGGTTGAGACAAAGACTATGTCTGAATTCAAGAAAACGTGGGTCAGGCATGTGAGATCTGTTAGGAAGATGAGGAGATAGTGGATGATGTGAATGGGCCGACTGGATGGACTATTTGGCTTTTATCTGACTTCATGTTTCTATTTTTTCCAAAGAGGACAGAAGTATTTTGAATACAGGAATCCTGGAATGAAAGTCTAAAAGATACTGAGAGGGAGTAATTGTCCACAATCTTGAAGAAATCTCTTCCTTACACCCTTCAGGACCCACAAGAAGAAAGTAAGGAAGTGTCCCGCTCTCCATAATCTAAAACCTCTGGAGCAACAAACATGCAGTCCACACTGCTGCAGAGTGATATGGTTAGTACTTTGTGCTGTGGAAGGAAACATATGTAAATTGCTTCTCAGAAACAGGGCTTCAAGTGAGGTGTTAGTTCAACCCCCTCAAATAATAGAGCAACATGGAAACTAAAAAAGGGAGAATAAAAGTGAGGTAATAATTCTATGTGACCAGCAGATGGCAGCAGATAGACCATTATGAAAAGTTGCGAGACGCATTCTGAGGCCTCAAATTAGAGAACTCTGACAACTCAGTGGAAAACACTAGTTTGGGAGAAACTTTCATTTGCCAGGTGATGCTCAATACAAACAGTATGCAAATTATATGTACGTTTGTGCTGAATACTGCGGTGAAAGGGAGAGGAACTGTGCCTGGCATCTGCGCACAAGAGCTGAGCAGTAGGCAGCGTGTGAACACTAATGTTCCTGGCAAGAGCAGCAACCCCCAACCTGTTGTCGCACCAGTGTCGGTTCTTCCTCTGACGTCACTTCCTGGACCCATGCCTCAGAAGTGACATCAGACGGAGAACTGACACTGATGCGACAGCAGCTTGGGGGTTGCTGCTCGTGCCAGGAACATTACAGAGGTACGGGGGAAGGGAAGCGGTGTGCATATGGCAGGAAGAGGTGGGGAAGGAGCATTTGGAGGTGGGGGAGGCAGAGAAAAGGGCAGGGGAGGGACACCATTGCTCAGGGCACCTCTCACCCTCGCTATGCCACTGGCTGCAATAACAGCCCAACATCCAGTTAAACATGGGGAAGCTGCTACTTGCCCTGAGATTGGTAGCATGGAATGTTACTGCTATTTGGGATTCTGTCTGGAACTTGTGTCCTGGATTGGCCACTGTTAGAAACAGGATACTGGGCTAGATGGACTATTGGCCTGATCCAATACAGCTATTCTTATGTGCTTAATTGTTGCAAATACCTATACAACTGCTCAGAATTAACTTTACAGCATGAGACTGGGAAATTCACTTCAGCTTCCCTTGTTTGTTTAGATGCCTCTCTATTTTTCTTATGTGTAAGCAGGGATGGCCTTTTTACAAAGCTCTAGGGCAGGGGTAGGCAATTCCGGTCCTCAAGAGCCGGCGCCAGGTCAGGTTTTCAAGATCTCCACAATAAATATGCATGAGATAGATTTGCATCTCAAGGAGGCAGTGCATGCAAATCCATCTCATACATATTCATTGTGGAGATCCTGAAAACCTGACCTAGCTCCAGCTCTCGAGGACCGGAATTACCTACCCCTGCTCTAGGGGGTCCTTTTTACAAAGCCATAGTATAAAGTGGCCTTGGTGTACCTTTACATGGCTTTTTCCACACAACTAAGGCCATTTTTACTGCAGCGGTACAATAGCCAACTTTCACTTTTTTGCTCTGTCTCCTTATCTCTCTAGATATGATTGCATTTCTCTCCTGTCAAACGCTGTAGCTCTTTTCCTATTTTTGTCATTTGATTTTGTAAACCGCTTTGATCTGTGATGCAGTTAATGGCAGTGTATCAAGAATAAATAACCTAACCTAATGGAGATAAATTACATTTGGTTCGAATCCACATCAAGTCAAGAGGTCTTTGATGCATAATGAAGGTTTCTGGCTCTGCAATTACTCAATAGGGATTGCACAGAGTAAAAAGATAAAGAGGGTCAATATTCAGCCTGCAGGAATATGCCTGAATGTTCAATGCCAGTCCATATTCGGATATCCAAGAAGTTAAGTGTTAATATTCAGTCCTAATTCTGCCTTATGAACCACAGCGTATGTTGTGCTCGGTGACTCACGATTACCTACATATTCCGACAGCTGTGTCTAGAGCTGGCATATTTTCATGTGTGGGTCATCGCGAGTGGAATAAACTTCCCGGACATTTACGACAGCAATCTAGTTTGAGTAGTTTTAAGAAAATGTTGAAGAAACGTCTCTTCTGTACAATGAAATATAGGACTTGATTTATAGGTTTTTTTGAAGCAAGGTGCCGGTAGCCTCTTTGTAATTTTATTATTATGTTATATCGATGTTTGATTTGTTGTATTGTATGTGATTCTGTTTGTGTATATACTTTACTGTGACCTGCCTTGGGAAAGGCGGGGTATAAATAAAGAGATAATCCAGTAAGTTAAATTGGACAAAGATAGCACTGCTGTTTATGTGGTTCTGTTTCTCTGGTTAAGGACTGAATTTTGGCACATAACTGGAAAATTGCCATCTCGGCCCCCAGACTGTCCACAAGGTAGCTGATTTGTGTTCAACTGGTTAGAGGGGATATTCAGTGGCATTATGTGGGTACGTGCCACTGAATATCTACAGATACTGTAGCTAGTTGAGTGCCATTTAACTGGGTAAGAGCCTCTCCTACCCAAGTAAATGAATATTGAGCCTTTAGTTTGCTTTTTCCATATATTTGGCCTTTTTTGTTTATTTCCATGCCCATTAGAAGTTTTTATGAAGCAGTAAGGTGGCAGCTGTACAAATCGGTGCTTCCTTGTAGGCATCCTGATGCCGAACAGGAAGCATCTATTCTATGATGTCATCTGGGCACCCATATTCCATTGTAGAATACTAGCGTAACCTGGCGCCTGCATGTCTTATATGTAGGAACTTACTGACCAGACATAGACCCGGTATAACTATAGATGCCTGAATGCAGCTAGGGTGCATGTAAGTTGCAGTATTCCCGGTATAAACAGTCATTGAGTCTTGGCTACTCTATAAGTTCATATGGTCATTTGACATCTTTGATGAACAAAGCTTTGGAACGATCTTCCAACTGCACTAACCCCCCTTTTACAAAACCGTAGCACGGTTTTTAGCGCCAGCCAAGGCAGTAATAGCCCCAATGCTAATAGAATTCCTATGAGCGTCAGAGTTGTCACCATCGCAGCCTGCGCTAAAAAGTGCGTTATGGTTTTGTAAAAGGAGGGGGGGTTAAGAAAAGTTTCTTATTATTATATCTTTAGAAAATTGTTTAAAACTTTTTATTTTTTATGATTGTTAAATGAATAATTTTGAATGGACACAATACTTTTTTAATTGTTGTTATCCACCTAGAATCTATTGTGAGAATAGTGTGGAATATAAGAACACAATGGTCCATCAAGCCCAGTAGCCCATTCTCACGATTGCCAATCCAGGTCACTAGTACCTGGCCAAAACCCAAGGTGTAGCAATATTCCATGCAACCAATACAGGTCAAGCAGTGGCTTCCCCCATGTCTTTCTCAATAACAGACTATGGACTTTTCCTCCAGGAACTTGTCCAAACCTTTCTTAAAACCAGCTACGCTATCCACTCATACCACATCCTCTGGCAATGCATTCCAGAGCTTAACTATTCTGTAACTGGAAACCCCACCCATTTCCCTTCCATGCTCTGACCAGGTGTACACCCCCTTGCATATGCACATCATAGCAATTATGCATGCCCATATAGAATAGCACTTGGGGTGTTAAAGCACTTAAGTGCTACATTTTGTTGCATCTGTGCTAGTGGTCTCCAAACTTTTTTCATATAAAAGGCCGCAATGTGACTACGAGAAAACTCTGAGGACCACCACCAAAAGATTTCAAACTTACACATACTACTAATTTTGTAAGCCTCCTTGACCTGCTTGTTCAGACTGGGCATTAAACATCAAAGGCCCCCAAAGTCCTCCACTGTGGCCCTCAAACAGTTGGTTGAAATGCTCTACAGAACCTATAAATGTGTTAATTTCATTCTTGCCCTCTTGATATAGTACCTGCAAACAATCTGTTAAGTCTGTTTGGGCTAGATTCACTAAGCAAACTGATCGTGTACTGATTGGTTTGTAAGCCCTTGCGCCCCGATTTCCCTCTGACCTGATTCACTAACCTCTCCTCTGATCTGATCACGATCTGTGCATGCAAATAAGGGGATTTGGCATGCAAAGCAGGAAGGACACGATTCACTAAATCTACCAACTGGCTGGCCGATCCAGAAACAAGCAACCGGTGAGGACCAGTCGCTTGTGCAAAAACCCTGTTCTCAGCCCCGATCTCCTGCTCTCAGCCTTGATCGCCTGCTCTCAGCCCTGACTCTCCTGCCCTTCCCCGCGGAGCAGGAAGAGTGCTCAAATCCTTCCTGCTCCAATGCCTCCTGACTCCCCACCCACCCACCAACCAAACAACAAATGGCAGGAGAGATTCCAACTCCTTCCTGCCACCCACCGGATGCCCCCTCCTTGTTCCCCTCCCCACTCCACCCTTCCCTGTAACTTTAACAGTGTAGGAGGGGTACTCAATCCCTCCTGCTCCAATGCCTCCTGCAACGAGTCTGAGGCCTTAAGCCCCCGCCCCGGTGCATCATGTGATAAACGGGGTGGGGCCTAAGGCCCTGATTGCCTCAGACTCCTCCCTTGGGAGTGGCTTGAGGCACCTCAGCCAATCAGGGACTTCCTTAGTGAGGCCCTCAGAGCTTTATCATATTCACAATTCGGCCCTTTACATGAAAAAGGTTGGTGATCATTGTCATAGGGCAAACCATATTAAATCAATTTAGCATGCACTAAGGCAGTGGTTCCCAACCTTGTCCTGGGGGACTACCAGCCAGTTGGGTTTTCAATTTATCCCTAATGAATATGCATGAGAAAGATTTTCATACCTGTCACTTCCATTCTATGCAAATCTCTCTCATGCATATTCATTAGGGATATCTTGAAAACCAGACTGGCCGGTGGTTCCCCAGGACAGGGTTGGGAACCACTGCACTAAAGCGTTCCTATGACCCCCAAATATACATTCCTATTGTTTGAATACAACCGGTTGGAACATATGAACAGTACAGCACATATAGCCCCTTGCCTTGAGATACAAACAGAACAAGAAAAGGCAAGGGGGATGTCCTTTCAACCAATAATGTTTTGAATAAAAACTTCATTATTGGTTGAAAAGACAGCCCCCCCTTGCCATTTCTTGTTGTCCACTCAGTATTGTTAAACATGAAAAAGGATTTCAGGAAAGCAATAAAAATTTACCTCTTCCCATTGTATACATAAATCCAGTCACACCCTTCCAACCATATATATTCTAATGCAGTGATTCTTAACCTTGTTGGAGGTACTGAACCCCACCAGTTTCATATGCGTATTCACCGAACCCTTCTTTATTCCCTTAGTTTTGCCGGAGCTAGACTAGAATTACTCAACTTGGCATTGCAAATCATGCAATTAATTTTATAATATTTTATGTTACCTACTATTTTAGTATTATGTTTATTCATACACTGTACTTCGCTTAGATATAATTTTAATTAAGCGATTAATCAAATATAAATAAAACTTGAAACTTGAATTAGGATGCTGACTCCCATCACATTCCGTTATACATGTGAATCCATATTGTACATATTCGTCTGACCACTTTCGTATTTTGCTCGACATAGTTAGTAAGGGATTAAAATATTAAGATAGGTATCACACGACGTACCATCACAACAGCTACAATTCGACTACTGTGCGCATCAAATCCCCTGCAGCACAGATAGGCCAAGCAATGTTGTGTGATCACCTGCAGCCAATTATGGACAAACGGGGTGTATCATCACGAATCATAAGCGCTTTGGTCACGTTCAATCATCTATCAGTTAAATCACAAATTTTGATCAGGAATTGATTGATGTATATAAGGCGTTAGTTAGATTGATAAATCAAGAAACCGAGTACACGATCAGTCTTGATCAAAATCACTGAATAACTGATAGTTGATTGAACGTGACCGAAGCGCTATATGAGTCGGAGGTGTGTTTTGACCTCTGCCGAACCCGCGAGATTGACTCACCGAACCCCTGGGGTTCGGTCGAACCCAGGTTCAGAACCACTGTTCTAATGTATGCTCATCTAGAAGCGCTCTGTTTGTTAACTGAAGATGGAAATAATCGTATGTTAACTTAAAATGACCAAATTGTATGCTAAACTTGACTCTGTATATCTAATGTTGCTGTACACATGTAAATTCATAATTTGTATGTCTATGCACTCTGTATGTCAACTTTGGTCTCCTTTTACAAAGCTGCGTTAGGGCCTTAACACAGGGAATAGCATGCGCTGAAATGCCACGCGCGCTAGCTGCCACTGCCTCCTCTTGAGCAGGTGGGTAGTTTTTCGGGTAGCGTGCGCTATAGCGCACGGTAATCCAGTGCGTGCACTAAAAATGCTAGCGCACCTTTGTAAAAGGAGCCCTTTGTTACCCGTTCTGAGCTCGTTAGAGAGGACGGGAGATAAAACTAGCCGAATAAATAGTAACAGAGTAAATGACAGTAGATAAAGACCAGAACGGTCCATCCAGTCTGCCCGTTAGTTATACCCATTAAAAATACATGGTCAAATTAACTTGTCTCTTCTTTGATATTTCCGAGTCATAGACTGTAAAGTCCACCTGGTATTGTCCTAGACCCAGGATTATTATTTTATTTATCAGTTTTAACATTTTATCAAGTAAATACTCAATCTTTCTATAGGAAATGTTTTTAATTTTGATAAAATGTCCTAGGTTCCAAATGCTGAAGTTGCCGTCCAAGCTCTCTCCAGCCTATCCAACCATCTTGTTTGCAGGATATCTACCATAAGTCTGGCCAGTAACATCCTCGTGTTCCAAGTTAGTGGCGTTCCCATTGATGCCCTCCACAGCCCATCCTACACCAAATCAGACCCGTGCAAGTCTGTCTAGTACCGGCCATAGTCCAAAGGGTTTTTTAAATGTAGCTCAAAAATACTTCTGGGGCAGGGGGGTTATTCTGTCTCCAAAATTCTACAGGAGCAGGGAAAGAAAGGCAGTCCCTCCTCTAAAATTGTGAGATCTCTCTCTCTCTCTCTGTCCAGGTGAAGGTGGCTAGTCCAACACATTTGCACATTCTTTCCATACAGAAGCACATTCTTTCCTACCATGCCCAAACAACATGATAAAACAACTACAGACCATTCAGAACACAGCCATTAGACTCATCTATTGTCTCAGCAAATTTGACCAGATCACCCCCGCCTATGTAGACTCTCACTGGCTTCCGATAAAAGCAAGAACTCAATTCAAGTTCTATTGTCTACTATTTAAAGTAACCCATGGTACTGCCCCCTGTTACCTAAACAACCGCCTATACCGCTACCACTCACCCAGATCAAGGAGAACTCAAAACCTATTCACCTTCCCCCCTCACAATGGTACCCGACATAAGAAACTATACGACAGCCTTCTAGCGACACAGGCAGCAAAAATTGACCCCACCATCACCAAACTGATGATCAAAACAACAGACATCAAAGTGTTTCGAAAAGAAATCAAAATATTTCTATTTAAAAAACACATCCCCACTAACTAATCTCCTCCCCCTTCGCACAAGCTCACCCTCTAACACATTAGTCAACTCCTAGAACCTTACCTTCCAAAAATATTCTGATTCCTAAATAAGCATCTACCTTCAATATCCAACAAACTTCCTCCTTCATTGTTAGGTAATTTTTCTTCTGTAACCAGTATATACTGATATTCTCCACTGTACCCTGTTATTACTTGATTCTCTACTATGAAATTCTTTTGAAAAAAATCCAGATATCTTATAATTTATAATCCTCTACCACACCATGTAAAGTTCATGAATCAATGTTATGTAATTCTCTCGGTAATGTCCAGATCTCTTCTAATTTGTAATCCGCCTAGAACCGCAAGGCACAGGCGGAATAGAAATCACTAATGTAATGTAATGTAAAAATCTATCACAATTTGGCATAACCGAATTTGGCACCACTGTACCAAGTTACACAAGCTCTGTGAAAACAAAATCTGCAGTAGAGAATGACATGGGGACAAATATGTCCCCTTCCCCGCAGGAACTCAATTTCCCTGCCCCGTCCCTGCGAGTTTTGTTACTGTCCCTGCCCCATTCCTGTAAGCTCTTCCTTAACTACACAAGCCTCTAACACTTATTATGATTTTAAAATGTATGAGGCTTGTGCAGATGAAGATGGAGCTTGCAGGAATGGAGCAAGGACAGGAAAAGAAGTCGCCGGGATGGGAAAATGAATTCCTGTGGGGACGGGGAAAAATTTGTCCCTATGTCATTCTCTAATCTGCTGATATATCTGGCTAGTATACAAATCTGTTATTTTTACAGGGAAATATCACTGAATCATCTAAGGTGAAACTGTTAGTTCACCCTTTCTCCCTTGTATTCAAAGGACAGTGTAACGTTTGTTTTCAGACCCTCAGAGATGCCACCAGAAGATCACATTATCATATCCTCTGGCTTTACGCACCTGATCCTCATCGGGTCAATATATAGTGTGTATCCATCTCTAATTTTTATCTATTTTTGACTTTTTTTTATTCTAAAACAATAAATAGTTTTAAAGAATATTATTTTGTAGATTAAATACTTAGCTTGACTGGTGGTTGTTGGTTAGCAAGGGATTACAGAGCCAACATGTTTCACCCGTAGAGGGGGTTTCTTCAGGGCTACTATCCCTTTTTAGTACCAATTCTTTATCCACGATATGACCACCTAAACTCAGTCTTTTAAAACGTTTAAAAAGACTGAGTTTAGGTGGTCATATCGTGGATAAAGAATTGGTACTAAAAAGGGATAGTAGCCCTGAAGAAACCCCCTCTACGGGTGAAACATGTTGGCTCTGTAATCCCTTGCTAACCAACAACCACCAGTCAAGCTAAGTATTTAATCTACAAAATAATATTCTTTAAAACTATTTATTGTTTTAGAATAAAAAAAAGTCAAAAATAGATAAAAATTAGAGATGGATACACACTATATATTGACCCGATGAGGATCAGGTGCGTAAAGCCAGAGGATATGATAATGTGATCTTCTGGTGGCATCTCTGAGGGTCTGAAAACAAACGTTACACTGTCCTTTGAATACAAGGGAGAAAGGGTGAACTAACAGTTTCACCTTAGATGATTCATTCTCTAATCTGCAGCATCTCATGGGGCTATGGAGTCCAGGAGTCCAGTATCATGCCAGTGTTTCTGTAAGCATAGATAACTAGGGCTCTTTAAAGTAATCCTATTTTCCATCACAGTTCATGGTATTTCAAACCACTGCATTGGGGAAAAAATGAATAGTCATGTAGCTAAAATAATTTTCACTGTGCTTCAGTCTCCCTGAATGTTCCAAAGGCGCTAATCAGTAATTTATTATTCTATGGAAATCTAGGACCTTATCTTCCCTGTTGCATTAGGTACAATTTCATATGGTAGAGGATAGAAATAAAAAGCACTTTACTGTATACAGTACTTTTATTCAAAGGAATGAAAGCTTTTCATGCCCTGCATATGCAATTTTTTGTGCATTTCCATCAGCTTCTTTTCTACTTAGCAAGTGTGCCTTGGATCCCCTCACCCCCACCCGTCCAGGAGCTCGCTTCACTACCTTTGAAAGAGTTCCAGAATGTCAGAAAAAGTGCTAGTTTTCTCTTTCGAGCATAACATTAAAATGCAATCAGTGTATCAATCTCTTGTATTGCTTTAAAAAATAATTCAAGAACCCAAGCACTTCAGAATCCAATTTGTCCTTTTCAAAGGAGTTTTGTTCCAAAATGGACACCAGCGTATACACTACAGCCCGAGCTCCTTTCCCATTAGCGGCTTAGTACAGAGGGGCTTGCAGGAAATCAAAGCTTAGCTGGTTCTAAATACATTTCCTAATGCAGATAACCAAGCAGTCTAATTTTCAGCTCTTTCCAAAAGACATCTGTCTTATTTCATATTGAAGGAGTCAGTGGAAAGTAGGGGCACCCACGTAGGAAAGCTTTGAAAGCAGATTAGAAATAGGCAAGACCAGTGTTGAATTCAGAAATATTGTTCCATGAGGGAGGGCAATCAAAATAATGGGGATCACCAAAGTTACTACTACTTTGGCAGGAAGATCACTCAGGGGGTGAGGAAGAGGAGGAGAAGCAATGTCTATGTTCAGGACTAGACAACATAAGAATGTCCTGTTTATCTGTTTTGATTAGACTGTAAGCTTTTTCGAGAATATGTTGAAATCAGTTAGCTTAGCGGGGTTTAAAAAAGGTTTGGATAATTTCCTAAAAGAGAAGTTCATAGGCCATTATTGAGATGGCTTGGGGAAATCCACTGCTTATTCCTAGGATAAGCAGCATAGAATCTGTTTTGCTACTTGGGATCTAGCTAGGTACTTGGGACCTGGGTTGGCCACTGTTTGATACAGGATGCTGGGCTTGATGGACCTTCGGTCTGACCTAGCATGGCAATTCTTATTAGCAGGGATAGTTTCTTATGTGTTTAATGTATAGTGCTACATACATCTAGCAGTGCTATAGAAATGATAAGTAGTGCTAGTAGTTGTAGTAAGTCAGGGGTGTCAAAGTCCCTCCTCGAGGGCTGCAATCCAGTCGGGTTTTCAGGATTTCCCCAATGAATATGCATGAGATCTATTAGCATACAATGAAAGTAGTGCATGCAAATAGATCTCATGCATATTCATTGGGGAAATCCTGAAAACCCGACTGGATTGCGGCCCTTGAGGAGGGACTTTGACACCCCTGTAGTAAGTGGTTCCATGCTGGGCTGATCCTAGTGCACTTTCTCTGACAGGGGCCAATCCAGTCCCTTGGAAGAAAAAACAAACATATCCTAATGTGGAACTCCATTTCTTCCTTGTTCAGGCTCAGGTGATGATCCCCCCAAGTCAAAAGGTGGCTAATAAGCGTTAACGGACCTGTTCTCCAGAGGTTTGTCCCAATCTGTTTTAAAGCCCACTATACTATGGGCCCCAAGTACAGTTTTTGAGGCAAGTAGAAGAGCAGTAAACATTTGCTGTTGCCATGCATTAGCTGCAAAATGTAAGGCACAAAAATTGCAAAGCTTTTGCTGTAAAAGATGGGGCAAGCGCAGCGTCTTCCCCTACTACTGAAATGAGGCTTTTTGGCCTGTAGTTTTCTGCTTCATCTTTGTGACCACTTTTATGAAGAGGAGCCACATCCGCTCTTCTCCAATCCCATGGAACCAATCTCGTCTCCAGGGATTTATTGAACAAACCTTTAAGTGGAGCCACCAGAACCCCTCTGAGCTCCCTCAGTATCCTGGGCTGGATCCTGTCCACCTTCAATTTGTCAAGTAGTTCATAAACACATCTTCCGTGAATGGCGTGGTATCCAATCCATTCCCACATGTAATTTTGCCTGCCAATCGTGGTCCTTCTCCAGGATTTTCTTCCTTGAACACAGGACAGAAGTATTTGTTTAGAAGTTTGCTTTTTACTCATCACTCTCCACATAGCGGTTCATAGCATCTTTCAGTCTTGCAATTCCATTTCCCAGATCTACTCTGGAACCTTTTTAAACAATCGGTGTAACATTGGCCACCCTCCAATCATCAGGTATTACAGACGATTTTAGCGACAGATTACAGATTACTAACATCAGGTCAGCATGTTTGAGTTCTTTTAGTATCCTAGGATGGTTATCATCCGGTCCATGTGATTTACCACTTTTTAACTTGTTGATTTTGCTTACCAATAATGCATTTTTCAGATTCACTGAGATTTCTTTCAGTTCCTCTACATCATCACCCTTGAAAAACATTAATGGTTCAGGTAGATCTCTTATATCTTCTTCCTTAAAGATCTAGGCAAAGAATTTATTCAGTCTCTCTGCTAGGGCCTTATCCTCCCTGAGCACCCCTTTTGCTCCTTGATCATCCAACAGTCCCACAGATTCCCTCACAGGTTTTCTGCTTCTGATGTATCTAAAAAAAATTGTTACTATCATGAGTTTTTACCTCTGGCAAGTTTCTCTTCATGTTCTTTTTTTTAACTTTCTTTATCAATGCATGCTTTGCATTTAACATGCCAGTGCTTATGTTTCTTCTGATTTTTTTCATTTGGATCCTTTATCCATTCTTTAATGAATTTTTTTGGCTCTAAGAGCCTCTTTCATTTCACCTTTTAACCTATGGACTTTTCTTTTAGAAAACTATCCAAATCTTTTTTAAATCCCGCTAAGCTAACTGATTTCACCACATTCTCTGGCAATGAATTCCAGAGTCTAGGCTTCCAAAATGGTATTTTTAAATAACAGAAGAAATAATTATTTAGTAACACAGTACAATCTCTCAATTCCATAAGAACATAAGAATAGCCTTACTGGGTAAGATCAATAGTCCATCAAGCCCAGTAGCCCATTCTCACAGTGGCCAATCCAGGTCCCTAGTACTTGACCAAAACCCAAGGAGTAGCAACATTACATGCTACCGATTAGAGAATGACACGGGGAAAAAATCTGTCCCCGGCCCACCATCCTCTGCACCGCCCCGTCACCGCCGTTCCCTTCATCGCCCCGTCACCGCCATTCCTTTCACTGCCCTATCACCGCCACTGCCATCCCATTCACCGCCCCGTCACCGCCCCCGCAGCATCCATATAAGCCTTAGTACTGTAATATTTAGCTTATTCCTTTCTTATAAATCAAAGTTCCTGCTGCTGAACTAGAGAAAGAGATGTTCAGCTGGCAGGGCTTTGTTTATAAATTTATATCAACACAACTAATATACTACTTTATCCTAAAGCAATAAATAAATAGAATTTTTTTTTTCTACCTTTGTTGTCTGGTTTCTGCTTTCCACATCTTCTCATTCAATTTCTTCCATCCACTGTGTGTCTTCTCTCTGCGTCTTCCATTTGCTGTTACTGTGCCTCTTCCTTCACCCCTCCCCCCCAATTGGTCTAGCACCCATCTTCTTCCCTCCACTCCCCCATAGTCTGGCATCTGTCTTCTTCCCTTCCAGCGTCTTCTCCCCACTCTGTTTTCCACTTTCCCTTCAGGGTCTGTTCCTCTCTACCCTCTTTCAATGTCTGTTCTATTCCTTTCCACCACCACCCTTCCCTCCCTCCTTTACCATCTGTTCCTTTCTACCACCCTTCAGCTCCTCTCGCGTGGCTTATCTATCTACCTCCCTCCCTCTTATTTTCGTGGCACGTTACAATGTAATTTGTGCAAGCCGCTAGAGCCTGTGAGCTTGGTCTCTGTCCCATCCCCACAAACCATCTCGCTTCTGTGTTCCTATTTTCCCCATTTCTAATATCTCCCCTATGTATCTGGCATTGCCTCCCCTGTGTCCATATACCATCCCCATGGCATGTCCCCTTTATGTCTCTGTCTCTATGCCCCATGCACATAATTTCCCCTCTTTCTGTTACCTTCCTGTGTCCAGATTTCCCCTATCTTCCTCTTCCATACCAGTGTGTTTCTTCTTTTCAACCCCATCTAGCTTCTTTCCCTCTTTCTTCTCCCCCCCCCCTCCCTGCTTCCAGCATCTGGCTCACCTGCCTGTCTTCCCCTTTCTTTCCTGCTGTGGGTTTCTTTCTTTCCCTCTTCATCCCCTTGGCCCAGAATTATTTTTCCTTTCACTCCCTCCTTCCTAGTTTGAGACGGGAACACACGGGATCGTGCGATCCAGCAGCCCCCACTCACCCGATCGCAGCGTTTAGCCAGTTCTCTTCCTCCACCTCACCTTATATGCTGAGTTTGCTGGCTTTCTTTTTCCCGAGCCGCACGCATTCAAAAAGACGCGCACGCGCAGCTGCGCGAGTCGATCAATCTTCTCCTCTCCTGCAACTTCCTGTTTCCAGTTGCGTCAGAGGAGAAGATTGATCAACTCGCGCAGCGGCTTTTTGAACACGTGGGGCTTGGGAAAAAGAAAGCCGGCAAACTCGGAATATAAGGTGAGGTGGAGGGAGGGAGCTGGCTAAATGCTACGATCGGGCGGGTGGGGGCTGCGGGGACCGCGCGATCCTTGATGCCTCACTGCGGGGACAAGACCATTCACCACTCCATGGGGCAGTGAATGGCCTTGTCCCTGTCCCCACAGTGACTGATATTTTTCTTTCCCCGTTTCGGTGGGTTACCCGTGGCTACTCACGGCTAGCCGCGGGTAACAACCACCGTGTCATTCTCTACTACCGATCCAGGGCAAGCAGTGGCTTCCCCCATGTCTTTCTCAATAACAGATTATGGACTTTACCTCCAGGAAATTGTACAAACCCTTCTTAAACCAGTTATGCTATCCGCTCTTACCACAACAAAAAAGTGTTACTAGCCAGTAGTGGGTTCACCCTACAAAGAACCACATTTACTAAACAGTGGAGAAAAAGCCTCAAAAAACTTTCAAAGAGACAGCAATCAACATAAATTTTATATATATATATATATATATATATCTTTATTCATTTTAAAGCCAAAAATAAGTGCAACATATTTTACAGACATTTTACACTTTAACAACACTTAAAATCAGTCAAAATAATATTCTATGACAATACATTTAGCCCCCCCCCCTCCCGTCTACTTATCCCAAAATTGCACTCAAAAAAAAAAAAAAATTTCCCACCCTGGACGTATATTATCAAAGGGGAAAATCAACAATCACTCCTTACAGAATTTTGTCAATGGCTCCCAAATATCCATAAACTTCCTATAATGTCCTTGTTGTATGGAAATCATACGTTCCATTTTAAAAATGTAACACAGAGATTCCCACCAAAACATATATAATTTAACATAGATTTTTAGCTGCTCACTTTTATATCATAGGCATTAAAAAAATTAACAAAAAATGACTGTCTCAATTAGGGACTAAGCCCACCACTGTACACAGGGATAAAGTTCAATGGTTTTTCCACTTAACTTAAGAGCTTGGTGTTTCCAGCGTTGACTCTGTCCTGCTCTCTGACCTCCGTGTCAAGTTGTTAAACTACCAGGAACTCCTCGTTCGCCACTCTCTTTAATCCATTCTCTGACAAGGCTCTTGTTTTGCCGCTTACCAGCTGTGTCAAGAAATTTTTTAACTAACTCAAAGCCTTACATATCAGTGCACTAAAGGCACCAAGATGCTTGGCTGGAGCAAAAAGGCTTAGCTCTTCAATTTCCAGTGAAATCATTTCTGGTACGATGACCTCATTGTTCAACCATATAACCTAGTAAAACGCACACCATGCCAATTTCTGATTAAGGCCCTTAGGCCAAATTGTATCAAAAAAGAATATCCACCTCTGTTCATGCAGATGAAGTAATCGCATATCACCTGTACTTTGTGTCACAGGCATATGCTCTAATACAAAACATTTAAACTCATTAAATGAGTGGTCTTTTTCAATGCAGTGTCTAGTAAGCACATCAGTCTCTTTTATGAGTGACATTATATCGATGTTCAGTCATGTGTTTGAACTTCTTGAGGTCTGTCCCAGTTGCATACCGAGCATATGTGACACCCAGGGTTCATCATTTTTTGACATCCCCCCATATCCCACATAATTTTTTGATACACCCTCCCATCATTTTTTGACCCCACCCCCACCCCACCCCAGCCACAGCACGCCATCTGTATGAAAAACAATGATGTAACCCACCCTGTCAGGTCTAAGCCATGGCCCAACAACTCTTCTGGACCCCAGCGTTTACCTAGCTGGGGTCCGCTCACCTTCCTGCTGCCTTCTAACTCCTTCCCTGGACCCTTTTCTGCTCTTCCCGGCCCTTTGAAAGTCTTTGACGTGCTCCAACGCCTCTGGCGTAGTCCCGGCTCCTTCTGAGCATGCGCCATCAATCCTCCAGTGTTCCCCAGTGACCAGCAATCAGCTGGGACCCTTACCTCCTTATCCATTCTAGATACCTTAAAACATAAGAACATAAGAATTGCCGCTGCTGGGTCAGACCAGTGGTCCATCCTGCCCAGCAGTCCACTCAAGTGGCGGCCCCTAGGTCAAGACCATTACTCCAAATGAGTCCAGTCTCACCAGTTTAGCATGAACTTGTCCAACTTTGTCTTGAAACCCAGGAGGGTGTTTTCCCCTATAACAGACTCCGGAAGAGCGTTCCAGTTTTCTACCACTCTCTGGGTGAAGAAGAATTTCCTTACGTTTGTATGGAATCTATCCCCTTTCAACTTTAGAGAGTGTCCTCTTGTTCTCCCTATCTTGGAGAGGGTGAACAGTCTGTCTTTCTCTACTAAGTCTATTCCCTTCAGTATTTTGGATGTTTCGATTATGTCCCGTCGCAGTCTCCTCTTTTCAAGGGAGAAGAGTCCCGGCTTCTCCAATCTCTCACTGTATGGCAACTCCTGCATCTCCTTAACCATTTTAGTCGCTCTTCTCTGGAACCTTTTGAGTAGTACCGTGTCCTTCTTCGTATACGGAGACCAGTGCTGGACGCAGTACTCCAGGTGAGGGCGCACCATGGCCCGGTACAGCGGCATGCTAACCTTCTCTGATCTGTTCGTGATCCCCTTCTTGATCATTCCTACCATTCTGTTCGCCCTTTTTGCTGCCGCAGCGCATTGTGCAGATGGCTTCATGGACAGCGTGGGATTATGCATATGTTGGAGCATTAATCATAGCCCCTTAGGATCTCTGACTGTGACACTACCTTGGAAGAGATGGTGTTATAGGGACCCATTTTAAGTTTTCTAACTGTGGCCCATTTAGTCTTTCCTATGCCACCGGTAAGTTTATACATTTCCTGGGGTAATTTCCAAAGCCGAAACACGTGCGTATATTATTTTTGAAAATTTGCTGATATTCACACTAGAGAATGACACGGTGAAAAAATTGGTCCCCGTCACCGCCCCGTCCCCGTCTCACCATCCTCTGCACCGCCCCGTCACCGCCATTCCCTTCACCGCCCCGTCACCGCCACTGCCATCCCATTCACCGCCCTGTCACCGCCACTGCAACCCCATTCACCGCCCCGTCACCGTCACCGCTGCATACATAAAAGCCTCAAACGGGTACGATTTTATATACTTTTCTTTATTTACGTATAAAGGAAACATTCTGTAAAACTTTAAAACTTTAAAACTTAGTTAAATATTAGTTAATAACTATACAAAACACGAATATAGGTGAAGCAAAATTCATCGTGCCAATTTCTCCACTTCCACGATTCTTTCCCTACACTCACCCCCAAGCCAGCAGCCGATTTCACCCTGCTCCTTCCTCGATGTCCTGCCAGCAGCATTCACAATTCACTTCTGTTGCCCGCTTCAGGCCTTCCTCTCTGTCGGGTCCTGTCTTCATGAAAACAGGAAGTAGGCAGGACCCGGCAGAGAACAAGGCCGAAAAAGAAAACCGGCAAACTAAGGAAAGCTGGAGAGCAGTAGCGTACCAAGGGGGGGGGGGGGCGGGAGGGGCGAAAAAGGTAGTGGCGCCAGGCCTTGGAGCACCGAGGCAGACCGAACCCCCGAACCTCCTCCCAGCCGAACCCCCGCCGAACCTTTCCGACTTTCCCAGCGAAAGCAGCAAACCTCCCAACAGTAGCGTCATCAGTGACGCGTCAGAGGGAGGAGAAAGCCGCGAAGGAGGTTTAATTACAGGTGTGGCAGTAGCGATTGGTCCTCTTCTTAGGGGGCGGAGTCAATGCGGCAACGTGCAAGTCGGGTTGAGGAGACAGACCACGCGAAGACAAACATGGCCGCCGGGAAAAAAATGACACCCGGTCACGACCAAAGACTCACGGTGAAGACACGGTAAATAGCGGTTCTTTGAAGGGGGTACATTGGCCTGCGGGGACAAATCTTTTCACCTGCGCCTGCGGGCGGTGAAAACTTTTTTCCCCGTGTCTGCGGCGATTTGAGTATAGAGTCTCTGAAGCCCGCAGCCAAACCGCAGGCTCCCCGTGGCTCACTGCGGGGTTCTCTCCCCGTGTCATTCTCTAATTCACACTGTGAAGAGTATGCAGACATCTTTTACCCGGAAAAAGGCGTTGAGTTAGCACAACTTTGAAACTTTTGAGCAGTCAAAGTTTTAACCTTTAATTCGATTTTTGACAGTTTTTAACATTTAGATCATATTTTAATTTTTTTTTAATTGACTTCTTTTGAAATAGAGCTGGATCCACATAATGTATTTCTAACAGCTAGAAGAAAGATAGCTCATTAATATAGCAATTAGGACAAGTGAAGTAATTAAAGTATAAAATTAGAAATTCCTGGTAACAGCAAGTCCTGATCGAAAGTACAATAAGTAAAAGCAGCATCTTAAAATAGATTCTCACTTTGGCTGCAAAAGAATAGGAAAAAAATCTATAGCTTTAGTGATTAGCATAATATACTTGTAAATTTACTTTTCATAAAGAGAATGAATACATTAATTTTTATTTTTAATGCTAACTTCTGATGAGAAAGTCAAAGCAACATAAAGTTAAGTTACTAAGATGTCATTTGCACAACCTAGATTAGAGGATGTTATAGTTACAGTGCAAATGAAGAAACTGTGTTATGGCAAGTGATGACTACTGCAGCTAACATAGTCTGAAGGCCTGTTTGTACTATGATTTTCCATTTTACCTTCTAAGTTTCTTTAAGTCCCTTTTGCAAAGTTCTCCCCACTTTCCCTTTAACCAGTGTTTTCCCATAGATCTGAAGCAATCTACTCCATGAAGCTAATTAGTAACAGATTCAAAACAAATTTAAGAAAACATTTCTTTCGTCAGCACGCAACTAAGATGGAGAATTTGTTGGCAAAGGAACTCTTTATTGGAGTGGGCTAAGGACATACTACCAAGTTCTTTAAAAATTGTGCACACAGTTGGGCAGGCAAGGGTTATTTATGTGCATGCTGAGCTAAATTGGCATTAAGTACCAATAACTGGCGTCAACAAACATTATTTGGCACTCTTATAGTTATTCCAGTGATTGATTTCCTTGTCTAATATATTTTCTGTGGTGTATAACTCCATGGGGAGTGGGGGGATCGGAGGAGCATGGGCAGGTCAGGGGCATGCCAAGAAATTAGGTGTTAAGTTATGACATACTGTCAATTACACTGATAACTCCCGGTATTTTGGTGTGAGCATAAATTCTCTTGCCTAGGATTAGGCCCCAAAATGTGGACTTACACTAGTATTCTATAATGGCAACCATGTGTAATATTGTTGTTATAGAATTGGCACTTAGGCCCAGATTCTATAAACGGTGTCTGAAGTTAGGTGCCTAGATTGGGTATGCCTAGCCGACATAGTTGTCTAACTTAATCAGACTTAAATGGCGCCTTTTATTTAAAAACGCCATAAAAAACCAATTAAAAATTAATTAGCTGGTAGGTGCCCAATTCGGTGGGCACCTATGATTTTGAGGTAGGCCTCTGCTCCTACAAGAAAGTAGCCATGGTTAGGGGTAAATTCTGGGTGTATTTTAGGTATGGTTTTTGACAGGCACCAGTAGGCCAAGAAAATCCTGTCAAAAATGGAAAGCACCTAAGGTTTCAATGCCTTTGGTGCCTAATACCACTTAGGCTTCACTGGGCACAGTTCTATAAACGATGCCTAGCAGATGATTGACAATTGCGCTCCTTGACACCTAGAGATTAGGCACCATTTATAGAATCAGGGCCTTAGTGCCTAAATTTTATTGCCCTGAGCTGAAAGAGCCCACAAAGGACAGTTATATAACTGGGCACCTCCATGTCTACTTTTGTCTCAAAGAACTATACAGAGCAGCTTACAAAGAATAAAAACAAGTATTACATAAACCCCCAAATCATGCCACGCCTTATAACTTTGCCAACAGTCATCCTCCTACATTGAAATGCATCTGTCGTGGGGTAAGAGCCTAGTCTACAGTATAATGGCATCTCTTATAGAATACTCACATAATTCGGTATTAGCACCTTACACTTACTTACACACAGTTACACCGCAGTCACGCAGATGTAACAGAGACACACATAACTCACACTATTCTGTAGGTGATGCATGTTAAGTGGGAGCCCAGCTCATTGCCTGCCCATGTTCTTCCCTATTTGTTCTTTTCTATCCGAATAATGTAGTTCTTCCCCATTTTTCCTTTCATCCCAGTTCTAGTCTCTTTATTTTTTTTTATAGTTTGTGTAGGTCTGTGCTTCATTCATTTGATTATTTATATATTTTTATGCATCCCCTTTTGTTTTAAATATGTAAACCGCCTTGAAACCCGATTAGTATATCAAATTCTTAATAAACTTGTATAAGGTCCCTTGCATTTACACACCATCCCCAGGATTCTATATAATATAGTAACTTAGTAAATGAATGATGGCAGTCTGCCTATTAGTTATACTCATAAAAAATACATAATTAAATTAATCTCTTCTTTGATATTTCTGAGTCATAGTATGTAAAGTCCACCTGGTATTGTCCTAGGTTCCAAATGCTGAAGTTGCATTCCAAGCTCTCTCCAGCCTATTCAACCATCCTGTTTGCAGTATATCTACCATAAAGTCTTGCCAGTAACATCCTCATGTTCCAAGTTAGTGGAGTTCCCATTGATGCCCTCCCCAACCCATCCTACACCATATCACCACATATGGTACACAGCCTGTGCAAATCTGTCCATTACCGGCCTTAGGGCTAAATTCACTAAGCCCACGGATCTGATCCGTGAGCGATCCGATCTGTGGGGCTGATTCATGAAGCGTCCTCATGCAAATGAGGGCAATCGGAGTCATGCCCCCAAGCGACCGCAGGGATCGATGAAGAACGATCCCGATGCATGCACAGACCATCTTCCTTGCCTGTAGATGGTCTGCGCATGCTTACAGAGCTTGAAACTTTTTTACTTCGCGAGCCTGTGGTTTTAACCCACTTTAAGCCAGGCTCACACTGCAGGGAAGGGCAGGAGCGTCGGGGCAGAGAGCAGGGTGGCAAGAGGCGAGTCGGGGCAGAGAGCAGGACGGCGAGTTGGGGCAGAGAGCAGGGCGGCAAGAGGAAAGTAGGGGCAGAGAGCAGGGCAGTCGGTGTTCCTTAACTTGTTTAATGAATCGCTGCCTTCCTACATTTGCATGTCATTTCCCTCATTTGCATGCGCGGATCGGATCGGAGGTTGATTGACACCAAGGTTAGTGAATCGGGTCGGAGGAAAATCGGGTGGGTTCACTAAGCCCACCAAAAACGATTGGTGGGCTTAGTGAATCTAGCCCCTAGAAGTTCTTTAAGTTCTTTAGTTTCTCTATATAGGTCACCCAAAGTTAGGTGTGGAAATTTGTGCAGGAATATATGATCCACACACAAACTAATAAGTTAATGAGCCATTAACAATCAATTATTGGTGTTACTTAATAATAATAATAATAATAACTTAATTTTTCTATACCGCCAATACCCCAAAAGTTCTAGGTGGTTTGCCTTGAATTTTAATCAACTTGTTATTCCATATGGGTACATGTAGCTTGGTATCCCATGGTGTGTTAAAAAATTTCTCAACTTTCTTCACAGCTAGTGACGTGCTGCAAAGCAGAACATCTTTATCAGATACAATTTTGTTTGATGAAAATGGAAAAAGATGTAGAGGATAATTGTTCAATATCATTAATTGCACATTGTCACACCCGCGCTCCTGAGATGTGCAGCGAGCCCACGGAATCATGACAAAACTTCTGGCCTGGCATGTCCCTTACAACCAAGGAACCATTCAGGACTTATCTGGCTGGCTAACAGCCTAACAGAATCATGCATGTAATGAGTCTTAGGGCTCCTTTTACAAAGCTGTGCTAGCGGGGTTAACACGTGTGACTTTTCATCAAGCGCTAACCCCCGTACTGGCCAAAAACTACCACCTGCTCAAGAGGAGGCGGTAGTGGCTAGCACAGCTGGTGGTTTAACGCGCGCTATTACGCACGTTAAACCGCTAGCATGGCTTGATAAAGGAGCCCTTAGAAATGGCAAAAAAACCCACAATAGCTTTATTACAGCCACTAGCCAAATAACCCATAATACAGGCTTCAGCCTTGAAGTTTCAAAAAAACAACAAAAAAAAAAAACCCACTTATTCCATGAAATCATATATTTCTCAAACAGAAAAAAAACCCAAAATCAAAATTTCCAAGTTTGTCAGTAATGGCTTAAACACAGTCACCTGCTTCTGGACTTTAATAGTAGATTATCACCCAGTCCTCTTCACCAGAACAGATAGCTGAGTGAATATTGCAAGCCTAAAGTATATAAACTGTTAAAAATTATTGACCAGATAATGAAAAGAGAGAAAAAAAAAACTGGGCAGCATAGCATGCAGGAATATTACATTGCTTCACTTTAGCATAATCTTTCCTTAAATAAGATGTTTCTTTATAAGCAGAACCTGTGCTCTGAAACACAGGCACTGTAAGGAAAAAAACTTATAATAGCCCAGCAAGTTTAATTCAGAGCCAATGTTCTGGTTAAGTGCAGAGATTCTAAGGACTTTTCCTTCTGAAACGTTGCTGTAGCAACTACACACAGCTGTGAGAGAGGAACGTGATTGCCTAGCCTGGCTGCTAGCAGGGAAAAACATACAAACATTTGTTTGAATCAAAATCAATGCTTTAAGGCAACATTCAAAGTCCAGAATTCTAGGAGAGGAAAACTAAACTCCCCTCAAAGAAAAAACCCCACATCCACAAGCAGGTACAGTTCAAATGCACAGCTTAACATGCAGCTCAGCGTCTGCAGGCAGAAAACAAAGCACATACGATTCACTGCACTTCCATGTCCACAGGAAAAGTTTCAGCTCCTACAAGACTCTCCTGGATGTCCATTGCTTCTCCTTGGTCCTGCTCACAAATTCCAGAGGGAGAAAACATCTCCTCTGCCTCTGTCATATGCCAATCTGTTTCACCAGCCTCTTCTGGCTGGTCAGAGTATCTCACTCTCTTCCTGGCTCTAGTCAGTTCCAGCTGTAGTCTCTGCTTGCCTCTCTCCCCTTATTACTCTGGACTAGTGCTGCCTGATTCAGGAAAAAAATTTTGATTCGATTCGATTCAGCCTATTGAATCAATTTTTCGATTCAATTTTCCTGCCCAATTGGGTGGTTTTGTTGTGAGGTTTTTTAACATCCTGGTGGGTTTATTTTATAACTTCTTCATCCCCTTTGCCTTCTCCTAGCAACACTGGCGCTGTGGTGTAAAAAACAAAAAAGACTTTTCCTCTCTCTGTTAAATCCTAGGTCACATTTGCGGTCTAACACCAGCTCTGGCAGGATACACGTTTCAAATTTGACATATTGTAATCACAAAACAGAAAATAAAATTATTTTTTCTACCTTTTGTTGGTCCCGGGCTCTGGTTGTCTTCTGATAACTTGCTTTCCAGGGTCTCCTTCTTTCTTCTTTCTCCGTGCTGACCATCCATCTGCCATCTCTGTCCTCCCCTTCCATTTCCCTTCCATCCCCCGGAGGTCTTGCATCTTTCCTTTTTTTCATCTCCATCCACTGATCCACCTTTTCTCAACTACCCTTTCATCCAGCATATCTCCCTCCTTCCCCACCACCCCAGGTTCCACCATCTCTCCTTTTCTTTTCCCAACTACCCTCCTATCCATTATCTCTATCCCCCCTCCACACCATCCCTTGTGTCCAACTTCTCTCCCTTTCTGTTCCTTCCCTCCCTAAATCCCATTGCCCATCATCTCTCTCCCTCTCCTCTATTTTTAGACCCATTATTTCTTCCCCCCCCCAATGTCCGGCATATGCACGTCTCTTTGAAGCCCCCCTTCCGTCCCTCCCTCCCTCCATATACTTCTACACCAGGGCCCATTCCCCTGAAGGCCTGTCCCCGCCCTGAAGGCCTGCACCCCCCCCTGAAGGCCTACACCCCACCCCTGAAGACCTGCCTATTTACCCTGAAGGCCTGCACCCAAGGCCTGCCTATTCCCCCTGAAGGCCTGCATAAGAACATAAGTAATGCTTCTGCTGGGTCAGACCAGAGGTCCATCATGCCCAGCAGTCAGCTCATGCGGCAGCCAATCAGGTCCAGGACCTGTATATAAATCCTCTATCTATACCTTTCTATCCCCTTTTCCTTCAGGAAATCATCCAATCCCTTCTTGAACCCCAAAACCGTACTCTGTCCTATCACGCCCTCTGGAAGCACATTTCAGGTGTCCACACCCTCTGGGTGAAAAAGAACTTCCTAGCATTGGTTCTGAATCTGTCCCCTTTTAATTTTTCCGAATGCCCTCTCGTTCTTGTAGTTTTCGAAAGTTTGACGAATCTGTCCCTCTCCACTTTCTCTATGCCCTTCATGATCTTGTAAGTCTCTATCATATCCCAAGTCTCTGCTTCTCCAGGGAAAAGAGCCCCAGTTTCTCCAATCTTTTAGCGTATGAAAGGTTTTCCATACCTTTTATCAAGCGTATTGTTCTTTTCTAAACCCTCTCGAGTATCACCATATCCTTCTTTAGGTACAGCGACCAATATTGGGCACAGTACTCCAGATGCGGGCGCACCATCGCCCGATACAACGTCAATATAACTTCTTTTGTTCTGGTTGTAATACCCTTCTTGATTATACCTAGCATTCTATTCACTTTCTATGCGCTTTCTATTCGCTTTCTATGCGCACTGTGCCAATGGCTTCATTATCTTGTCCACAATTACCCCCAAGTCCCTTTCTTGGGTACTCTCACTCAATGACAGCCCTCCCATCGTGTAGCTGTACCTCGGGTTTCTCTACATTAAACTTCATCTGCCATTTCGTCACCCACTCCCCTAGTTTGTTCAGGTCCCTTTGTAAATTTTTGCAGTCTTCTATAGTCCTAGTCCCTGACGTCAGAGGAGGGGCAGGACCATGGCAGAGAGAAGGCAACTCGGAAGACCTGATCGCAGCTTGCAAACATCGCTAGCACTAGCGATCTTATGCAGGCTAATTAAATGAGATAAATTGATGCCGGGAGGCCAGGGGGAAGCCGGACAGAAGCACTCCCCACTCGCCCTCTAAAGCAGGAGCGGCAGCAGTCGGCCAGCAAGAGGCAGCGCTGCCGATCCTGCTTAAGGGGGCGAGGGGGGGAGGTTCAGACGCCGAATTGGGAGGCCAATTTTTTGGGCTTTTGAATCGATTCGAATCGTGAATCGGGCAGCACTACTCTGGACTGCCTCACTTTAAGCTGTGGAGAGACACACCCCCTGAGCCTGGTCCATTTGTCTGCATACAGGTTTCTTTCCAGCCCTGGCTCTTAAAGGACAGGCTGCTGGAAAGGAAGTACAGTCAAACCTTGGTTTGCGAGCATAATTCCTTCCAGAAGCATGCTTGTAATCCAAAGCACTCGTATATCAAGCAAATTTCCCCAAAGGAAATAATGGAAACTCAGACGATTCATTCCACAACCCAAAAACTTTAATACAAAATATTATATGTACTTGTATTGCAAAACCTCGCTCATTTAGAGCAGTCACTACACTCCTGCAGTGTCAGAGAGAGAAGAAACATCAGCTCAGTTGTGATGATGTGATGCGTGTATACTATATGTACTCGTATTGCAAGACTTTGCTCGTTTAGAACAGACACTTCACTCTTGCAGTATCAGAGAGAGAAGAACTATTGGCTCAGTTGTATGTATACTATAGGTACTTGTATTGCAAGACATTGCTTGTATATAAAGTTAAAATTTAATAAAATGTTTTGCTTGTCTTGCAAAACACTTGCAAACCAAGTTACTTGCAATCCAAGGTTTTACTGTAATCTCCTGGCAGTGTCAGGGACAGGTTTAAACTGGGTAAAGCTTTCTGGCTGTCCTTTTCCTGCCATTCCTCATCTGATGCAATCTCTCTGTCTAAGTAGCAGTCAGCTAATTCTGTAATCTGAGTTTCAACTTGATCAGCTCTCCTGCATCGGGGTTTAGTGAATTTCCTCCCCATCTTTGAGACAAAACCAGAAATGGAATTGGGTTTGCCACAGCATGTAACCGATCAGGACAATCATCTATATTTCCATTATCAACAAACCATCTATAAGATTGTTTTACAATATGCGCTGTGTGATATTCCAAAAAGCTAGGAAAATTAACTCCTCCAGATGACTTATTAGCTTTTAGTTTTTTGATGGCGATACGTGGTGGCTTATTGTTCCAAAGAAAAGTCCTTTTGAGGACAGATCCGGAGGTCCGGCAGCTTTTTCAAACCCGGGTTTTGATAAGCTTCCCGACATAATCGCATTGGGAAGGGACATCTGCGCATGTGCGGACACAACGCATGGTGACATCATGTGCATGCACGCACATGAGGGGGCAGAACTGGACAGTCCTCGGGGCATGGCCATGGGTCCGGGTTTTTCTGAATGGAAATCTTGTAATCCTATCGAAGAGATCTCCTAGATCTAGTATCTTGTTATTATCTTTGCTGGTGAATTTTGGAAAATTGTCTGTCCTCCTCATTAGCGCTTGCTGGATGGCTTCTGAGTTGCCATATTATTGCTCAAGCCTCTCCCACATTTCTTGCAGGCCTTGAGCGCCATCACGTTTATCATGCTATGTTTGCTAATACTCGTACTATGTTTACCATGTATAATACTATCGGCCTCTTTTACAAAGCCGCGCTAATGGCCCCGAAGCCCACAAAGATTTAAAGGGCTTCGGGGCTGTTGCCGCACGGCAGCCGCTAGCGCGGCTTTGTAAAAGAGGCCATATGTGTTTTTAATATATTTTTTAATCTCATTTATTGTTTTACCACTTATTTTGTTTTATTTTATCATTCAAATTTCATTTAAATTTCCCCAGAATTTTATTGCTTCAACGGTTCTCCCTCTGCATCTATTCTTATCTCCCCTCTTTTTTCAACCTTTCAAAGTCCTTTAGATCATTGTAGTCTTATTGGAATGTTTATTTTCTTATTTTTCTCATTTATTCTCTATTTTATTTCTTCATTACTCTACTGTCATTTTTCCAGGTACTTTAGTTAGATTGTGAGCCTTCGGGACAGTAAGGGAATTTCTAAGTACCTATTTTACTTATAATTTTAATGCACCCTATTGTCTATTTTTTCTGTAAACCGCTTAGAATCCTAACGGTGTTTAGCGGTATATAAGAAATACATTACATATGTCTGCCATGCAATGTTTACCATGCTAAGCTTGTATATACAATACAAGGTCTGCCATGCTATGCTAGCTACGCTTGTAATACCATGTTTATCATGCTATGTTTGTATATATGACTATGTTTGCCATCCTAAGTTATAAGAAGGGGGCTAGCCTCGAAATAAGACAAAGCAGCAAAAAGTGAGGCCCAAGAGATGTCTAAACCAACCAATAATCACATATACATTTATTACCAGTTTCACGGATCCACCTTTATTTGAGGCAGCCAGTGAAAAACTTTCAGAAGGCTTTTGGGTTTTCTCCCCGACGCAGTGAGTGGATCCACGAAATGGGAGCCCCAATGGAAGCTTTGTATAGCAGCCAGTGCCAGAAGGAACTATCTTTTGAAGATAAGTGGGGCTGTTTAAATGCAATATGGTGTTCAATGCATAATATATATTTGTTAGCATCGCCCGATGCTTTCATGAGTTAACTATTTGGATTACAAGAACCATCTCCTGACCATTCAGTGACTCATTATTCTCCTGGAAAAACGATCTTTGTGATCCCTTTGTTTCACTGTTTTACCACCTGTTTATATGTAACACTATGGTGAATGTTGGTTTTGTTGCCAAGAGTATGTGAGAAAATCAGTTGGCAAGTGGAGTTTTTTCTGCCAATGACTAAAGATGAGTCATCCTGTTTGAGGTTCTCCTTGCTGGTTTCCATAAGGTTTACCTCTTTCAAAACCTGAGGCTTTTTCTCTACTTGTATTGAATGTATAGTGCAGTGAGGGGTTCTGTGGTGATTGGATAGTGTGTGGGGGTTATAGTGCGATTGTACATCTAATCTGTTCTAGGTGTGAGTGTGGGTTATGAGTAATGCAAGAAAAAAACTGGATATAGCCCAATACAGAGGATTTCTTAGCTACAATATAATGCTGCTGATGAGATGTTATTTATATATTTAAAAATTTATATACCGCATACAACTATGCGGTTTCCAAATCACATACATAAAATCTAGTTTCCCTACGATTTCCACATATAATGTAGACATGTCTGGACAACATCTTAGACATCCCCCCAATATAAAATATCAAAAATCAAGGCAAAACCTCATACACATCAAATCAAATGATCAATTCGAGGTAGATAGCCACACCAATTCACATTAGCATGCAAAGCAAGTCTAATATGCCATCAATTCAGAAATACAACATGCTTTAAATCATACATTACTGACAGGGAAATCTAAAGAGGATGTTCCATTTATTACTTAAGCTACAACACTATACTACTGTACTATACTATTGTGACTAATTGATCCTCAGTTGGCTCTCAAGATTTCTTCATGTGTTCACCACAATAGCCATTATCTTTTTATCTTATAAATTATGTCTTCATTTTTTTAACAGAGCCACTTATCTGTTTTGAACCGTTGTGAGGATTGCCTCTCCTGACAAACCCATGTTTCGATTTTACTTCCTCAAGGTCAAGGCTCCTCTAGCAGTATTTATTATTTCTTTTTCTCACCGAGTCCTCTTCCTTTCACGGGGTTCTTCACCTCACTCAATGATGCTCTTCAGGGTTCTCTTAGAGAGCCAGCTGAGGATCAACTAGTCAGAATAGAAGGACATTAGGGAATATATATGGTATTTATAGTGCCGATGAGATGTCATTAGAAAATATGGTGTTTAGTGCTGCTGAGAAAGAAAGGGATCCCCGAGTATAAGATCCAAAGTCAGATCAAAACTGTGCTGAACTTCATTCTAGAACTGGAGGGTACAGGCTAATGAAAATTACGTGCTTCCAAATACTTCTGAAAATATTTAGTAAACACAACCTCCAACAAAGGAATATTTGCAGTGAGACTACAGTTACAACATTGTACAAGGTCTACATAATGAGATACAAGAACAGGAAATTGACTGAATTATATGTTGAGGCCTTTTTCTGAATCTGTGTTGTAAAGTTAGCTAGGATATCCTGAATTGTGATCATGATAATTTAATTTAGTGCAGATTGGTAATATATTGCTTCTCTAGCTTTTGAGGGGCTATGTTAATATTTGATTGTACTGTAACTGAAAATGTTTTTATGTATCCTGTCTTGAATTGTGAATGTTTTACTGTTAACCGCTTAGAAATAAGCGGTCTAGAAATTTTAGAAATAAAATAAATAAATATATATTCTATGACCCTGTATTCAGTCAGCCAGTGTGACATGGACAGACACCAGCAACCAGCCTAACAACCAGTTTCATAGGTTTTTGAGCAGTTCCACAAAACATGAATCCAGCACAAAAGAGCCCCTCCTAAATTTTGTTGTGAAATTTTTCGCTTCAGGAAGCATTGCTCCACTAAATGACTTTCAAGTGCAGTTCTTGTGAACTGCCTGATCCTTACTTTCCTCTGACAGGAACTCTGTGAGTTTGTTTGGCTCATCTCTAGCTCTTAGTAATTAATAGCTCCATATTTACTTGTCTTGCTAATGCCCCTAATCAGGGAAGCTTAAGGAATTGTCTAGTTTAAATTCAGAGTCCTTGCCCAAATTATTTGCAATTATGAACAATTCTCTAGTTCCATTTAGGCTATTCACTGTCTGTTGAATGTAGTAAATCTTTTAGGCTCTTTGCAGATTGCTCTTATAAATTTTGATTTTCCTTAGACCACAATGAGCCATAAGTGCACCAGTTTCCTACATTCTGTTGTTAATTTAGCAAAACTATCTGTAAACCAAGCAGTTGATTTCCTTCATGGATAATTCCTCAATTTCAATAGAGCTACTTATTTCAGCGATGTAATAATTGAAGTGTTCCACATAGTTGCCATCTCATTCACAACCCCATTAACATCAAGCTTTAACTGTTATGACAGATTCAGAAAATTTCACTTGGACGTTGTGTACCAAAATATAATCATCTTAGTCAACAGAGTCGAATCTGAACTCTAACATAAAATGGTCAGATAATGCTACATTGGGTAACTGAAAAGTCACCTTGCCGTGTTACTAAATTAAATTCAGAGCAGGGATTCTCAACTCAGTGGGGCACACCTAATTAATCTGGTTTTCAGAATACCAACGATGAATATGCATGAGATAAATTTGCATAGAATGGAGGTAGTGCATGCAGTGGATTGAGATCATAGGGAACTGGGTTCAGTCCCAACTCAGTCTCCTTGTGGCCCCGGGCAAGTCACTTAACCTTTCATTGCCCCAGGCATAAAACTGAGATTGCGAGTCCACTTGGGACAGAGAAAGTGCCTATATATAATGTGTACAGCACTGGGTGGGCCAGATTCTATAAAGGATGCCTACACTAGGTGCCCAAATCACAGATGCCAAACTAAAATCCGCATGCAACCCAAATTATTTTAATTAGCTGGAATGGCATGGTAATTGACTGCTCAGAAGTTGCTTAACATTGGCATTCCTAGCTGGTCTCTCTCATAGCGGCTTATCTGCTCATTATAGCAGTATTCACATATGCCTTATCCAGATGGTCATTATCAGTAAATAGACCCCTGATAAAGGCAAACACTTTTGGTGAAACATGGACCATGAAGGGTCTAACGCTGCAGCTCATCAGTTTTTTTTAAATCATTATTTTTATTTATCATCATTTTATTTTTATTTTATTAATCTAAACCAGCGGTCTCAAACTCATACACTTTGCAGGGCCACATTTCAGATTTGTAGGTACTTGGAGGGCCGCAGAAAAAAATAGTTATGGCCTCTTTTACAAAGCCACGCTAGTGGCTGCACTGCGCTATCGGCCTCGAAGCCCATAGAGATTTAAAAGGCTTCAGGGCTGTTGCAGCGCAACAGCTGCAAGCGCGGCTTTGTAAAAGAGGCTATTAATGTCTTATGAAAGAAATTACAACTTTTCATGAGGTAAAACTCGTTATAGTTTACAAAGCTTTCCTTAATTGCTTCTGATCATTTCAGCGGTGCAACATGCAGAAAGTGAAGTTTAGATAGTTTTTCACTTTCTCCATGTTGCGTTGCTTTCAGCTGTGTATAGCTGAAATGATCAGAAGCAATTAAGGAAAGATTTATAAACTATAAAGAGTTTTACCTCATGCAAAATTGTGATTTAGATTCTAAAGTATCAGCTGCAAGAGACAAGATTTTGGTGTAGTCCTCTAGGCTTTTTTGTAGAGGGGAGAATCAATATCCGACTTGTGCCTGGAAAACGTGTGCCTTAAATGTCTAGTGGTCACGTCTGCAACCGCCTTCAGCTCTCACCTCCTCCAGCACCGGGACACAACCAACATCTTACATCAAGCAGTCACCGCCGGGAGATGTGCTGAATTTCACAAGAGTTCACGAGATTACGTACACACCCACAATCTGCACTGCCTCCAATGGTTATCTTACATTCTGGAACATTGCCCGCCTCACTGCTGTAACCTCACCCAAGGGCTTTCCTGCGTCTGTACGCGATTGTCCTCTCCACTCCACCACACAATCGCGTACAGACGCAGGAAAGCACTTGCGTGAGGTTACAGCAGTGAGGTGGGCAACGTTTCAGAACAATGGTAACATGTCAAGGGCCTCAAAATAGTACCTGGTGGGCCACATGTGGCCCCCGGGCCGCGAGTTTGAGACCACTGATCTAAACTGTGTAAACCGAATTGAACCCTTATAGTCAAGAGATGATTCAGTCTATAAGTCTATGATTTAGGGCAACTTTTACGAAACCGTGTTAGCGGCTTTAGCGCACGTAACTTTTAATCATGCGCTAACCCCCGCGCTGGCCAAAAAACTACCACCTGCTCAAGAGGAGTTGGTAGCGGCTAGCGCTGCTGGCGGTTTAGCACACGCTATTACATGCATTAAATCGCTAATGCACCTTCGTAAAAAGAGCCCTTAGATTAAATTGAATTAGTTGAAGCCCATCTTACTGCTACAACGTCTGTCATCAGATTTCACCATTACCAGCTATTGTGGTACCATTTTGGACTTAGTTACTGACCATGTTGGGACAGCACTTGGAACTTTTTGGTTTACATTTTAGAGCTAGTGTTTTTTCTATTGCGAATTTTTACTGTTCCTTTTGCATTTATATACTCCTTTAAATGTGTGCATTGCTTATATTAAACATATTTTTATTATTTTCATGTGCTATTTATCTTTGTGCCTTTTTATCTGGGACCTGCTGGTTCAGTTACTCCACTATTCTGATGTTTTAGGACACTGGACTTTGTTTATGGTAATTGACTGCACCATTGAAGTTAATTGATAATTTATTCATTTTTTTTAGTTCAATAAGTTTTTATTGAAATTTTCATTATTGAAATTTTCATTTATTGAAATTTTCAATAATAATACAAGTAAACAATAATAATACAACAACAATATCTTGCAGGTGCACAGTAATAAGAGTGATCATAGGCAGGGTAAATATGTCTGAGTACATATTAATGATAATAAAACAGAAAATACAAAAGAGAATAATATCATTCTAGTATCCGATTCCAGACAGAGGAAAAGGTAGATAGAGTATTCAATTTTTCAGCAGTTACTTTCTCATATCTAGCGTAAAGACATATAGTATTCCACCAGTCAGTAGAATGCAAAGATGTAAAACCTTCCTATGGGTTAATATCATTTTTAGTGCAATTAACATGAGATATTTAAGAAGTCTAGCTTCCCCCGTATCTAATGAGCCAGCAGGAAAAATTCCAAACAGCATTTGAGAGAACAATAAGGTATCTGTAATAGGTATTATTTTACTTATCATGGACCATACTTCAGACCAGAAAGGTTTAAGAAGGGAGCAATTATAAAACATGTGGTCAAAAGTTCCTACTTCCGATTTACATGACCAGCATAGATTAGAGCCAGATTTTGGAAGTTTTGAAAGTTTGTAAGGTGTCCAGTATGCTTTATGATAGATAAAGAGGACCATTTGCTTGATTGGAGCCAATTTTAAAGAACTAAATGAGGAGAGCGTGGTGTTTTCCATAAGGAAAGAGTGGTATGAGTGTCATTTGCCTATATTTCATATAGATTTAGAGGTAGAGGAAATTTGAGATTCTTTATAGTTTTGTATCAGGCTGACGCCTCTCCATGTTTCTGTTGAAAAAGTGTGCAATATCGAGGGTATGGCTTTTGATGGTAAGGAATGTTTCATATATGTTATAATACAATGGCACAGCTGGATCCAGCAATAAGCCTAGTGGTTAGGAATATTATACGTTGATGATAATGTTGCGAAGTCCATTAACTGATCATCAGACATCAAATGATTAATGGACCAGATGCCTTCTTTGATTCAAGATTTCCATTCTAAATATTGGCCTTGTATTTTTAATTGAGGGTTGTTCCAGATAGGTGTAGTAGTAGTGGTATTCCACGGGGACTGAATGTGAGAGTCAATTTCTAAAAATGCTTCCTTGGTAGAGCATATGATGAGATTCAGGTTATGTTTAGCATTAGTAGGTAGAAGGGGAGAGAATCTCAAGTAAGGTTCTCCATATAGCTTATGTTTAAGTTTCAACCAGGTGGGTATGTCTTGAGAATGTGAAGTCTTCAGCCATTGGGAACCTTGCCTTGCTAGAAAAGCTATGTGATAATCATAAGTGCTGGGAAAATTGACACCGCCATTGTCTTTGGTACCTTTGAGCTTTTTCAATGAAATACAAGGAATTTTGTTGTTCCATAAGAATTTGGCCAGCATGGCATCAATCTTCTGATATGTCTTTAATGGTAGTAGGAATGGTATCATGGAAAGAATATAAGTGATCTTGGGAGCCAAAGTCATCTTTATGAAGTCAAGGCGGCCCCACCACGATAATTTTAATGGAGAGATTTAATGATACGCAGAATATGTTCAGGAATTGAAGTCTCTTATTTCTTCCAGAGAGTTACTAAATAGTACTCCCAAATATTTTAGTTTGTTTGGTGAGTATTTTAAGTTATGTGTTGCAATAATATCACTGCATGGAGATCCATTGAGAGTAATGACTTCAGTCTTATTAGAGTTGAGTTTATATCCAGAGACTAGGGCAATATCTTTAATTATTTTCAGTATGGGAGATAAAGAATCCAGAGTTGAATAGATCAAGACATCGTCAGCATATGCTAATACTTTTGACAAGTCTTCTAATTGAAACCCTGAGATTGCAGTATTAGAATGTATAGCAATTAACAGGGGCTCCAATGATACACTGAAGAGTAGGGGTGATAACAGACACTCCTCTCTGGTACCTCTCTCCGATCTGAAGGGCTCTGAAATTATTCCATTTATTCTTAACTTGGTTTGAAAGGTTGGAGTATAATGCTGAGATCATTGTTTAAAATGTTCAAGGAAACCAAACCATCTCATTACATGAAAAAGAAAGACCATTCTATGCGATCAAATGCTTTTTCCACATCTAGGGCTGTGGCTATCATTGGTGAAGATGATTGTTGAGCTTGGATAATAATGTGTGTAAAAAGCCTGGTATTATCCGAGGAGAGTCTGCCACACATGAAGCCATTCTGATCTCTGTTAATTATCTTGGGAAGGACAGTATTGATTCTCATCACAAGGTTTTTTTTCGTTTAGTTTGTCGTCCACATTTATTAAGGACAATGGTCTATAGTTCTGGACCTGTAGTGGATCTTTTTTAGGTTTTAGGAGAACAATGGTTAGTGTTTCCATAATCGATCCTTGGGCGATTCCAATCCGTGCTATTTCTTGAAAGTATTGAGTTAAGAAGGGTAGAATACATTCTTGAAATGCCATGTAAAATTCCACATTGAGACCATCAGGGCCTGGAGATTTTCTCTTCGCCATAGAAGTGAGCACTTCTGATATCTGTTCTTGGAGAATGGGAGTAATAAGGGCTTCTCCCTCTTGTATATTTAGAGTAGTATGTGGGAGGTCCTGAAGGAAGGGATCAAAGAATTGCGATGCCGGATTCTCAGATGGATATCATTTTTTATAATAGTTAGGAAGTGAGAGCAAATATCCATGGTGTTGAGTAGAGTAATCTCATTGTCATCTTTAATTGTAGGAATGGAAGTTTTCTCTGATCGTATCTTCAGATAGGTGGCTAATTGGTGACCACTCTCATTCATTTCTGAGTAGATGTCATGCAGATGACATGAAGATTTCTTTTGCAGCAGAGGTACTAAGATGAAGGTTGTATTCGTATCTTAATTTCTGCAGTTTAGAGAGGATTGTGGTATTAGAAAGGTCTGCCACATGAGCTAGTTCCGTGGTCTTTATTTGTTGTTCCAGGGAGTTTAATACTGCAGTATTTTTTTTCTTTGTTTTTGATTGATAAGCAATTATTTCTCCTCTTATGTATGCTTTAAAAGCATCTCAAGTGTTATGCCAGGAGGTATCAGTAGGATTATTTACTGCAAATAATTTTCTAATGCTTTTTGGTATAGAAGCTATAAATGTGCAGACTGTCAGTAATATAGAGTTGAATCTCCAGAAGCCACTATTATTTGTTATATCCATGTCATTGAAGGTGATCAGTATTGAGGCATGATCAGAGACTGATATAGGGTAAATTTCTGTCTTATCCAGTTTATCAGCCAGAACATAACTGGTCAGGAAGTAATCAACTCTTGAATAAGATGAGTGTGGTGGAGAATAAAAAGTATATTCTTTAATATCAGAATGCATGAGTCTCCAAGGATCTATTAATTTCAACTGAAATAAGTTTTGTAAATTATACCAAAATTTTGTTTTCTTGTATGAGACCGAGGATTTTCTTTCTTTTGTTGGATCTATAACCAGGTTAAAGTCTCCACCAATAATACAGGGGATATTTCCAAGTGATGTTATCTCTTCTGCTAGGGTATCAAAAAACACTGGGTCATCTATATTGATATATATATTGATGCATATATATTGATGATAGTCAAGGATACTGATTCAATAGACAAGATCGTTTTGACCCATCTGCCACAGGTGTCAGATGCATTAGAGAAGATTTTTATATGAGCGGTTTCTAATCAAAGTGAGAACCCCATTTTTTTCTCCTCCTAGGGCTGATGAAAAAGGGGTGGATAAGACCATTTTGGGGAGCATTTTAGAAACTCCACTACTGAGAGATGAGTTTCCTGAAATAGTACTACATCAGGGTGGTATTGTTCAGCATTACGTAGTAGTTTTTTCCGTTTGATGGGGTTATTAAACCCTTTTACATTAAGGGAAAAACAGGTCAGTGGCATGAAAAGATGAGTAAAACAATACAGAACCAAGTGTAACCAGAATAATAGGAAGACTCTCTAGATAACACTAATACCCCTCTCTCAACGGTGAATAATATATAAATATTGTAATATATAATATCTATCAGCCAATTCGACATTGGAATAAACAGTACATAGTTGATAAACTTTGCATTCACATATATAATCTGATAGTACATATTAGAGTTGAGAACAGCCAATATATATCCCAAGCATCGCAAGTGCACAATACATTTATCTCTATAGAGCACAACAGGAAACTGCAGCGGGGTTTATGCATGATGTGTTAACAGGTTAGTATATATAGAATAGGAGTAGTTATTAAATGTCATGTTTATATAATTCGGGCTATAGCTCTGTGGGTATAATAGACAAATGTCCATCCACTCATACTTCTCATAATTACCAGAGTCCACAAACAGGAAATGGTAGAGCCATCTCGAGATTGTCGTAGGATGATATCAGGAATAAAGAGGTTCAGTAAAACATTCATGTAGGAGATATCGGGATACTAGAAATAAGAGCCTTACTCTAAATGAGAGGGGTCAAAATGACTTGAAACTCCAAAAACCAGACCTGCTCTCTATTCTCCAGACACCTGAAGGGTTTCAGGCTAACTGAGCCCCTTATACCAAATGTTTGGTTAGAAATTATAAACAGAGTGTTACATCAGTAAGTGGGAACTCGTGTGGAAGGTTTTATCCGAGTTCACCAGGGTTCACCACCACCAAATTCACCAACGTGCTTGGCAGATATTACCCACTCACATCATTTTAAAACACTCCATGGGCTAATCTAAAAATCTGTAATTCATAGTGCAAAAGTTTTTTTTTTAATTGTTTTTTTCTTTTTCTCTTTAGACTATAAAGTGAATGCAAAAATTGTTATCAATCGCCCAAAACCCTGGAGTCTATATAGTGTGGAGAATTAAATTTAAATAGGATTGAAATAAATAAATCAACAATGCTTTTAAATGACATTGGTGAAAAAGCTCCTGAGAAATATAAAGCCTGGTGAATTTTAAACCCTTAATAAAATGGTTGAAAAACAGGAACTTATCTGCAAAGAAAGGATCAAATGACTGGAGGCCAATTCTAGAACTCAAGTCAGTCAATGTGGCCCTGAAAGTGCTGCACTTCCACATGGAGACTGTTCAGTCAGTCATATGAGCCCTTAGGGGAAGCTTCCCTTCTGGATCTTAAAGTCAGGAGAGTGTTCTTGGTGGTGATTATGTCAGCAAAGACTCTGAGTTGCATGTTCTTTCTTGCAGGGAGCCGTTCCTCAAAATTATGGAAACAGGGTTTTCCTTATGCATGGTTCTGTCCTTTTTGCCAAAAGTTGTCTTGGTCTTCCACATTAATCAGGAAGTCCGCTTGCCTTACACTCAACAGGTTCAAAGAAAAAGCACAGGGCGTTGCATTTGCTGGATATTAAACGGACTCTCCTCCGGTACTTCAATGTTACCAATGAGTTTCATTTCTCAGATCACCTCTTTGTTTTGACCAGTCATGCCATTAAAGAGAGGCCAGCAAATAATTCAAAATGCTGCAATTAAATTAATAACTAAAACTAGGAAATATGACCATGTAAGCCCCCTGCTTCGGAAACCCATTTCTTACAAAATCTCATTAATAATGTTTAAAATGATTCATTCCAAATCACCCCAATTTATTGACAAATATCTTATTCCATATGAGTCATCCTAGATCCTTAGATCGTCTGATCGTAAATTACTTACGGTTCCTTCCCTTCGAATAATAATAGGAACAAAAAGGCACAACATTTTCTCAGTTGTGGCCCCACAACTTTGGAATACTTTACCAACTCCTGTAAGGGAGGAGACCAACCTTGAGCATTTCAAAGGCTTACTTAAGAGTCATCTATTCAAAAAAGCGTTCAACACTTGATTTAATTATTCATATTATTTTTCTTTTTCCTTCAAAGAAACAAGTAGCAATGTTCCCTTTCCTTTTGTTTTTTCCTTATGTGGCTTTCTTTCCTATCTAGTGATATAGATTGTAGTGATATAGATTTGTAGTTCCAACCCAATTTCCTTTTGTATCATGTTTGTCTGTCATATTTGTCACCCATTCAATATGCTATTTATCTGTTAATGTTTCCTTTAAATTGTATTTCCACTGTTAATGTCAATGGCGTTGTTTTTATTTTTATCATTTTTTTTTGTTTTCCCTTTTATATTTTACCTTGTAAACTCGCTTAGAAATTGGATAAGCGACTAAATCTAATTTTAATAAAAACTTGAAACCTGAAACTCTAAAGCCTTGATTTCCAGATGGATTAAGATGGTCATTTCATATGGATTGCGATAAGCAGCCGCTGATTGCATTGAAAGCTCACTCCACCAGAGGAGTTGCTACCTCATGGGCGGAGAATAGGGCAGTCTCACCCATGAAGATCTGTAGAGTGGCTACATGGTCTTCCCTCTGTACCTTTATCAGGTTCTATAGGGTGGACGTAGCAGCCAGGAAAGATGCCATTTTTGGGTCCTCCATTCTGAACGCAGGCTCAACAGGCCCGTTCTAGACTCTGGAGACGGTTTTGTACATCCCTACAATTCAGGACCATTAGACACGTTGCACTAGAAAGAAAGATTAGGTTCTTTTACCTCGATAATCTTCTTTCTTGTAGATGTGTCTAGTGGTCGTAAAACCCCACCCTTTATGTGGGCGTCGTATGTCTTCTGCCTTAAGAATCAGTCTGGAGCTAGACAGCTCTTTGTCTTCAAGTCTCTGCTGGATAGCGGGACATGCAAGTAGCTACTAGAGCTATGTAAAATTACTGCTGGTTGCTGAAGTTTTTCAAATGTGTTATAGCAGCTGCTTGAATGTTATAATGTTTATTTGTAATGGTTGTTACAGAGCAGAACAGAATCAAAACATACTGTCAGGGATTCTTCCCCTTTCCCTCCTTCAGGTTAAGTCTTTCATTATAGTGCTACTTGATTGCTTTTGTACAAACTAAGGAGGCAGCTCCCTGGGAAGGAGGCAGAGTTGAAAAGATGATTGCCAGTTTTCTGCAAGCAATTTGTGGGTTCACATGCAAAACTCTACAGTTCAGAACCACTAAACAAATCTACAAGAAAGAAGATTATCGAGGTAAGAACCTAATTTTTCTTTACTGAATGGGATCTCTCAGCAACAGTTTTCAGGCCAAGGGTCAACATACAATGCTGTTCTCACATGTAAATTAATTTGGAATAGTTTTAGCATGAATTATGCACTAATAAGTTCATAAAACGTGGCACATATCCAAGGTATCACAGTGAAAATGTATGCAAGCACTTTTCTTTGTTCCCTCTAAGCTAAGTGGGAATCCTTCATCTACAGTAGAGGGGGGGTGCTGTTTCATTATCACTTTTTCAATAGTGAGGGATGGATAAGTTCTGTAGGACTTCAGGGAACTCGCCTAATTGAAAAAACAATTCTGAAGCACCACCCCTGCTGGAGCAATGCAGTTGGAGGACACCTGCTTAGCATAGAGGCAACAATATTTGTGGTCTGCCTTATTTGCATGTCATTAACCCAGACAGCTAGTGTATGCAATAGAAACTGGGTTTGTGTTATGTTATGTCCTGCCGAATCCTCACAAATTAGAGTTCTAGGCCTGTATTTCTCAACTTGGTCCTGGAGTACCCCCTTGCCAGTCAGGTTTTCAAGATATCCACAATGAATATGCATGAAAGACGTTTGCATATAATGGAGGCAGTATATGCAAATCAAGTTTATGCAAATTAAATATGGATATCCTGAAAACATGACTGACAAGGGGGTACTCCAGGACCGAGTTGAGAAACACTGTTCTAGGCGGATTAAAAGCAGCATATCTTACACATTCATGGCCAACATCAGCACACTTTGGAGTACAAGATTCCCAGTCCATGATTATTTTTATTTGCTTAGATTACTTAATGCACTTTTGCTGGAAATTTATCTAAGTCTCAAATGGGGAGGAGGAAGGGGGAACCAACCATGAGGTGTTTGAACTTCAGATTCACAGATAAATTAGTTTGAATCACAAGCAACAACCCCAAAAGCCACTGTGCACATGCAGCAAAAAACATCTCCTAAGAGGCCATACCTGCTGAAGGGCAGGCTTATGAGCAGTTCGGTGAAAGCAATTAGCATCTGAATAGCTGCTATATGAGGATAACTGCAGTAAATTACAGGGTTTTACAGTAACAGCTGTTAAGTGAAGTACAACTTTGAAAGCTCCTTACAAAAATTTGAGAACTGTAATAGTAAAAAATAGTAACATAGCCATATGTGGTGCCCATAAAGATGCCATGCTCAGCTAATTTAAGCAAGGAAGGTTTGGATTTCAGATATGAATTGCAGTGGCAAGCACTCAGGGAAATTTGAGTTTAAAGTTACATTCTCAGATTATATTTTTAAAAGAGGAATATACTTAATGTTTATGTACAGATACAGTATGTCAACAAAGTGGTATACTAAATGGCTAATTCAAGCTATAGGAACACAGTAGGTAACGCAGGAATTATGATCAAAGGAAGAGGAAATCTACAGGAAACAGGATTGAATTGCCTGACAGAGTAGTATCATGGTTGGCAGCTCATTGAAAGCTACTCATATAACAAAGTCTCATCATCAGGACCCGTAGAGGGGCATAATAAAAAAAAACATCTACCGTATTTTCGCGGATATAACGCGCGCGTTATACGTGATTTTACGTACCGCGCATACCCCTCGCGCGTTATATGCCTGAGCGCGGTATAGAAAAGTTTTTAAACATAGTTCCCACCCCGCCCGACGCCCGATTCACCCCCCCAGCAGGACCGCTCGCACCCCCACCCCGAACGACCGCTCGCACGCGCTCGCACCCGCATCCACGATCGGAGCAAGAGGGAGCCCAAGCCCTCTTGCCCGGCCGACTCCCCGACGTCCGATACATCCCCCCCCCCGGCAGGACCACTCGCACCCCCACCCCGAAGGACCGCCGACTTCCCGACAATATCGGGCCAGGAGGGAGCCCAAACCCTCCTGGCCACGGCGACCCCCTACCCCCACCCCGCACTACATTACGGGCAGGAGGGATCCCAGGCCCTCCTGCCCTCGACGCAAACCCCCCTCCCTCCAACGACCGCCCCCCCAAGAACCTCCACCCGTCCCCCAGCCGACCCGCGACCCCCCTGGCCGACCCCCACGACACCCCCACCCGCCTTCCCCGTACCTTTGTGTAGTTGGGCCAGAAGGGAGCCCAAACCCTCCTGGCCACGGCGACCCCCTAACCCCACCCCGCACTACATTACGGGCAGGAGGGATCCCAGGCCCTCCTGCCCTCGACGCAAACCCCCCTCCCTCCAACGACCGCCCCCCCCAAGAACCTCCGACCGCCCCCCCCAGCCGACCCGCGACCCCCCTGGCCGACCCCCACGACCCCCCCACCCCCCTTCCCCGTACCTTTGGAAGTTGGCCGGACAGACGGGAGCCAAACCCGCCTGTCCGGCAGGCAGCCAACGAAGAAATGAGGCCGGATTGGCCCATCCGTCCTAAAGCTTCCGCCTACTGGTGGGCCTAAGGCGCGTGGGCCAATCAGAATAGGCCCTGGAGCCTTAGGTCCCACCTGGGGGCGCGGCCTGAGACACATGGTCGGGTTTGGCCCATGTGCCTCAGGCCGCGCCCCCAGGTGGGACCTAAGGCTCCAGGGCCTATTCTGATTGGCCCACGCGCCTTAGGCCCCACCAGTAGGCGGAGCTTTAGGACGGATGGGCCAATCCGGCCTCATTCCTTCGTTGGCTGCCTGCCGGACAGGCGGGTTTGGCTCCCGTCTGTCCGGCCAACTTCCAAAGGTACGGGGAAGGGGGGTGGGGGGGTCGTGGGGGTCGGCCAGGGGGGTCGCGGGTCGGCTGGGGGACGGGCGGAGGTTCTTGGGGGGGGGCGGTCGTTGGGGGGAGGGGGTTTGCGTCGAGGGCAGGAGGGCCTGGGATCCCTCCTGCCCGTAATGTAGTGCGGGGTGGGGTTAGGGGGTCGCCGTGGCCAGGAGGGTTTGGGCTCCCTCCTGGCCCGATATTGTTGGGGAGTCGGCGGTCCTTCGGGGTGAGGGTGCGAGTGGTCCTGCCGGGGGGGGGATGTATCGGACGTCGGGGGGGGCATCAGGCTTTCAGGATGGGGACAGACCTTCAAGGGGGGACAGGACTTCAAGGGGGGACAGTGCACGGAAAGTCAGGGGGGGTGAACGGAGAGTCGGGACAGCGCACGGAAAGTCAGGGCAGTGCACGGAAGTCAGGGGGGTGAACGGAGAGTCGGGACAGCGCACGGAAAGTCAGGGCGGGCGAAAGGAGCGTCGGGCATCATGCGCGTTATATGCCTGAGCGCGGTATAGAAAAGTTTTGGTACATATCATCGTGATTTCTGCGCGCTATACCCCTGTGCGCGTTTTACACAGGTGCGCGTTATATCCGCGAAAATACGGTAAGTCCCCTTTTGGCCTAGGCCCTAAACCCTGAAAGTAGAAGCAGGGAAAATGTCCATTCTCAAAAAAAACGTCCAAAATGAGGTGTTGTTTTTTTTTAGAATGGCCTGCCTCTACGTTCAGCTGTTTAAACGCCCAGACCACCACTACGTCTATACTTACAACACATACTCAACCCAAAAAAAAGCCTAAATCCCAAACATCCAAAACAAGAGCTTTTAGGCAAAGGAGGAGCCAGTTGCAGCAGGAGAGATGGCTCATCTCCCCTGCCGTGATGGTGATCCGAAGTGCTGCGATTGGCGGCACTTCAGGATCGTTATTGCAGCAGGGGAGATGAGCCATCTCTCCTGCCGCGATCGTTACAGTGGGTAGGCAGGTTGCCGGGGCCGCTGAACTGATCACGGTAGCCACGATCAGCTCAGCGGCCCCTTTTTCGGCACTTATATCTGTTTTGACTTGGTCTAAGTCAAAACGTATAAGTGCCGACTAGGCAACCTGTCAAAACCTGCTGTAAGACTATGGGCTCCTTTTACGAAGGCGTGTTAGGACCTTAACACGTGGAATAGCTTGCACTAAAATGCCACACGTGCTAGCCGCTACCGCCTCCTCTTGAGCAGGCAGTAATTTTTTGACTAGCGCGCACTATAGCAAGCGCTAATCCAGTGTGTGCGTTAAAAACGCTTGCACACCTTCTTAAAAGGAGACCTATGTCTCGGTCGGCCCACCTCCCGCCCTTTCCCCTCCTCTAAAAATGCCTCTTTTCGCTGTATGCATTTAGAGGCAGGGGAAAGGCTTAAGCTGGTTTTAGATACGTCTAAAATCAGCTTTGGTTATGGGTACTTGGACGATCGGGCTTTTTGATTATCCAAGTACCCATTTAGGCCACTTTGTAGGCATTTTTTTGTTTTTATTATGAGCCCCATAGCGTAGAATCAATTCACCCATGAAATTAAGAGAGAGTCAGATTTTTTAAAATATTTTTGGATGAGACAAACATTTCTGTTTATTAAGGCTTATGAGGAAATAGGTCCATAATTTAATTTATAGCCATCTGCTTTATGGTGGTACTTTTGTAATTACGTAGATGGGTGACTCTTACGAAAAGTAATATAGATTGTAGTGATATAGATTGTAGGAAGAATGAGAGGGCACTCTCTAAAGTTAAAAGGGGATAGATTCTGTACAAACGTAAGGAAGTTCTTCTTCACCCAGAGAGTGGTGGAAAACTGGAATGCTCTTCCGGAGGTTGTTATAGGGGAAAACACTCTCCAGAGATTCAAGACAAGGTTGGTCAAGTTCCTGCTGAACCGGAATGTATGCAGGTCGGGTTGATCTCAGTTAGGGCTCTGGTCTTTGACCTGGGGGCTGCCGCGGGAGCGGACTGCTGGGCTTGATGGACCACTGGTCTGACCCAGCAGTGGCAATTCTTATGTTCTTATGCAACTATTTTAGGGTATTAGTTGGATTTTATCTTATTATTTTAAAGCGCTTTATTTTAATTATGTACTGTGTTTTATAATTATGTATTTTACCTGTAACTCACCCAGAAGAGTTTGATTGGCAAGAAATAAATAGAACACAATCAGTATGCATGTTATACTCAACCCGTGTCTGGAATGCTATGCCTAAAAGCAGGTGCCATTAGCCAAGGAAGCAATAATTGGTAAGGACCACTGACGGTTGGCAGGGATAAATATAGCATGTGAGTGTAATAGATGCTGCACTGTTCATGCAAGACTATATATATGAAATTAGTAAAACTGAAAGTAGATAAATTCATGGAGGCAGACCTATCCTTAGGACAGTAAAGGAGCCTAGAGAGCGTCAATAGATCTTTGGAGATGGAAATGGTTTCACTGAAGAACAATTGTCCCTCTTACAAAAGCAGTAACAGAAAGGAGGCCTTCCTTGTGTCATAGAAAACTTAATGTAGATGCTACTGAAAGAAATCATACTGAACAATCTAAACTCCATGTTCAGCAGTTTTACTAGAGGAGAATAAGTCAGGTGGGTGGCATTTTTGATTCAATAACTACTGTGGACCATTAAATCAGAGACGTGCACTGTATGTCCTTTACTTGGATCTCAGCAAAGCCTTTGATACTGTCCCACATAGGAGGCCCTTAAATAAACTGGGCTGCCTTGGAATAAGTGACAAATGGCTCCCTGACAGATGATAATGGTAAATAGAATTTATTCTGAGGAGAGAAAGGTGATAAGTGCAGTGCCTCGGGAATTAGACTTGGAGTTGATTCTGATTGATATTTTTGTGAGAAATGCTGCAGAAAGGTTAAAAGAAAAAGTCAGTCTTGGCAAAAGACACAAAGATTTGCTACAGAGCGAGCATCCCTAAGGGAGCAAACAGAAAGAAAAGCAATCTAAGAAAGTTTAATGAGTGGTAAATGCTTGGCAGTTAAAATACAGTGCTAAAAAAATGTATAGCCATTGCATTTGGGGTGAAGAAATCCACCGGAGCTGTAGCTGATGGGTGATGAAAGATTTATCTCCATGGACTTCAGAATGATAGTGTCTTATGATCTCAGGGTATCAAAGCAGAGTGACCAGGGCCGCCATCAGGGCAGTACCACCAGTCCTGCATTCAGGGGCCGAAGCTGACAGGGGGCCCGGGCTCCCCCAGGGTCCTAGGCCACAGTCTAGGGGGAGGGGCGGTCTGCCCCAAGTGGACAGGAGAGAGCTGGATGGGGGACCCGCGGAATTCAATACATCTCAAGCGGCGAGGCTCGTCTTCTGTTCCTGCCTGCCCTGCCGCTCACATATAGCCGATCGCAAGTGTTCCCCAATGTCAGCGCTGATGTCGGAGGGAGGGCTTAAGCAAAGCCTGCCCTCCGACGTCAGCGCTGACGTCGGAGAATACTTCCGGTCGGCTATTTGTGCGCGGCAGGGCAGGCAGGAAACAGAAGACAAGCCTCGCGGCTTGAGCTTCGTTTTGCTGAGAAAGTTGCAAAGATGGGCTGGGAGGCAAACGCGGAACACAAAAGGGGGGGAGGGAGTGCGTTTTGGACACAAGGCATGAACTTGGGAGAGAGGAAGGGAGGGAAAGAGATGCTGAGGTGGGGGAGGGAATGGGTTTTTGGACACAGAAGGCATGGACTTGGGAGAGAGAAAGGGAGGGAAAGAGATGGTTGTGTACACGGGGAATAGAAGAAAGGAGAATTTTTGGTAATAGGGAGGGAGTGAGGTACAGATAGTGGCATACCAGGGTGGGGGGGGGGGCGGTCCGCCTTGCCCCGGGTTTACGTCCCAAGAGGGTGCACAGCTGGCCACCCTCCAGTGTTCTCCCTAGGCCGGCAAACTGCGGCTCTTTAGCCACTTGAGTGCCACCGCCGCCATCAGGAACAGGCCGGCACCAAGTTCTCCCTGCTTTTCCTGTGGGGCCGGCCAACTCTCACCACTCGCGTCAATTCTGACATCGGAGAGGACGTTCTGGGCCAGCCAATCACTGCCTGGCTGGCCTAGAACGTCCTCTCCAACGTTAGAATTGACGTCGGGTGGCGAGAGTTGGTCGGCCCCGCGGAGAAGAGAAGCAGGGCGAACTCGGCACCAGCCTGTTCCCAATGGCGGCCGTGGCAGCCTATTCCCCAGTGGCGGTGGTAGCATTTTCCCAATGGTGGTGGCATAGGGGAGGGTAGAGAGAAAGAAAGAAAGGGGGGACAGGAAGCCAGAAAGAAAGAAAGGGGGCAGGGTGAATCAAAGAAAAATGGGGCACGGAAAGAGAGAGAGAGAAAGACAGACATACAGAACGAAAGAGGGTGTGGAGAGAGAAAGAAGGGGGCAGAGTGAGAGAGAGAAAAACAGACATACAGAAAGAAAGGGGGTATGGAGAGAGAGAAAAAGAAAGAAGGGGCAGGGTGAAACAAAGAAAAAGTTTGGGGAGGGAATGAGGTCTGGAGGAGAGGAAGCATACAAGAGGCTGAAAGAAGGGAAGAAATATAAGAAATATTGGATGCACAGTCAGAAGAATAAAGTGCAACCAGAGACTGATGAAATTACCAAAGGTAGGAAAAATGGTTTTATTTTCAATTTAGTGATTAAAATGTGTCTGCTTTGAGAATTTATATATGCTATCTATATTTTGCACTATGGCACCTTCTTACTAAACCGCAATAGCGTTTTTTAGCGCAGGGAGCCTATGAGCGTTGAGAGCAGCATGGGGCATTCAGCGCAGCTCCCTGCGCTAAAAACCGCTATCGCGTTTTAGTAAAAAGGGAGGGGGAATATTTGTCTATTTTTGTATAATTATTACTGAGGTGACATTGCATAAAGTCATCTGCCTTGACCTCTTTGAAAACCCGCGAATATAAATGATAATTAACATTTTCTCTGCGTACAGCGTGCTTTGTGTTTTTAAAATTTTATTGTTGGTAGATCATTTTGACTTGGCCACAAAGGTAAGGGGGAGGGGGGGAGGGGAGCTGCTGAAAGACATCTAGTAATCCTTGCAGGCTTGACTGTGCAGGGAATTATTTTTGTAAAATCATGTTTTGTTAGGTGACTGGCATTATTTAGACTTTAATTTCTATGAATGAATAGAATGAAAATGATATAAATTACTTGCTTGTTTTTATGTGCGTGTGCTGAAGGAAAGTGGAGAGAGAGTGGGCTGAGGACGCGGAAGGGAAATGGGGAAGAGAGAGTGGGGAGAAGACGCTGATTTATAAATTGACAATTGTACAGAATATTGTTTCTTTTTTATATTCATCCATAGCTGCATGTTAATGATGTGCTCATATGCACTTATTTATCATCATAACATATACATCATCATTAACATGCAGCTGTGGATGTGTAAGGACAGGCTGAGGAGGATGGATGGGAAGGAAGGAAGGTGCACATATCAACATATCGTACATTTTTAACATGCATGATGCAGCTATAGGCAAGCAGAGGAGGATGGGATCATACAGATGTGTATGTTCAGATATGCGCTCAGATGTGTAGTTTTTTCTGATATATTTATTAAGCTTACAGTATTTATAAAAACACATTTAATACTTGTTACAAAAAATATTGTGCAATTGTGATCTACTTCTGGCCTACAAAGGTCATAAGAAATCCTTAACTGAGATTTTACATTCAAAAGTGAATTATAGCTACTAGCACTATTATTTATTAGTTATTTATTATGCAGATGTTTGTTTGTTAGTTTGTTATTAGTTCAGTATTAGACATATGTTAGTTTAGAATAGATAGGTATAGATTAGTTTAGTTTAGGTTAGGTTAGGGCCCTGCTGAAAGAGTCTACCTTGACGTGGTTGCAGGCATACAAATCTTTTGGTCAAAGAGTGCGGTGATAGAGAAAAGTATGTGTGTATTCGGCCCATGGAAGAAAGGGGGGTTGGGGGGGGGGAAGGGGTACATGGGGGGCCCAATAGGATTGCTCAGTAAGGGGCCCAGAAATTTCTGATGGCGGCCCTGAGTGTGACCCAGCAATGGCTAGGGCCAGAAGGATGCTAACCTGCATAGAAAGAGACATAGAAAACAAGAAAAAAGAGACAATAACGCCCTTGTGCAGGTTATTGGTGAGGCCTTATTTAGAATCATGTATTCAGGTCAGGAGACTGCATCTCTCATAGAACAGAGATAGGATATATTACATTACATTGGTGTTTTTTATTCCGCCAATACCTTGTGGTTCTAGGCGGATTACAATAAGAGGAGATTCTGGTGATATCCAGAAGATTACAAGATAGCTATTTAGTTGGAACAACTGGGCTCTGGAGATAGATAGAAGTAACCGGTTATGTCATGAGCTTGTCTTGATAAATTTCTTATATAACATGGTTTTGATTTCTCTTCTGAAGGTTTTGTAGTTTGGTGCTGCGGTCAGCAAATCGGCAAGGTGGTTGTCTAGTTTCACTGTCTGTGTGACGAGTAGCCCAACGTGCATTTTCTTTCGCTGTATACCTTTTCAACGTGCATTTTCTTTTGCTGTATACCTTTTATTGGTGGGGGGGGGGTGAATGAAGGGAGTCTGTGTTCTCCTTGGTCTGGATGAGTTGTTCCAAATTAGGCGATTGATTATGTAGATTGGACCATTGCCATTTAGGGCTTTGTAAAGAATGCAGTAGAATTTGAAAAATATTTGTGCTTGTACTGGGAGCCAGTGAGTGTTTAGGTAGACCGCGGTGATGTGGTCATATTTCTTCAGTGAGTATATCAGTCTGAGAGCTGTGTTTTGCACTGTCTGCAGTTGTTTTATCATGGTTGTGAGGCAGGGTAGGTAAAGGATGTTGCATTAATCTGCACCAGTAGGCAGAATTGAGTTTTATTGAAGTATTTTTGGATATGTCTTAGGTTTTGCATAACTGCGAAGGCTTTCTGAACTGTTTTGTTGATTTGTAGTTGCATGGTACAGCCTCTGTCTAGCATCACCCCTAGAAATTTTAGGTGAGGGGTATGTGATAGAGTTTATTTCCAGTTTTGTTGTGGTTGGGATTTTGGAGTTTTCTAGAAGTAGGATTTTTGTTTCGTCAGGGTTTAGCTTTAGTTTGTGGTCTTTCATCCATTGTGTTACTGCCTCTAATGTTTTGTGTAGTGAGTCTGTTATGGTGGGGGGTTGCTTGGTCGAAGGGAAGGAGGATGGTGATGTCATCTGCATAGCTGTAAGATGTTATGTTTAATTGATCTAAGTAGGTTCCAAGTGACGATATGTAGACGTTAAAGAGCGTAGGGGATAGTGGGGATCCTTGGGGTTGTACCAAGTTGGGGATAGTGGGGATCCATAGGGGTTATACCAAGATTTTGATTTTTCTTTGTTTTTACCCTGTAGCTATTGGATTGTAGGAATCCTTGGAACCATGTGTGGACCCTGCCTGTGATTCCTATTGTTTGAAATATTTGTAGGAGTATGTTATGATCAGCCAGATCAAATGTTGCAGTGAGATCTAGTTGTATGATTAGCATTTTTTTTTTCCTTTGCTCAGGTGTTGCCGTGCTGTGTCCAGGAGAGAACCTAGTAGTGTTTCTGTGCTGAAGTCGGTCCTGAAGCCTGATTGTGATGGGTGGAGTATGTTGTGGGATTCTAAGTAGTCAGTGAGGTATTTTGCCACTAGACCTCCCATAAGCTTGACATATAGAGGTATTGAGGCTATTGCTCTGTATTTGGAAAGTTGATCTGTTGCTCCCTTTGGATCTTTCAAAATAGGGGTGATGATGATTTCATTGAGATCTTGTGAGAATTGGCCATCTGCAAGCATGGCTTATGTCCATTGCATGAGGTGGGTGAGGAATTTAGGGCTGGAGGTTTTTAACAGGTATGGGGGGCAGTGGTTTAGGTCGCATGCCGCATGGCTGTTTTTTTTGTAGAGATTGTTCAGCTCGGACCATTGTATTTTGAGGAAGTCAGACCAGGCTCAGTTCGCTGCACAGGACTCTGTGGGGGAAAAGGATGATCTCATCTAGGTGGTTAAAATTGTGTAGAGTCTTATAAGATGTGAAATGTGGAGACATAAATATGCATACCCTAAGAATATGATTGCAATACTAAAAAGAATACCTTGAGGGAGAGGAGGGGAGAACATGAAAAGCAACAACTGAACAGTCTCGAAAGCCATTTTGATTTTTATCTGCTGTTATTACTTGATCAGTATTCAAAAAAGTTATACATTTAAAGATATTGTACAGATAGCAATGCCAAAAATATGACTGAATGACCTAAAACTCTCCATATAATATGAGGCTGAGCTAGGGGCAGAATGAGGATGGATTTTCATATTATCCAGATCATAGCATTATTCAGTCACTATCCAATTAAATATATGTTTAATTTAAACCTGCACCGCATCAGTGTTTACTGTACTAGTTAAATATTGACCATTCTGTTTCTATGTCACATTTCACCACTGACATATGGAGAATGTCAACCTGATGACACATTAAAGGCAGCTGGCTGAGGAAGGGACATGCAGCAGTTCGGGGGGGGGGGGGTTACAGTTGGCTGTGCTGCACATCAAATTAGAGAATTAGACTATACATGTTAGTTAATCAGTTCTCATCAAAGTAGGGTTACCATACATCCGGGAAAACCCGGACATGTCCTCTTTATAGAGGACTGTCCAAGTGTCCGATTGGGGTTTTTTTTAAATGGGGAGTCTGTCCAGATTTAGCTGGTTCTCCCGACTTCCCCACCTACCTCCTTCCTAGCTGCTATAATTCAATCATCGGGCAGCTAGCAGCAGCTACGAGGTGAGCCTGCTGCCGCTGGTCTGTTCTGGAAACCGCTTCTCTGCAGGACCTGCCTACGTGGGAACAAGAAGTTGCTGCAGAGAGGTGGCTTTTGGGGCAGGCTGGCAGCAGCAGGCTCACCTCATTGCTGCTGGCTTCCTGAAGATTGAATTACAACGGCCAGGGAAGAGGTAGGTGGGGGAGTCAGGAGCTAGAGAGAGAGGTGATGAGGAGAAACAGCATCGGTTGGAGGGGAAGGTCTGGAGAAACAGAATGGAGGGTACTGGAAAAGCAGCATGGAGGGTGGGAGGGCTGGAGAAACAGCATGGAGGCTGTAGCTCTAACCACTATGCCACACTCCTAAATAGGTTGCCAGAGCAGTTAAGCAACATTGATGAGAAAGCAAGTATGAGGCAAGATGAAGATATACAGTAATTGAAATTTGAGAGTGAAAGGGCTTTATTCAAAAAATGACTTTATCCTATTCAATGCTTATGTAAGCTTTTTACAGAATAGGATTCAAAGAATGAACCAAGCAAGATGGTGTGTATATTGCATTCAACAGTTGATATGATCAGAAAATGAAATACTGTAAGCTTAAATGAACTAAATTAATTCACTGATTTATGAACTGCAATTTTCAAATCAATGGTCTGTACAAAGGAGTTTGCAATATAAATGTGCAGTGGAAAATATAATAAGAAACAACATAGTTTTCTATTTATAAAGTTAGTGATTACAGGGAAGGTATTTTCCAAATGTCTTGAGAAAGAACACCTATTTTGTTTGACAGAGGTGCTTCACTAACTAAACTCTATTCTGCCTCTAAAGTAGAGAATGACACAGGGCTTGTGCAGATGAGGACAGAGCTTTCAGGGTTGGGGGCAGGAACAGGGACAGAATTTGTCTCCGTGTCATTCTCTATTCTAAAGCTCTGTAGTTTGTGATACGTGGCCAAGAACATAAGAACATAAGAAGTTGCCTCCACTGGGTCAGACCGAGGTCCATCTCGAACAGCGGTCCGCTCCCGCGGCGGCCCATCAGGTCTGCGACCTGTGAAGTGGTTTCTGACCACTTTTATAACCTACCTCAAGTTCTATCTGTACCCCTCTATCCCTTTATCCTCCAGGAACCTATCCAAACCCTTCTTGAACCCCTGTACAGAGTTCTGGCCTATCACTTCCTCCGGAAGCGCGTTCCATGTGTCCACCACCCTCTGCGTAAAAAAGAACTTTCTAGCATTTGTTCTAAACCTGTCCCCTTTCAATTTCTCTGAGTGACCCCTAGTGCTTGTGGCTCCCCTCAGTTTGAAGAATCTGTCCTTATTTACTCTCTCTATGCCCTTAAGGATTTTGAAGGTTTCTATCATGTCCCCTCTAAGTCTCCTCTTCTCCAGGGAGAACAGCCCCAGCATTTTTAACCTGTCAGCGTATGGAAAATTTTCCATACCTTTTATCAGCTTAGTCGCCCTCCTCTGCACTCCCTCGAGTACCGCCATGTCCTTCTTGAGGTACGGCGACCAGTATTGAACACAGTACTCCAGGAAGGGGTTGATGGCACAATGTTGCATCCTTAGAGGTGTAAAATAAACAATTACATGAGAGGCTGGAGGACCAAGAGAATAGAGGGAGAAGAAATAATATCTGCTTCACTAACTTACCTGAAAAAACTGCGACTTGTAAGGAATTGTGGAAAGCTGATGCGGCCTCCCCTGAGCATTGAGGCTAGACCCAAGGCAGACATGCTAAAGGTAGAGTGGAACCATCATATGGACCCAACAAGGGAAGATAAACTCAGGCTAAGGCCGGTCATCATGTGCATTCTCAACTATAATTTCAGGTTACAGGGAAGAAAACTTAGGAGCAATGTTAGGAAATTCTTCTTCATGTAGAGGGTGGTAGATGCCTGGAATGCCTTCCCGAAGGAAGTGGTGGAGAGGAAAACGGTGATGGAATTCAAAAAAGCATGGGATAAAAATAGAAGATCTCTAATTAGAAAACGAAGGATGCAAATTAAAGAACTAAGTCCGGTATTGGACAGATCTGCACAGTCTGACCCTGATTCTGCAAAGTGTGCCTAACAGCGCCTAAGTGATGCCTGTCATATAGGCATCTGATTTAAGTGGTTAATGAGCGATTTAAAAGGTCTTAACAAGCATTAATTGGAACATAGATGGAGGTAGGCACCAGCTAGGCGTCCTTAGAATGTAGATGCGAGCAGTGGCATACCTAGCATATGTGACACCCGGGGCCCATCATTTTTTGACACTCCCCCACCCCCATCTGTACGAAAAACATGATTTTTAGTAACAACCCACATGTCATACATGAGTACCTAGGAAAAGACAGCATCTTACATTCTGCAGTGAGCAGTACAACAGCAATACACCCATTGCAAAACTAAACAAGCCAGACTAGTACAGATCAATCCTACACCCAGTGGCGTACTAAAGGGGGGGGGTGGGGGGAGATCCACCCCGGGTGCACGCCCCAAGGGGGTGCACAGCCGACCACCTTCCCTATTCTGCCGCTGCTCCGTCTCACCACCGCATCCCGGCACCGGCTACCCTGCAGAGTCATTCCTTAACCCGGCCGGCAGGCCAGCAACTGGTAGATGGAGACAAAAGGTGAGGCGGGCTGGTTGGTGGGGAAAAAGCTTTGGGCCCACCTCCAACATCAATTCTAACGTCGGAAGGTAAGTTCTGGGCCAGTCAATCGCTGTCTGGCTGGCCGGCAACTTCCTCCCCGTTAGAACTGACGCTGGAAGTGAAATCTTGTGGGCCCGATGCTTGTACGCGTCGGGCCTGCCTCAGGGAAGGAGCAGGGAGAAATCGGCTGCTTGCTTGAGGGTGGGGGTAAGGAAAGAATCGTGGAAGTGGAGAAATCGGCACGATGGCTTTGTGGGGGCTAGGGGGGAGAGAGAAAGAAAGGCAGAAATAAAGAGGGGGGCCAGGGAGAGAGAGAAAGAAAGGCAAAAATAAAGAGGGGGACCAGGGGGAGAGAGAAAGAAAGGCAGAAATAAAGAGGGGGGGCCGGGGAGAGAGAAAGAAAGGCAGAAATAAAGAGGGGGGCCAAGGGGAGAGATAAAGAAAGGCAGAAATAAAGAGGGGGGCCAGGGGGAGAGAGAAAGAAAGGTGGAAGAGAGAAAGAAAGAGGGGGGCCAGGAGGAGAAAGAAGAAGGACCAGAGACTTATGAAATCACCAGACAAAAAGGTAGGAAAAATGATTTTATTTTCAATTTAGTGATCAAAATGTGTCCGTTTTGAAAATTTATATCTGCTGTCTATATTTTGCACTATGGCCCCCTTTTACTAAACCGCAATAGCGGTTTTTAGCGCAGGGAGCCTATGAGCGTCGAGAGCAGCGTAGGGCATTCAGCACAGCTCCCTGCACTAAAAACCACTATCACGGTTTAGTAAAAAGGGTGGGGGTATTTGTCTATTTTTGTATAGTTGTTACTGAAGTGACATTGCATAGAGTCATCTGCCTTGACCTCTTTGAAAAAACCCCCGAATATAAATGATAATTAACATTTTCTCTGCGTACAGTGTGTTTTGTGTTTTTTAAAAAAATTTATTATTGGTAGATCATTTTGACTTGGTCATTTTAAAAGTAACTCGCAAGCCCAAAAAGTGTGGGCATCCCTTCTGTAAACAGTGGTGTCCGTCCCAGCTTGTGCTCCCTCCGGTGGTTGTTTCACTTCTGGCAGGCTCCCCTGCTCAAAGCCATGGGTATCGGCTCCTCATCAGAAGTGTTCCCTCTGACGTCATGATGTCAGAGAGAAGGCTTCCAATGCAGCCTCGGATTGTGTGAGGTGTAGACGCCTGCTGCTTTGAGCAGGGGAACTGGCCAGACATGCTGGGCAGGGAAGAGATGTTCCTGCTTCACAGGAAAGGGGGGAAAGAAATGTTGCACAGGGAAGGGGGGGAGAAATGCTGCTGCTGGACAGGGAAGAGGGTGAGAAAAATGCTACTGCTACTGCGCCCAATTAGGGAGAGAAAGGGAAGAAGGGAGAAGGAAGACAAGGGAGAGGAACCAGAGATGCCAAGTCCATGGGAGGGATGGAAAGGAAAGGAGATACCAGACCATGGAGGGGGAGAAAGAGAAGCCATGGCATGGGGGGAGGGAAGGGAAGGAGATAGAGATACCCCTTTCCTCAGGACAGAATAGCATAACAGCAGTATACTGTACTGTTCTGAAGAAAGATTTGGCCTCTGAAAGCTAATTGAAAAATGGATTAGTCCAATAAAATGATATTTTCTTATTTCTCATTATTTGTTTTATTTTTATTTGTTAATTTGTAAAGTGGTGATTGTTATGTACCAGTTTTCTCAAATTTACATCTACTGTCTTTATATTTTGCACAGTATTAGGGGACATGTGTCACTGTTTTTGTGGTGTTGTGGTGTTGCATTTTATGCAGAGTCTGGTTTCTTGGTGGTTCAGTTTAACTTTTTTCTACATATTTCTATTTTTAGTTTGTGATTATTCCATATTGGGCGAGGGTGTATCTCTGTTCTGTGTGTATGGAAAGGACAGTTTTCAGTTGGCATTGACTGCAGGATCAATTGACTGTGCGGGATCTGGCTTGTTTAGTTTTATAATGTATGTGTTGGTGTTCTAGTGCATTGACTGCAGGATCAATTGACTGTGCGGGATCTGGCTTGTTTAGTTTTATAATGTATGTGTTGGTGTTCTAGTGCTCACTGCAGTGTTTAAGATGCTGCCTTTTCCTAGGTACACTCTTGTTGTGCGATATGTGAATTGTTACTAAAAAATATATTTTTCATATAGATGGGGGGGTGTCAAAAAATGATGGGCCCCGGGTGTCACATATGCTAGGTACGCCACTGCCTACACCGTCAATCCTAACAGAAAACCATGTCTTTCAAACACACAGAACACAGAAAACACCTTCGCCTAGTATGGAATATGTCATCACAAACTAACCCCTCCCCCTTTTACATAACTTTAGTGTGGATTTTAGCCATGGAGGTAACAGCTCTGACGCTCATAGAATTCTGAGCATCAGAGCTGCTACCACCATGGCTGGCGTTAAAAAATGTTCCATATAGTTTTGTAAAAGGGGGATAAAATAGAAATATATAGACAAAGGTTAAATTGAACCAGCAAGAAGCTGGACTCTGCATACAATGCAACACCACAGAAACAGTGACACATGTCTCCTAAAGCAATAAATAAACAGAAAATGTTTGTTCTACCTTTGTCTTCTCTGGTTTCTGCTTTCCTCATCTTCTTGTTACTCTCTTCTTTCCATCCACTGTCTGCCATCTCTCTGCCCCTATATGGCATCTTCTCTCCTTCTATACCCTTTCCAGAAACTGTATGCCTCCCCCTTCCATCTCTTCTTTCACCACCATTGGTCGGGCATCTTTCTCCTCTCTTTCCCTCTCCCATACCTCTCTTCTGCAATCCCTTTCTTCCCTCATTTTCTTTTCAATTTATTTTCTGCATCCATCTAGATTACTTTCTTACTGCCCTCTCATCAATTTCCTTTTTTACTGTCTACCTACAGCTCGCCACCTCTTTCCCTCACCCCTCCAATATTTCCCTAACTCAATCCTTTTCCCCCATCATGTGCCCTCTTTTTATTTATCCCCTCCTTCCATCATGTGCCCTCTTTCTCTACCCCTTCCATCTAGTACCTTCTCCTCTCTCTTTCCACTTTCATAGTCTGCTCCTCGGAATCCAGTCAGGTTTTCAGGATTTCCCCAATGAATATGCATGAGATCTATTTGCATGCACTGCTTTCAATGCATATTCATTGGGAAATCCTGAAAACCCGACTGGATTCCAGCCCTCAAGGACCAGAGTTGCCCACACTTGGTCTAGAAGGTGAACTTTGCCATTTTTCATCAGCACATTTTCCTTTGCAGGCAAACTTATTTTCCCCTTCACATGGCTAGGACATCCTAAGCTATCATGGTAGGAAACTTCTTCCCTGACAGAAAGAAGCCATTTGTGGCTCACCAAGTTTAGACACTTTGTTGCACCTTGTCCATCTTCTCAAGCTCACTAGTTTAAATCCCACTCTCGCCTTCACTCATTTTAACAGCTTCCTAACATCTTCCTATTAGCTCTCATAAGAGTATGCATGGTGGACTTTGCTGTTTTTCATCAGCATTGTGCAATTTGCAGGCACACTTATTTTGATCTTGCCATGGCTAGGACATCCTAAGCTCTCATGGTAAGAAACCCCTAACTCAAAGGAAATGGCTATGGCTGTGGCTCAACAGTTAATGGCACCTCTCCCATCCTCTGAAAGTCAAATCCAAATGATGTTTGGATACCCCAAAACATGTTCAAGTTTTTGTTGACAATCTGCCATCTAAGTGCATCTTGATGATCTCACAATGAGGTCAACATTGTGCATCAGATACATTCATTTGCTCTTAACTACAAGCCATCATGGTAGGAATGTATTTCTTTTTATGCAATATACGCACAGGGCAACAGGTATAAGAGTTCTAAAACTTCAGAGGGCTTGGACAGGTGTTGAAGGAATGTATATGTTTTGAGATGTATCCTAGAGACATTACTATTGGTAAATTCAGCTTGGCTTTAGAATTGTGGGTGTGGTTTCATGCCTGGGGGAGTGTGTGTTGGGGTGGTGGAGGGGGTTTAGGATGAGAGAACAGGCTGCTTTAGACATCTGAGAATTGCTGCAGATCATTTTAAAGCTCAACCCAAATATGTTTAAACATAGGAATGACCAAAGAACATCCAAACAGTTTGAAGGTTTTCTGGTAGAAAAATGAATATTACATTTTTGCTAACCACACTCAGGACTTTGTGATCAGTCAGGCACTGGGACTGACGTGGTCCCTGTGAGAGTGGGCAGAAAGGGTGGCAAGAAGCCCAAAAAGGGGGTTGCCAAGGCCAGCTCCCAGCACCAAGCTGGTCTTCCTGAAGATGACACAGACCCTGAACTTATGGAAGTTGGTTTAGCTGCCATTTTGAAAGACAATGGAGAACTGTGAGTTTTTCTTTTGGCTTTTGCTGTTTTGGCTGGAATGTTTTTTTTTTTTCTTTGTGAGTTTTTGCATGAATTGCCAAAACTGTGGGGTTGTTTTTCTATTTTGTTCTCTGCACATTTTGTTAAGAAGCTGAGAGTGCCTCTTGGTGGAGGCTTTACTATTTAAAACTGTTTGTATATTGGTGCATGATAGCAGAGAGCTGAATTTTTTTTTGAAACCTGCTAGGAGCAGGCTTTGAATGCCTTATTGCCAACAGCTCTGTGGAAGATAAAGCACAGAGAAGATTATTGGCAGTTGTGAGGAGAAATCCTGAACTCTCCCAGAGTTTTCCCTTTGGATTTTTTCTTTTGTGTTGTTTTAAAAGTTATATTGATTTTGGATTTTGCCATTCTGACATTAAATTTTCTTTAGAAACCGAACCTGGGACTTTGTATATTGGTTCTGTTTTTAGTTTTGCTCAGGTTAATACAGTGTCTGCAGAGTGACTCCATACTGGGACACATGCTGGTGCATTTTTTAGCTGTAACCACTAGGGGCACTGAGAAGTCCCACTGCTAGGCTTTAGTGCCGGTTACAACTTGAACCCCTGACGTTTGGAAGACAAAAGCAGTGCTTTGAAGCATGGAGCTATAGAGGTAACAGGAGCCACTAGAGACTAAATAAATGACAAATGGCTTCTTGTAAAAGCTTTGAGAAGTGAAGGAGATGATTAAAAGTCAGTACAGGTGTGTTTGGCCAACCTACACCCAAAGCACGTCCAATCAGTTTGCACGTTTTCTGGCAGGAAGTCGTAACAGTGCCTATGACATCAGATGCTACTTAGGTGTGCTTAGTATAAGAAGATCCATCAAAGCAGTTTTCTCTTTTAGGACTCCCATTCTGTGTTATTGCTTATGCTGATTTCTGAGACCTCACCTTTCCTGATTATCTTTTAACATTTTCTTTCCTATATCTGCCACAACTCTCCATTTCACAGGACCATTAGCAGCTATAGTAATTTGCAATTGATGTCTTTCTAACATTTTTCATCTTTCCAGGTGAATATGCTGCACCTATGCAAGAAACTCCTTGCTAGCAGCTCAGATACTAAATCCAGGTAAGAATGGTATATTGCTATCTACTTAGGTGACTTTATTACAAAAAAGCTCAGGCAGAACTGATTTATTCTTTTGGACTCCCATTCTGTGTTATTGTTTATGGTGATTCTCCTTTAACTTTTTGTCCCCCTGATATCTGCCATAACTCTCTCCATTCCACAGGGCCATTAGCAGGTATAAGAATTACTGATGATAAAAATTGGTTCCAGGTGTGTTTGCTGAAAAAACACCCATGCTATTTGAAACTTTGGTTCCAGGAAAATGGATATGCAAGTTACATGAATATGTGGAACCTATGATGTTGGGAAGATGGAAGCAGTGCTTTTACTTTAGCAGTGCTAAAGGTAATTCTTTTTAGAGTCATATTCAGTGTAAAAACTCATTTGATAACTATTGCCAGTGGGATAACTATTGCTCATGTGTGTCATGGGTGCCTAATTGTTAGGTATCCTTATTATAAAAAAAGGGTTTAAATGCAGCTGCCTCTTCTTTTTAGAAGTCCAACAGTGTTGGTGCTTCTGTTCTAAACTAAACTAAACTAAACCTTAGGTTTGTATACCGCATCCTCTCCACAATCGTAGAGCTCGGCACAGTTTACAGGAGTTGGGAGAGAAAGGAACTCCAATGAAGGTTAAAGGATAAAGTAAGAAAAATATTTAGAGGGCTTAGTATGCCAGAGATGGAGTAAGTATTACATTTTTGAGAATAGCCAGGTTTTCAGATGTTTGCAGAAGAGTTGGAGAGAGCTCAGGTTCTGAAGAGGGGAGGTAAGGTTGTTCCAGAGCTCAGTGATTCTGAAGGGGAGGGAGGTCCCTAGTTTTCCTGCATGGGAAATGCGTTTTAATGAGGAGAAGGATAGTTTTAATTTGTGGGTGGGTCTGGTGGTATTAGGATTTGAGGAGTTCCAAGAAAGTGGGATAAAGGGAGGGAGGATACCGTGTAGGATTTTGAAAGTTAGACAGGCGCATTTAAAGTGGACCCTGGCATTTATCGGAAGCCAGTGAAGCTTGAACAGGAGCGGTGAGACATGGTCGAATTTACTTTTTGCGAAGATAAGCTTAGCCACAGCATTCTGAATCTGCTGAAGTCTATGAAGGTTTTTCTTGGTTAGGCTTAAGTAGATAGAGTTGCAATAGTCCAATCTGGAAAGGATGATGGATTGGACAAGGACGGTAAAGTGTTTCTGATGGAAACGGGATCTTACTTTCCTCAGCATGTGAAGCCTGAAAAAGCATTTTCTTACCAAGGAATTGAGGTGGTCGTTGAAGAGCAAAGTAGAATCAATGATGATACCCAGAACATTGCTTGAGAACTCAAGCTGCAGAGTGGAGCCAGAGGACAGTGGGATGGATTTGGGTAGTTGGTCTAGTTTTGGGCCGAGCCAAAGTAGTTTTGTTTTGGACTCGTTCAGTCTCATTTGCACAGTGTGGGCCCAGGATTGGAGGTTCGTTATACAGGAGGATATGTTCTCCGAGAGGTTGGTGAGGTTTGAGTCAGTCTCGAGGAGGACAAGGATGTCATCAGCATAAGTGTAAATTGTTTCTAGGGGGGATAGATGGAGGAGTTTTAGGGAGGACATATAGATGTTGAAAAGTATAGGAGATAGAGGTGTTATTCTTAGGTGTTATTTTCAGACTGTGCTGTGACATATTCTCCCACAACTTCTGCTTTTTACTTTTGCCACAGATGTCTTTCTAACATTTCCCCCCTTTTCTCCTGATTTCCGATCCCCACAGTGGCTAATGACTCCCCTTGTGTTTCCCAGAGGCCAGAAAAGGTCTTTTAAAACTGGGTTCAGCACACCAGCTTGCACCTGGGCAAAGAGTTATTGCCAGCAACTCAAATACCAAAACAGAAAGAATAGGTGAGAATGATGTATTGTAACCTTTGTTTGCTTACGCTACATATCCTTTACTTGACTGCAAAGTTTCCTTACTATCTGCACTGTAACTATACCTCTTCCCTGAATAGCCCTTGTGATAAATTAAATACATTTTCAGAAAGCTAACATGATTCACACTTTTTTCCTTCAGAAGGGTGTACTTCTTGATGATTTTCTGAGAACAGTAAATTGGTAAGTTTTAGGCTCTCTTTTACAAGGGTGCGCTAAATCAACGCATGCGTTAACCGCTAACGCATCCATAGGATAACATGCACACGTTAACATTTACCACACGCTTAAAGCGATGCCATTTAGGGTGCCGTTAGCATGTGGTAAATGTTAGTGTGTGCATGTTATCCTATGGACGTATTAGTGGTTAGCGCATGCGTCGATTTAGCGCACCTTTGTAAAAGAGAGCCTAAAACTCACCAATATACTCTTAATTTGTCTTAATCCATCTTCCTTTTTCTACAGCCTGCCTTCTCCTACCAGGAGAAGATTATGGGACCTTAACAAATCAACCAAAGTTGGGCCTAGGCGTGGCTCACTCTATATACCTGTCATCCATCTCATTGAACTGCAGTTGCCTGATGTTACACTTGCATGCTGCTTTCCTGGACTGTGCAATGATTCTAGATGTTCTACAGTAAAAATCTTAAACCATTTTTGACCTTGTGCTTATTTACAATAGGAAGGCCAGAGCCCATTTAGATACTTTGAATAGCATCCGGGTATTAGTGTTTCCTTAGTAAGCACCACTTCAGTTACTTCATCACATTGACCTTTGTCTTATCTAGTGTTCCATGAGGCCCAGGATACAAAGGAGAGAAGTAGGGTGGCCCTTAGGGGGGTGGCAAACAGGGTAGCTGTGCTAAGTTTTGAGAGGGAGGGCATGGGCTGGCATGTCTCCTGCCTCACAGCCTGCAAACAGCATAATATTTGAGAAAATAGCATTATATGAGAGCTGGAGAGGATGAACAAGAAGCAACAAGGTGCCTTAACTTGGTGAGCCAGAAATGGCTTCTTTCAGTCAGGGGAGAGGTTTCCTACCCTGACAGCTTAAGATATGCTTAACTGCAGCCGTTTAGGCGTGCTTCGGGCGCTCTGTTACGGAGCCGCAAGCACACTGTAGCTATAACCATAATGATACCTAAACGGAACAGTATAATCAAACCTGAATTGCTATTATTTTATGGCTCATTGTCTAGCACAGTGGTTTGAATGAAGGTTAGTGTGTGAGCCTGGTGTGGGTTCAACTCCCTCATGTACTTCAACTGACACAATACTCATTTTAATAAAAATTAAAAGCTACAGACCAATCAAATCTAATTTTAATCTCAAACAGCACATTAGCAATACTAGAAGCAAAAAGTTCAAAAAGGGGAGTTTGCAATTGATATAAACAGCAGTATTTGACTCCATGTCACATTTATTCAACTATACTTGAGATTCTGGCTTTTGGGACAATGAAAGCAGTGCTTTAAGCCATTGAGCTAACAGTCTTTTGTCTCAGTTAATTGTGATATGATAGCTAAGTAGATGATACCTTAGCAGATCACTAAGCTATGATATGACAGGGGAGTCAGAGAAACTGGAGTGGAAGATGGTGTAGCTCTGTGCTGATCTTGCAAAGGTTGTGAGTTCAACTCCCAGCCCATTTTTTAACGGTAGCATTGTAACTTGCAGGTGCACCTTGATGATCTCACAATGAGGTCAGCATTGTGCAGCTGCATACCTCCATTTGCAATGAACTAGAAGCCACATTCAGGTCTGTTATGTGTTTTATTCTGTTTTTAAGCTTTGCCAAATGAAGTTATGGGCTTTCTTTGCAGCAATGTTTAGTGAGAAAGAAAGTGTTATTTGGAGAAAGAAACCTAAAGCTGTGATTTTCATGTGCTGTAATTAGCTAATAATATTGCTTCTTTAGCCAAGAAATGAGTAAGTTTTTAAATTCAATATGCTTGTATGGATGTGTCCTGTTTATGTGCTGGCTGAATCACAGAATAAAATCCCTGAACTGTATTTAAAAGATCACTTTGTAAACGTCCAAAATCTGCCTAAATCCCATTCAGAGAAACATCTATCTAAAGCTCAAACAAAGCTCAATGGATGACCTACAGGACTGCCTAAATAGCATCTATCCAACTAACATCTTTCTGAAGCCCAAACCACATCTATCTAAAGCCCAAACAATGCTCAAACAGCTATTCCTTATAGTGCACCTAATTTTACAATTATTCTACAGCTTCTAATGTGGCACACAGCTTAAAGTTACACCCTTCTACATTGATGTTCCCAGTTCAACTCCCAGTCAGTACCTATCACTGAAAATAAAATATTATAAATATCCTTTTAAAGATGGCATAGTGTGTTACTTTTTTTGTTTTTATTATATTAAAGCTTACAATCCTGAAATAATGAAGAAAAAGAATATGACAGGGCAGTGAGATCCAGCTTGTGTTGTCTCCTGGCATCTATCCTAGCAGAATTAACTGCCTATAAGGAACAGTGTAATAGAACCAGAATTGCTATTATTGTATGACTCATTGTGTAGAACAGCGGATTAGAATGAAGGTTAGCGTGTAAGCATGTCATATTTTTTCAAGATTCACACTGATGTTCCCAGTTCAACTCCCACTAGAATTAAAATATATTATAAATATCCTTTTAAAATAGTATACTGTGATTTTATTATCATTTTAAAGATGGTATACTGTGTTTTTATTATGTTAAAGCCTACAATCCTGAAATAATGAAAAAGAATCAGAAAAAAACACATTTTTACATATAGCTAAATACATTGTAGGGACGTCTACCTGGCATCTAGAAGGGGAAAAAAATTATTATTGGAGACGCATATCTGACGCTAAGTGATGCTCAGCGCAACATGTGCGCAGAAGACATCTAAACCACGCCTAAAGTTAGGCGCAATTTTCAGAATTAGGGCCTCTGTGTCCCATATATGGTGATTCAGTGTAGGATGGGCTGGGGTGGGCATCAATGTGAACTCTGCAAGGATTATTAGTGTGGCCCCCACAATATTAGGTGGTAGGGGTTATGTTAGAGGCGCCCTTACACATGCCAGGTCCCAGGTTCAGTTCCCTCACCGAAGATTCACCAGGAAGTAGACTCAAATAAGAAGCACAGCCAGAAAGATTGCATAAAGAATATATTATAGAAATAGTCTTACAGAAAAGCAATATTCAGAAGCATTACCATTAAGCATTACAATTAAGGAGAGAGCAAAGAAGTTTCTCTGCCTTACAAAGTTCAGAGACAAAGAGACAGAGAAGCGTGAAGTTCTAGGGAGAGGCAGAGAGAGAAAGGGGGATGGGGTGATAGTCTAAGTTTCGAGTTCCATAGATAAAGAGAAGGATAGACAGAGAGATAGACAGAGAAAGAGAGATCTTCATGTGTGTTGCAGAGAGGAGGCTTTTATAGCTTGGAATCTTATTCTGAATATAGAAACTATTGTATGTCCCAGTATCTTTCTGTTTAGAATTTGTAAACTGTTTGAAACAATGGTTAATTTAATTGATAAGGAAGGTGTGATATTTGCAGGCATGGTAGATGGGATTAGTCTCTGGCTTCTTTGTCCCATTCAAGCAGCCTATCTTCTTGATAAACAATCCAGTCTGGCTGGATGCTTAATGTATGTGAATTCTGTGCAGGAGCACAGAATTCTGCATCAACATTCCAGAGTCAGATAATTTCCCATAGGCCTTTGCTGACATTAGTTCTGCCAACTGAAAATGCTGAATGCTAGCAATAGCTATGCTGACAGATGGGAAGGGGGATGCAGAAACAGATAGGGAGCCAATGAAGTGACTTGAGGAGAGGAGTAATGTGGGTACAGTGACTGGTGGAATATGATGTATGCACTGGACCTTATTGGCCACCACCCTGAGGTTAGATGGGCATCAACTGATATTCAGACCAGTGCTTTTTTTCTGTTCTAACTTTATGCAGCTACCTGATCAGTTAGCAGGCTGAATATTACCCTCACTGGTTAGAGGTTGGCTGGTTAGCAAGAATATTCAGAGGCAGTGGCATGGCCACAGGGAGGGCCTTGGGGGGCCAGTGCCCCCCACTTTGGGTTCTTGCCCCCCCCCCCCCTCAGAACTGCAGCATCCCTTTTAACAGCTGGCAGAGATAATATGAAGAACAACTTGCCAAAGAGGCAAAAACTCATAGGGCTAGATTCACTACGCAAACTTCATGTGCCAATCGGTTTGTGACCCCTTTGCAACATGATTTTACTCCGGCCCAATTCACTTACCTCTGTGCCGATCCGATTCCGATCCGTGCATGCAAATGAGGGGAACGGCATGCCAAGTAGGCAGAGACGCAATTCACTATAGAAATCTTGGAAACTGACTGGGTGGGCCGATCAATACAAAAAGCGACTGCTGGGGACCAGTCGCATACATCCTTTCCGACCGTCCTCGGCCTGAAATCCCAGCCCTGCAGCCCATACTAAAAAAACACCATGAGCATCTTCTCTCACATTAGGCTGCTCTATGGGGTAAAGACCTAGAACAACTCCAATTGCCCACCACTTATGAGGTATTCAGGAAACGCCTCAAAACTCACCTATTCCTGAAATACCTAGACAGCTGACCCACTTCCCTCCTTCCCCTCTCTTGCCCTTTCTCCCCATTGTTCCCACATCCCTTAAGTTAACTCAACTTGTACTCCACTAATCTTCTGTAAACCGCATAGAACTTAACGGTATTGCGGTATATAAACTGTTATTATTATTATTATTATACCACGCTCTTCTCTCTGCCCCTTCCAGCCGAGCCCTGCTCTTGCTGCCCGACTCTCCTGCTCTCTGCTGCACTTCCCCGCAGTGCAAGCCTGTGGTTTTAAAGCGAGGCTGCACTGCGGGGAAGGGCAGCAGAGAGCAGAGTCAATAATTGTCTGCTTTTAAAAGTCCCCTGCAGTGAACTTGTGTCGGCGAAGGGGAAGAGGCTGCTGCCGTTGGGGATCGCCCTTCCCTGGGAGAGCAGGAGAGTCAAGGCCAGTAAAAAAAACCAATAACCCAGCAAAAACGGACATCAAACACATGCACAGACCATCTACAGGGAAAGCAGATGGTCTGCGCATGCGTCAGGATCACACATTAGCGATCCAAGTGATTGGAAGGGGCATTCCTCCGATCACCCTCATTTAATTTTTTTTGTTTCGTGAACTGGTCGGGCCTGCATGGATCGACCACAGATTAGGCACAGAGAGTCAGGTTAGCAAATCTAGCCCATAGTAACAATTTTTTTAGGTACATCAGAAGCACAATCCTGTGAAGGAATCTGTGGAACCATGGGATAATCAAGGAGTAAAAGGTGCGCTCAGGGAGAATAAGGCCATAGCGGAGAGACTGAATCAATTCTTTGCTTCGGGCTTTACGGAAGAAGATGTAAGAGGTCTACCTGAACCGTAAATGGTTTTTAAGGGTGATGAGGTAAAGGAATTGAAAGAAACCTCTGTGAACCTGGAAAATGTACTATGCCAAACTGACAAGTTAAAGAGTGAGGCATATCTGGGGAATTACAGTCCAGTAAGCCTGACCTCAGTACCGGACAAAATAGTGAAAACAATTATAAAAAATAAAATTCAGGAACATGTAGACAAACATGATTCAGTGAGACAGAGTAAGCATGGGTTCAGCCAAGGGAGATTTTGGCTCACTAATTTGCTTGACTTCTTTGAAGGTATGAATAAACATGTGGATAAAGGCAATCCAGTTGATGTAGTGTATCTAGATTTCCAGATAGCTTTACACAAAGTTCCTCATGAGAGGCTCCTGAGAAAATTAAAGAGTAATGGTATAGGTGGCAAAGTTCAGTTGTGGATTAGGAATTGGTTATCGAATAGAAAACAGAGGATAGGGTTAAATGGTCATTTTTCTCAAAGGAGGAAGGTAAATAGTGGTGTGCTATAGAGATCTGTACTGGGACCAGTGCTATTTAACATATTTGTAAATGATCTGGAAATTGGAACTATGAGCGAGATAATTAAATTTGTAGATGGCACTAGACTGTTCAAAATTGTTAAAACGCAGGCGGACTGTGAAAAATTGGAGGCAGATCTTAGGAAATTAGAAGACCAGTCATCCAAATGGCAGATGAAATTTAATGTGTACAAATGCAAAGTGATGCACACTGGGAAGAATAATCCAAATCATAGTTACTGGATCCTAGGGTCCACCTTAGGGATCAGCGCCCAAGAAAAAGATCTGGATGTCATCCTAAACAATATGCTGAAACCTTCCACCCAATGTGTGGCAGTGTCCAAAAAAGCAAACAAGAGCCTTGGAATTATTAATAAAGGGATGGTAAATAAGACTAATAATGTCTCTGTATTGCTCAATGATATGACCTCACCTTGAGTATTGCATTCAGTTCTGGTCTCCTTATCTCAAAAAAGATATAACGGCACTAGAAAAGGTTCAAAGAACGATGAAGATGATAAAGGGGATGGAATTCTTCTCGTATGAAGAAAGACTAAAGAGGTTAGGGCTCTTCAGCTTGGAAAAGAGACAGCTGAAATCTACAAAATCTTGAGTAGTGTAGAATGGGTGCAAGTGGATCGATTTTTTTTTTTTTACTGCATCAAGATATACAAAGACTAGGGGACACTCGGTTTATTTAACTATTTATATACCACTTATGGCCTAAGTGGTTTACATTCAGGTACTCAGACATTTTTCCTTATTTGTCCTGAAGGGCTCACACTCTATCTAATGTACCTGAGGCAATGATGAAGTTACAGAGTAATACTTTTAAAACTAATAGGAGGAAATATTTTTTCACTCAGAGAATAGTTAAGCTCTGGAATGAGTTGCTAGAGGATGTAATAAGAGCAGTTAATGTAGCTAGTTTTAAAAAAGGTTTGGACAAGTTCCATGAGGAAAAGCCCATAAATTTCTGTTGAGACAGACATGGGAGAAGCTTGCCTTGGATTGGTGGCACGGAATGCTACTAGTATTTGGGTTTTATCCAGGTATTTGTGACTTGGATTAGCCTCCATGAAGACGGGATACTGGACTAGATGGACCATTGGTCTGACCCAGTAAGGCTATTCTTATGTTCTTATAATGACAGCTATGACAGTGTACATTAAGATCATCACATTTCAGGTGAATGAAAAGTCAACAGTGCACTTTAATCAACTAATGATCCAGCAGGACAAAATGTTTACACTTACAGTTTGTGTCATATATTGTAATAAAACACATGTTGATATTTGTACTGTTTAAATATAGAGTTGAAAGTGCCAACAACAGAAAGAAAGCTGGCACAATAAAACCAGGAAGCATATAAAATACAGGGGACCTCCAAGCAACGATACTACAGTATAAAGTAAACCATCATGGGAGACTTTTCCAAAGAAATGCAATTTCTTTATTCGCCCAACTTGTTGTGATAATTGTGCGGCTGGCTCATCGGTTCTCTTCGAAGCCCCCTCACTGCACAATTGAAAGATGTTGCTGACTTGGCCAATGGTAGCTTGAGGAGGCGACACAGTAACAAAAATCTGACTGCTCTGGAGGGAAGGAATCTACTGTCATATCAAGCATCAGGCATTTCCTACATTTAGGTTCACCTTTCATTAGGATCAGCAGTTGATGTATTGTCCTTAAGAACTAATCCCTAGCACTTAAAATTTAAGGAGGAATTGAAGGATTTCAAGTCTTAGAACACAATGACTGCTATTCAATCTAGATAATGCCTCTTTGTAGACAATGGAAGCATTTTTCAGTCAGGTCATCTTAAGTGTGCTGCCTGAATCTAAGACATTCTAGAACAGGTGTGGACAATTCCCGTTCTCGATGGCTGAAATCCAGTTGGATTTTCAGGATTTCCTCCAATGAATATGCATTGAAAGCAGTGCATGCAAATAGATCTCATGCATATTCATGTGGGAAATCCTGACAAACTGACTGGATTCCGGCCCTTGAGGACTGGAGTTGCCCACCCCTGTTCTAGAACTTTGCCAGGTGTAGCACACTCTCTACTAACTATGCTATGCTGGTCTTTTATGCTCCTGCAATGCCGTTGCTGAACTCCACAAGTTTAGAATTGCTTTGGAACAAATATTCTTGGAGACGTTATTCTCATCCATAGTAGCACGTACAACTATCACACAGCCAAAGTTTGGGACCTCTAGGAAGGCTATCGCAGCTGAAACTTAGACTGTGTTGGGCCTGTACTATTGTTGCTTTATGTGCATGAGCTTGTATCCTACAAATATACAATAAGCATTTTTTACATTGTCTCTCTATGTCAGGGATGTCAAAGTCCCTCCTCGAGGGCCACAATCCAGTTGGGTTTTCAGGATTTCCCCAATAAATATGCACGAGATCTATTTGTATGCACTGCTTTTATTGTATGCCAATAGATCTCATGCATGTTCATTGGGGAAATCCTGAAAACCCGACTGGATTGCGGCCCTCGAGGAGGGACTTTGACACCCCTGCTCTATGTGGATGAGTGTGTATTTAATAAAATCTCCACACTTGCATCAAGAGCATCGATTCCACAGTCTTTTTGTTTTTGGGGGGAACTCCAATCTTCCTGTGGAATAACTAGGGCTCCTTTTACGAAGGCACGGTAGCAGTAATAGCGTGCACTAAACCACCAGCCACGCTAGCCGCTACTTCCTCCTCTTGAGCAGGCGGTAGTTTTCTGGCTAGCGCGGAGGTGGCGCTTGATTAAAAGTCACGCACGTTAAAGCTGCCACCGCGGCTTCGTAAAAGGAGCCCTAGGTTCTCTTTGTGTAGGTTTTTCATGTAAGCAGTACCAATACTGTCCTAAGCAACTCAAAAATAACAAGTTAGTGTCTGGAGTCAGGGTGAGGGAAACATTCTGGCATCCTCATGCTTATTTTACAAAAGGGTACACACTCAACAGAGCCTTTGGTAAAATACTTGGAGAACTGTATATAGATAGATTTGAACCTGGGTAACAGTAAGTAAGCAACAGAAGCCAGTCTACTTATAGCATTAGAAAACAGGAAGATAACAATAAATAATAAGTATGAATTTAAAAAATGAATAAATAACCACTAGAACAGTGGTAGGGAACTCCGGTCCTCGAGAGCCGTATTCCAGTCGGGTTTTCAGGATTTCCCAATGAATATGCATGAGATCTATTTGCATGCACTGCTTTCAATGCATATTCATTGGGGAAATCCTGAAAACCCAACTGGAATGCGGCTCTCGAGGACTGGAGTTCCCTACCCCTGCACTAGAAGATAACAAATATGAACAAGACAGTAGAAATTGCTATATTAACAATGCACTTTTTTTTTTATAAGAATTTATAGATGTTAATATATCCAGATGTAGATGTGCCCTTGTGTTGAAGTGACTGCTAGTAACCACACAGTGAAGGACTGTCCCCTCCCTGTGGTTTTCTTAGCACAGGGGTGTCCAATGTCGGTCCTCGAGGGCCGCAATCCAGTCGGGTTTTCAGGATTTCCCCAATGAATATGCATGAGATCTATTAGCATACAATGAAAGCAGTGCATGCAAATAGACCTCATGTATATTCAATGGGGAAATCCTGAAAATCCGACTGGACTGCGGCCCTCGAGGACCGACTTTGGACACCCCTGTCTTAGCACGATTCAGAGGTGGTTTGCCATTGCCTTTTTCTGCAGTGTGACACCACTATGTTCCTACTGCCAAACAGGCAGCATGACCTGGACTGGCATCTCATATGCCTACAATATATTTAGGGTGAATCATTTTTTGTCTGTTTTCCATGGTTTGATTTCAGACTATAATTTTTTTGTTTCTGGTTAGAGGCTTTGTTTAAAGCAGTGTTTCTGCTTTAAACCCCTACCGCACCTTGATAAAAGGACCCCTTAGTTTCAAACAGCAATGAAACTTCACAATCGTGATCTCAACGGGGCCCGTTTTGCCCATGGCTTCGTCAGGAGATCAAGAGAAATGACAATAACTGAACATGTTCCAACCACATTTAACATCCATTGTGTGATCAATTGGCAGAAAGCTTGATGTGACCCATGTCACTATGCAATCATCCTCATTAGGACTTGTGCTCCATAACTTCTGCCCTGTAATGGCCTGTCCTGAGGACCCCCCAGCCAGTCGGGTTTTCAACATATCCTTAATGAATATGCATTAGAGATATTTGCATATCTGTCACTTCCATTATGTGCAAATCTATCTCATGTATATTAATTAGGGATATCTTGAAAACCCGACTGGCTGGGGGGTCCTCAGGACAGGCCATTACAGGGCAGAAGTTATGGAGCACAAGTCCTAATGAGGATGATTGCATAGTGACATGGGTCACATCAAGCTTTCTGCCAATTGATCACACAATCGATGTTAAATGTGGTTGGAACATGTTCAGTTATTGTCATTTCTCTTGATCTCCTGACGAAGCCATGGGCAAAACGGGCCCCGTTGAGATCACGATTGTGAAGTTTCATTGCTGTTTGAAACTAAGGGGGTCCTTTTATCAAGGTGCGGTAGGGGTTTAACGCGCATAATACCGCTGTACCCGTAAAACCGCCTGCCACGCTAGATGCTAACGCCTCCATTGACGAGGCATTAGTATTTTGGCTTGCCGCGGGGGTTAGCGCGTGATGAAATGTCCAACACGCTAACTCCCATAGCGCACCTTGATAAAAGAAGCCCTAAGTTCCACACTTATAATGTTCAAAGAATATTTATGATATTTATAATATTTATTGTTTTAACACAATAATATTTTGCATTAAGGTTGGTGAGTGGTGATTGACCGGTGATTGATAAATTAATCCCCTGAATGGATCAACTTAGGCTACCCTATAGTGAGTTGGGGAATGAATTTCTGAGGTCTCATCACAAATGAGTTTTATATTTTGAATGAAAGCTCAGCCTTACCACTCTTTTCAGTATTGATTAATGAATTATTTATGATCTTTCACCCCCACATTATCATTTTTTATTTTTCAGTGGGGATTTTTGTCTTTTTTTGATTTTGTATGAGAAAGTTGAAGACATCAGCAGAAGGGTAGAGTTGTGGTTGGGGAAGGGGAGGTAAGTCCCTTATATAGGGTGCCTAAGGCAGCACAGGTGATATAAACCGAGTGGCAGAAAGGAAGGAGCCAATTTATTTTTGACTGCAAAAATCATATATAATGAAGTAAAAGTATTGCAAATTGGTTATGTTTTTATTTTGTTAAAAGTGAAAGTATCCAATTTTTCCTGTACTTGGTTTTTTTTGGTTGGTTTTTTTTTACAATTAAAAGTGGCAAAAACCTTTCTTTCATTACTACATATCACTGCTCCAAAACCACATCCTGGATCCCAGGAAAGCATAGCAAGGGAGGGGGGAAGGTATGTTAAGAAATCACTTAGACAATATTTTTATGTATCTTCTATGAGTGCACAATATGTTTGTTTCAATACACCCAGGTAAGCCTAAGTAATTAGCAGCACACTGTATTCTGTTTCCAGATCATCAGGTTGTTCTTCACAGTAATGGACAGGGTCAATTTAACAGTGAGCATAATAAATGTGTTTCTCTTCATACTCATTGCACTCCAGTAATTAACATGTTTGGCCAAAGTTGTACTCATACATTTCATAGCTGAATCTTCGTGTGATCTTGCTGTTTCTGTATGTTCTCACAGAAAGGTTTTATCTAATTCTATCTTGTGACTAGTGTACAGATTTTTGCAAATATTGTAGAACATGCATAAGCTCGATGAGTGCATCTTCACCTAATCCTAGGAAATATCTTCCGCACTTTCTTTATAATGCCTTTATTGTTTGCACATTAGATGCAAAATTGACTGCAGAATTTTCATCAGCTAAGTGGCTCATTCGTTATGATATCCTTTCCCCTGAAATCTGCAGTACTTCCAGCAGGAGTGGCATAAAAAGACCTGCATTAAGGATCTATGTCTCCTTATAGTAATACTGTCTTTCTGTTGTATTCGATCTTGTAGGTCATGAGAAATTGCTTAATTGTTTAGAAGCAATTGGCATTTTTTGTGAAGTACTTGGTTTTGAGGATTTTTACAAACACACTCCTACCAAGTTCGAATAGGTGATACATTTTCTAGTAAGTGGAGTAATCCTTGTAGTGTTCCCCAGGGTTCTCTCATTTCCCCCAATGTTTTTTAATATCTGGCTTCTTTGGGGTCTAGATTAACTACCTTGGGAACAAAATGATGTAGTTATGTGGATAGTTAGAATATTAATTCCTCATACTGATAAATATTTTTATCTGTATCACAAAACAATTTGCAACTCTACACAGGTAGTGTATTGTATAATTTGCCCATGTGGCTTATGCTATATAGGTCAAACCAGGAGACCTATAGCTGAACATTTGAGCTGCATTAGACATCAACGTATGCAAGCCCCCCATAGTGGAACACTGAAGCGAACATAATCACACTGAAGATGAATTAAAATATTTTACACTCTTTCATATTCAATCACAGAGGGGTGGAAACATCACTATCCCTTTTGAGAAAAGAACAAAAAATCATATTCAAGTGGGATACCATGACCCCAAAAGGTCTAAACACAAAATTACAGTGGATATAAGTTATCATTTGAATATGTAACGAAGTCTATCATCTATTAGTGAACCCTTTTTTCATTATACACGGAGTTTCTTAAATTTTTTATGGAAACAATTTCTTGAAAAAGTTCTTTACTTGCTAAATAGATTCTTTGCCTTTCTTTTCCCCATATCGTTAGGGAATTACTCTCCTGCCCTCTGCTCCTCTAGGGCTCTGAAGGGGCTTAAAAGGGGTGTGTCCTGCCCCTTTGGCCACGCCCCTTACTGTTAGATTATATAAAGTAGACAATTCTGTGGAGGTTTTGCAAAAAACTGCTATTTCTAATATTAAAGATAACTTATCCTTACATAATCAAAAGGAAAAGATGGAGAATTTGGCTAGAGCAAAAAATCTTAGATTTCTTAATTTCCCTATATCACATTATTTGGCACCTTTGGAACTCCTGTAGATGTATATGAGGGATGTTGTACAATATAATCAGGAGGAATTATTTACTCCTGATAACTTATATTACATCCCCAGGAGTACTAAAGAAACTGGTGAAGAAGGAGAATTGGATAAGATTGTGTCTCCAGATAGTTTAAATATTTCCCAGTTTCTAGAATCCTCTAAGGATGTGATTACTAAATGAGCAACCTTGTTGGTGACATTTAAAACAGAAATTGAAAAACAACTTATACTTAAATTGTATTTTGTGAATAAACAAGCCTTGTTTTGCGGACAACAACTAATGATTTTCCCTGTGTGTCCAGACAGACACAACATAGGAGAAAACAGTTTCTAAAGCTTAAACCTAAAGTTATAGCTGTGGGAGCTACTTTTTTATTGAAATTTCCTTACAAGTGTGTTGTAAATTATAAAGCTGATAAATTTGTTTTTGTAGATCCGTCACAATTGGAGAATTTCTTGATTGACAAGGTTTCACTGAAAGTTTCAGATACTAATGTAGTTGTTGAAGAAGATTAAGGACATAATGGATTTGGCCATTTTGCATGTTAAGGATGGTTGTATATTGCTTCCTATATAATTTTTACTTTTTACTTTTTTTTTTTCGTTTGTGAATTCTTTATTCATTTTTAGGATTACATTAAGTGTTACATATATTCAATCACATTAACACTAAATATATCACTTACAGACTATCATTTGCACATTACTTAAAATCTTATCCCTCCCCCTTCTTTCCCTCCCTACCATATAATCCAGTATAATATAAATATATATTAATAAAATATCCCCACCCTACCCTATTAATACTAATAAATTTAAGGGAAACAAACTCTACTACTCCGTACAATATTTTGTTAATGGTTTCCATACATCCTGAAATTTCTTGAAATAACCCTTTTACTTTTTACTTTTTATACTGAGCGGCCCTTGTTAATGTGGACTTGGCATAAGTCTTAATCTGAATTTTATGTTGTTTTTCGGAATGGTTTCTCTTATGCTTTTCTTGATTTTTTGTTATTGATGTAAAAAATATTAATTTAATATAAATTTAAAAAAAGGAATTCTGCTTTAGAATCCCTTTAACCCTCTCGATCTGCCTTTCTAAATTATTAAAATGCTGAACTTTATTTAAACTGACATTAACGGTACACACTAGTGAAAGGTTTTTGCAGCTGTTACATCTCCTTTTAAAATTATTATCTAGTTTGGTTCTAATCTAGTTTATTTATTCTTTGTAGATAATAACTTACATTCCTCCTGAGGAAGCCGTTGAGGCGAAACTCAGGTCTGGGTTGGGGAGATCTATGAATTTTAACTCATGGAGCACTTTTTAGTTCACCTTGCAAAGAAAATTAAAAGAAAAAAACAGAACCTACTGGTCGAACTGAGTGGTCTGAACACCAAGCAATTTATACCATCAAGAAAATAACTGATCTTTTTCTTCTGATTAATTATTATCATCATTGTATTGTTATCAGTTTTGAATATAACAGACCAGTTTTAGGGACTTGGAAGAAAAGTGTGATGGTTGTCCCTAATTGTTTTCCTAACGGTTCACAATTGTAGGAAGCACTTTGACACTGAACACTTTTCACTACTTATTAATGATGTATTATGGGATTCTTACACAATATGCTATATAATTTTGAATAGTTATGTGGATGACATAACCATTGTGAATCCAATCCTCTCTTTACCATCTCAATCTACGGATCTTATCGCCACTGTAAATTCTCATTGTTGAGACGTGGATAGCAGAGTTTAAATTGAAACTTAATTCAGATAAAATGACATTCTTTTTTGCAAGCCTCTCTAATAAAATTAATTAAGGGATTTTGAAACAGAACAGAACTTCATATCCTATGAATTTCACTATTAAAATTCATGGGTTTTACCTTGATCAGAATTTATCAATGGGTACTCAGATAGATGCTATGGTCTGCAAAAGCTTTTATTATAATATTTACTTAGCAAGTTAGCAAAAAACTTTAATATATTACATATCATTCAAAATATAGCTATTCATTTAGGGGTCCTTTAATAAAAGCACGGTAGCGATTTAACACGTGGAATACTGTGCGTTAAACCGCCTACTGCGCTAGTACCTAATGCCTCCATTGATGAGGTGTTAGGATTTTATGCTAACACGGGGGTTAGCGCATGATGAAATGTCTGACGCGCTAACCCCCGTAGCGTGCCTTGATAAAAGGAGCCCTTAATTTTTAATTTGAAGACAGCAGGTCATGTGTCATAGTATTATCGAAAACTTCATTGACATCCATTTGAAGCAAGAGTTATATTCAAATTTGGATGTATCTGTTATAAGGTAATACATGGTCTAGTTGCAGATTCATATTTGTAGGCTCTAGATATTTTCATGGGGCTGTTGCTGAACCAGAGAATACCCTTTCATGTTTGAGAACAGGCACCCCTGCAGCCAGCTGCTGACATCAATGCCAGGAAAGAGAGGTCCTAGTTGGCCTCTTAAGATCTTCATGCCACGAGACACGCCCCTTAAGAGCCCCTTTGGAGCCCTGAGGAACAGAGAACAGGTTGCTCTATTTTTTATATTTCTTTTTCTTTTATATAATTCACTTTTTCTTGTTTTGAGGAATGGGGAAAAGAAAAGCTAAAATAAATCCTTCTGCTGCTGGGTCTATTGATCGATACCTTCAACTTCCTCAATATCATCTGGAGAAAAGGTAATTGGTGAATTGGAATTCAAGCTTTCTGCTTATGCTGCCGACATTCTTCTCTATTTAACTGATCCTGAATCCTCTCTGACTGAACTTATTAGGTTAATTTCCTACTCTTCTAATTTTTCTGGCTACAAAGTTAATTGGGGCAACACAGAATTAATGCACTCCATGGAGCTATTGATTTTTCTCTGTACTTGTTTCTTCTTGTTGCTTTTCTTGGTGCTCAATAAAATATATTTGACGATATCCCAAATATATCATTGAAGTGGTCCTCCTCTGGTATAAATATTTAGGTATTTACTTTGATAGGGACTTTTTTTACAGCCTCTGAAGTCAAGATGGATAAGATCTTACTTAAAGTTAAAGAAAGCATCTCTTCATTGTCCCCTCTTCATCTTTCTTGTTGGGGAAGGTTAGATTAACTTAAAATGGTGGTTATTCCCCCACAGGTCTGCAAAACATTTTTTTTTCAAGAGCTGTTTGGTTATTCCACGTAATCTTTGGAACAATCCATCTATATGTATTGATACAAGAGTCTCTTAGCATAAATGGCAAACTCTTGGTTTATGGGACTTATCGGTCTTTATTGATTCAAGCACAAGATGTTGAAAAACTTTTGCTGAATTGCATCAGGAATACCCGCTACAGGATTCTCAGTTTTATGCTTGGTTACAATTAAGAACCACAATTCACAGAAGTATAATCTCATGTTCAACTTTACATGCCATACCTGATATACTTCCTCATAGCAACAAGCTTTCTATTTCGGGTCTTGCTGCCTCCCAGATATACATTTATAAAAAATTCCAGTCCACCAACTTTAAGAGGTCTTCACAATTCCTAGAAGGGTGACCTTAATTTGTCTTTGACTGATGATGATTGGAAATGTCTGTGGTCCTCCCTCCACAAATCTTCTAGATCCTCTTCCATGATACAGTCACTCTATTTTTGCATAGGGCCTATTGGACACCACTTTTTGCATAGGATGCTCTTTTTGCATTGGACACTCTATTTTTGCATAAGGCCTATTGGACACCGCTTAAATCCCATAGAATTGACCCTACATTTGTAAAAGAATGTTGGTCATGTATAACATCTTTTGGTAATATTAAACATCTTCTTTACGACTATTTTATCGCAGAAGTTCTGGTTGGAAATTTGGGTAATTATTAGGGTTTTTTAGTTTTTTTTAATATATTTTATTAAGTTTCAAAATGGGTAACTATTAGTGATATTCTACATTTATTGTCCTGTATCCCTAGCAGACTAGGTCCTTTAAGGCTCTTATGTGGATGATTTACTTTTATGTGGATGGAATTATTTTATGTGGATGATTTTAGTGTACCTTTGGAACTTTGATACTTTCAAATAAAGTCCATTTAGGAACATCGTCACTCCAGAGTTTTCTTGGTTTTCTCTGGATTTTCTTCTTTGTGGAAATTTTGGGGTCAATTCCTTTTGTTTTTTTCTCTTCTCATATACAAAATTATTATAATGAAATGTTTATGTTTTCAGGATCTTTTGTCTAAACAAGGTTATCAATTATGTTAGACTCACTTATAGCTATTGTTTTGAAAATTATTTGTTCCTCTTGGAAGGACTTGTCTCAGTTATCTTAAGATAAATGGTGGAATTTAACTTGTTTAACCTATAGGTTTGAATGTTATTTAGATAGAAAATAAAACAATGTTTGGTCTCATGTTAACAAGTGGTCTGCTCTGAAAGAGTATTTATCTTAATGATCTTCTTATTTTTGCATTTCTCATTTTACATATGTTGGATATTTTATTTCATTTTTATTATGTTATAAAGGCTGTTATTCCTGTAATTTGTTTCTATAAATAAACATAGACTTAAAAAAAGAAGAAGTGTAAACCAGGAGTGGGATGTTGTTTAAAAATACTACATAGAAGCCCAGACCAGATGTATTCCATGTATTAAAAAAGGTGGAAAAAAGAGAAAATGAGAGCAGGCATGGTTAAAAGGTGAAGTGAAAGAGGCTATTACAGCAAAAAAAGCATCCTCTAAAGAATGGCAAAAGGATCCCAATGAAGAAAATAAGAAGACACATAGGGCTCCTTTTATCAAGGTGCGCTATGGGGGTTAGCACGTCGGACATTTCATAACGCGCTAACCCCCACAGCAAGCCAAAATACTAATGCTTCATCAATAGAGGTGTTAGCGGCTAGCGTGGCAGGCAGTTTAACATTAAACCCTTTCCACACCTTGATAAAAGGAGCCCATAAGCACTGGCAAGTTAGTTGCAAAGCATTGATATAGAAAACTAAACAATAATATGAAGAACAACTTGCCAAAGAGTCAAAAACTCATAGTAACAATTTTTTTAGGTACACCAAAAGCAGAAAACCTGTGAGGGAATCTGTGGGACCTTTGTATGATCAAGAGTAAAAGGTATGCTCAGGGAGGATAAAACCATAGCGGAGAGACTGAATGAATTCTTTGCTTTGGCCTTTATGGAAGAAATCTTCCTGAAATGGAAATGGTTTTCAAGGCGGAGAATTTGAATGAAATTTCAGTGAACCTGGAAGACGTACTAAGCTAAATCAACAAGTTAAAGAGTGATAAGTCACTTGGACCGGATGATATACATCCCAGGATACTGAAAGAACTTAAACATGAAATTGCTGTTAGTGATCTATATCCTGTCACAAAAATCATCTGTAGTATGTAAAGTTTGGAAGGTGGCTAATATTATGCCGATTTTTTAAAAGGGTTTCAGGGTTGATCTGGGGAATTACAGACTGGTAAGCCTGACCTCGGCACCAGGCAAAATAGTCGAAACAATTATAAAAAATAAAATTGTGGAACATGTAGATAAACATGATTTAATGAGACAGTCAGCCTGGGTTCAGCCGAAGGAGGTCTTGTCTCACCAATTTGCTTGACTTCTTTGAAGGTGTGAATAAGCATGTGGATAAAGGTGAGCCATTTGATGTGTATCTAGATTTCCAGAAATCATGAGAGGCTCTTGAGAAAATTAAAGAGTCACGGGATTGGAGGCAATGTTGAATTGTGGATTAAGAATTTTTATCAGACAGAAACAAAGGATAGGGTTAAATGGTTATTTTTCTCAATGGAGGAGGGTAAATAGTGGTGTACTGGGACCGGTGCTATTTAACTTATTTATAAATGATCTGGAGACTGGAAGTACGAGTGAGGTGATTAAATTTGCAGATGACACTAAACTGTTCAAAGTTGTTAAAACGCATGTGGACTGTGAAAAACTGCAGAAAGACCTTAGGAAATTGGAAGACTGGGCATCCAAATGGCAGATGAAATTTAATGTGGACAAATACAAAGTGATGCACATTGGGAAGAATAATCCAAATCATAGTTCCTGGATGCTAGGGTCCAACTTGGGGGTCAGCGCACAAGAAAAAGATCTGGGTGTCATCATGGACAATACGCTGAAACCTTCCGTCCAATCTGTGTCGGTGGCCAAAAAAGCAAACAAGATGCTATGAATTATTAAAAAAGGAATGGTAAACAAGAATAAGAATGTTATAATGCTTCTGTATTGCTCAATAGTATGACCTCACCTTGAGTACGGCATTCAGTTCTGATCTCCTTATCTCATAAAAGATATAGCAGCACTAGAAAAGGTTCAAAGAAGAGCAACCAAGATGATAAAGCGGATGGAACTCCTCTCGTATGAGGAAAGACTCGTATGAGATTAGAGCTCTTCAACTTGGAAAAGAGACAGCTAAGCAGAGATATGATTGAAGTCTACAAAATCCTGCGTGGTGCAGAACAGATACATGTGGATCCATTTTTTACTGCATCAAGATCTACAAAGGCTAGGGGACACTTGATGAAGTTACAGAGTAATACTTTTAAAACCAATAGAAGGAAATCATTTTTCACTCAGAGAATAGTTAAGCTCAGGAATGCATTGCCAGAGGATGTGGTGAGAGTGGTTAAGGAAGCTGGTTTTAAAAAAGGTTTGGACAAGTTCCTGAAGAAAAAGTCCATGGTCTGCTGTTGAGACAGACATGGGGGAAGCTACTGCTTCCCCCATGGAATGCTACTGCTATTTGGGTTCTTGCCTAGTACTTGTGACTTGGATTGATCTCTGTGAAGAGAGGATGCTGGGCTACATGGACCATTGGTCTGACCCAGTAAGGATAGTCACGTTAGCATTCTGTGTTTCTGATGGTAGCCCTTGTATTTTAGTTCTGGTCTTGCTACTGGGTCAGGTTCAGATTGGTTCTATATAGGGCTGCTGTATCTATTATTTCTTCCCCAGAAAGGAAGGAGGTGTTGGGAAGGAGGAAGGAGGAAGGAGGTTGAGGAAGGAGGTTGGGGAAGGAGGGAAGGAGGTTGGGGAAGGAGGTGTTCTGCTTTCATAAAAGATATAGAGAGCATTTTACAAAGCTACAGTAAGCACTAATGCATGCTTACTGCAGCATTAAGGCCCTGATTCTTCTAACAGTGCTCTAAGTTCGGAGGTGGTTAGGTGCCACCTAACAATTGTTTTAATTGGCGACAAACCGCATGATAATTCACTGCGTTGTTTAAAACTAATTAAAACACATTAGAAAAATATGTAAGCCCCCTGGAGGCACCTTCAAAGAATGGTGGTCATCTCCCATCTATAGAGATGCCTACTGGTGCATAAGTCAAAAGTAGTGACCATAGGCACCTCTACGGATGCGATTCATTTTGAAAGTAGGCAGGGAGGTGTGGCTACCTGGTAGAGCTGCTGCCTCTGAAGTGCTGCTCCTTGTAACCCTGGGCAAGTCACTTAATTCTCCATTGCCCACCACTTTGAAATGCCAATGCCACAAAAAGGTGGTGTACAAGTTCCCTTCCCAATAATAAAACCCTGGCCTACATTTCTAGTACCTTTCAACATGGCCACAATTCTGCAAACAGCACCATTGCACCATTGCCCCTTTTCAGGGCAGCCACCGATAATGGCAGTGTTTACAGAATCCAGGCCTAATTACATACCACGGGGCAAACTGAGGCATTCTGTGGGTATTGTTCCATCTGTGCATGCAAACGCAATGCTAAAAAGATAGGCTTGCATGCTAACCAATTAGCGCATGGTTAGCACATGAGCCTTTACCATGGGAAAATTAGCTCATTGCCTATTAAATAGGAAAATCATCCATTTTACCCACATGGTAAAAATATCTCCTAGCACATGGGAATGACCCATGTAAGCATGCACTAAGGCCTCATAGAGAGCTGTAATGGTATCAGTTGTCCACTGGGTGTCACCTGGACAGTGAATGTAGGAGCCCAGCCCAAGGTTTGAAGGAATCCACTTCTTTTATTTACCAGCAGCCAGGTGATACGTGCATTTAGAGACTTTTCCAATCAGGTCCTCAGAATGATGTTTATCTGTTTTGGTGAAAAAGAAACTAACATCCTAGGCAATTCTGCAAAGGCTTTCATTTCAATATCTGGGAGGCTCCTGACAGAGTCAAATAATCAAAACTATCTTACCAAATTCACATACAGCAAACAAAGATTTCTTTAATTAAGTTATTAAGTCAGCTGAAGGGCAGGCAGTAATGCAAAAAAATAAAAAATAAAACAGTGTTAAAATGAAGGCTGCCAGACCCTCATAAGCAGCAAATTGTAGATTCTTTCTTTGCCCTGCATACAGTATATCCTTCTAGTTAAGTATAATGACTCATATTTATCTTCCCAGTCTGTTGTATCCCTCTTTCCCAGTAGGTCTTCCATTCCTGTCCCATTCTCCCAGCAAGTATTTCTTATTTATTTTCCCTGCATACTTGTTCTCCAGTAGATCTCTTTCTCTCTCTCTCAACTTTGCATAGTCTCTCTTCCTTAGTTTCTTTCCCTTTCAATCCATCTCTCTCTTTCTCTCTCCTTGTTTTCTCTCCATCTTCACCTTTTGCAGTGTGTGCGTGTGACAGAGTGAGACACATGGACACATTTTAGGTTTAACTACTAGTTGCCCTTATATGAAGGCCTTTGCATATAGTATTTCCAGACTAAGTCAAACTAACGCAGGGGAAAAGGTATAACACCAAAAATATTACTGGTAGAAGCAAAAAAAAAAAAAAATTTGTTGTTAAACAGAAGCTCCCAGAAAGTAAATCTAAATGCAAACTCATTCACAATATCATTTTTACGTGGTGAGGTGGTTGGGGGTTTGTCCCCCTTGTTGACCCCTCCATGTCTCTGAGCTATATCCTACCAACACATAAAAATGATATTGTGAATGAGTTTGCATTTAGGCATAGTATTTCCAGAGCTATTCTAGAGATGGTGAAAGAACAAAATCTATGATCACTCTATACCTATTATCCTTCAATTTCTCTACCCCACCCATTCTTCTCCCTTACCTCCAGCTTAATCTGTCCTCTGATCTCATGCTCCACTTGCCTCTCTCTTACGAGTGCTTCATTCATTCTCACTTTGTGTCATCATTCAACCTCTGTTCCTCCAGTGTGCCCTTTCTTTCACATCTGTCCCCAGTAACCTGTCATCTGTCTCCAGGAGAAAAGTGTAGGCAACTCCATTCTGTTTTTCAGGAGCTTATACTGAATAGTCATCAAATGTGCTTACATATAGTTGATGTAAGAGCCTGCTTAACTTGCAGATTTGGGTTCTTTTGAAAATCAGACATGTTGGCAGCTATCGAGGACTTAAGACCACTACAGACTCCCAAACCCAACTCCCTAAATTCCTATTCTTATCCTAAGCTCTCACTGTATATTTTCAATATGATAGGAGACCTAAGCTGTTACCGTAAAAGACGGTAATTATCATATGGTCATGTGATCTCAGATGGGTGGGTGCTCTGCAACTGAGCACTCGTTATTGAAGAGGAAGATGGCAGTATCAAAGAGAATTGGAAAGGAGAGGCAGCTTTCCTGCTGAAGCTCATTCTGTCCAATGATAAAACATTGGATTGGCTGAACAAGGATATGTGACTAGAACAATCATTTGGGTAACTGTACTTGTATATCTTTTTCCTAAATACTATAGGACTTCATAAGGGGGGTTTTTTTTTTTCTGGATTCCTCCCACTCTGGGACAGAGAAAAAACAATTATTATGATTTCCCTTACCTGTCCCTTTCTTCTCTGTCATTCTGAAGGGACAGTCTGACCCACTGCAAGAAAACAGATAGCTCAGACCGTGTCAAAGGAATGCTTCAAAATCCATGTAGGATGCTAAGCAATCAAATGAACCCTGGATTAGTTTTGTGCACTCTATAAATATGATGATTTCTACTGCTGACCAGGTCTCTTCTTACCAGCCAAAGAGTGCTGTTACAATCCCAAAGATCAGTTCACAAGTTGCCACTCGTCTAGGTCTAAAGAACAAATCTGGGTCACTTCTGCTAAAAAGAATGAGGACATGAGAGGTAGGGTTGAAAACTTATACAAGAAAATGGAGTTTCACAGTAATTGGCTTAAACTACTTCCGTGTAAACACTGCTGTACATGAGTCTGCTTCAATGCTTTGCCAAAAATGTAATATCTCTTAACATATCTGTAGTTTATTCAGACCTGGCTAATGTCTTTCAAAGTTGACACTGTTTTTTTCAGTGGTATCACCATAAATTAAAAAAATATTGCATACAGGCAAATGTTTCATACATGTGACTTGCAAGCAAACCATAAAATATAAACAAAACTAATGTCTTCTGCTGATTATAGCTTCTCAAAATTCTCTCTCTTAAATAACTTAGTCACTGATCAAGTCAGTAGCCTTGAAAAAGCTGCAATATATCTCTTTCTTATTTGGCAACCCCAAATCCAGCTTCAAAAGACAGAAGGCCCTCATCCATCAATATTTAACAAGACCTGCTTTTCAAGGAGATGGCAATTCTTCATTTTCTATCAAACGATCTTTTTCCACATACTTAACACCCCTAACCATCCTCCATACTCCAAGGTAGGCATCCTTTAATAAACTCTTTGTAGGTTGATCAGAGCTGGAGTCCACTTGGCCATTGGATGCCAATACTTCACCCACCGTGTCTTTCTTTTTTTCTCCACCCAACTGTCTGTCCCCATTTGCTGACTCAGCCAGGTCTACCCCCTTTGTCCCTTTCTCCTGGGACATCTCCTCCATTACAAATGGTGGCTGGCCTTCAGTATGCTCTTCTTCTTCTTCCCCCCTGGTTTCTTTCTCCAGGTCCTCGTACTTGCTCTGCTTTCTAGTGTCAAGGTACTTGGCCACACAGTAAATGATAGAACCCAAGGTATTAACCACTACGCCTGCAATGAAAAGTGACGTGGGTTCCACATCATTGAATGCCACCATGCCTACTGTGATGGTAGCAATGCTCTTCACCACGCCAACAAAACTGGTAGTCACCGCTGAGTTAATGTACGTGCAGTGGAGGGTAGTAAAATTCATGGCGCAACCTATCACAATACACGCAATAAATGTGCACACCATGGCCGGGTCTTTCCAGCAAGGAGAAGACCAAGCGTTGATGGAATCCAGACTGGCGAAAGAGAAGATGATGAGGAAAGGCACAGCAGAAACAGCAATGGCGTACTGGGCTGTGAGGGGGCCATGATCGTTCTCTGCGCTGGTCTTTTGAATAAGTACCAAGTATGCAGCGTGAACTAGAACTGCCAGTGCTCCTGTCACATATCCTACGGGATCACCAGTCAGGTCACCAGCTCCTGTCAGAAAAGAGAAAGAAATATATACTTTTATGTTTATAGGGCACACCCTGTGTGGAAGTGCTTGAAATAAAGAGTGCAAATAAGATTGTGGTGTGTTGGTAGCATCAATTTCTCCAAATTTGTGCAACCAAAAGCAATACACCAGCAGCCACTGATTATTTCTGGGCTGAAATCCCCCCGCTGCCTAGAAAATCCCTTCTGTTCATAATGGAAGGAGCATGGTGTGCAATCACGATGGCAATCTCATCGGTTAACCTCCTACCGATACCAGTTCTCATCTGTACCTATATAATCCATATCTCAGGGATCCCTGCCTCTGCTTCTGAAATACCATCTTCCCCATTTTAAGAACTAGTATATGAATTAAAATGCAATGCCAAATTTGAACTAAGTGATTGAACCTCATTGTACAGGACTGCTTCAGACAAATGTATCAGACTTAAGGGTACTTTCATATCTGATTCCTTGGAACTAAGATGATTATTTCTGTGAAAGACAAATATAACAAAAACTTTAAAAAAATATGGGCTGTTGGAACTAAGAGACAGAACTCATAGATAGATAAATAGATAGATAAAGGCAATATGATTTATCTAGTCTGTCTATCCATACCGTCTTCTGGGCTAGTTGCTTTTATACTCTGCATTTTTAACAGGTCAGTAGAACTAGAAAACTTTGTTTTGTCCCTATGCAATGCTAAACAAACACCCTACTACTCCTTTATAGTAAAGCACTAATTTGTTTTATCGCCTGCTAATCTATGAACATTTATCTTACCCTTTTTTTTTTTTCGGAGTGGCTAAACAGCATTGCAAACAAATGTCCTCATCGGAATCTCCGCACAGATCCCTGGAAATGGCTTCCTCGTTGACTCTTTTGCATTTCCAAAGGTCCCCATCGCGTGCCACACATAGGGCTCCTTTTACAAAGGCGCATTAGCGGTTTAACGCGCACCAAACAGGTCGGTCGTGCTAGCCGCTACCGCCTCCTCGTGAGCAGGCGGTAGTTTTCCGGCTAGCGCCGAGGTTAGCGCGTGATGAAAAGTCGCGTGCTACGGCTTCGTATGAGGAGCCCATAAAGACTGATCGATTCTCCCCCATTGCCCTGCGTCTACAATATACTATTGCCCCAGTGCCTCCAAGGTGGAGATTGAAGCCCTACTGTCAAACTACCCTCAGAAATCTCCCCGGCCAGATTTATATTATTCCTCTGATGTAAATGATCAACAGTTATTTCCTCTCTCACACACACACATATCCCTCCTGGAGACTTTCACTGCTCTTCGGTTTGGTTTATGGTTTCATATGCATGAAATTGTTTAATGTCGTGACAGAAATCTACGGGAGATACGAGAAAGAGATTTGGGGAAATGATTGCCAAAGGAGTCCGTTTCCCATTGAAACTCTCCCTTGGGTTGAATTGCCTGGTTTCCTCTCTGGACAGGAGAGTTTTTTTGTGTCCTGGCTTAATGGAAGATAGTTAGACTGCCGCTGTTCCGCATCCAAAATCTTAGCAGCCTTCGGTTTCGGTAACGGAGATCATTTTCAAGAGTCCCGGGCCCTGCAGTGAACCCAGAATTATGACGGGGCTTTTTTTTTTTTTTATTTTGGAGAACTTCAGATAACGAATATTTCCCTCCAAGACTGAGAAACCCATTGATGCGGTAACGACTCTCAGGACTCCAAAAGTTGCAAGGCGCGAAACTGAGATTGTGAGTCCGCTAGAGAAAGCACGCGCATAGAAGGTGTACAGCGCCGCGTACCTCCGGTAGCGCTTTAAGAAATTAAGTAGCGGTAGTAATACATCGGGCCGCTCCTACTTTGTGTGGTGAATCGAGTGCAGTGAGTTTGGAAACTTCTCCCCCCCCCCCCCTTGGGCTGACGAAGACTGAGTTGCCAGCTCTCCCTGTTCTGTCGCCACAGGATAAGGGTATCTCCACCCTCCCACCCCCACCCTCACTGCCTCTGTTCTTTCCCTACCCCTTCGGTAACACTTGGCCAAAGGAGAGTGATGCGGGACTACCTAGTCCTCACCTGTATGATTCAGACTAACGATGTTATTCCGATCTCTCCTCCCTACCTGTGGCCAAATATCGATAGATAGATTTGGGGACCGCTTTAGTGAAGAGGTGGAGAGTTTCTTTGTAATCTCACGCGGATGATTCCCATATCTTCTCCCCTGCCTTTGACAAAAATAAAAAATAAAGCCATTTAGCTGAACTTGGGAAAACTGATGCGGTCCAGTTTAGTGGCGCGGTGGAGTTTGTTCAGTCTCAACTAAACTAAAACTTGAATGACCGGGTCATGTAATAAAGCTCGACTCGCTTTACAATAAATTAAAAAGAAGTTTGTTTTTTAAAAAAAATCTTACAATTTTGGAAAAATAGCCAAGTTTTTACGAAAAGATTTCTCTTAGGCTTAGCTTAGGGGAATATCGTTCCATGCCTGAAGTGGCTAGTCCCGGCTTACTTAAACCAAGGCGAGCGTCTTACCTGCCAGGGCGGCCCCGCAGGTGGTGATGAGCACGGCCAGCTGCACCCCGAGGGAGGGGCGGCTGTCGCGCAGCGCCAGCGCCCCGATCAGCAGCGTGACCAGGGGCAGGCAGCGCTTGAACACCACGTACATGGGCAGGCTGAGGCCGCGCAGGGACCAGAGGGTCAGGCTGGACTGCAGCGTGGACAGCGCGGTGACGCCGGCGAAGAGGCGCGCCAGGGGCAGCCCGAAGGCGGGCACGGCCACCCGGCCCCCGCGCCGCAGCAGCTCCAGGCTCAGCGCCGCCGTGGCGCTCGTCAGGCACTGCACCAGCGTCAGGAACGTGAAGTGGTAGCGGCTGATGAGGAACTTGAGCAGGATGTTGAGCGAGCCCGAGAAGAGCCCGTGGGCCACGGCCACCGAGACGCCCAGCAGCCGACCCCGGCACCAGCGCATCGTGGCCCCGGGGCTCGTGGCAGGGGGGCCCGGCGGCATCCGCTCCGGCTCTCTGGGTGCCTGCGACTAGTGAGCAGAGCCCAGTCGGCTCCCACCGCCCCCCTGAGCAGTGCTGGGGTGGGGGGGGGGGAAGGAGGGGCGGGAAGTAACAAAAAAAAAAATCTATAGACTCCTCTTGACATCCCCCCCACCCAGTTTCAAAAAAAGCCGGAGCTGCTGACGCATGCATGCACTTTCCATTTACTTAATTAGATGTGAGTGGTTGCGTTGCATTCGCTATTTTTTTGTGATTCCCTCATGACGAGGCAGATTTTTTTTTTTTTCATTATTATTATTAGGGGTGTGGGGGAGAGGAGGGAGAGTTGGGAGTGGTGGTGGGAGAGGGAGAAAGAGGAGAAACTCCAACTCCTATGGCGATAGTCTTGCAAACTCTGGCCATCCCTGGCGACAGGGAAACTGTGCTCTGAGCTCGGACTGCTGCCCTAGGACTCAACTTAGCGGCGAGTCTTTCGATTTGGTTTAAAATTTAAGCACGCCTAAACGTTCAGCGGGGGTCTTTCATGAACTGCAAGCTCGAGGAACTGCATCAATCTCTCCCCTGAGTTAGTTTGGCGCAAACTTAGCCTAAATGAAGTTATAAAAAGGCAGCTATAATGGGGAAGTAAAGGGATGAGAGAGACAGGAAATTTTAAGCTGGAAATTATTTTTGCAAGATTTTGAGCAATAATAGGGACGGGCGCTCGGAGCAGTGATTGAATCTGGGTAAGTGACTGCCCTGCAGACTATGGTGCGCTTTTCCCACTTTTCTTTCTATCCAAGTAACAAGTGTAGGAGACGGGCGCCGCCTTTTCAAATGCTACCGAACTTATATTCTTTGGTCAGTGAGAAAAGAGGAGTCTCTCGTCTAAGAACGAGCTCTCGTTTCCTCAGCTATTGTTTTCAGGACATTGGACAGCGCCCTGAGGGTTTGGGGGGGGGGAGTTTCTTCCAAACACTGCTTTAAAAATGTTAACGCCGAGATCTTTCACATGCGCGTTAGACTAGCGAATGAGTTCAGGTTGCAGATAGAGGGAAAAGGTTATCGCGATGGGAAATCTATGCCTACTAATCTTTATTAAACCGTTGCCTTTCTTAAATTAGAGAACATTTCTCCATTCTAGTGCATGAGGAACCTAGATCGAAATTGTCCCATTTTATGGAATGTAACCTAGTTACTAATAACTGGGGTTAAGGTGTGTTAACAGTAGCCCATGTCGATAACTCCCCCTCCCATAGAGCTTTAAAAGAATTACATTTGCATTTCCAATGGGGGAAAAAAAAAATCACATTTATAATTGAAATGCAGTATACAGCAGGTGAGTTCTAATTATCTCAGAAAATCCCTCTTGAGGTTTAACTAATATAAAAGTGGCAAAAGTCTACTTTTAAATACCTTCCTCTTTCTTAGCAAACCATTATTTTTGACACGCTCTGGTTGTTCTTTGGCAGACAAAAGTCCACAGAGCTCATTCAGTCTGCCTAGCGCTTACCGCGGACGCTGCAGGATAGAGCATTGATTCACTTTCTGGAGTGGCTGCTGTTCCTCCATTACTCTAACTTTCTCTTGGCATTTGCTAGCTCTTTTGGTTCCAACGTTTCGGAGATTCCATGAGACAGACCAACGCCGACGCAGTGCTTCTCTGTTGAAGATTTCCCAGTTCCCTATTACAAATGAGAAACTCTAAAATAGGGGCTTTATTTCGTCCCCTTTCAGACTAACAGGTTGTGTCACTGATGTACCATTTAATCCACTGAAAAACTGCAGACCTGCACTCATGTTTGGCACATGTTCCTGACGTATTTTATACAAGTTCATGCAAGACTAGTAGCCTAATATAGTTTATAAGGGCTTCATGGGGTCTTTCCCCCCCTACCAACTTCTCTCCCCTCTCCCTACACAACTCATCAGGGCCCTGTTTTCTCTTTCTTGCAGTAGAAACAACTGCTAGTCCAGGGGTAGGCAATTCCGGTCTTAGAGCCGGAGCCAGGTCAGGTTTTCAGGATATCCACAATAAATATGCATGAGATAGATTTGCATCTCAAGGAGGCAGTGCATGCAAATCCATCTCGTACATATTCATTGTGGATATCCTGAAAACTTGACCTGGCTCCGGCTCTTGAGGACCGGAATTGCCTACCCCTGTGCTAGTCTGTACGAAACTCCTGACTTCCCTCCTCCCTTTTGACTCTGCATATAACATTGTGAACACTCCTTCTGGTACCTGCACAGTCATTAATAAAACCTTGAACTCCCAGATCAGCTGATCTCATGAAGACGTGCAGCAAAATTGAAAGCAACTAGGGTGTTTGATAAATGAAGGCACGGCCTCCAGTGGTTAGGCACAGAAAGAGCTGGGAGAGAGGTGGGGAAGTGTCAGATGTGTAGGGTGAGCCCTGCTCTCCCCATCTCGAAAAATGGGGAAAGGAGGAATAGAGAGCAGGCATCCTGCATTACGAGGGCCAAGGTGTGCCTGCGCATAGCCCAAAATAAAAAGAAAAGCACTGATAATCCTGATAGAAGTCAATATTATTTCATCAATAATTTACTATGTTATATGTTAATAATAATAATAAAATATTTTGACAGCTGGATTGTATTGGAAAGAATTATTTAGAAAAAAAAATTGAGGGGAGGTTGTTCACCGCTGAAGACTCAGTCTGGCAGATTCCTTCTCATTTGCACTTGGTTATTACAGCAGATTCATGAATTTTTCCCCACTATTTAGACGTTTTCACAATCGTCTTATCCTATACTATTGCTCGTACTTTATTGCAGTTTTTTGCTTGATATATTTCTTTATCATTTTCCCTGGTCATATTTTACATTTTCTAGCTGGCTCCAGTAACACTCCAGTAATACATGCTTTGCTGGGACCTTCCATTCTCAGCACTTTCTTACATCTGCACATCCATTTTCTGCACAGTTCAGACTCTATAATTTTTTACTTGGAAAAGAAAAAAAAAAACATTTCCAGCACAGTTCTTCCAAGACATCTGGTACACAGTCTCTCTCCTGTTTGCATTCTAGTGTATCCCAAATGTACACTTTTAATGCCCAGCTTTATGAACTGAGTTCTACCTCACTTTGGCTGTAAGTCTCTCTGGATAAAAGTGTTCTTATCTTAAAAACAAATAACAGTAACTGTCATTTACAATGTATTTTAGAAGTCTTTAGCTGAGCAAATTGAGTGCAAGTGCCCCAGGGCTTCTGTGCTTCTTAAACACAATGGTGCTCTAGAGAATGACACGGTGACAAAATTCATCACCGTTCCCGTCCCCGCGGATAACCGCGGGAAACCATCTTCATGTCATTCTTTAAGGAGAGAGGGAAGAATCAGAGTATGAATGGCCTCAACCACTGACCCACAAGCTTTGCTATGAAGAATGCTGGTGTATAAGGACTGAGGTTGAAAATGCTGGTGTATAAGGACTGAGGTTGAAACAGACACTAGAAAATGACATGGGATTATTTCCCGCGGTTATCATTTTCAAAGCATATAGACTTACTATGTTATACTGTGACATATGTAACTTATTAGGTCTATGTGCTTTGAAAATGAGCCTCAACATTTCTATTGTTTTCATATTATTTTACAGTAGCAAAGCTTTGATGATGAATTAATGATTAATTATGGAATGGGTTTAGGAAACCTTAGAACAGGATGGGAAACGAAGGCCGAAATCCAGTCGGGTTTTCAGGATTTCCCCAATGAATATGCATGAGATCTATTTGCATCCAATGGAAGCAGCGCATTCAAATAGATCGCATGCATATTTGATGGGGAAACCCTGAAGCTTGACTGGATTGCGGCCTTCATTCCCCACCCTTGCCTTAGGCAGTAAGCACATACTGTAGCCTTCTGTAAAGGTCTATAAGAGGAATCTTTCCCCCCGTGGACTTTGCTCCACATCATTTCACGGCTATTTACCGCTTCTTCAAAGCATATAGACCCAAACTAAAACAAAAAAGAAACAGCATATTCATACTGAGCAGGAATTGCCTCTCATGCCATCCAAAAGACCCACAAACATGATGTCTCAGCATTCTTATTACCACACACTCCAATAAGAACATAAGAATAGCCTTACTGGGTCAGACCAATGGTCCATCAGGCCCAGTAGCCCATCCTCATGGTGGCCAATGCAGGTCACCAGTACCTGGCCAAAACCCAAGGAACAGCAATATTCCATGCTACAGCTCCAGGGCAAGCAGTGGCTTCCCCCATGTCTATTTCAATAACAGACTATGGACTATTCCTCCAGGAACTTGTCCAAACCTTTCTTAAAACCAGCTATGCTATCCACTCTTACCACAACCTCTGGCAATGCGTTCCAGAGCATAACTATTCTCAAAGTGAAAAAATATTTCCTCCTATTGGTTTTTAAAGTATCTCCTTGTAACTTCATCGAGTGTCCCCTAGACTTTGTCATTTTCGATGGAGTAAAACATTAATACACTTGTACCCATTCTACACCACTCAGGATTTTGCAGACTTCAATCATATCTCCCCTGAGCTGTCTCTTTTCCAAGCTGAAGAGCTCTAACCTCTTTAGTCTTTCCTAATATGAGAGTTGCATCTTTTTTATCACCTTGGTTGCTCTTTTCTGTACCTTTTCTAGCTCTGCTATTTATTTTTTGAGATAAGGCAACCAGAATTGAATGCAATACTCAAGATGGGGTCACACTTTGGAGCGAAACAGAGGCATTATAGCATTCCCAGTTTTGTTTACCATCCCTTTTCTAATCATTACTAGCATCTTGTTTGCTTTTATTGCCGTTGCCACACATTTGGCAGGTTTCTGTGGATTGTATACAATGACACCCAGATCTTTTTCTTGGGTGCTGACCCCCCAAGGTGGACCTTAGCATCTGGTAACATCTCCTTCCCCCGTTTTATTTTCTTGGTCCTTAAAAATGCAGAGGGTAAAATGCTGTAGTGGTAAAGGGATGGAACACAGCAAACACACACATGCAGGATATGAGTCGAGATGGAGGCACTGCCAGTGGCTAGCTCCGAACCCCTTTTATTATGCTTCTATGCTAATGACATCATAGCAACTCCCTCGATTACATGTCTAATGATTGGTGGATACAAAGGTACATGCTTTTACATCGTGATCACCCTCCCTTTACCTCGTGATCACCCTCCAACTTAGCACTTAGACAATACCTGTGTTTTTGCACATTCTCAGTGCTTGTCAGCTGATGTCCTTTCCAAATATGGACTGCTTAAATAAGATAAGGGTTAATATGTGACAGGGGTCTTGTGACAAGAGGGGAGGGGGAATGCCTCAGCATTCTGTCACAAGGTGCTAACATTTTCCCTTGCTTTAGAATGGCTATGTGGCAAGAGGGGAGAGGAAATGGGAATGATTCATAATTCTTTCACAGAGCCTCATAATATCAGTGTGCTGATATTATCCCTGTTTCAGAACATTACTACACAGTGGCTATCCTGTTAATAAATGTCTCTTAGGCCTGAGCCCAATTTCAGCTAGTGTATATACTCAAAAATAAACCTAGATTTTTGAGCAAACAAAATGGCCCAAAAATTGAGGTCTCAGTTTATATTCGAGTCTTACTACTTAGCATTTCTATAGGGCTGCTAAATGTACACAGCACTGTACATTAAACATGTAAAAGTCGATCCCTGCTCAACAGAGCTTATAATCTAATTAAGACAAGCAAACAGAACAAATAGAGGTTAAGGAAATTCTTACAGAGGGAATGATAAAACAGACATGGACCCTTCTCAGGCATATCCGTAGGCCTACCTTAAACTCTGCTGGTCCAGTAGTGAGCCAGGGCAAGAACAATCCTCCTATGCTCCTGCCCTGTGCAGTCTCATTACTCAAAATAGCTGCCACAAGTTCTCAAAGTAACCTTGTGAGACTACCGTGAGTTCGGTTTCTATTCGACTCGACCTTTTTTCCCTGTTTTGGGGGGAATAAGCTTATCTTGGTTTATATTCAGGTAGGTTTATATTCAACTATGTACGGTACTTTGAATTCAGTAAGGATTTGCATTTGATAGCATTCATTCAGTTCATTAGCATTACCTTAACATTTTTATGCATTCACAATTGGTTTAACTACAAATGAATGTAATACGATCAATCTGCCTGCATTAAAAAGTTCAAACATGCATTTTAAAAATAATTTTAAAAATGAACTTAAAAGGATGAACTAAAAGTCTGGGAAAACACAATTTCGGAACATGAACAAATATTTTATTTGCCTATGCATATTTCAAAATGTTAACTTTGATTTCCATTTTTTCAAGATGATCAGAGTGACCCCGTGAGTCACCAGATCAATATCAAACCTAATTTTTGGAAGTAAAATCATTACAGTAGTTTTATGAAACATGCACAAAAAGCCAGTACCAAAATTATCCATTTTCAAAACTGGAAATTTCAATCTTAGGTTTTGTTTTTTTTCTTTTTTAAATGAATGTGTTTGTGCACAGTGTGAACTATTTTTGAAAAAAACATGTCCAAAAGAAATTCACACAAAACAAGCCATTGGGCTGTATGAGGCGGCCAGCATTTCTAGCAGATTGGCCAGACAGACATTCCAGCAGAGCAGCTGGGCACATCAAGGGGCACTGCAGTGAACTTCATATTAGAGATTGACGTGGGGACAAATTTTTCCCCATCCCCGCACGAACTCATTTTCCCGTCCTGTCTCCAAGAGTTCTTTTCCTGCCCCTGCCCCATTCCTGCAAGCTTCATCCTCATCTGCACATGCATCAAACACTTTAAAAATCATAAGTGTTTGAGGCAGAGCTTACAGGAATGAGACAGCGACAAAACTCACGGGGACGGGATAATTGAGTTCCTGTGGGGACGGAGAAAAATTTGTCCCTATGTCATTCTTTTTTTTTTTTTTTTTTATTCTTTATTTATATTTTCACCAAATTTTTACAAGAAAATGAACTTCTTGTTAAAGAAATACAGTAGAATAATGTTAATATACATCCAACAAAAACTTACAAGTGGCATAGTTATACATCCTTCCTTAGACCACAATTGAAGGGGAGTGCAGCCTACGTAATATGAGAGAATAAATCAATTTGCATAAAATAATAAGTAAGGCTTCACACTAATTCGAAAAATTTGCTACCATTAATTTATTGCACCTGTGTATACTTCATCAAGCTATCTTTTTCCGCTCCAAGAAAGATTTTAACTGATCTGGTAAAAAAAAACAACAAAACCCCACATATTTAATTTGGGTGTACTTTATAATGCATTTACAGGGGTAAGCCAGAAGGAAAGAAGCACCCAGAGATATTATGTCTTGTCTTAAAGAAAGGAACTGTTTCCTTCTTTCTTGAGTAATTTTTGTCACATCTGGGTAAGCCCATATTCTTTTACCGTAGAACGGATTTTTTGAAAATTTGAAATATAATTTCATAAAAGAATCCATGTCCTGTTGAAAACCAAAAGATATCAGCAGTGTTGCTCTCAACGTTGACTCGGATTCTTCAAGTATAGCAGATAAGTTCTTTAAATCAGCCTGTGGGGGTTAAACGCTTTCCCCTTCCATGGCCTCCTGAGATTTTTTAAGAGTTGATGGTAAATAGTATATTTTGTTCAAGGGGGGAATAAATTCTGAAGAGTAACCAAGCATTTCCATAACATATTTTTTAAACATCTCATACTGTAGAATTCCAGGAGGCTTAGGAAAGTTCAATATTCACACATTCAGCCTACGATTGTAATTTTCCTTATTTTCCAACCTCCGTTGCAAACAAATACTATCTTTTATAGCAGTGTTTTTGTAGTCATTTAATGATTGAACCTCAGTTTGCAATTTTTCAAGTGAGCTTTTGGTTTCAATATTCATCTGCTCAATATTTTTAGTAACATTATCCAATTTGGCTCCAAGAGCCTTTACCTCCTCTGCCGTCTTGTGGCAACATCCAATTTCTGGAGGGTCTTCAAGATAGCTGACAAAGTGTCCTCATTTGGGGAGAATGAATCTCCAAAGCTGGTCTGCATCGGCAGAAGCTTATCTGCCGCGGAACCTCTCTCAGTGGGAGCGTCGGGTGCCACTTCAGCATCCCTTCCTTCCACTTCTTGGGCAGCAGCAACAGCCGGACAAGGAGGCGGGACAACCGGTGCCGGCAAGAGTGAGGTCTCCTGCCCCAGCGAGAGTGAGTCCTCTCCACTCATTCCCACAGCGGGGCTAAACTTGCCGAATCTCATGCAAATTGCTGGAAAGGACTGCTCCAGCATTCGCTCAACCATGGCAGGCGAGGGTGTTGAGGAGGTAGCACCCTCACCATACCTTTTCTCTTTCTATGTGGCATATTGCTAGTAAGAAATCCCTTCAGCGATGGGAGCATTCTCAACTCTTCCAGCATAGCACCGCCATCTTGGCCACTCCCCCTCTATTTCATATAAAATCTCTCAGGTACACATCTCACCATAACTCCCTTATATTGCATGGCGAGTCCCCCCAAACCCACCCAGAATCTATTGGACCCAACTGTATATCACACTAATAGCCCTTATGCCTGCAGGGGTCATCTATATCAAGGGTGGGCAACTCCAGTCCTCAGGGCCAGAATCCAGTTGGGTTTTCAGAATTTCCCCAATGAACACGCATGAGCTCTGTTTGCATGCACTGCTTTCAATGCATATTCATTGGGGAAATCCTGAAACCCGACTGTATTCCGGCCCTTGAGGACCAGTGTTGCCCACCCCTGAACTATATGTAGGTACAATGGTATTAGCATGGGGTTCAGAAGGCTCACATATTCCACTATAAGTGTAGTAGTTAGAGTGGAGTATGTACCTCAGTCCCCATCTCTATAGTTCACTACATCACCTACCAGGCTACGCCAGGAAACTGCTTGCTGCTCTAGAACTGGCCATAACATCTGAAGCTGTCATATAGTCAGGTTTGCACTGTTTCCTTCACATCTTTGGGGGCAGGAGAGGGTCAGTGACCATTGGGGGAGCATGGGGCATCATGCCTTCATTCTTCTATGGGTCTTCTGGTCAGTTTGGGCATCTTTTTGGCACTTACTCATTGCTAATGTTATTGGATCTTTTCTCAGAATGAATACAGTAGTTTGTGCTGGGGAACAAGGAAAATATCCTGAGTTTGGTTCTGATCTTCCTTTAGAAGGAAGAACTCAAAAAGTAGCTCTGGTGGAATCCACCTCACGAACATATGCAATCAATTATGTGATAATATAAATCTTGAAATATTACACATTCTCTTTAATATTTATTTGGCTTCCTTAGAAAACAAGATTAATAGGTTAGACATATAGAAATCCAGGTCATTCTTTCCCTGGGCACAAATCCAAATGCCTCCTAGCCTCCTAAATCAATGTCCAGAGGTTTTTTTCCATCTGAATGCTGGAGAGACAACTGAAATCTCCAAAAAGATGTAATGTAATGTAATGTAATTTATTTCTTATATACCGCTACATCCGTTAGGTTCTAAGCGGTTTACAGAAAATATACATTAAGATTAGAAATAAGAAAGGTACTTGAAAAATTCCCTTACTGTCCCGAAGGATCCTGTGGGATAGGAAAACTATTTACTCAGTTACTCCCCCACTTTTAATAAAAGAGGTAGATTGTAGTCAGGGTTTCATTCTGGACTCTGGCAAAATCCAGTTTTGGAAACTGTAATTTATTCTAGGTTCAGCAAACATAGGTTAGTATTGCAGCTATACTCCAATATTGCTTCTCTCAGTGGCATGTGGTCAGTCTTTTTTTTTTTTTTTTTAATTTAGGTATTTATATACCATCTATTAAGGTTATCTAGGTGGTTAACAATCAAGTACTCAAGCATTCAAGTACTCAGGGCCTTCAAGGGATTTGCCCCACCCACTAAAGGCTCTTAGGTCATTGCTCTGAATTTGATTGGCTGAGCAGGCAACTGGTAGAAGCTGTTCAGCCAATCAAATTCAGATCAGTACTGTCAGGGTCTTCAGGGGAGTTCAGAGAATCCCCAGTCCAAGAGCCCTGCTTTTTTATTATTTACTATTTGTCTGATGTGGTTTGATTTGTTAAGCAGGCTGCCTACTCAACAAATCGAACTGTATGAAACAAAAGTAAAAAAAAAAATAAAACAGCAGGGCTGTAGAGGTGGGAATTCACTGAATTCCCTGAAAACCCTCAACCACACACCATTGTTTCTGATGATTTGAAGTTGAATATGCAAGCACCTTTCATATCACATTTAGTTGAATGTAATTCTCTGCTTACTGGTCTTTCCAACAAATTGAAGCTGATACAAAATTCTGTTGCTGGAATGATGAAGAGCGAGGAGAGAATTAACCTTCTTCGAAAAATTACCTCTCATTGCAGTTTGTCTCATTTCAAGATCTGAATATTCTTCTTGTTGAGGGAATCAGGACAATTGTACCTAGCTAAGCAATTAGACTAGCATGCCACTATCCTTGTTCTTAGGTCAGCACGAGTCATTCTTACATTTACCACTTTGGATTTCTGTCTGACCAGAATGAGAGGATGTGCTGTTACATGGATGGAATACTAATCCATGAAAGACTTATAGAGATCTAGAATATTTTCCTCTTAGATGCCAGTTACAAGTTTGACACTTTAATATAGCTTTTAGGGCTCCTTTTACAAAAGTGCGCTAAGCGTTTTAGCGCGCGCACCTAGCTGAAAATCTACTGCATGCTCAAAAGGAGGCGGTAGCAGCTAGTGCGCGCGGCAATTTAGCACGTGCTATTCCGCGCATTAAGGCCCTAACGCGCCTTCATAAAAGGAGCCCTTAGAGTTTAGGAATTTATGCTGTTATGCATTAGTATTTTCCAGCTGATAGATTTGGGTATTATTTAAATATATTTACTTTAAAAACTTCTATTTTGCATACACCTATGTAGATAACTATAAAAATATATAGGCCCTCTTTTAGTAAGCTGCAGTAGAGGTTTCTACTGCTGCCCGGGGTTCTAAATGCTCCAATGCTGCTCTGACGCTCATAGGAATTCTGTGCATGTCGGAGCAGCGTCAGAGCATTTAGCATACCGGGCTGTAGTAAAAACCTCTACCATGGCTTAGTAAAGGGGGGGGGAGGATATTATACAGTGTTTGGCAAGTTACTTTGTAAAAATAATATATTAATGCTACCACAGTAGTTACTGCAAGGGAAAAGTAATATATTACAGTTACTAGTTACTTGTTTAATGAAAGCAATATGTTATGTTACTGTAAAAGTAGTATGTTACTTTTAGTTACTTTCTAATTCTTGGATATAAACAATTATTTCGACATTACATGAAATTAATTCTACAAATTGAAAATACATCCATTATCAAAGAAAACATTTAAACATGAACTTCCCAAATTCTATAAAATCTGCCTAAAGTTAGGTGTCTACATTGGCACGCCTAGCCGATGAAGGTACCTAACTTAACTGATTAACAGGCTTAATCAGCACCAATAACTGAAAATTAACAACTCAAGCTTGATGTTAATTGGACTTAATTGAATGTTAGGCACTAACTTGGTAAGTGCCTACCACAAAGTGGTTTACGCCTAGTAAAAAGTGGTCTACATCTAGTAAAAAGTGGTATATGCCTAGTAAAAAGTGGTCTACGCCTAGTAAAAAGTGGTATACGCCTAGTAAAAAGTGGTCTACGCCTAGTAAAAAGTGGTCTACATCTAGTAAAAAGTGGTATACGCCTAGTAAAAAGTGGTCTACGCCTAGTAAAAAGTGGTCTACGTCTAGTAAAAAGTGGTATATGCCTAGTAAAAAGTGGTCTACGTCTAGTAAAAAGTGGTCTACGTCTAGTAAAAAGTGGTATACGCCTAGTAAAAAGTGGTTTATGCCTAGTAAAAAGTGGTCTACGCCTAGTAAAAAGTGGTCTACGCCTAGTAAAAAGTGATTCACACCTAGTAAAATGTAGTCTACGTCTAGTAAAAAGTGGTCTACACCTAGTAAAAAGTGGTATACGTCTAGTATAAAGTGGTATAAAGTGGTATACGCCTAGTAAAAAGTGGTCTACGCCTAGTAAAAAGTGGTATATGCCTAGTAAAAAGTGGTCTACGCCTAGTAAAAAGTGGGTATGACTAAGGGTGGATCATGGATGTGTTTTTGAGTTAGGTGCCTGTTTTTGACTTAGGTGCCAATGTGCACCTAACTTAGGCACAGGCATTTAGGCCAAGAAAACCCTGGTATATATATGGTGCACCTAAAAGTTAGGACACCTAGCAGTACCTAACTGCAATGCTAAGCATGATTCTATACAGTGCACCTAACGTTTATAGAATTACGCTTAGGCTGCACTAGTTGGCACCAATATTTTAGGCAACATATATAGAATCTGGCCCAAAACATTCATGTCCTCAAGTATAGGGATCCAATACAAATAAAGGGATATTTACATCAAATAAGGAAAAATAAAATCATGAAAATAGCTAGCATACGAGCAGTGCAGAAATCAATTGAACATTATCTATATTCAGCTGTTCTCGGTGTGGCAGAATCAGGAAGAATCTTCTTCTGGTGTCAATGCCAGGATAAGAGAGGAGGAAGAAAGATCTCTGAGTGTGGGGGTCTCATGAGTTTTGTTTAGCATCTTTTTTTCTAGAAACTCCCCATGATTGAATGAGTGTCAGAAACTACTACTCTCTCCCTGTTTTTACCTCATTAATCAGAGTGTAGGGAAAAGTCTGATGTTTCTAGCAAGGATCCCTTCCCAACTCTTTGTTTACTGTTCAGTTTCCACCTGAAACTTAGACCAGGGTTTTATTTTCTAAAAGATAAACCTAGGAAAGGGAGGTTAAGCATACTCTTGATATTAACACAGGAACAGAGAGCCCTATGAAATTTCAAATTCCCCTCCAAACAGACAGACTATAGCAGGGGGTCTCAAAGTCCCTCCTTGAGGGCCGCAATCCAGTCGGGGTTTCAGGATTTCCCCAATGCATGAGATCTGTGTGCATGCACTGCTTTCAATGCATATTCATTGGGGAAATCTTGAAAACCCGACTGGATTGCGGCCCTCAAGGAGGGACTTTGAGATCCCTGGACTATAGGGTGCTAAATGCATTACATTCAGTTGGCATGAAATATCTACCAATATGGTACACTCTTGCAATAAAAAAAAAAATGATCTCAGAAACAAATGTCTACACTGCAACCCAGAGAGAGAAGGTTGACTTCCTTCTCCTTCCAGAATCTTCTCTTGGGTTACTGTATCTTTCCAGCAACTCTTATTTGTTGATGACTTTAGCCCCCTCCCCTCCTCCCCCCCCCGATGATGTGAATGCTACGATGGGAAAATAGAAAATTAAACTCCCAGCAGAATTTCCAGATCTGGAGGTGTTTTGAACCACATATCATTTCTCCTGCTGGCAGTTACTGCTTTTTCTTCCTGTGATACATAGAAACATGATGACAAATAAAGGCCAGATGGCCCATCCAGTCTGCCCATCCACAGTAACCATTATCTCTTCCTCTCTCTAAGACAGTGGTCCTCAACCCTGTCCGAAAGGACCACCAGCCAGTAAGGTTTTCAGGATAGCCCTAATGAACATGCATGAAAGAGATTTGCATGTCATGAAGATGACAGGAATGCAGATTTGTCCCATACATATTCATTAGGGCTGGAAATCTGTTATGCCTCATGAACCATTTCATCAATGTACCTCTCATTCTCACGGATGCTTCTCAGTCTTGTCACCTCCTCTCTCAGTTCCTTTACTTCCTTCATGAGGGATTTGCATGGAACCACTCCCTCTGCCTGGGTAACATTTTCTGTCTGCACAGAGACAGAAGCTGTAACCTGAGTAGCAGCTTTGGCGATATGATGTTTCCCAAACATACTGTGATGCAGAAGTACTTACACCTGGAAGAATAAAGAAAGGGCAGAAAAATCATACCAAAGTAATGCCCTGTTCCTAGTTGACTGAAGAGCCTATAAATCATCCCCAGTCTCTGTGATCCAGGGTGTGGAAGACCTGTGCTGAGAACTGAACCAGGAGTTTTCAATGTGGCATTGCAGTGCCTCTGAGCTGGATCTTATTCTAATATTGTATGGTTCCCTCCATTTGTTTCTCCACATATAAACATCCGCTGTGTAATCTAATGACTTCATAGGTTTCCGGTGATGTTTGTTAAGTGGTTTTTCTTCCAGAACAGAAACTGTGGTGTTGTCCTCCTATAATTATATTAGGAAATACACACTTGTTTTGTGACTGTTTCCAGCAGTAATGCATAGCTGGACCAGTATAGTATATAATTATGCCACCTCTGTTAAAAACCTTATGACATAGTCTGCAATTGGTTGCTAACATAACATAACAATGTATTTCTATACCGCAATACCATTAAGTTCTATGCGGTTTACAAAACAGAATTTAAAAAACTGCACATATACAGTTGAATATAATACATGAATTTCCTAAAATTCTTGTAAACAAATACGTTTTCAGTTGTCTCCTAAAATGCTGATATGAGCAAGAGGTCGCTATTAGGGAATTCAATTTTTATCCCCACATTGCAGCTTGAAACAACAGAAGGTGTTGTTGATAGTATTTATATTGCCAACCTTTGACTGAAAGAAAGGTAAATACAGCATGTGTGCATCAAGAGTGCTTTGAATTTACAAATGTGAACAAATCCACAAGATAATTAGTGCAAGGCTGAATACCTTATAACAAATGCAGCTAAATTTAAATTTCACACGAGCCTCGACTGGCAATTCATGGAAAAAAGGGGTGACATGATTAAACTTTTTCAAATTAAAGATCAGTTGAAAGGCAGCATTTTGAATAATGCCCAATCTACACTTTATTTATTTTTTGGTAACCAGCAAAGTAGGCAATATTACAATAATATTGTCTACTTTGCTGGTTACCATAAACTGGTCTTGCAAACATTAATATGTTGTAACTGGTCATCGCAGCTGGTTATTGGTTGCATGCTTTTAACTTTAAGAACGTGCTGCAATTGATCTGGCTTTCGCCCTAAGCAATAAGCATGACAGCGTTCTCCAGTACACCAATTTCAAGTCAAGATTTCTGGAGGCATATAGAAACTTTCCATCACTGTAATCATGTCATTCTCTCTTTTGTTTTTTACTTTGCATTTGTTAAGTTTCTTAATTTGGCATCTGACTTTTGTTTCTTCAGTTTCATTAGGACTAATGCAGCTGCCATTCTGTTAAGAGGGAAATGGAATTCTGCTTCAGGGAAAATTTCATAGAAATTGATAAGCCCTTTCTTTGTCTGTTTCTGAACTCCAAATTTCTCGGTGCTGTATCTCAGGCATGTTTGAGGGTGAGTTCTAGAACCCTTGTTTATCTGTAAATCCCAGTTTGAAATTGCTAAAGAAGGAGAAATTAGGTTCTTAACTGCTAATTTTCTTTCTTTTAGACTCTCCAGACCGGCCCAGTCCCCACCCTGTCTGTTGTTCTTTTGGGATTCGCGTGAAGAGTGTGTTTTTTTTTCTGAGGGTTCTAGTATTTTTCTAGGGTCAAGGAGATTAAAAAGAGCAGCAACTTTGGCTCAGCTGGCACGCCCCTGATGACATCATCAGAGACGCAGCAGAGCAAATCAGGGCAGTAGAAGGCCCCGAAGCAGCGTGTGTAGAGTGCTGCAGATGCTGCTGGAGTCGCAGGTTTGTCGGGACTGCGGGAAGGGAAGGGGGGGCAGAAAGGGAATAAGGGAGCCAGCCAGACCGCAGGAAGGGAAAAGGGAGGTAGGGGAAACACTGCTGCTGCACAGGGAAATAGTGTGGGGGGAGGGAATGCTGCTGTGGCTGCTGCACAGGGAAGTGGGGGGAGAGAAATGCTGCTGCATAGGAGGCAGGGAGAGAGACAGACAGATAGATAGAAAGAAAGACAGACAGTGGGAGGAAGGGAGACAGAAAGAAAAGAAGAAAGACACAGGGGCAGGGAGAGACAAAGAAAGACAGACAGACAAAGGGGGCCAGGGAGAGAGACAGACAGAAAGAAAGACAGCGGGAGGGAGAGAGAGACAGAAATAAAGAAAGACAGACAGACATATATTCTAGCACCCGTTAATGTAACGGGCTAAAATACTAGTGGACTAATAAAGAGCCAGGAACACGAAATATTTGAATTTACAGACTTATGACTATATTATGTTTACAATAGACGTAAATGATAGCGGCGAATAATACAAAACTTTGCTAAAATAATTACGATTGGAACCAGCGTAACGTAAAATTTATTACGATAGGAAAAGGTTAAGAAGAAAATGGCACTGTCGGCCATCTTTGAGCCTCTCTACAAAAGAGAGGCCTCAGTGTGTAGGAAACCCATATGCCAAAAAACAGCACCGACCACTTTTTTAGCACAGCTTAGTAGGAGGACACCCATGTTAACTGTTAGTATGCAGTATCTGATGCATTAACAGTTAATACAGTTTTTTAAATACAGACCAAATTATATTTATGTCACCTAGAAAGTCAGTGCTGAAAAAATACGTACTTAGCACTATTCAGTAAACTGCATCTGCAGTTAGGCATGGTTTACAGAATACGTTGCCGCAACTAAAATTTAGGTGTAGCCATTTACTCTAATAAAAAAACTTGGCATAAATGCCTGCACTTAAATATCGCATGGATCAGACATATTCTAGAACAGTGCACCTAACCTTTAGGAATGCCCACAACCTGCCCATGCCTATCCCCTGGCCACACCCCCTTTTGAGATCCGCACAGTAAAATTTACATGCACCACTTCATAGAATTCATTTAGAAAGTTGCATGTCTAAATTCTAATTAATGTCAATTATTATCAATAATAGTTTGTGAATTGGCAATTATTGGCGCAGATTACCTTGTTAACTAATTAAGCTGCACACACAAATTAGCACACACAACTTTAGTCATGGTATATGAAATATGGGTAAAAGTCCCTAAGGCAGGGGTTTCAAAGTCCCTCCTCAAGGGCCGCAATCCAGTCGGGTTTTCAGGATTCCCCCAATGAATATGCATGAGATCTATTAGCATACCATGAAAGCAGTGCATGCAAATAGATCTCATGCATATTCATTGGGGGAATCCTGAAAACCCGACTGGTTTGCGACCCTAAGGGCTCCTTTTACAAAGCCACAGTAGAGATTTCGGGATGGAGAGGTAACTGTTCCTATGCTCATGGGCATAGGCGTCAGAATGGGGGAGGTTACAAGGGCCGTGTCCTCCCCAAAAATTTTCAGGCACTGATTGTTGCCCGCCCTCCCACCTGTCTCCTGGTGTTATGATTTTAAATCTTCAGACAGCTGCCATGCAGCATCAAACAGCAGACCTGTCCCGGAACTCTTCATTCTAGTTCAGGGGACAGGCATGCTCATGGACGCTGCATGGCCACTGCCCAAAGATTTAAAATTATTGTGCTAGGAGGAGGTGGGTGGGGAACTCGGGAGCTGCCAAGAGGTCATGTGCAAGAGCAGAACCCCCGCCCTCCCCCGCCAAACAAAAAAGTGCTCCGCTGCCTAAGCTCATAGGAATTCTATGAGTGTCAGAGCATTTACCTCGATGACCCACGGTAGAAACCTTTATCGCAGCTTTGTAAAAGCCAGCATAAATTAATTAGCTTGCCACCAGAACCAATATGCACATCTATCAGTCAAACTGGGATAAGATCTTATCTAACAGCAAACAGGGCATGCCTTCTGTTTTAACTGCTCCGTTCACCATGCTTATGGGCCAGTCTGAAAGCTGAAAGTGTTGGCTGTCACTCTCTGTCTTTGCCCCTTCTGTAAATGCTGCGGCTTAGTGTGACAGAAGAGCACAGGATACCTTTCTGCTGTGCCAAGTGAGGCAGACAAATAATAGTCCCATTAGAAAGCTGTAACTTAATTTTGATAAGAGAAGAAAAAAGTAAAGCTGGAGGAAATGGCATACACCAGATCACAACATTCACCAGACAGAAACAGACATGATTACCGCAGATAAATCTTTCTACTAGTTCCAATAAGAGCTTCTGAACATGATAATGCAGACTTCTTATGCGTTGTTGATGGGTCCAATGTGTGCTGTGTGGCTGACAGTGACCGGTACCATGTGAACTAATCTGCATGCTTTTATTTCTGGTTCCTAATGTGTTTTCACACAGTGTCTATCTTGCTGATGTTGCTGATGTGTTCTGATATATGCCACTTCTTTCATCTTTAATGTATTTTGTTATCAAAATGATGTTAAGAAGAAAATCAGTTCTCTAGTCTTTGGGGTTTTTTTATTTTTAATTCTTTATTGATTTTCTGAACTTCAAAAGTGCTAATACACAAATAAATATCATATAATAAGTTAATAAAAGCACACCAACCATTTTACCCCCCCCCCCACCCAATGATTATTCAATAAAACACAGACACATAGGGCTCCTTTTACAAAGGTGCATTAAGGCCTTAACGTGCGGAATAGCGCATGCTAAAATGCCGTGTGAGCTAGCCGCTATCACCTCCTTTTAAGCAGGCGGTAATTTTTTGGCTAGCATGTGCTATAGCGCGTGCTAATCTTGTGTGTGCGCTAAAAACACTAGCGCACCTTAGTAAAAGGAGCCCATAGACTATCCCAATAACCTTACCCTATTCAGATAAAAAAATATCCTCCCATCCCAGGTGGACATACTCAAAAGTCAAATTAGGACAGAATTAGCCCCCCCCCCCCCTCCACCCCAATTAAGTTGCATTTACTTATTCCACCCAATCACAATTTTGTAGACCTCTATCATATCACTCCTCAGCTTTTTCTTCGCCAAGCTGATGAGTCCCTAACCTCTTTAGCCTTTCCTCATGGGAGAGTTATTTATTTATTCAATCAATTTTCTATACTGTCTCCCAGGAGAGATCAGAATGGTTTTATATGAATTTATTCAGGTACTCACGCATTTCTCCCTTTCTGTCCCAGTAGGCTCACAATCTATCTAATGTACCTGGGACAATGGGGGAATTAAGTGACTTGCCCAGGGTCACAAAGAGCAGTATGGATTTGAACCCACAACCTCAGGGGGCTGAGGCTGCAGTTCTACTCACTGTGCTGCATTCTCAGACATAGTATGGTAAAAGATAGCATGACACACAATGACAAAGTGGCGTTCATTATTGTTGTTGCATGTTTTTGTATGTTGTCGCAAGAAAGTTGGAGCTTGAATTAGAGCAATGAATAAACATTAATTTCTCGTTAAACTTGGCAAGAGTGGAAGTGAAATCAGAGGCATGTTAGTCCAAGTTTATGGGGATAATGCCATGAACCAAATGGCAGTGTACAAATGGATTAAATGTTTTTCTGAGGGGAGAGAAAGTGTCATTGATGAAGAGAGATCAGGGCGGCCAGTAAAGAGCAGAACTGATGAAAACATTGCAAAAATTTGTCGAATTGTGGTCAAAATCATCGGCTGACTGTGAGAAGCATGGTAATCATTGATAGAGAAACAGGAAAATCTTAACTGAAAATCTTGGCACGAGAAAGGTGTGTGCACAAAATGGTCCCTCGTGGCTCTTGCATCACAACAATGCACCAGCTCACATATAAACAAATAACTATATTGGAACACCCTCCCTACTCACCTGATCTGGCCCCCCAATGATTTTTTTTCTTTACTCAAAATAAGGAAATATTGAAAAGAACTTCACCACACAAAATATATTCAGAACACCCCTCTGCACCAGAGGTTATCCAAGACAGTTTCCTATCATTAACGGAGAAAAGACTTCAGTTTTTTTTCCAGGGAATTCTATAGCTTTCTCTCCCGTGAAATATATTGACAGCAGCACTGGGAGAATAACATGGACAGCTAAGATTTGAATCATGCCCAGAGGATAGAGCACACTTGAAGATAAGTTTCCTTACCAATTGCTACCTATTTTTCTATGAAATATTAGTTAAAAAATATGAACTGTTAAACTTTTGAATACTGTATGGAGTTTTTGTAGACCAAGGATGTTTTTTTCCTATGTAGCTGTAAGGCAGAGCACAGCTAACATAGAGTTTTTCCAGGTGACAACTGTCCCTGGAAAGAACTTAGGTCTTTTTTCCATTAATGATAGGAAACTGTCTTGGATAACCTCTGGTGCAGTGGGGTGTTCTGAATATATTTTGTGTGGTGAAGTGAGTTTTATATATTCAGCTTGTATTTTTTATTTTTTTTTTTTTGTAATATTGAAAGGAACACATTTTGATGACATTCAGGACATCAAGGATAATATGATGACAGCTCTGATCCAGAAAAAGAGTTCCAAAATTGCTTTGAAGAGTGGACTAGGTGCTGGCATCAGTGTATAACTTCTCAAGGGGACTACTTCGAAGGTGACCAAAGTGTTGTTCTGCAATGAGGTAAGTAGCACTTTTTCTAGGATGAATTCATGAACTTAATTGTCAGGACTCGTACAAAGAAAAACAGGAATTAACCTCCAAACAGAAATTTTTGAAATAACCAGGTTTTCAAGCATTTTCAAAAAACAATATAAGAAGCAATTTCATGAATTTCCAAATGAAGTAAATTCCAAGCCTGTACTATTCAAAAACTAACCCTCCCTTTTTTAGCGCCAGTCACGGCAGTATTAGTTCTGATGCTCGTGGTTTTGTAAAAGGGGTGGGGGGGGGTAAATGATTTCCAATGTATCTGCTTATACTTTATACTCTTCATTGATGGAAATGTTAGTACTAAATGGTCAGAATGATGATGTTTGCAGTTTCCTCCTAAGATTACAGGAAATCTTGGAAAACTCTCGGGATCCTCACCGTACAAAGTTTTAAATGCATAGATTCCAGAAAGGGCCAAACAGAACCAATCTACAATGATTAAGAGACCGGAAAAAGCATGGGGATATGTATGGTGTTGTTAAAGAAGAAAGATAAATCTGTGAACCATTGTATAAAGCCCTATAAGTCAAAATAAGAATCTTAAAATTAATCTAACACTTAATTCGAAGCTAGTGTAATTTCCTAAACAATGTGGTGACACGATCCCTTTGTTTCGCATTACACTAAAAATGCGCAGCTGTATTTTGTCACCAAGAAAGATGTTTAGGATTACTTAGTGAAATCCACGCATAGACCATTACAGTAATCTATTTGTAATGTAAGATAGGCATAATAAAGAATGTGCAAAACCTCCGAGTCCAGAAAATTACATATGCAAAATAGTTGTCACAGTACAAAAATCCTTTCCTAAGAACTCCAGAAATATGTTGTGTAAGAGTAAAATGAGAAGCAAGAATTACTCCTAAATATTAAAAAGAGGTATAAGAACATAAGAATAGCCTTACTGGGTCAGACCAATGGTCCATCTAGCCCAGTATCTTGTCCTCACAGAAGCCAATCCAAGTCACAAGTACCTGGCAAAAACCCAGAGTGCAGAGATGCCAAAAGTGGCACATCCTACAAAGTGAGACTGAAGGCCAATGAGTTGGTTTTTTTTTTTGCAGTGCATTGTGTACAAAAACATGGTTGTGAGACCCAAGGAAGGGTTGCTGGCTAATGGATTTCTGTCACATGGGTAACATGTTACATATTTTAAACTCTATTTCAAGCACTTACCAGCAATAAACCACATACACATCTAGGAAACAATTCAACAGTATTTAAATATCCCTCAAGAGGCAGTGTTCCATATTTTAAACCTGATCACATGTCACTGAAAAACAAGGGATGATTCCAATCAATAGCACTTATCTGGGTAGTAGCTGTTGCTCTCCAGAAAAGTGGCTTTGAATATTAGGCCCATAGATTTTTATGATATGTAGGTTTGCTGAGATTTATCTTAATGGCCCGAATTCTCTATAGGGTGCTGATATCGGAGGCCGCCAATTATGTGTCAATCACATGATGGTGCCCTATATATAATTGCGCCTCCATTAAAGATAAGCACCAGAAATGTAGGCCAGGGTTTTCTGGGCCTATATTTCCGAATGTAGGCCAGGGTTTTCTGGGCCTATATTTCCGGTGTCTATGTCGTAAATCGCATCTAAATAGGCACTTTATGGCGCTTAATGCTACTTCCAGTTATTAGCTATGCCCATAGTTTCATTAAGCACTATAAAGGCACCAGTAGGAGCTTTATTTCTACTGTTTTTTGGTGACGGGTCAAAAGTGCGCGAGGACAAAGGCACGCCGACAACCGAGCGCAGACAACTGAGCACAGGGCTTAATCACGCCAAAGAAAACCTGTATTTTAAAGGGCTCTGACGGGGGGGTGGGGGAACCCCCCACTCTACTTAATAGGGATTGCGCTGCCTCATGCTGCCATGTTGGGGGGGTGTATAGTATACTCAAATATAAACCAAGATTTGGGGGCAAAAAAATGGCCCCAAAATGGGGGGATTCAGTTTATATTCGAGTTTACACTTGAGTACTTCTCTAACTACTGTAGTTTTAAAAATATATCAAAATTTAAACCTACCGGGGGTTTGGTTGTGGACAATAGAGTCGCAGGACAGGGGCAGGCCCAACATGCAGACAGGCAGCTGATTCATCTCGCATGCAGCCGCGGTGGTTCTCCATGCTGTTTGCTGGCCGCCAGAAGGAGGGGAGAGTGAGGAGGCAGCAGCACATCACAATTGTGAGCAGCCCTACCTTCGATCCCAGGCCCGCTAAACCATCTGGCAATAATGAAGCCAGACGCTGCAGGGGCCTTCCCCTTTGCCAAGTCTCAATCTCGCCCCTCAAAATCAGAAGTAACTTCGGAGGGAGGCAAGATTAAGACACCACGGGGGCCTTCCCTTTTGCCAAATTGCTATAGGCTCTGCCGGTCTCAATCCCACCCTCCCCCCTGAAGTTACTTCCTGATTTTGAGGGGCAGGATCAAAACTGGCAGAGCCTATAGCAATTTGGCAAAAGGGAAGATCCCCGCGGTGTCTGGCTTCATTATAGCCAGACAGTATAGTGGGACCAGGACCAAAGATAGGGCTGCTCGTAATCTGGATATGCCGCCGACTCCTCACTCTCCCATCCTCCTGGCAGCCGGCAAACAGCATAGAGGACTGCCACAGCCGCCTTCAGGAGGAATCAGCTGCCTGCCTACATGTCGGACTTGCCCCTGACCCATGACTCAATTTCCCAGAGCCCCCAGAAAGCAGGGCCGGATTAACCAATAGGTCCAGTAGGCATGTACCTAGGGCCCGAAATGGTCAGGGGGGTCCGATAAAGGAGGGCATCAACATTATTTTTTACCAAACGGCAATGGGCCCCTCCAGCATCGATCAGCAATGCGGGCCCCCCCCGATCGGCAACGCGGCCTCCCCCTCAACAGAAAATATGACAAGCATGAAACGCAGGTAAGAAAGGCAACGGGAACTGGAGGGGCCTAAGACAATTGGGTCAATTCCGGTTGGCCCAGACGCCTCAAGCCCCACCTGTGGGCGGGGTTTGCACTGCCTGGGCCAATCAGGCCCTATGGACAGCCATTCCCGTGATGGCTGGCCTGTCGGACGGATGGGCTAAGCACCCATCCGTCCGACCAACTTTTTTTAAGATACGGAGAAGGGGGTGGGGATGGGGAGGTCGTGGGGTCGGCGGGAGGGTGGTCGCGGGTCGGCGGGGGGGGCCGATCAGGAGTTCGGGGGGGGGGGCGGCTGTGGGGGGGGTTCGTCGAGGGCAGGAGGGCCTGGGAACCCTCCTGCCCGTATTTTAGTGGGGGGTGGAGGTTAGAGGGTGTTGCGGGCCAGGAGGGCTTGGGCTCCCTCCTGGCCGGATCGTGTGGGGGGAAGGGGGAAGGAAGATCGCTGGGCCAGAAGGGCTTGAGCTCCCTCCTGGCCAGATCGTGTGGGGGGAGGGGGGAGGAAGATCGCTGGGCCAGGAGGGCTTGGGCAGATCATGTGGGGGGAGGAGGGAGGAAGATCGCTGGGCCAGGAGGGCTTGGGCTCCCTCCTGGCCAGATCATGTGGGGGGGGGGCAGGGGAGGAGATAGATCTCTGGGCCAGGAGGGCTTGGGCTCTCTCCTGGCTGGATCATGTGGGGGAGGAAGGGGGGGAGATCGCGGGGCAAGAGGGCTTGGGCTCCCTCTTGCCCCGATGTTGTCGGGGAAGGTCGCAGCTGTCGGGGCAAGAGGGCTTGGGCTCCCTCTTGCCCCGATGTTGTCAGGGAGGATTGTGACTGGCGGGGCAAGAGGGTTTGGACTACCTCTTACCCCGATGTTGTCGAGGGGGGTGGATTCTGTAACCGGTGTTGGTTTTGACAGACATCGGTTACAGAATCCAGTTTTTAGGCGAAGGACTGGCTCTTCCTTCGCCTAAAAGCTCTTGTTTTGGATGTTTGGGGCTTAGGCTTTTTTTAGGTTGATTATATGGTATAAGTTTAGACTTAGTGGTGGTCTCTGGGCGTGTAAACTGCTGAACGTAGAGGCAGGCCATTATCAAAAAAACCTCCTTTTGGATGTTTTTTTTTTTGATAATGGACATTTTCCCTGCTTCTTCTTTCAAAGTTTAAGGCCTTAGGCCAAAAGAGGACTTAGACGTTTTTTTTTATTATACCCCTCCACGTGCATATATCAGCACATTTAGCCAATGCTTGTATGTGCAATACTTAATTAAATAATAGGTTTAATCAGTGCTGATAATTGTCAATTAACACCTCATAACCAAGGTTAATTAGACTTAATTGAAAGTTATGGGCACAACTTGGTAGATATGTGGAGTGGCATGTTCTATAGGACATCCAAGTCTGAGTTTGGATGTTTTGGAAATTACGTCAAGAAATCCATTTTTAAAAGAGTAGGACACCTTTATTTTTTTTTAATGACTATCTAGACGTTTTGCCCCTTTGTGCATCTACCTTTTTTGACCATTTTTTAATACAAAGACATCCAAATGAAAAAACGCACAAAAACAAGCTATTGGGACTTCCAAGCAGCCAGCATTCTTAGCAAACTAGCCACAAACAGCAAAACAAAGCTGAGCTCAGCAGAGCAGATGGGCTCTCTAGGGGGTACTGCAGTCCCAGGTACACGTTACTATAACCTAATTATATTGTATGGTGAGCCCTTCAAAACCCACCCAGAACTTACTGTATTCTCCTATACACCACAATAGCCCTTATACTTCTAGGTGTCATCTTTACGTAGGTACAGTAGGTTTTGGGTGGGTTTTGGAGGGCTCACTATATAAGCAAGTTATAGTGACATGTACCTGGGACTTTTTATGTGACATTCACTGCAGTACCCCTTAGAGTGCCCCTCTGCTCCGCTAAGCGGTCTGTGGCCATATGAAGCTATAATACAGGTTAGAATGTACTGTTTTCATATCTCTGGATGGTGGGAGGGGGCTGGTAACCACTGGGGGAGTAAAGGGGGGGGGGTCATACCTTAATCTCTCCAGTGATCACCTGGTCAGTTTAGGCACCTTTTTGACCCTTATTCATTTTTAAAACAGGTCTAGCCCCAAGCGTCTAAATGGTGCCCTGGATGTTTTGTTAAAAGTTTGATTAATCCTGCAGAACATCCAAATCCTATGTCTGCCCAAAACACGCCTCTAACACACCCCGTTAAGATTTAGATGCACAGGAGACAAAACAACCAGAAAGACATCTAAAATGTCAGTTTCAAAAATGCCCATTTGGGCGTTTTGACTAGTAAGACATCCAAGTGCCAGTTTATGCCATCTTTTGGACATCTATCTTTTTTGAAAATGAGCCCCATAGCATAAAGTGTTGTACTCTTTGTCCAATGCACATAGCTAAAAGTGGGCATGGTTTGGGATGAATCACAAGTGTGTTTTGGAGTTATGTGTTGATGTGTGTACAACTTAGGTGGAGGCATTTAGGCCAAGTAAAACCAGACCTAAATAAGATATGCCTAATAGCAAGGATGCATAGTAATGTGTAGGGACACTTAGGCAGAGAGTGTGGTGCCGTGGTTAAAGCTACAGTCTCAGCACCCTGAGATTGGGGGTTCAAACCCATGCTGCTCCTTGTGACCCTGGGCAAGTCACTTAATCCCAATATTGCCCCAGGTACATTAGATAGATTGTGAGCCCACTGGGACAGACAGAGAAAAATGCTTGAGTACCTGAATAAATTCATGTAAACCGTTCTGAGCTCCCCTGGGAGAATGGTATAGAAAATTGAATAAATAAATAAATAAATAAGCAGGATTCTATACTGAGTTCATAATTTTTGTAGAATTGCAGTTCGTACCACACTAGTCAGCACTGATTTTATTTTAGAAGGCATATATAGAACAGGGCCCTTGGTATATACAGTGGCATAGTAAGGGAGGGTGAGGGACAGTCCACCCCAGGTGCCATCTTGGTGAGGACACAAGCATCTGTACTCCTCTCCACCCCCCTCCCCCACTCTTTCCCTGCTCCCCACTGCTGTGTGTGTGTGTGCCACTTCCTTTCTCCCGTACCTCTGTAATGTTCCTGGCATGAACAGCAACCCCTAAGCTGCTGTCATGCCAGCGTCTGCTCTTCCTATGATGTCACTTCCTGGACCTGTGCCCAGGAAATGACATCAGAGGAAGAATCAACACTGGCACGACAGCAGCTTGGGGGTTGCTGCTCGCACCAGAAATGTTACAGAGGTACGGGAAAAGGGAAACGGCACACATGTGACAGGAGGGGCTGTGGAAGGAGCATGTGGAGGTGGGGGATGGAGAAGAGGGAGGGGTAGGGGCACCACCCCAGGCACCTCTCACCCCTGCTGCGCCACTGGGTGTATATAGAATAGATTTTGGCTGGAGAACAGAAAGCAGAGTGGGCATAAATGGGAAGTTCTCAGACTGGGAGAAAGTGACTAGCGATGTGCCCCAGGGCTCGGTACTTGGGCCCATCTTATTTAATATTTTCATCAATGAGCTAGTAGAAGGAACATCCAGTGAGATCATCAAGTTTGCAGACGACACAAAGCTATGCTGGGCAATCAGATTGCAGAAGGATAGCGAGGAACCCCAGAGTGACTTGTGTCAGTTAGAGAAATGGTCGGAGAAATGGCAGATGAAGTTTAATGTGAAAAAGTGCAAAGTAATGCTTTTAGGCAGAAAGAACAAAGAACACGAGTATAGAATGTCAGGTGCAACTCTGGGTAAGAGCAAACAAGAAAAGGACCTGGGTGTACTGATAGATAGGACCTGAAACCGTCGGCACAATGCGCGGCAGTGGCAAAGAAAGTAAATAGAATGTTAGGCATAATAAAGAAAGGAATCACGAGTAGATCGGAGAAAGTTATAATGCCACTTTATAGGGCAATGGTCAGACCACACTTGGAATACTGTGTCCAACATTGGTCTCCCAGCCTAAAAAGGATATAAAACTGCTGGAGAGGGTGCAGAGATGAGCAACGAAGCTAATAAAAGGTATGGAGAACTTGGAATACGAGGAACGACTTAAGAGACTGGGATTGTTCTCCCTTGAGAAAAGGAGACTGCGAGGGGATATGATCGAGACTTTCAAAATACTGAAAGGAATTGACAAAAGAGAGCAGGCAAAAAAAATTATTTACAATGTCCAATGTGACACGGACAAGAGGACATGGACTGAAGCTAAGGGGGACAAATATCAGGAAGTTTTGCTTCACGCAACGAGTGGTGGATACTAGGAATGTCTCCCAGAGGAGGCTATTGCGGAATCCACCATTCTAGGATTTAAAAGCAAACTAGATGCACATCTCCTTACAAGAGGCATAGAGGGATATGGGTGACTAAAATTACGCCAGGTGTACACCTGGCTGGGCCTCCGCGTGTGCGGATCGCCGGACTTGATGGACTAAAGGTCTGATCCAGAGATGGCAGTTCTTATGTTCTTATTTTAATTTTATAACTCAAATTAAACTGACTGGCACTTATAGGCAAGCTGGAGAAAATAAATTGCTCCATAAACGTTATAAGAAATGTGCAGAAACAATTTGTTGACTGACAAATGAAGCATAAAATGTATGGCAGAACTTGATCATTCATGATAACTGCTCATAGCAGTTTCATTCCGGGAACACATTTCTTTTAATTGCACTGTCAGCCAAATCATTAAGAATGTAACAATAAGCAATGTTTTAATACATGATAGATGTAAAGTTGAAATTTAGTAAAGTAAAATGAAAATGATGTATGTATGTACACAATACCATATAATGATGTGATATTAAAAGATTCTTTAAAAAAAGACATTTTTAATTTCAACTTTTCAACACATGGACTCAGAGCTGAGTAAAATACTGGCTGATGATGAGAACTGGGTTTTCTTTCAACACAAAATAAACTAAGGGGTCCTTTTACTAAGCTGCAGTAAAACATGGCCTTAGCGCACCCTTACTGTATGTGGGACTTTCCCATGCACAAAGGACATTTTACTGCAGCTGGAAAATCACTAATTCTCCTAATTTTGGAATTAATGGTCATGCATTAATTTTGTTAGTGTGTGACCATTAAAGAAAATTTGCACCTGAGCACTTACTGACACTTACCCCCTCTTCTATTAGACTGTGCTAGCAGTTTCTAGCGCGTGGAGCTGCGCTGAATGGCCCGTGCTGCTCCCGATGCTCACAGAACTCTATGAGCGTTGGGAGCAGAGCAGACCATTCAGTGCGGCTCCCGGCGCTAGAAACTGCTAGCATTGTTTAATAGAAGAGGCCTTTATTTTGTAGGCAGTAAGGGCTTGAGTATTAATTCTATGCTAACCAGTTAGCACGTGATAATGTAGATGCCTTAACTGATTACCGGTAGCACAGAAATGCCCATTGTGTGCATGGTTTGATGGTACAGAACCAAAACTTACTGCAGGATGCCTGTGCTTGTCCTGTGGTAAGCCCTTTTAAATTGCAGTAAGCATGCATTAGTGCTTACTGCAACTTAGTACAAAGACCACAAATGAACTTTACTGCATGGTGGCTGCAAATTTACCCCCCACGTTTATGAAGCTGCATTAGGGTTTTTTATCGCCGGCCATGGCAGTAAAAGCTCTGACACTCATAGGAATTCTATGAGTGTTGGAGCTTTTACCCCTGCAGCCGGTGATAAAAAAAAACCCTAACACATCTTCATAAAAAAGGGGGGAGGGGGGAGTTATTGTGGCATCTATTGAGAACATTTTTCAGTTTTTCTGTTGCAGGTTGTGTACGACCATCCACATTAACACAATTCCAGTTAATACAAAAACACTTAGGACATAATTTTATAAATGGAACCCAAATTTGGGCACTGCTAAAAGTTAGCACTATTCTATAAATGGTGATCAGAGATGGGCATCATTTATAAAGTAGCGTTTGGTGCTGGGATTCATGCCGAAAGACGATTTATACTAACTAAAACCTGGTGTAAATAGTCATGCCTGAATTAAGCACAGATCTCCGTTATTCAGTAAAACGGTGCAGAAATTCTGAGAAACGCTCCTGATCTGCCTATGCCCCCTCCCATGGCCATGCCCCTTTTTGGGTCCATGTGGATCCTGGCACCTAAAGATGTGCGTGCAAATTTAATGTAATGCCAATTAGTGCCATCATTAGCGCCCAATTATTGGTGCCAATGGCTCATTTCTTCAATTAAATTTGCATGCATACTGTAAATTGGGTGTATGCTCATATTTGCGCAAGCAATTCTGAGCATTAGATATAGAATTAGGAGGTTAATGCATGGATTACCACACAGTAACTGCGACTGCAGAGTTTCGTTAAGGGGCTTTGCAGCAATTTAGCAGTTACTGCACAGTAAACCATGTGTGAAGTGCTTTTTCAGGGTGTGTGACATGAGCCGAGAGTGGGCGGGGAGGGTGTTTGGCAGTAAATACGCTGCACTTACTGTGTACTTATGCACGACCACTTACTGCCTTCTAAATAGCATGCACTAAGTCTTATTAAGTCCTCAATCGGAGACTTACATTTTGGTTTTTCCCCATTACTATAGAGGTTATTTTAGAAAGCACAATGGCTACATGGATGTCCAAATTGGAGCACATTGCCATCCAAGTCACGTACACTTGCAAATCATCAATTCACAAACTTAATACTGTATTCAAATACTCATCTGTCTTTTAATTTGATGAACGGCTGGGGATTCAGTTCTGACACCTTAATTTTGTCAAGGAACACCCCTATAAATAAACAAACATCCCATTACAAGTGCACAGTATAACAATGTTCATAACCCTCACAGTACCTTCAAACATATTAATTTACCTTAACCTGCCGTCACCATAGCTCCTGCATCTACTCACTTAAAGCAGAGAACATGGCAGTGTTTTTCAGTAGTTGAAATGCATTTAACCTGTCCAATGTTGGACTAAGGGGGCTGTGTACTCCCATTCTCCCCATTAAGTGGTAGATTTTTTGCAATTATTAAACAACACTGGATTATTATTCAACTATGCCTGGTATTATTTAAATTTACCAACAGTGAGTTACCATAGGGGCAAGACAATAGGGGAATGTCTGTCTGTTATAGATTTGAAAGTGATGTGAATAGGGGTGAGAATGGGTCACATAAGGTATGTGGCCATTGTCAATGGTGTCAATACTCCAGGTCCCACAAGGGTTGATCCTGTCATAAAGAAAAAATATAATGCATCAGCAATGACTACCTGCTCTAGCTCTAATGTGATATATATCATACAATGTCCCTGCAATTTACTTTACCTAGGGAGGTCTAGTAGATCAGTTAAACTTAGATTGAATGAACATAAATCATGTATACAAACACAGAATCTTCAAGCCCCTTTAGTCAAGCATTGGATGGAGAAGAAGCATGAAATCCATGCGATCAAATGGGTTATTGATCAGCATGTAGTGGGGTGGGAGGGATTTAATTTTGAAGCAAGACTTAATTATGAAGAACAGAAATGGATCTTTTACTTGAATACTATTATACTGAATGGGTTGAATGGTGAACTTGAGTGTGCTACTTTAGTGTGAATGATAGCTGTGGGAGGTTGGGTCTGCGATAGGAGGTTTTGAGGCATGTGACAATGCATTTAAACTATTGAAAAACGCTGCAGTCAGGTTCTCTGCTTTAAGTAAGCAGATGCAGAAGCTATGGGGACGGCAGGTTAAGGTAAATCAATATAAGTTTGAAGGTACCGTGAGGGTTATGAACATTGTTATACTGTGCACTTTTAATGGGGTGTTTATTTATTTATAGGGGTGTTCCTTGACAAAACTAAGGTGAAACATAGAATTTATGTCGGAATTAAATCCCCAGCCATTAATCCAATTAAGACAGATGTGTATTTGAATATTGTTTAAAATAAGGTCAAATCTATCTAATTCAAATGATAAATGTTTAAGTGACCGATGATGAGTTTGGTGCCCTAGTCTGCATATATAACCTGGTTTATGCAGCAGCACTGGCTGAGGTCTGAAGATACATAATTCAGAGTTTGTGTGTTGAATGCTGGATGATCAAATCCTCTGAATTAGAAGTTTGAAGCTGGTGTGTGGTTTGGTTAAAATATATGGACGGCATGTGTCAATAGTAGAAATGAGGAATCCAAAACCGTACTAAGAAATATAGTAGAGTGGATAATACATTCATTATATTCTTCCAGCACAATTAATAAGCACACACAGGGTTTTCATGGGTCATGTAATTCCTGCAATATCCCCCTCTTTTACTAAGGCACGCTAGCCGATTTAGCGCATGCTAAATGCTAAGATGTCCATAGAATATAATGAGCGCGTTAGCGTTTAGCACACTCTAAATCAGCTATCGTGCCTTAGTAAAAGAGTATGACTTCTATCATTCAGACTTGGACTAATCCTATTACTCAATTGTCTTATAAATTATGGGCTAAGACAGATTGTATGTCATCATGGGTCATCTATGTGGAGGTAACATGGTGTCGATGGCTAGTTCGTGACCTTGCACTCTGATTGTGAGAATAGATGTTAAGTCTGGTGTCTGGGTGTTTTTCATTTTTAATTATATTTATTGAGATATTTTCATCATATTACATCAACATCAACATAATTAAGATATGGATTCCAAAGCAATTAATACACTGTCAAAATCAAATAAATCAATTAAGGTGAATATCCATCTAGCCCACAACTTGAAGGAAGACAACTCTATAGATCAGACAACAGGAAATCAAAAAATAGGAGTGGAAGAGGGAAAACCTTTCCCCCTTTCACAACCTATAAACATACATATAGCGCTACTCATATATGAATCCCCATTGAGAATAGCAAATAAACAAGTCAGGTTTCTTTCCCTTTAAGAAATAATTCTAATTGAAGTGGATCCCAAAAAAACATAATCCTTATCTTGAATATGTAATAAACATTTACAGGGAAATTTCAAGAAAGTCCGGGTGTTTTTCATTACAGGGGCAGTAGGTTCTTGCCACTTGTGTCATGTGGACTTCCTCATGAACCCTCTGACATATCCTAATATTTTCTTTCCTAGTATCCTCTGGATCTTCCTCCATATCTGGGTGGACTCTGCAGCAGGTAGGAGTCTCCTGCCTCTGCAAAATGGGATCTTCCTGTGCATAATGCAAAGCACCACCAAGAGGTCAATTTCCTCCCTGGAGAACTTTGGCTTCCTCCTGGTAGTCATCTCACAAGTGTAGTGTTCTCTGCAACTAGAGAATGTCATATTGGACATCCCAAAAACTGTACATAAAGGTTCCACACAGCTCAGATGGGCATACAATAGTGGACATCGTATAACCATCCACCACTTCAGTGACATTGTTGAGCATCAATCTATTGAATAGCACAATACACTATGGAAGGTGTACATGTTTACTGCTACATATTCATATGCATGCCACCTACATTGCAAAAAGCACAGTTACTTACCGTAACAGGTGTTATCCAGGGACAGCAGGCAGATATTCTTACGTATGGGTGGCATCACCGATGGAGTCCCGGTACAGACCACTTTAAAAGTGTATCGCAACTTTAAGATCTTAGAAAGTTCACGATAGCCTGAACCGTGCATGCTTGAGTGCCTTCCCACCCGACGTAGGGCGCGCAGTCCCTCAGTTAAGATAAGCCAGCTAAGAAGCCAACCCGGGGAGGTGGGTGGGTTGTGAGAATATCTGCCTGCTGTCCCTGGATAACACCTGTTATGGTAAGTAACTGTGCTTTATCTCAGGACAAGCAGGCAGCCTATTCTCACATATGGGTGACCTCCAAGCTAACATAAAATGGGATGGTGGGAGAGTTGCCTTTAGGAAAATTAATTTTGTAATACAGATTGGCCAAAGTGCCCATCCCATCAGGAAAAAGACTCCAGACAATAGTGAGAAGTGAATGTATGAACTGAGGACCAGGTGGCAGCTTTACAGATTTCCTCATTGTCTTTCTTATCAGGCTGCTTTTTATGACAAAGATTTTCATCCATTATTGATCAGATCCATATCCTATAAACACTATAGAAAACTTTTGAAGACTTTTCTTTTCTCCAAATTCCTGACCAGCTAAATTCCTTTGCATCTCATTAATATTGTATTTTCCCATAGCATAATCTTTTGTTAACCGCATTGAACTAATGGCTATGCAGTCTAGAAATTCACTATTATGTTATGTTATGAGTAGATCTGAGGAAAGCCACAGAAGCTGCCATAGCTCTAATTTTGTGGGCTGTGACACAACTCTCCAGTGCCAGTCCAGTCTGAACATAACAGAATGAGATGCAGGCAGCTAGGCAGTTGGAATTCGTTCTTTTAGAAACAGGATGCCCCAACTTGTTCGGATCAAAAGATATGAACAATTGGGGAGATGTTCGATGAGGCAAAAGCTCGATAACAGTTCAAAATATGCAACGCAGTTTCTCCAGCATGAGAATGAGACTTAGGAAAAAACAGATAGGATAATTGACTGATTGAGGTGAGTCAGTGACAACTGTTGGAAGAAACTTTGGATGTGTACGCAGAACCACTTTGTCATGATGAAGAATGGTGGATCTGTTACTAATGCTTGTAACTCACTGACGCTTCTGGCAGAGGTGAGAGCAATAAGGTAAACCACTTTCCAGGTAATAAACTTAAGATGAGCTGTGGCCATTGGTTAAAATGATGGCTTCATTAAACTGGAAAGGATTACATTAAGGTCAGAGTGGGTTCCCTGAATGGAAGATTCTTAAAAATCATTATGGTTTTCAGGTCCTATGCTTCCAGACAGATTTGTTGGGGCATCAGGCCGCCTAGTGGTATAAATTAATTTCTGAATTCTTGAATAAAAACCATAAAATAGTCTTAGGGACATTTGGAGCTTTGAGATAAAGCAATATATTTCTGTATCTCAATGGCCACGAATTTGGACTTGGAGGATGAGATGTACAGCGTTACCATCTATAGGCAAATATGGTTTCTTCTGTTACATAGATTATTTTGGACCCTTGTTAGGTTACACAAATTAGATAGTTCTAAATCTAATAGATGCTGGCACTGTCATCTAGACATAGGGACATTGGATCATCTGTTGTTCTATTGTCCTTTGATACTCAGTTTTTGGAGGTCAATATGGGGACAGATTAACCTTATACTGTAATCAGCAATCCCTTTGACGTATGAGGCAGTTATATGTAGAGCTTTGTTGCACGTCAAGCTTCCTATGGATTGCTACAAAGGTAGGCTCTTCTTGATTATGACAGGTATAGATATGCAGTTGATAACCCACAATTGGAAGAATTGAGATCGGCTCAACTTTCCATTTTGGTGGGCCAGTTTATGTTTACAAATACAAAAAGATGAATGCAGATATAGTGGGGCATAGCAAAGTATTTAATTTGATCTGGGGCCCATTGACATCCTTTGTTAATTCAACAGTTTCTTGGTTTTCAAATCTTTTCTTTATTTTTATATATGTCCAGGACAGGGTGGGGGATATATTTTTTGGTTCATTTCTTGAACAAATTGTTGAATGGGAGGGGAGGGATATTTATTATCTTCTTTGTTATTGATGGAATTTAAGTGCTTATTTTGTAATGAATGTATGTATAATTTATAGCACTTTGTATTAGTTTTGAAAATTAATAAAGATCTATAAAAATAAAAAAGGTCCTAGTTGACAGGTGGAGGTTTGAGAGGTGGTTTCACAATGAAAAGTCCCTTCACGTGTTCGACCTCGTGGAACCCTTCCTGAGGTGAAACCACACCATTCTGTGGTCGCTGGAGGCCAACGCCTCGCCTACCGAAACATCTGTGACGCTATCTCCATTGGTGAGTATCAGGTCGAGAATCGCCTGATCCCTGGTGGGCTCCAGAACCATCTGTTTGAGTTTTGCCCCCCGTATAGATGTTAGCAGCTTTCTGCTGCTGCTGGTTGTGGCTGAAATCTTGTTCCAGTTTACATCTGACATGTTGAAATCTCCTAACAGTACAGTGTCCCATCAGCTTATTGAAATGGTTTCATTTATTCACTTTTTTCAGTAGTAGTTCAAGGTGAGTTGCGCACATTCAGGTAGAGTAGGTATTCCCTGTCCTTGGAGGGCTCATAATCTAATTTGTGTGGAAGCTTAAGTGGCAAGCCCAAGATCACAAGGAGCAACAATTGGGTTTGAGCTGGGGACCCCTGGATATCAAGTTAGGTGCTCAAGCCACTAGGCCATTCCTCATCACTGCTAGGTCTTACATTGCATGAGGTTAACGATCTAACTGTTCGCAATAACTTTTATAAATATCTCATAAATGCATTTAAAAATGTTCAACATATTTCACCTTATATTTGCAAATTAGGCAGCAAGACCTTAGACTTCCTGCCTATTCTGAACAAGCTTCATAGTGCAGGGGCCTGGTGCTTGGTACTGATCCTCCTCCTCCAAGATCTTAGATTTCCTGTCTATACTGAAGGAGGAGTAGCCTAATGGTTAGCGCAGTAGGCTAAGACCCTGGGGAACTGGGCTCAATTTTCACTGCAGCTCCTTTTTACTGTGGCAAATCACCTAATCCTTCACTGTCCCAGGTACAGAAACTTAGGGCCCCTTTAACAAAGCCATGGTAGCGATGCTGCCGATGTAAATGCACCAAAGCCCATTCAATTCCTATGGGCTTCAGTGCATTTACGTGTGACTTTGTAAAAGGGGACCTTAGATTGTATGTTGTCACAGGGTGGCCCCTGTTTCTGGCGAGGAAGCCTTGCCAGAAAGAGGGAAATGAGGTTAAAACCCTTGAAAGTATTCCTAAGTCTGCTAAGGAGAGTCCCAAAGCAACTCCTAGGAATTCTCACAAGCCAAGCTTTCCAGCATGGAAACCTCCTGGTTTAGCTTTCTCTAAGCCAGTTGTGGGAAAACAGAACGAAAGACTACATCTCCCAGTAGGAATAGGGCCAGAGAAAGGAAAGAGCAGGGATGGAATACTGGCCACACCCAAGCAGGCTCCAACTGGTTTAGGCCAGGTGAAAAGTACTCCGAGAGCAGGTTACCCTAATACACCTGCAGGGAGGACTAATCAGCTCCCTGTAATGAAAGGAAAAAGATTAGCTTTCCAAGAGGAGGGGAGACAAAGCCAGGTCCAGCATCAAAGGCAACATCAACTCCAGACCCAATCAGCAAGCTGAAAGCAACCGATTGCAAGCACAGAGTGCCACAGTCCACCTCCTGGCAAGCCCAGGTGGAGGTTGGTGAGGTAGAGGCTAATGAAAAGGGTGATTCTGTGTTTGAGCAAGATAGTGAGATGGCTGATGAGGATCTTACTTGTGATATGGAAGTAGAGGGAATGGAGTTAAGTTAATCATTTCATGATAACAAGGGTTGGGAGAAATTGGACTGTGCACCAGATCAATGCAAGGCTGAAATTTTGTTGAATCCTTCCAAGCCACCAGGCAGCCATTTTTGTTAAGGTATGAGCTAAATACAAAATGTCTTCCCTTTTTTCAGATACAATAAGAAGGCTGAAAGGAAGGAAATATTTGGAGGCATTGCCCCTAGCTTCCTGCAGGCTGCCACAGGAGCTGGAAATGACTTTGAAAATCATCCTCCCCGCACATAGCCTGTAGGGTGTTACCAGTATTACACAAGAAAAAGTAGATTGTTTTTTAAATAATAAATCTTTTTTCAATTTCTTTTTTTTTTTTTTTTACTTCTGTTAGCCCAACTCTGTGAGTTCATCAGGTGTGTTGTGAAGATCACTGAATTTGAAGACTGATACATCATTTCTATGAAACAGTCTGGCAAAATCACAATGATTTGATTTTAAAAAAGTTATCATATGATTTATGTTTCTTTTGCTTTATGACCTTCTATGCTTTTTAGCTTTTAGCTGAATCAGAATCAGCTCCTAATAGGGCTACAATGATCACAGACTTAAGGCTGGAAACATCTATTAAGAATTTTAAGTCACTTTTATTTTTGAATAACATGGTTATTTTATATTTTTACTTTTTACCTCGTTTCCTTCCCTGGTCAACTGTGTTCTGTATGTTTTCCTATTTATGGTATATTCGTTATGTCAGTTTTTAGTGCTTTTTATTTTTATTTTCCCCTGAGGCTTTTGTTTTAACTGTACACCACATGGTTTTAACTTGTTCTGTTAATTAATTACAGTATATCAAATAAACCTAACTGTAACAATGGGAGTTTAATTTTTCTCCAAATACTTCTTTATCTATCCCAGTCATAATCTTGGCAGTCCTTGGGCCAGGGGCCACAGATGGCAATTCTCTGCAGTGGTAATTCTCACTCAGTGGTATAAATTAATATCTGGATTTTTGAAAAAGAAACCAAAGGCTGGTCTTCGTGACATTTGGAGCATTGAGATAAAGCATCAGATTACTGTGTCTCAATGGACATGAATCTGGACTTGGAGGTTGAGATGTACGGTGTCTGCATCTATGAGACAAACATGGTTTTTCTCATTACATAGAATGTATTGGACCCCAGTTCGGTTACAGAAATTAGATAGTTCAAAGTCTAATAGATGCTGGCACTGTCATCTTGAAGACCAGGGGTCTCAAAGTCCCTCCTTGAGGGCCGCAATCCAGTCGGGTTTTCAGGATTTCCTCAATCAATATGCATGAGATCTATGTGCATGCACTGCTTTCAATGCATATTCATTGGGGAAATTCTGAAAACCCGACTGGATTGCGGCCTCAAGGAGGGACTTTGAGATCCCTGCATTAGACCATTTACTGTCCCTTGATACTTAAATTTTGGAGATCCATATGGGATCAGGTGAACAAAATATTGGAAAATCCAGTGGCATTGACGTACAATACCATCCTATTTGGTATGTTAATGAGAGCTAAAAGCCAAATATCTGCTAGGAATAACAAACTTCTTTATAATGACAGGATTTGCCATACAACTTATATTGAAGAATTGGAAGAACTGGGATAGGTTAAATTATACTTTCTGGTGGGAATCTCTTTGTTATTTTAAAATGGAATGTTTGATGGCTATACAGCAGGGAACTTACAGGAAATTTCTGGATGTTTGGGAGCCATTGGCTAAATTTTGTAAGGAATAACTAACTTTATTTTACTGACCTTTAAACATACACATCCAGGGTGGGGGGAGAGGTTTGCATTGGAATTGATTTGGGGATTTTTTTTAGGTAGTTTCTTGTGGGTATTTTCTTGATTACTAGGTGGGAGGATGGGGAAAATAATTGCTTATTAATATCTGTAAGTTTATTGTGCTTGTAATATTATATGTACATGAATTATTTGCATGCATAATTGTAGTTTGAAAATTTAATAAAGATTAAAAAAAATTATCTGCAAAACCCAGTGCTTATGCACACAGGTGGCACTGCTTGAGTAGCGATTCACGTGTATGTGCTGCGCTATGCGCCAAGAGGTGCTTAGAAGTAATATCAATCACACATATATTACCAGTTCAATATTATAATTATTTATTAATGTTAATCTTACATGTTTCAGAAATCATATATGTGTTGGAGTCCCATCAGGCATGAAATTTGTACCTCTCCTGAAGGTCTCTCTCAGTCTATACTGGTCCGTTCCTTTTATATTTTTCACAAGCCAGTATGACATCACACTTGTCAACCAATCCATTAACAGAGGCTGTCCTTAGATTTGAACAAAGAACTTCCTTTCAACATGAAATAAAAGTTTCAGAAATCATATTTTTGTTACATTCATTTCTGAATATGCTTAAACCCATTATTATAACATATCCAATACTCTTTTTGTCATTCTCAAAAAGGTAAAATCAAACCCCCATGTCTGTGTCGACGACACACTTGCTTTGGAAAACTGACAGTTTCAAGTTTCACTGACACACAGACTCAGAAGACCCAGACCCCTTCCTATGCTGAAGACTGGTACAGTGTTTCTGATTCTAACTATTTCCAGATGTTGCCTCAGGATTTCTCCTTAGAGTTTCTTCATGTTTACACTATATAAAATATTGGAAATTAAGTACATATATACATACTTTCACATATCTTTCATACATCATTCATTCGTGGCCCCATTCACACACAAAACAATATATTACATTCATACTTAATACATGTTATACTCCATTTTGGAATATGGAGTCTAATATGCTCTTCCTAACCGGCCTAAGCACATCTGTTATCAATTTGCCCATGAAGCTCAAGGCAGGAAAAACCTGAACAAAAGACAGAGAGAAAGTCACTAACACGAAATGGAGTCACTACCTCAAGATGGAGTTCTTAATATCTTTCTATGTATCATGTATATCCTGATTTCCTCTATGATCTGGCTTAATAGCGAAGTACATAAAAATAATATTATTATGCTTTTCCTTAATATTAATCTATAGTGTGTTTTTTTGGCCTTGGCTACATTCATATTCAGATTTTTATTCATCAACTTTCCGTACGCTTCTATTGGGCATGGCCTTAACTAACACATATGCTTGTATCTAACTAGTTACCCAGAACCATACGAAAAGCAGGCGTTTTTGTAGAAAAACTCCACAAAATACTGCACGATCATTTCCTGAACTGTCCATTCCATTAACGTACCACAGCTATCGCCCTCTACAGTCCACGAGCCACTGTTCATGCTGTGTGATGGTTGTCACTGTGCCAAGCAACAGGACTTAGAAAAGAATTTTATTGGGCAAGCCAGATCTCAAAGTAGCATTTTTTTTTAACTGCCAAATACAGAACATTTTTAATCTGATGCCATTTTGGAAAATAGTGAAACTGTATTAAAGGGAAGCAATTATCTTGTAGTTATTGACTAGGAATAAACAGATTAATGTGGAAATATCAAAACCAGAAAAAGGATTTGGCTGTAGCACAAAGGAAATTAAAAATAAGTGTGTGTAAGAAGCCAGTAAGAGCTGCAGGGTATGGATCATTAGAAAGGGCAAAAATCTTTATTTAATTTTTTTTTTTTTAAGTATGATCTGTGGTTTAGAGCAGTGAAGTGTGAGCCATGGCAGTGCTGGAAATTCTGAGTTTAAATCCTTACCTTCACTCTGTGACCTTTGTTAGACATCATTAACAAACATACAAATATTTTCAATTCTCTTTTATTGGGGAAACTGTACTATGAATTATGCCAATATTTATGCTTAAAACTTCAATCCACATGAATGTATTTCTTTTAGAAGTTCATTGTAAAGGTGATCATCAATCTATGACAGATTTTATTTTCCCATTTTATGGTTGCTGCACTATGTTATATACAGCACTAATTTATCTGCTTTCCTTTTTTTAAATTTTTTTCATTGATTTCAGTAGTTGTCACCTCTAAAAAGAATCTTTTCCAGTTGTGGAAAGGCTGTTGTATATCAATAAGTTCAACAGGAATCCATATTCTAGCACGCTAAAGTCATAACTAAGAGAAGCAAGGACTCTTCCTCTCCTCTTCCCCATTTCTTTCATAGATTAAAATTCACTTTTTACCTTTCCGATATTATTCATAGTTCACCTCCTGTTCCCCCTAAACTAAACTAAACCTTAGGTTTGTATACCGCACCATCTCCACAGGCGTAGAGCTTGGCACGGTTTACAGGAATTGGGATGATAAAGGAACTCCAAGGAAAGGATGAAGATCAGAGGAAAGAAGAATGTTTAGAAGACTAGGATATCAAAGAAGGAGGGAGTGTTACATTTTTGAGAATAGCCAGGTTTTCAGATGTTTACGGAATAGTTGGAGAGAGCTCAGGTTCCGAAGAGGGGAGGCAAAGTTGTTCCAGAGCTCGGTGAATCTGAAGGGGCGGGAAGTCCCTAGCTTTCCTGGATGAGAAATGCCTTTTAATGAGGGGAAGGACAGTTTCAACCTTTAGGTAGGTCTGGTGGTATTAAGATTTAAGGAGTTCCAAAAATGTGGAATAAAGGGAGGAAGGATGCCGTGAAGGATCTTGAAAGTTAGGCAGATGCATTTGAAGTGGACTCTGGAAGTTATGAGCTAGTAAATGAGCAGGGCTGAAACCAAAACCATGGCCAAAAATTAGACCAGGCACAAAGATTTTGCATCAGTTTCACTGATATAACCGAAACTGAATGAAAGATTAGGTTCTTACCTGGATAATCTTCTTTCTATTAATCTACTAGGGATTCTGTATGTGTGGAGATCAATCCCTTCCTGTGAACTGAACTTGCAGAAGTGAGAATACTTATAGCTTTGAGCACCTGCCATACAGAGGCAGAGTCTAATGCACCCTCCAGTTAAGTCTCAAAGCAATCGACCTGCACTGGAACAGAAGACAAAGAAGGAGGGGGAATAGGGTTTCTCCCTGCATACAATAAATAATTCTGTTCTGCTCTGTAACTTAGAAAACAAGAATTAGAACATAACGATCAGAAAAACAACTATAAACAACCTACTGTGTGCAACTGACACTAACATTAAGGTAGCCAGAGGCTAAGGAATATACTTACTCATACCGGATTTCTTGGCACTTAAGCTGTCTGGCTGACAAGAGAAAAGCTTCAGGTCTGGAAGACAAGATCCAAGGCAAAAAAAGAAGGTAATACAAAATAGACAGAGGACAGGCCATATGGAATCTGTAGTAGATTAACAGAGAAAAATTATCCAAGTAAGAATCTAATCTTTCATTCTGTTACATCTACTCTGGATTCCGTATGTATAGTGATGTACCAAAACAGTGGCTGACATCAAGGGAAGGACAGAAGAGCCATAAGCGGCATCCTCAAGAGCCACCACATCCACACTATAAAATCTGAAAAAAGTAAGCAGAGTATACCAAATAGCTGCTTGACAAATCTCTGCCCGAGACTCCACCCAGGAAGAGGCAACACTCCTGGTTGAGTGCATCTTAAGAGAGACTGGCAGATGTTTACCGAAGGCAACATACATCAAAGAGATGGCCATGGGAATCCATTGAGCAATAGAGGCCTTAGACGCCGGCTTGCCCAGCTGGGTGAGCCTGGTAAAGCATGAATAGATGGTCAGAAAGGCAAAAGTCATTTGTCCTTTCCAAGTATTGGAGCAAAGCCCTGTGGACGTCCAGCTTTATCAGAATTCCATCCTGTTTGTCAGACCCCATGGATTGAAAAGCAGGCAGATAAACCTCATGGTTTACATGGAAATCCGATACCACCTTTGGAAGAAAAAGTGCATAGCATGGAGAGTGAGCCTTTCATCCGTGATTCTGAGGAAAGGTTCTCTGCAGGAAGGCGCCTGCAGCTCTGAGATTTGTCATGCCAAAACAATCGCCACTAGAAACACAGTCTTAACTGTGAGGTCCAAAAGGGAAGCATATGGAGCCTTAGCGAGACTCTTCAGAACAATGTTAATGTTCCAGGTCGGAAAGGGACACCGTAGAGGAGACATCAATCGGGGAACTCCCCGGAAGAATCTGGTCACATCGGGATGAGCCATCAGCAAAGAATTGCTATCTTGTTTCAGAAAGCAAGAGAGATCGGCCAACTGCACCTTAAGGGAAGCCACAGACAGGCCTTTGTCCAGCTCTGCCTGAAGAAAAGCCAGAAAGCAGTTACTTACCGTATCGGGTGTTATCCAGGAACAGCAGGCAGCTATTCTCAACATATGGGTGATGTCATCCACGAAGCCCAGATGCTAACAGCTTTGCAGACTTGCTTGAAGAACTTTTAGAAAGTTTGCGACTGCCGCACCATTCATGTGTATGTGCCTTCCCGCCCGACGCAGGGCGCGCATCTCCTCAGTTCAGATAGCTAGCAGAGAAGCCAACCAGGGGAGGTGGGTGGGTTGTGACAATAGCTGCCTGCTGTCCCTGGATAACACCTGTTACGGTAAGTAACTGTGCTTTATCCCAGGACAAGCAGGCAGCCTATTCTCAACATATGGGTGACCTCCAAGCTAACCAGAATGGGATGGTGGGAGTGTTGGCAATTCAGGAGAATAAATTTTGTAACACTGCCTGACTGAAATGGCCATCCCATCTGGAAAAAGCATCCAGACAATAATGAGAGATGAATGTATGAACCAAAGACCAAGTGGCAGCTTTACAGATTTCCCCAATAGGAGTAGATCTAAGGAAAGCTACTGATGCTGCCATGGCTCTGATTTTATGGGCTGTGACTCGATTCTGTAGATGCAGTCCAGCCTGCGCATAGCAGAAAGAGATACAAGCAGCTAACCAGTTGGAGATGATGCGCTTAGAAATCGGATGTCCCAACTTGTTTGGATCAAAGGAGACAAAAAGTTTAGGTGCACGCTTACAGTCCAGAGTATGAAGAGCTGTTTCTCCAGGATGAGAATGAGGCTTTGGAAAAAACTCTGGAAGTACAATGGATTGATTGAGATGAAATTCTGAAACCACTTTAGGTAAGAATTTAGGATGAGTATGGAGGACCATCTTGTCATGATGGAATACTGTGAAAGGTGGGTCTGCAACTAAAGCTTGTAGCTTGCTGACACTGCGAGCAGACCTGAAAGCAATGAGAAAAACCACTTTCTAAGTGAGATATTTAAGGTGAGCCAAAGCCATTGGTTTGAAAGGAGGCTTCATCAATTGAGCAAGAACAACATAGAGATCCCAAACCACTGAAGGAGGTTTGAGAATTAGTTTGACATTGAAAAGACCTTTCATAAATCTGGAAACCACAGGATGAGCAGAAAGGTTCGACAGGTTAATGAAAAGCAGCAGTCGCACTGAGATGGACTCGAATGGATGTGGATTTGAGTCCTGATTGAGACAAATGGAACAGGTAATCCAAAACTGAAGACAAGGAGGTAGATTGAGGCTCCTTGTGATGAATGGTGCACCAAGTAGAAAATCTAGTCCAGTGGTTCTTAACCTGGGTTTGACCGAACCCCAGGGGTTCGGTGAGTCAGTCTCGCGGGTTCGGCGGAGGTCAAAACACACCTCCGACTCATATAGCGCTTCGGTCACGTTCAATCATCTATCAGTTATTCAGTGATTTTGATCAAGACTGATCGTGTACTCGGTTTCTTGATTTATCAATCTGTAACTAACGCCTTATATACATCAATCAATTCCTGATCAAAATTTGTGATTTAACTGATAGATGATTGAACGTGACCGAAGCGCTTATGATTCGTGATGATATGCCCCGCTTGTCCATAATTGGCTGCAGGTGATCACGCAACATCGCTTGGCCTAACTGTGCTGCAGGGGATTTGATGTGCACAGTAGTCGAATTGTAACTGTTGTGATGGTACGTCGTGTGATAAGTACATAAGTACATAAGTACATAAGTAGTCGCCTCCGCCGGGGCAGACCAGAGGTCCATCCAGCCCAGCGGTCCGCTCACGCGGCGGCCCATCAGGCATATTGCCTGGTCAGCGGTCCCTGACTAATTTTATTGCCTACCTCTACAGTTATCTCTAAACCTTCCACTGCTCTTATCTGTACCCCTCAATCCCTTTGTCTTCCAGGAACCTATCCAGGTCTTCCTATCTTAATATTTTAATCCCTTACTAACTATGTCGAGCAAAATACGAAAGTGGTCGGACGAATATGTACAATATGGATTCACATGTATAACGGAACATGATGGGAGTCAGCGTCCTAATTGCATGATTTGCAATGCCAAGTTGAGTAATTCTAGTCTAGCTCCGGCAAAACTAAGGGAACACTTCCTTAAGCTGCATGGAGATGGAAAATACAAGAACACAACGCTCGCTGAATTCAAGGTGAAGAGAGCAAGATTCGATGAAAAGGCTACTCTGCCTGTTCTCGGCTTTGTACCCATCAACAAACCAATCCTCACAGCATCGTACGAAGTCGCAAAGCAGGGCAAACCACACACCATTGGTGAAACACTCATAAAACCAGATGTGTTGAAGATAGCGAATATCATGCTGGGAAAAGCGGATGAAGATCAGTTATCTGAAATTCCTCTTTCAAATGACATCATCAGCAACAGAATAGAGGACATGAGCAAAGACATCTTGGCTCAAGTAGTTGCAGATCTGATTTCAAGCCCGGCAAAATTCAGCCTTCAACTCGACAAGACCACAGACGTTTCCAATCTAAGCCAGCTTGCAGTATTCGTGCGCTATGTGAAAGACAACGTGATAAAGGAAGATTTTTTATTTTGTAAGCCTCTTACAACAACAACTAAGGCAACTGATGTGAAGAAACTTGTGGATGACTTCTTCAAAGACAATAATCTTTCGTGGGATATGGTTTCTGCAGTTTGTTCGGACGGAGCTCCAGCCATGCTCGGAAGAAAGTCTGGTTTTGGTGCGCTAGTGAATGCCGATGCACCACACATCATTGTTACGCATTGCATTCTGCACAGGCATGCGTTGGCAACAAAAACCTTGCCTCCAAAACTGGCAGAAGTTTTAAAAATTGTTGTGGAATGCGTGAACTATGTGCAAAATAATGCTCTGAAGCACCGCATCTTCAAGGATCTGTGTAAAGAAATGGGATCTGAATTCGAGGTATTTCTGTACCATTCTAACGTTCGGTGGTTATCCCGGGGACAGGTGCTGAATCGTGTTTTTGCCATGCGTGTGGAATTAGCTCTGTTTTTGCAAGAGCAGCAACATTGTCATGCAGATTGCTTCAAAAATTCTGAGTTCATTCTCATTTTAGCGTACATGGCTGATATCTTTGCAGCTCTCAATCATCTCAATAAGCAGATGCAGGGTGGTGTAGTCAACATCATCGAAGCGGAAGAAAACCTGAAAGCTTTTCAAAAAAAGCTACCATTATGGAAACGACGAACAGAAAACGATAACTTCGCAAACTTTCCCCTGCTAGACAACTGTGTAAGTAAGATCGAAGATGTATCTAGAATCGGAGACATTTCTATACCTGCGGAACTGAAGCAAACTATTGCCATGCATTTAGATGAGCTTTCAAAGTCTCTCGACGGATACTTCCCTACAAGAGAGTCATATCCAGCATGGGTGAGACAGCCGTTCACGTTTAGTGTTGAGACAACAGATGTCAATGATGAATACCTCGATGAAATCATTGAAATTCAGCAGAGCCAGGTTCAACAGCAACTCTTCAGAACAACAACGCTCTCAACGTTTTGGTGTCAACAATTGGTAATGTACCCTGTTATTGCTAAGAAAGCTCTGGAAATTTTCATACCGTTTGTTACAACATATCTTTGCGAGCAATCCTTTTCGAGGATGCTGGACATAAAAACGAAGAAAAGGAACAGACTTTGTTGTGAAAATGACATGAGAGTGGCACTTGCCAAGGTAAAGCCACACATTTCTGAACTGGTCTCTGAGAGGCAACTGCAGAAGTCACACTGATTTGTAGTAAATTTCATTATTATGTTATTATTATTCGAAATATAGGAGAACTTTTTTGTTTTCAAAATTGATATTATTTTTCCCCTCACTGTATACCTATGTTTTGAATTTGTAAAAATCATATTTTATTTTTCCAATAAAGAAGGGTTCGGTGAACACGCATATGAAACTGGTGGGGTTCAGTACCTCCAACAAGGTTAAGAACCACTGATCTAGTCCATTCTTATTGTAGCATTGTCTAGTGGTAGACTTCCTGGAAGCCTCTAAAATGTCCTGTACAGATTGAGAAAACTGTAGAGTGGCAGTTAGGTTGAGAGGTACCAAGCTGTCAGGTGTAGAGACTGCAGGTTGGGATGAAGTAGAGACCCCTGACTGTGTAAGCAGAGAGGGAAAAACTGGTAGAAGTAGTGGTTCCCTGCTGCTGAGTTGAAGTAGAAGAGAGAACCAAGGTTGCCTGGGCCACCGAGGAGCTATCAGAATCATGGTGGCATGTTTCTGTTTGAGTTTGACAAGTGTCTTGAGTATGAGAAGGAATGGAGGGAACGCATAGAGAAATTGATTCGTCCATTCCAGGAGAAAAGTATCTGCCTCCAGTCGGTGAGGGGAGTATATCCTGGAGCAAAACTGAGGCAGTTTGTTATTGTAAGGAGGCGCGAAGAGATCTATCTGAGGAGTTCCCCACTGAGAAAAAATGTGATGAACAGGCGAGGAATTGAGTGTCCATTCGTGAGGTTGTAGAAGACAACTCAATTTGTCCACCAGACAGTTTTTCTCTCCTTGAATGTAGACAGCTTTCAGGAAGGTGTTGTGAAGGATTGCCCAATCCCACACCTGTAGAGCTTCCTGGCAAAGAGGGAGAGATCCTATTCCTCCCAGCTTGTTGACATAGTACATGGTGACTTGGATGTCTGTCCGAATGAGGACTACCTGGTCGTGAAGATGATGCTGAAAAGCTTTGAGAGCACTGAAGATCGCTCTGAGTTCCAACAGACTGATGTGACAATGATGATCCATGCTGGACCAATGACCTTGAGTACGGAGACCAAAGAGATGAGCCCCCCCAAGCATAGGTTGAAGAATTTGTCGTGAGGACTTCTGATGAGGGGTTGTTTGAAACAGTAAACCTCTGGAGAGATTGGAAGAGAGCATTCACCAGTGGATAGACTGTCCTAATGAAGGAGTCACTCTGATGTGTTGAGAGAGTGGGTCGAAAGCCTGAGCCTGAGATTCCAGGGTCCACTGAGGAATTCTGAGGTGAAGTCTGGCAAAAGGAGTCATGTGAACTGTAGAGGCCATGTGACCTAAGAGAACCATCATGTGTTTTGCTGACAGTGTAGTGAGGGATGACACTTTGTGACAAAGGTGAATGAGAGCATCCTGACGTTGCTGAGGAAGGAATGCTCTGAGTTGTACAGTGTCCAAGACAGCTCCGATGAACTGCAGAGTTTGAGGGGTGTAGCTGGGACTTGGGAAAGTTGATTTTGAACCCCAAACTTTGAAGGAACCAAATAATCTGTTGGGTCACTACAATAACCCCTTGAGATGTTGAATCTTTGATGAGCCAGTCGTCCAGGTATGGGAACACCTGTAGACCATGGTTCCGTAGAGCTGCTGATACTATAACTAGAGCACTTGGTGAAAACTCTTGGAGATGATGCCAGGCCAAAATCTGAGGAACTGTCGAGAGGCTGGATGAATGGGAATGTGAGTGTAAGCCTCTTTGAGATCTAGAGAACATAACAAATCATTCTGATCTAGAAGGGAATATAAGGATGCCAGAGACAGCATGCAAAATTTTTCTTTGACTATAAATTTGTTGAGTGCTCTGAGATCCAAGATAGGGTGCAGATCGCCCATCTTCTTTGGAACTAGGAAGTAATGGGAGTAAAAACCCCTGCTCTGCTGTTCCAAGGGAACTTCCTCGATGGCATGGAGATGAAGCAGAGCATGAGCTTTCTGAAGAAGAAGGGTGGTCTGTGATGAACTGGAAGGATACTCTCTTGGAGGAAGATCTGGAGGAAATGAAGAGTATCCTTCCTTGAGAATAGACAGCACCCAGAGGTCTGATGTAATCATCTCCCAGCGGTGGTAAAAATTATGGAGACGACCTCCAGTGGGAAGGGGAGAGTACAGAGGCAGAACAATGGAGGTTATGCTCTGTATTAGAAGGTCAAAAAGGTTGAGAGGCCTTAGGCACAGCAGAAGTCTGAGATTTTTGCTGCCTTTGCTGCTGTTATTGTGGTTGTTTCTTAGGAGGCGCTCGTGTATAAGGAGCTGCTCTCTGTGGAAAACGCCTCTGGTAAGATGGAAGATGCTGGAAGCCTTTAGAGGTAGAAGGCTTAGGACGTTTAGTAGCTGTCTCGATGGAGTCATCAAACAATTCATTGCCCTGGCAAGGGATGTTGTCCAGACTATCTTGAAGATTGGGATCCATGGCCATAGTGCGGAGCCAGGCAAGCTGGCACATTTCCACTGAGAAGGCAGTGACCCTCGAGGAAAATTCAAATGCATCAAAGGAAGATTTCAAGAGATGCATGCAGTGTTGTCAGAGTGGTAATAGCATGCTGAAACCCTGGAAGACTGTGTTGAGGAATATATCTGAAATATTCAGGCAGTGTGTCAAGCAAATGCTTGAAATAAGAAATGAAAACAAAACTGTAATTCAAAACTCTAGTTGCCAAAAGAGAATTTTGATACAAACGTCGACCAAACTTGTCCATGGTCCTGCCCTCTCTTTCAGGAGGGACAGTGGCATAAACTTTGGCAGGATTGATCCTTTTCAGAGAAGACTCCACAAGAAGGGACTGATGGGATAACTGAGATTTCTCGAAGCCCTAGCAGGGGACCATCCTGTAATGAGATTCCAGCTTTCCTGGTACAGCAGGAATGGAATTAGGTGTTTCATGATTCCGCTTGAAAGTTTGAGAAAGAAGTCTATTAATGGGCAATTTAAGAGACTCCACAGGATGAGACATACCCATTTCCTCTAAATACTTCGTAGAGTATTTGGAATCAGAGTCCAAAGTAATATTGAGGTCCTTACTCTTGACGTAGGAAAGAAGAAAAAGATATCTGCTCCAAGGAATGTTGACCTCGAGGGGAAGAAGGTGACCTCGAGGCGCCTTGCAAGGCAGAGAATGAAGGTGAAGCTTCTCTGGAGTACTGATACCTGAATATGCAGGTATAGATGACTCACTGAGAGAATGGATAGAATCCCTCGCAGGAGATGACGTACAGGTGTAAGGCTCTGGAGGTGGTGTCCTCGACTTCGGAGTTGGAGGCCTTGAAGAATCTCGAGGCCTGTCTCGAGAAGAGGATCTGTGCCTCGATGGATGCCTCGACTGATGTGGAGAACTGTGCCTCGAACCAGGCAGGTCTCGCTGATAGGAACATCGAGGAGTCGTCGCCCTATGCCTCTGAAAGGGTGACGCCTTATGCGAGGAAAGAGGGCTGGAGGCTGGAGATTGAGATCGAGACACCCAAAGGGTTTGAACTCCTTATGTCGAGGTATCTCAAGGCACTGACAAGGACTCGACTCCTTGAGTAGCTTGCTTATGCTCCATACGAGACACTCGCAAAGACTCGACTCCTTGCATAGTGTGTAGAATCCTCTCAAGGCACTCCCAAGGACTCAACTCCTTGTATAGAGCAAGTAGATTCAGCTCGAGGCAGTGCCAAGGACTCGACTCCTTGTGATACTGCTAAGTGCTCAGACTGGAATGCAGAAAGCATAGTTGAGGTAGGAGTATGTTTGGCAAGCATATTACCAAACTGGCGATCCAAAATGGTCTGGATCATAGCCTCCAAATGTGACACCGAGACTTGAGGATCTGGTACATTTGGTGTGGCTATAGTCTCCGAGGAAGAGGAGGAAGAATGACTCTTCGACTTGGAGACATGCTTCTTGGGCAGCTTAATAACCACTGCTGGTACCTGACCTGAGGGAGGCAGCGAGGCAAGCGTCTCATCAGGAAAAGACTTAGCAGATTTGCTCAAGGACGAAGACCCGCCGAATGAGGAGGGTTTGATTAAGGTCGAGATCAAGGCAGAAAGCAGGACCCCTGTGAGAAGCTTGACCGGATTCGAGGTCGAGACCAGGGAAAGTGGATCCATACCGCCAAACAGTTTTTCCACCTGAACTCGATGACGTTTGAGGGCTCGAGTTTGAAGGGTAGCACAGCAGGCACATGACTACGGACAATGGTCAGGTCCCAAACACTGAACACACCACCTATGTGGGTCAGTGAGGGAGATAGCGCGCTGGCAATGGCTACACTTCTTGAAGCCTGTGACCAGCCGGGACAAACGGGAAAATAGCCTCAGCAAGGTCGAAGCCTGCAGACTGAGGCCACGAGGCAAACCCCCACCGTGACACAAAAGAAAAATCAAATTGATTTTTTGGGGTTTTTTTTTAAGAAAATGCGCAAGAAAACACAGCGACCCTGTAAAGAAATAAAACAAAAGCTGCGGTGAGAGAAGGCACGAAGTAGAACTGAGTTTAGTGCAGAGCGTCGAAATAGGTCTTCTCGGCTCCGCGGAAAACTGTGATGCGCGCCCTTCGTCGGGCAGGAAGGCACTCGCACATGCGTGGTGCAGCAGTCGCAAACTTTCTAAAAGTTCTTCAAGCAAGTCTGCTTGCGAAGCTGTCCGCATCCGGGCTCCATGGATGTTGACACCCATATGTTGAGAATAGGCTGCCTGCTTGTCCTGGGATAATGACTGGAATTCACTAAAACCCACCAAAATCCTACTCTTCTGTCATATAGGTGCCACCTACAGACATGAGGGCTATTGGAGTGGTAGACAGGTGGGTCTAGTAGGTTTTGGGGGAGTTTTGGGTGGATCACCATAAATTATAAGGGGGTTACGGTGAGATGTACTTCTGGCATTCTTTATGTGAAGTTCATAGCAGTGCCCTCTAAGGTGCACCAATGCTCTGTTGGCATCTCTGCATGGCCAGTCCATCACAATGATGGCCACTTCCATGTCCACATGGTCTGGATTTGGACATTCACAACTTGGACATTTCTTTGGTCGAAAATGAGGTATAAAGTTAGGCATCCTAAGGGTTGTACATCCTGTCAGCCTAGAAGCTCAAGTAGGCAATTTTCAAAAAAAAAAAATATATATATCTTTTGACGTCTAGTGCAGTGCACTAGACCAGTGGTTCCCAACCCTGTCCTGGAGGAACACCAGGCCAATCGGGTTTTCAGGCTAGCCCTAATGAATATGCATGAGAGAGATTTGCATATGATGGAAGTGATAGGCATGCAAATTTGCTTCATGCATATTCATTAGGGCTAGCCTGAAACCCCAATTGGCCTGGTGTTCCTCCAGGACAGGGTTGGGAACCACTGGTCTAGTGGTTCGCTTTCAAAAATGGCCCATTTTGTGCTTCCAACTTTAAATATTTAGCGGGAAACGTCCTTTTCAAAAAATAGTTTTGTGAGCACATGCACTTTTGAGATATAAAGTTGAAGTATTTATTAGTGCATGCGTGGTGTCTTTTTAATGCTTAAGTACCATTGTCTGAATATTCAACCTGTCGCATACTGGATCTTTCTAAGTCACAGTAAGTGTTTGGAAGTACAGTGTTTCTTATGCATGTATAGGTAAGTGATATGCGATAGAATACTTTTGTATTTTTCAGTGTCTGGTGCATTTCAACATTTGAAACACTGTTTGAATATCAAGAATAGTTGCATGTAATGTTGCACAGCATTTTGTAAGATGACTGTGAGAGGTTTTTTGAGTCAATAATTGAAATCTGGAGCCAATAATTCTCAGACTCTTCATTCATTTTGTTCTGAGCAAGTTTATGAAATCATTTTTCCTCTCTTAAAATTACAGCTTTCTGTGAGTGTTTGAGACTTTATTAGCTATTGGGTAGTAATGCCTGTTATTAATTCCAGGGCCCAATCTGTCAACCAAGAAATTTTACACTGCTGCTACTCTTCAGTAGATATGAAAGCAATATTTAAATTATGGTTTGTGTGATGGGTTTTGTGAGCTTGAGAAGGTTGCATGATTTTTTTCATGGCAATGAGATAGATCATATACTGCAATCCTGCATGGTCTATGTCCCATATATGGTGATTTGGTTTAGGATGAGTTGGGTTTTTGCCAGGTACTAGTGACCTGGATTGGCTACTGTGAAGATGGGCTACTAGGCTAGGTGGGCCATTGGTCTGACCCAGTAAGACTTTAATAGAAGCTCCAGTAACAAGATGGTTAGGATAGGCTGGAGTGCCCAGAAATATTAAAGAAATGACAATTTAACCATAAATGTATAATGAGTATGACTATTGAATAGACTGGATGGACAGTTCAGGTATTTTATCTGCTGTCATTTACATTTACAATGGAGGGAAAGGTCAGGAATAGTTGCACCCCCATTCCATAATATTAAAAGTCTGTTTTCTTTATTTGCTTTTTTTTTTTTTTTTTAAGTACATCAAAATATTTCATTCTTGAAAGGAGGTATGTTCATCATAAGAGATAAAACAGTCATACAGGATAACTTCTACTAGTACTCCAGTTGTACTCCCTGCAACTCCCTGCAAATTCAGAACCGGTATCCATGAACATTCTATACAAGTTCTATACAAGTATAAATTAAATGCAGCGCTTAAAACTGAATTAGAAAGAGGCAATGTAAAATTTAGATCTTTGTTAACAGAGTTGATCAGGGTTCACTTCTTTGTTAATGGGCCGATTCCTCTTTTTAATGCAGATGGTGGCTTCTACACGGGTGCCGTCAGACATGATGGGGTATAGATCTTCACAGTTTCATCCCAGGCACAATCTGCCACCTGCAAAATACAAAGTTTTCCGAATAATCTTTTTAAAAGTGAAATTAATATAGAAATATGCTTTGTGATTCAGAATCATCATACTTCATTAACCTAAGGAATGTTGTTGTACTTGGGTTTTGGAAGGACATAAAGGTCCCTTTTCGGGGGGTGTTCTCTCCAGACTTCTAAGACCGGGCATCCTATACAGAATCCGGGCCAACATGTACATTAAACTTAACAAAACATTACTACACCAACAAATGATAAAAGTAGAGAAAAGGCGAACACCAAAAGTCCAAAACCATCTTTCAGACCATACTCTCCTTTCTTCTTCAGTCATATTGTACTGTCCCATATCAACATAAATTGTTAAAATCAGTTAAAAGCTTGAACAAAGAACTATGTCTTAAGTAACTTCCTAAATTGTAACACATTTTTACAAAGTATATCACTCCAGACATCTCATTCCACAAAACTGGACCTGCAACTGAGAAGCAGGATTTTCTGGTGTTGACATTTTCTTGTCTTTAGATCATTCTTATGTTTCCAGTAAAACAGTTGTCACAGCTGGCAATGTCCCAGCATGGCTACTTAACTTAGCATTTGATTCATTAACTATATTTACTGCAGTAATAGCTCATTTCTAAACTGCAGTCTACCACTCTCAAAAGGGTACTCTTTGATGAAAATGGAATAAACAGTTATGGCCAATCATAACTCTGCCAATGTGATTCATTTAAACAGTTGGACAAAAGTGTGTGTGATGACACAAAGCTAAATGATGTTTCTCTGTTAATACGTGAAAAATCATTTACCTGTGCAATTGCGTGCGTGTGTGTGTGTGGTGGGGGGAAGCGGGGTGTTCCATTTTTTAGCAAACAATTTTTGGGTAAAGCAGTTGTAAACAGAGAGAATTCTATAAATAGCGCTCAGAATTCAGTGCAAGAAAAAATCAGTACTAAGCGATAATTTATAAAGGGCGCATGCCCTTCATAGAGCATTGCTTAGAAGAGATTCCCACACCCAACTTGGTGCCAAACTTACACCAACTGAAACCTGGTGTGAATCCTGCCACACAGCTGGGCTTGAATCCCACACTTTGTAGTATTTAGTGCACACTAATGTCCATTGGCATTTGCAAAGCTTTAGTAAAAGAGCCCCAATATAAACTAAACACATAAAACAATTACACCCAACAGTATAACAGATATTCTTTACATATGGGATCCATTTTGTCTTTTCCAAATCCTAGAGGAATACAATTGAAGAAGCTTTTTGATACATCTTTTGCTTATCAAGCAGCAAAGAACTGGATAAGTTTACCAGCTAATATTCAGTCTATTATAAATTATACTGAGCAACACTCATTTTAGTGCCTCAAATGTTTTACCTGTTTCTCGTATATTTAACCTACTGATTCCAAAAATGGCACCAGTTTTCTCCTATCAGCTCTAGTTTTTGAGATACAGAACATGTGTCACATAGCACTCTCCACTCTGCTCTACTATGAAAAAAATCAGGCTATTTTAATATAGTGTTTAAATTAATATCTTTTAAACATGAAGGAAACATATTAAAAATTAAAAGAAAAGTGTACAACATGAAGATCTACTTATTTCATACTAAAAACACAAGTTTATGATTCAAACTTTCCAATCATTCAACACACAAGAAGTTCCTTTTGTAAGACTTCTGAGAGTGGGATCTGCCAGGACAATCCCGCATAAGATTCCAACAATAGTCTGCCATCAAGTGTACATCCCATCTTCCTTGGTATCTGGCTTCCATTGTTTTTATGTCTTGGTGAAATCTTTCACCTTGCTCTTCTCTTAAGTCACCGAGAGTCTCTGGAAAGCGATTTAAGTGACTGTGCAGATAATGGACTTTAACACTCATGTTACAGCCAAGTCTGTTGAAATGAAAGAGCATATTGTGTGTAGTTGTCTGCCGCCTTTTTACAAGAATGTTTTTCACAAGAACAAATGAAGACCAGGCACATGACTCCATTTCATTCATTGATGCAAAGAAATGTGGGTCATTTATAAGTTGTCTGATCTGTGGACCATCAAAAATTTCTGCCTTCAGTTTTTCCATGGTAAGTCCAGGTAACAAATGCACTGTGTACTCAATGCACGAATCGTCTTTATTCAAAGCCTTTACAAATTGTTTCATCAACCTTATCTAAGAAACTAGAGCTGATGTGGTCTATCTAATGCAATTTTCCGAATCAGCACCCCAAATAACTCGAGGAATAGGTAAAAAAAAACCAAGGCAACATGAATTTTTTGTTGTTGGCCTATGTTATCACTTAGACAGGCATTAAAGATCTTTCTGTTTAAGAAGTATATTATTGTTAACTGATGCTGTAAGATTGTTTAATTGTATTTTAATCTGTACTATTATATGTGCACTTCAGGATATTGTAACCATTTTCTTGACCTATAAATTGCAATGAACCACTTTTTTTTAGGTATTTGTAGAAGAATTAAATTATGTTATATTCTAACACTGCACCCAAACTTTTGGAACACCACTTGCCTATGCTCCACCTCCATCTGGGTTGCACATAATGGGATTTGGGCACCCAGCATTACAGAATAGCACGGAGCCAACAAGATTAGAATTTTTCCCAATATGTCTCGTTTCACACAGAAGAGGAAATAGCAACTCCTTAAGCTTAGGCAGTACAAATGGAGGGTTTATTTTGGTTAAGCCTTCCTTGTAAACGTGTACTTAAGTTAAATTCTGGTAATATCAATTTTGATTCTAAATTCTAAAACTACTATATCTTCTGCTTCACCTTTATTTATAATCACTAATGTCTGGCAGTATTCAAATTCAGGCTAAAAGCCTACTTTTTTGAGGCTGCTTTTAACTCCTAACTCCCACTCACTTGTAAGATACCCACTTTATCATTTCCTCAGCGAGAACTCCCTAACCCTTATTTATCCTGTTTGTAAGCTCTTCTGAGCAGGAATTGTTTACATGTTTAATGTACAGCGCTGCATATGTCCAGCAGCGCTAAAGAAATAAGTAGTATCTCCATGCTGTAGCTCCAAAATTCACACCAGCCTCTAGGCCAGTGGTTCCCAAACCTGTCCTGGGGGACCCCCAGCCAGTCAGGTTTTCAAGATATCCCTCATGAATATGCATGAGAGATATTGCATATAATGGAAGTGACAGATATGCAAATCTCTCTCATGCATATTCATTAGGGATATCTTGAAAACCTGACTGGCTGGGGGTCCCCCAGGACAGGTTTGGGAACTACTGCTTTAGGCAAACAAGCGCATTGTAATATAGGAGAAGTTCTATATGAAACCACAGAAGACCCCAAATCAGTCTTATACTTATGTGAGGCTTTGCCAAAGGGAAAGATGGTAACTGCTGCAACCTAAGCAGCCTTCTTCATTTGGGATGCTCTGTCAAACTACCAGCTCCTTTCACCAATATTCATCCTGTCTTCTATTGGGTCAGGTGTAATTCTTTCTGCAGACATGGCAGAAAATAATGATGGATTTGGGTATGCATCAATTTAAAATCTGACTACTGGCTCATTTCTGTTGGTTCCTTCTGAAAAATTCCTAACCTAGTTTTAGCTATTTCAAACCCACACCCACCTGTTTCTAAGAAAGGAACTGGGATTCTGTTCTAGTCATTTAAGCATTCCAAAAAGACATGATTACTATATCCCATCTTGGACATTAGAGATCGCAACTGGTTCTTTTACAAAGAAAAGTTCAAAATAAACTAGGAAAATTTATGCTTTGTTGTGTTTGTCTCCCTCTCCCTTCTCTCTGAACAAGAGTTACATTTCCCCCTTCCTAATATGTAAGTGTCCCCCTCAAACCTATCTACAATCTTTGGCAATCTAAGAATATAGTCAGAACAAGAGTGATCCCCAGTCACTCTTGCTCATTCATGTCAGTTCTACTGTCAAAATGGCTGCTGTGACCTCTTGCAGCAGTCTTGTGAGATTGCCACTAGAGGGGTAAGATTAACAACATATTGGAATCATCAATTCCACTGACGTATGAGGCGTCATATGTGGAACATTATTACTTGTTAAGCCCCCTATGGATCGATATAAATGCTGTCTTTTCCTTATCATGACCGGGATAGCCATGCAGATGGTAACCCGAAATTGGAAGAATTACAATCGTCTAAATTTCCCTGTCTGGTAGGCAAATCTGTACTCCAGCTATAGATATGAAAAAATGAATGCCGACAGTTTGGGGCACAGTAATTTATTTAAATTGGTTTGGGGCCCATTGACATCTTATATTACTTCACTATAGTGGTCTTTGATTATGAGTCAGTTTTTGTTTATTTTCGTGCACATCCAGGGAGGGGGGGGGTGCTATTTCTGTCCTAATTTTGACCTTTGAGTATTTACACTTGGGGTGGGTGGGAGGTTGAGAGGATATTATTAATTTGAATAGGGTAAGGTTATTGGGAAAATTTATGTTTCTGTGTTTTATTGAATCATCATTGGGTGGGTGAGTGGGAGAAAATGGTTGGTTATGCATATTTGTAAGTTGAAAGTGCTTTATTGACTTATTATATGTTATATATTTGTGTATTGTACTATTGAAGCTTGGAAAATCAATAAAGAATTTAAAAAAAAGGTTCATAGCCATTCTCTCCACTTATAAAAGAAGCAATTTAAAAAAAAAGTCTCCCAAGATGGCAGCAAAGAAAGACATTAAAGATACACTTTCACAAGAAAGATACAAAAATGTCATATATAATGTAGACAGTGCTGCTTTAGTTTAAAGGGATGTGTTTCAAAAAAATGGAGGAAAAGCCTCAGACAGAAGCCCTCCCACCGCCACAAAGGTGGATTAAGGTGGTTGGGTGATAACCTCACTGGCAAAAAACCTCAATTTCACTCCCAAGTAAAGCAGCACTGTCTACATTATATATGACATTTTTGTATCTTTCTTGTGAAAGCGTATCTTTAATATCATTGATTTTTCACATATCCGAGTTCTTTCTGCAGCAAAGAAAGACATGCCAGACTTAACAGAAAACACTGATCATCAGGCTCTCCTCAACAGAAAAAAGATTTCATTAAAAAAATATATAACAAGTTCAATTAAAACATTTGTGCTAATACTTAGAATTATGAGGGGGGAAAAAGAATTAACCTCAGCAGTTTTGCAGAATTTATAGTGCAGTAAAATATATCTACCCGTATGCTGTATTTTATGTCTGATAAGGCTGCAGTTTGAAAAAGCATGCTTAGAGACAGGTTATAATGAACTGAACAATTTTCTCATGAGATCCGCAAAAGCTTATAGGACTAGATGTGGGATTCACAAGGATATCAAATAAATGTATTATGGTTGTTATTTATGCTGTGAGAACCTTGGACACCTGCTTTGTAAAAACAGTGCTGTTAATGTGATGTTTTGCAACGATAATCATATGCTGACCAGCATAAAACAGCATATGTAAATTCAGCATGTCATTGTTTTCCTCTATGGAATTAAGGAGAAACTGACATTTAACAAAGTCTCATAGGCAGTTAGTTGTAAATAGAAATCTGATTAAATGGTATGTTATGGAAAAAAAATTGCAGAAAAAAAAAATATGAAAGAACTTGGTGTTTGGGTTGTTTGAGGAAAACTACTGATTTGAAGCACTAGAAATGGTCTGGTAGATAAGTGGTTCTCAATATTATGAGACACACAGCACACAAGACCTCAGTGTTTAATCTACACATATTGTATACTCTGCAAACAGAGAACTCTATCTCCCACAATACTGAGTGCAGCAGGGTATTTTGCTATTAAACACATTTTACAAAAATTATTTTCTACTGTTTAAAAACATTTCATTATAATTTCCAAAGGTACAAAACCATACCAAATAAGATATTAACCAAATACAATAAACCAGATATAACTTCCAAAAAATCAAGAATCATTTAACACATAACGATCCAATAACTCCCACTTGCTTTCCCATTTAGGGACCATAAGGCCTATGTCTTCAAGTATTTTCTCACACTGCCTAAGCAGGCAGACCCGATGCCACCAAAAACTGGCATGCACATCACAATTGTTCTTCCAGTGATTTACAATAACTTTTAGAGCAGGGGTGTCCAAACCGCGGCCCCGGTCGAAGGCAATACGGTATTTTCCTCTGCCGTCCCCGGGTGTTTACCATCTTGCCAGCTCCCTCCTCCATCTTGCAGCAGCGTTTGCTCAAAGCTGCAGACAGCAGATCCTATGTGCCTCTTGCGGCTGACCCGGAAGTGTTTCCTCTGACGTCGCAACATCAGAGGGAATGCTTCCAGATCAGCCACAGGAGGCGCGTGGAAGCAGCAAGATGGAAGAGGGAGCAGGCAAGACGGTAAACACCTGTGGCACAGAAGGGAGGGAGGGAGAAGGATGGGACTTGAGAGGGAGGTGCTGCCTGCGGCTTTCAGCAAAAAAAAAAAAAATGACTAGCAGTGAGAAGGGAGCTAGCCTGAAGGTAAACACCTGGGGCACAGAAGGGAGGGCGGGAGAAGGGCATGAGACTTGAGAGGACTTGAGAGGGAGGGAGCACAACTTAGGAAAAATGATGGAAGGAAGGAGGGAAGGGCATGAACTTAGGACACAGAATGAAGGGAAAGATAGAGGGGAGCATGAATCATAAAATGGAAGAATGGAGGGAGTAAGGAAAAGAGATGCAGAAGCGAGAGAGATAATAGAAAGGGAGAATTGGGTGTCTGAGAGAGGAAAAGAGATGGTGTAATTGGGGAGATAAAGAAAGAGGAGAACTGTTGGGCAGACACAGGAGGGACGGAGACAGATTTACACAATTGTTCTTCCAGTGATTTACACAATTGTTCTTCCAGAGAGAATTATTGGACTTGGTGGTGGGAGAGGAGTGAGATAGAGATGCATGGGTGCAGAGAGAAGGGGAAAACATGCTGGGCCTAGGAAGCCTCCTGGACTTTTTTTTTTTGGGGGGGAAGGGTATTAAAAGAAGTGCCAGATTGGGCGTGGGGGGAGAGCTTATGGGACCAGAAACAGAGGACAGAGAGAGAGATGGTGGGCAATGGTCTGAAGAGAGAGAAGTTGGACCTGGGGTGGTGTGGAGTAAGAGGGAAAAAGATACTTGAAGGAAGAACTGTTGGGAAGAGAAAGAAAGAAATGGTGGACCTGGGGAAGGGAAGCAGGCAGGCAGGGGGAGAATTGAGATGGGGGGCTGTTGGAAAGAAAAAGGGAGAGAAGTTGGATCTGGGGATGGGAGGGAGGGAGAAATGTTAGGCCTGTGGATGGAAGGCAGAGAGATGCAGCATCTCTCTTTTTTTTTTCTCCATTTCATTGGAGAAAAAGGGGGAGAGAAGAAGAAAACCAGAAAGAGAGGGAGCAAAATGTTGAACCATGGAGATAGAGGAGAGATGGAACCATTGAAGGGCAGGAGGGAAGAGAGCTGGGATAAGATGATGCTAGGGGATGGAAAGAAAGGGACAGAGAGTTATAGCCTGACTAGTGGAGAGAGGGAGGGGGATTCTGAAAGTGGTGAGCCATGTGGATGAGGTCAAAAGGGAGATGACAAGATGAGTGAGTACAGTGATTGAAATATGGTAACGGGGAGTAGATAGAAGGGAATAGGAGGCTGGGAAAGGAGTGAGATGGGAAAGGGGAGAGCTAGAGACTGAAAAAAGATGGAGAATTGAGAGGTAGCTGAACATTTAAAAAGAAGAAGGGTGAGAAAGAAGGCAAGATTTGAGTGGACAGAGGCAGAAAATAAAAAGTTAAGAAAGCTGAAAGGGAAAAATCAATACATTGGAGACAGGCATTAGAAGGAAATGGAATGAGAGAGAAGAGGAGAAAAAATGGACAGCAGACACTGGAAAGAGAATTAGTTGAAGATAGAGAAAAAACAGAAAGAGAAACTGGGACCAAGATGATGGAAAAACAAAACATCCAGACAACAAGGTAGAAAAAATTGTTTTATTTTGAATTTATTAACTGGAATATGTTAGCTTTGGAATATGTCCATCACAATTATTTTTATATTCAGTGGCGTAGTCATATATGGCTGATTTGGGGGAGAGACTGGAGCCTAAAATTAGTGGATTGGCACCAAAGTTTCTCCCTGCGTGAGTGCAATTTATAAATACTTGAACTAGTGGAGATTCCCAAGCCCTTCCAACTGAAGACATCTTCCTCCAGTCTAGCTCTCAAAATCTCCAAGCTTTGTAGCCAATGGCAATATCCTTAAGTTGCCCAAGCTTTCATGCATGAAAGCCAAGGGGGGGCAGGGAGGAAGGAAGGCAGCAGCTCTGCAATATTGTTGTCAGCTGCAGAACTTGGGAAGTTGGAGGGGGAGGAGGTAGCTGTCAGTTGGTGAGGCTTGGGGATTCCTACTAGCTACAGCAGGGGAGATATTCATTTTGAGGGAGCCTAAGCTCAAATGGGAGGCCCAAAAAAGCAGTAATATTTACCCTGATTAAACGATCCTCCACGTGCGCTGCTGACAGCTGATTCAGCATCCCCACTCTGAAGAGGCTCACCGTATCTGTAATAGAAGTGAATGGGAGAACCAGGAGCGCATCCCTGCTCATCAGAATGGGGATGCGGAAACCTGTGGCTGCTCCCACTGTCAGCGGTGCACGTGGAGGATCACTCAGTCAGGGTAAGTATTATTGCTTTTTTGAGTTCCTCTCCACAGTGTCCCTTTATTGAAGGTTTATTATTAGATACGTACATCTTCTATATTAGTGATTGCAAATTTGGGACCTGCTCAACCTTTTTTTTTGCTCATCAGCTAGTGTTAGTGTTTGTGCGGCCCCAGAAAAATTTTTTTCGACCAATGCAGCCCAGGGAAGCCAAAAGGTTGGACACCCCTGCTTTAGAGCTACTGACACTAAAGAGGGAATTCAAGAAAGGACGTTTATTTTAAGCTTCTATACCACTACTAATGCGCATTAGTGCACGCTAACCACTAAAGACGCCCATTAAATCCCTTTGGATGTTTTTAGCACTTAACATCCTTTCATGAATTCTCCTTTAAACAATCAAAAAGATATTTTGTAGCTTTTGGAATAGCAGCAGAAAAAAATAAAAAATCACATATTTCCAAATAATTGCCCTAAGGGACAATGGAACATCAACACTCAAGGGAGATGATTTTGTAAATGGCACCTGCTGCAGCAGTTGCCTAGAAAACAGGTGCCTGCCATGCGTCCATCACAGCCAAGTGCTGCTTTCAGAATTGGGGATACCGGCACCTAGCAAGGACCCAAGGCACCAGAACAATAGGTCAGGGTTCTACATGCCTACATTTGTGTCATCTAGGGTCCTTGCAAAATCGCAGCTAGTGTTGACTAGTTATACCGAAGTCCAACGCCACCCTAAACACATCCACCTCCGGGCTTCAACATCACTAGGTGACACTAGGTTCCATGGACCTAGGCTCCAGTCACGGAGGCCATCTAGCATCACCTAATATATATATATATATTTTTTTAACAAGGTTTTAATTGTTTTTTAATGGTGTGACCAAGTATCATTTTTCAATATTATATACCATGAACGTTTGCATATGCTCGAGCCAATCAAACATGAAAGGAGGAAAAAGCTTCAAGCTATGTCGCACAAGCCAGCCGTGATAACGGCTTTAAGGCAAGGCTAAACGATACCTCTTGGGCATAAAAAACCTCCTTTATTTTGCTTGAAGTCTGCTCTGTGCAGTGCACAGGTATCGTTTAACCTTGCCCTAAAGCCGTTATCACGGCTGGCTTATACGACATAGTCTGAGGCTTTTCCTCCTTTCAGGTTTGATTGTCTCGAGCATATGCAAACATTCATGGTATATAATATTAAAATTTAGACCTTGTGCACTTTATTGTGAAAGAGTGGTTGATTATTGATTGATTGTCACTTCACTGTGTTGTTTTTGTGACCAAGTATCATGCCAATTAGAATCAATTAAAACCCTTAAGTTAGTCGCTTGTAGGCATGATCAAGGTACTTGCTGCCAACTTCCCCTGGCTTTTCAAGAATCTAGCCCAAGATGTCTGCGATTCTCTGCCACACATCCTTTCAGTATACATTACATTACATTAGGGATTTCTATTCCGCCATTACCTTGCGGTTCAAGGCAGATTACAAATGGATTGTCCTGAGATTAGAAGTATTTAGGGAGTAGTTTGTACATTTCTTTGAGTTGTTAAGGATTACATCTGAGTTGTCATGATATTGGAAGTTCATATGTAGCAGTTGCAGGTGATGCTTGGGACATTTCTGATTATGTTAGTTCGGTTTCATGTGTTTTATGAATAGAAGGGTTTTTATTTCTTTTTTTGAAGGTTTTGTAGTCTGTGATCGTGGTCAATAGGTTGTAGAGTTGTGTATCGAGTTTTGCAGCTCGAGTGGCTAGGAGGTTGTCGTACAGTTTTTTTTCTTTTGACGTTTTTGGTTGGAGGGTGTGTGAATTGTTTCGTGGGTTCTCCTATGTCTGGTTGAGGTGGATTGAACTAGTCGATTGTTCCAATAGGCTGGGCTGTCTCCGTTTATTGCTTTAAATAGTAGGCAGTAAAATTTGAAGTGTATTCTCACTTGTATTGGATCGCTTGTAAAGGATCAGTCAAGACTTTAATACATTAGGCACTATGGTACTTTGTGTGTCTAAGTGCTTTGAAAATGAGCCTCATGGTATACGAATGCCCTAATTTACAAAATCAGCAAGTCACTTACAATATCCCTACTTTTTTTAAAAAAAGTGGTGTCCACAGAGGATGATGATAAAAGAAAAAAAAGCAACTGCATAACTGAAGTGGAAGAAGTAGAACGTGTACCAAAATGCCTGCCATTGTGCTTCTTTTAGGCCATCCTGTAGGTAACTGCTATATCTGCTGTGTTCCAATGCAAATTCTCTTGGACATAAACTGTAGGTATTTGTAAATGGCAGAAGCTACTTCTGCTGATGCCATAAAGTAGAAGACCACTAAGTATCAGAAACATTCTTCAAATCCACTTCAAGTGCACTCTGCAGCTGGACCCATGCAAAAAACTGGGTGTCCGGCAACTGATATTCCTCCTGCAACATCTGAAAGTTTCTAATTTCCCATTATACAAAGGTTGTCCCAAAAAATCATATTTGCTATCTCTACCAGACTATTTCAATGCACTTTTAAATTATTCCATAAATCAAGCTTCCGTAATATGGCCACAATGGCCTCCATAATAGGAATCTTCTTCACCTTTGAATAAGAGCTCATCCATGCCAAATAAGAAATGGGGGGGGGGGGGGTGTAGGCCTGTTCTGAACTCTTTCGGGGGGGGGGGGACACTTAAGTGCTTCCTTTTTGCCAATTTTCTGGGATGACTGAAGTGGATGATCAAGAGGCAGTGAGGCAACACGGCTGGCATCTGTCCCATTAACCCTTCCCAGCATGCCCTTACCAATGCCACCTGTAGCCTAACACCTCTCACGTCTAAACAGTATGTTGAAAACCACCATGGTAGACAATTCATTGCCTCTCTGAACCTCTGTAAAAACATCTGGTTTGGCTCATTTAAACACACATAGGCTAGGCTACAGCAGTAAGATAGTGCCAACTCAAAAACTGCCTGCAACAGTTGCCAATCCTGGTGCAGATGCTATCTATGGATCAGTATAAAATTGTCTGGTGCTCATCAGTGCTGGCTTCTGATGAATCAGCCTGTTAGAATTTTGTCATTTCAATAATATGATACTAGCTAAAATTAACATTTTTATCTGAATCAAAATAAACTTTAATCTAGTTTTGCTTGTCTGTTGAAGAAAAAAGTCAATAATTAAAAAATAACGTACTTATTGCCTAGAATAGATAAATAGTATATACAATTCCCATAAGTACAGTAATGTGAAAGAATGACCGAAGGGCCTTCATATAGTCTTAATAGAAGATCTAAGACTAAACTGCATTGCCCTTCAGATAGAAGAGATATATGTCATAGTATGGCAAAATTAACCCACTTGGAAAAATTGTCCCCATGAAAATATATATACTGGGCCAAGAAAGGGTGTCACAATGGCAACCTTTTACTACAGCTTAGTATGTGCTAATGGAATTAGCGAATGCTATATGCCACATGCCCTATTTTATACCTGTGGGCCATGTGGCACATAGAGAATGCTAATGTCCATTAGTGCACTAAGGTTTAGTAAAAGGGTCACAATTATCTAGTGACAGAGGTCACAAGTCTGTGAAACTGCTGCAAAGCCTTAATTATACTTAAAACTGCTCTCTCATTTGATTACAGATTTATTAAACTTAATATGCAGCCTAATAACCAAAGGAGGCAAATCCAGCAGTGTACAATTAAAAAACGAAGGATGTAAATTAAAGAACTAAGGCCGGTATTGGACAGACCTGCACGGTCCGTGTCCCATATGTGGTGATTTGGTGTAGGATGGGCATCAATGTGAACTCCACTAATATGGAACATGAAGATGTTACAGGCCAGACTTTACGGTAGATATCCTGCAAACAACGGGATGGTTGGATAGGCTGGAGTGAACATTTGGAACCTAGGATAATACCAGACTTTACAGTCTATGGCCCAGAAATATCTAAGAAGCGACAAGTTAATCTAATCATGTATTTTTTAATGGGTATAACTTATGGGCAGACTGGATAGACCATTCAGGTCTTTATCTGCTGTCATTTACTATGTTACTACAAAAACAAATATAAAAGCAGAAAAAAGATCGATAGCTGGAAGTTACATTGGAAGAAGGGATCCAGAGGAAGGTCTTGGAGCAGGCCTGCGATGTTGCCTCTTCGTTGACAAAGTTTTTAAGAGGCTGGTAGGCCCAGGGTGGAAGGCGCAAAGGGGCTGACCTAGGGGAGTCACAGTTAGTTTTGGGTTTTTTTGCCAATTTTGACCTGCGATCGGGAGGGAGGGGGACTGCTGGACTCATGAGGGGGGCTGCTGCTGCACCAGCAAAGGGGGTTGATTGGGCTGAAGGACCGGCTGGAGCTGAAGGGAAGGGAAACAGTTGTCGGATCTGGTCTGGGGATTAGGAAGGAAGGGAAAGAGGTGCTGGGCTCATGTGGTGGGTGGGGTGAGCTGGAGGAGAGAGGTGCCAGATCAATACCTGGGCACTAAAGGGAGAGCATAGAGATGTTGGACCCATGGGAAAGGGGCTAGAGAGAAGGGAGAGAGGAGCAGGACCTGCAGAGAGGAAGAAAGAAGGGAAGGGAAAGAACCAAGGAGATGAAGGAAGAGTGAGTAAAATATTGAACATAGCAGAGGGAGGGAGGAAAGAGAGAGTGTGAAAGACACACTGGTGTAAGGGAGTAAGAGAGGGGAGAAGCTGGACACAGGGAGATATACAAAAAGAGGGGAGATGATGGGCATGGATGGGAGCATAGGAACAGGGACAAAAAAGGGAATGTGGAATGCAGGTGGTATATGGACACAGAGGGGTAATGCTAGACATAGGAGGGAATATGGACACAGAGAGAAGATGGTTAGACATGGGGGAGAATAAGAACGCGAAGGAAGATGCTGGACAGGAGGGGGCATAGGAATATAGAGGAGTGATACTGTACACAGGGGGAGGGGATTATAGAATGGTGAGATGATGAAGGCAAGGAGATGGGCACAGGGGAAATACTAGAAAGGGACATATAGGAGACATAGAGAAGGAGATGCTGAACATGGGGAACAATACAGTATATACACAGAGATAGAAGATGGATGGTGAGCATGGAGCAAGAAGAAATGTCAAATGGTCAGGAGACCCTGATAAGTGAGTTAAGAGAAAACAAAAGAAAACAGAGACCAGCACCTAAGACCAACATGATTTGAAGAATAAAATGAGACAACAAAAGATATAAAAAATAATTTTATTTTCTATTTTGTGATTAGAATATATCAGATTTGAAACATGTATCCTGCTAGAGCTGGTATTAGACACAACTGGGGATTGCAAAAGTCTAGGCCGTGCTTCTTTAGCTTCCAAATGGCTTCGGGCTCTCTCTGACCAGGGGGCAGCTGCCCTAGTTGCATTCCCCTAACACTATTCCTGTCATATGTGACTGTGGTATTCTGTTTGCATGATTTTTCTGTGTAGCATTCTGTAGACATTTGGCTTATTCAGTTTTCTCGATAGTGGAAGGGATATTTGTGAAGGGGAGAGGAGACAGGGGCTTTGTTGATCCTTGCTCTGAATTATTTGCGTTTATAAATTGACAACTGTACAGAATATTGTTTCTTTTTCTACTTTAATTAAATAAGTTCAATATAAAATCATAACTACTCGAGGCTTGTGCGGATGGGATCAGACGGTTTGCGGGGACGGAGCTCATGGGGATGGGGACAAATTTTTTTTCCCTGTGTCATTCTCTACTCCAGTGCTGTTTGGTGGGGAACTTGGCTGAGTGGGATCCCTAGGATTGTAGACTTGGGGGTGGGTCAGTAGAGTGGGCAGACCTGATGGGCTATGGCCCTTATCTGCCTTCATCATCTATGTTTCTATATTACAACTTATAATTCCTTAGAAACAGGAGAGGTTCTGCAGAATTGGAAAAGAGTGGATGCGGTTCCTCTTCACAAAAGTGGGTTGCAAAGATGAAGCAGGAAATTATAGGCCAGAAAGCCTTACTTCAGTTGTTGGAAAAATTATGGAAGTGTTGCTGAAGGAAAGGATAGTGAATTTTCTGGACTCCAGCAGGTTACAAGATCCAAAGCAACATGGCTTTACTAAAGGTAAATCATGCCAAACAAACCTGAATGAATTCTTTGACTGAGCAACCAGAGAATTGGATGGAGGTTGTGCACTAGATGTAATTTACTGAGATTTCAGCAAAGCCTTTGACATGGAAGCCAGAAGGTGATGGTAAATGGAATTTGCTCGGAAGAAGGAAAGGTGAGTAGTGGAGTGGCCTAAGGATTGGTGTTGGGTCTGATTCTGTTCAATATATTTGTGAGTGACATTGCTGAAAGGTTAGAAGTTAAGGTTTGCCTTTTTGTGGACGATACCAAGATTTGTAACAGAGTGGACACCCTGGAGGGAGTAGAAAACATGAAAAAGGATCTGCAAAAGTTAGAAGAATGATCTAATGTTTGGCAACTAAAATTCAATGTAGAGTGATGTACTCGGGGAGTAGAAGTTTGAGGGAATCATATGTGATGAGAGGTAAGAGGCTAGTATGCACAGATGGAGAGAGGCACCTTGGGGTGATAGTGTCTGAGGATCTGAAGGCAACAAATAGTGTGGGCAAAGTGGTGGATGTATAGAAAGCTGCATAACCAGCAGCAGAAGAAATGAGGTGCTTCGCTATCACAATCTTCACCTCATTTGAACATACAATCTACACGGTCTATTTTTTTTCTCTGCCACAAAACACATCCCCTGAAATAAACTGAAAACTGTGGAATATTCAACTACTTATAGCCACACTAGGGGAAAGAAATTTTCAGGTAGTTTGTTTAAAGGCATAAATAACCATGAAAAATGACCTTGTTACATTATCAATTTTGCCCCCCCCCCCATCCCCACCCCTTTATGAAGCTGCGTTAGGCTTTTTTTTATCACTGACTAAATTCCTGAGTGTTGAAGGTTTTACTGCCATGGCCAGCGATAAAAAAGCCTAACGTGGCTTCATAAAGGGGGCCTTGATAGCAAGACAAGTTTTTTTCAGGGGGAAAGGAATCCTTTGTGATTAGATGTGAAGAGTCCTGCTTTACTGCTAAAAGTCACTGTGTAAAAATATGACCCTTTGGGGGGGGGAGGCTGTGTGTAATTACTCTGCAGCTCTGAGTACAGATCTGCTAAGGCTGCAGTTTCAGATCACGCTTTCACACACTGAACTGCTGCAGAGTAAAGAGAGAATGCAGATCTCGGAACATGTTTTTTTTTTTGTTTTTTTTACTCTCTAATGACATATGCTAATTGCAGACTTTTAAAGCGTAAACACTTTAAAAGCAACAGCTGTTGTTTTAGATAGTGAATATTTAAGGACACAAGAAACTGATTGCTAATAATACCCATACATCTAATTTGTCCAATATTCCTACCTAACAGAATACTGCAAACCTACCTGATCTCCAGCTTTACCCTCACTTCCCTGCTATTACTAGCAATAGTGGTAGTACTAGCAGCAGTATTAAGTAAAGCACAGCTACCTGTAATATGTGTTATCTAAGGACATCAAGCAGATATTTTCACATGTGAATGATGTCATCAACAGAGCCTGATATGAACAGTGCAAAAGTGTACTGTCACGTTAAACTTTTTGAAAGTCTCAAGGCTGCCTGTACCATGAATGCACCAGTGCCTTCTCAGCCAACATCAGCTTGCGGGACATTCAGTTCAGTAAAAAAAAGCTAAGAAGCCCAACTAGGGAAGTTGGGAGGGTTGAGAGAATACCTGTCTGCTGTCCTCGGATGACACCTGTTACAGGTAAGTAACTGTGCTTTACGAGGGGTTGCTGAAACGTTCTCAGCCTAAATTCTGAGTGTTATTTTATTTTGTGAAGTGCCAATTTGCAGAATTGTAATGTTAATTATTTCCTCAGAAGTCTTTCATGAGGTTCTTTGTCAAATACATGATATCAACTGGCTCACCTTTATCCACATGTTCATTCACCCCTCTTTTAGATCTAGATAGTATAGCCAATCACCTTCTAGTAGAGGTAGAAGGGTCCCCAGAAAGACCATGCAAAACTTCTCCTTCAACAAGTATTTGTTTAGGTACCGGAGGTCTACAAAAGGCCAAAGGCCTCCAGTTTTTTTGGTATTAGGAAATACTTCAAGTAGATTCCCTGGCCTCTCTCCACAGAGAAACAGGTTCTATTGCATTTAGCTGGAGAAAAACAGAGCGTTCTTGGTGGAGGAGAGTCTTTTGAAGGGATTTGCAAGGAGACCTGTTTGGTGAGTTTGGAGGTTTTCTGAGCAAGCACAAAGCAAAAGCCCTGAGTGACGACTCAAAGCACACACTGATCCATTGTGATAAGAGTCCAACACTGATGGATGTAGAGCAGCCTTCCCCTTCTAGAATGGAGTCAAAAGGATGATGGCTGTTTGGACTGAGGCTGGACTGCCTGACTTGCTCTGTCTCTGGCAGTATTCAAATCCTGACCCAAAGCTCACTTCTTTGAAGCTGCTTTCAATTCCAAACTCCAACCCACCTGCTAAGCACCAATATCTTTTTTATCATTCTCTCTGTAATTCCCCCACCTGAGCACAGTATATTGATGCACCTTCTTGTCCAGTTTGTCTATCTTGACTAGATTGTAAGCTCTTTTGAACAGGGACTCTCTCTCTTCTATGTTCTGATATACAGCACTGCATATGTCTAGTAGTGCTATAGAAATGATAAGCAGTAGTAGTAGTAGTAGTCTTGAATGAAGTCATTGAAAAGCAGGCCTAGAAGATGATGAAGGCAACTGATTGTAATAATAGGAATGTCTGGATGAGGCAGAATATCCTCTAGACAAGGGGTATCAAACTCAATGATATTAAGGGGCCGAAATCCAAAACAAAGGCTAAGTCGCGGGCCAGACCCCGCCCATCTCTGCCCAATATCCCGCCCTCATAATAGTACTAATTGTAACACCATTTTTTCCATTATATATATATATATATATATATATATATATATATATATATATATATATATACACACACACAATATAATCTTATTAACAACACATAATGGTTAACCACAAAATTAAACTATACAAAGCACACTGTGTTTCTCAACATTCATTCCTACCAGAAAACAGATAGCCCCTATGCAAATACGGGACTGAAAACTAAAATTATTAATATATACAAACAAAACCCTAAGATTCAAGACTCTGTATGCAGTACAACCCCCAGAGAAATAGAAACAAATGCATTTCTTCCTGAACAATGCAAAATATAGACAGCAGATGAAAATTCTTAAAACTGACACAATTCAATTACTAAATTGAAAATAAAATCATTCCCCCTCCCTCCATGCTGTGCCTCCCTCCGGCGGGTGTCTTACCTTCTGGCCAGTTCCCGCCTGGCTATTTTATGCGGCCCGTGGTGCGATACGTGTTTTCACTGCTGTCCCCGGTGTTATCTTCTGGCCGGCTCCCTCTTCCTCATTGCTGCAGTGTGCACAAAGCAGTGGGCGGTGCGTCCCGCACCTCATCCAGAAGCATTCCCTCTGATGTTGTGATGTCAAAGAGAAGGCTTCCGGTACAGGCACAGGATGTGTGTAGGAGCTTCCGCCCGCAGCTTTGTGCACACTGCGGCAGTAAGGAGGAGGAAGCTGGCCAGAAGATAACACCGGGGGCAGCAATGAAAACACTGCGTCGTACCGCGAGGCTGCATAAAATGGCCAGGCGGGCTGGATTCAGCCTGCGGGCCTGAGTTTGACACCTGTGCTCTAGACAATGAAGACTGAGATGTGTGTGGTTTAGATAAAGTTGCTTTAGTATTAGCGTGTTTTTCAATCTTTTCTGCAGCTTCCTCAATTTGATCCCCAAACAGGTCATCTCCCTTTACAGAGAACATTTCAAACGTGTTATTGCACTGAAGTTTCCAGATCAGACACTCTAAGCCAAGCTAAGCAGTGCACTGCAATTGCCACTGCAGATGTTCTGGAAGAAACATCAAAGATGTTGAAAGATCCTCTAGCCATATACTTTCTTGTAGTTAACAAGTTCTTCATTGCCCATTGATTTTATTAATTGTACACCACTTTGATTTGACTTTTTGTTAAAAATAGCAGTGTATCAAATAAAATAATTGTTTTAGCTTATCTGAAGGAAAAGAATTCCTCAAACTAAATAAGGATTTAAAATAAATGGAAATGTAAAATTGGTAGTCCCTAATTTTATTGATGAACACATATGATTAGAAAATGCATTTGCCAAAAGAGTCCAATGTCCTGGCTTATCTGTCTGGATGTGCAAAAGAATAAGATCATGAGCTGCATGAACGCTTGAGGGTAGATTCGAAGAATGAAGCTGAAGTTGAGTTTTTTCATATCCTGGACACTTTTGAATTCTATATATTGTGTCTTATCTTTTTAGAAGCTACCTAGACTGAGAGGGTATTCTCCCAATTCTTAAATAAGGTTATCTTTCATGACTCTATGCAAAGGGACCTTAATGCATTCGTTTGGTGGTGCTTCAAAGTCAATAAGTTCAAACTGTTCAAAGCGAGGCTCCTCCTCCATTTCCATTTCAATGGGAAAAGCTTGCCCCTCTGCCTTATAAAGCCAGTAAAAGATAAACTTTCTGGTGGAGATCTGTGTCGTTGAGGAGGGGAAGGATAAGAAGGTATGCCTTAGGATCCTTCTGCTAATGTATTCTGGAAAGTCCTCATATGAATGGTTGGAGATATCCGAGTCAGACTCCTTGAAGTACTCTTTTCAAGAAAAGCCAGGGTGTGTTTCAAGAGTAGCATTGGCTATGTGTGATAGAGATTGATGGTCTGAAGCAGGAGATAACTTCTCTACCAATGACGATGCACGAGTCAAGTGAGTCTGTGCCAACTCCAGTGCTTGATGTCAAGCAGAGGTGTGTGGCCTTGTCCTTGATCAGCACGTCAATGTATCCTTGGGCTGGACTGAGGCAGGCATGAAAGCCTTTAAAGCCTGCAAAAGCTGTGACTGCAGCACCCCCAAAAGCTCTTATCTGAGCATAGCCTTGATCTCCTCCTGGAGAGATTGTGCTAGAACCAGAAGAGACATCGGCATGGAAGCAGTCTGCTCTACTGGTTGTCGAGGCATGGGAGACCTCGATGTTGAGGCACACCTATGAGGAAACATCACCTGGATTGAAGGAGAACAATCTTCAGTGCATCATTGCTTACTTTGTGTTGAGGAAGTTGACATTTGAGAGGACGCAGTGAGGACGCAGTGGTATGTCTAGAAGGGGAAGAATTTTATTTATTTATTTTAACAATAAATAAAACTGCTCCATTTATTAGGCTGAGAATATTATCCCAACGGAAGAAAAAGCCTCAGTTTTGTTCTGGCAGAGCATAAATGCTCAAACCTCCTCCACCCACATCATCAGCACAAAAATTTCCGTAGAGAACATACAATTGCCACTATGCTAATCTTAATGTGGGACTGAGATGTTGAATAGCAACACTGACAACTGCGTTGTAGGATTTTAAGTGGCGTCTTAATTAATAGCAACGTTTCACGGTATTAGACTGTTTCTTCAGGGCTCACAGACTTTCACTTTCTTCACACAGTTTTTTGCCGATGATGTGGGTGGAGAAGGTTTGAGCATTTATGCTCTGCTAGAACAAACCCGAGACTTTTTCTTCCATTGGAATAATATTCTAAGCCTAATAAGTGGAGCAATTTTATTTATTGTTATTTATTTACTCACTTCCACCATTTTATATTTATTTATTTAAAAAATTCCTACACCGCTTATATCTTAAGTGGTTTACAATCTTCACTTACACAAAACCAGGATAAAAACAACAAAATACATCTTACAGAGTAAAATGACATAAAATACATCTATACAAAACTCAGACACATCAGGTAAGGGATACATCTTATGATTTAAAAGAATGCTTTAGCAAATAAATGTTTATACTTCTTAGCTACTTCTGTCGCATTCCCCAATGTTCAAGGCATAGATTAAGATGATATAGAGCAGAGGTGAGCAACTCTGGTCCTTGAGGGCCGGAATCCAGTCGGGTTTTCAGGATTTCCCCAATGAATATGCATTGAAAGCAGTGCATGCAAATAGATCTCATACATATTCATTGGGGAAATCCTGAAAACCCGACTGGATTCCGGCCCTCAAGGACCGGAGTTGCCCACCCCTGATTTAGAGTCTTGCTCTAGATGTGGTGTTCAGGCAATTGGCATTGATGCTGATAACCGAGTTATAGAAGGCTGCGTATCGAGTTTTGAGTCCCCCACCATGCTCGATGTCAATGCCGACACGGTACCACAAAGTTTTTGAACAGACCAATTTTGCATAAGGAAGCAGAGGACACAACTAATGTCCCTTTGTTCAGGTCCCAGACAATGAACACACCAATTATGTGGGTCACAGCCTAAAATGGTCTGATTATATTGAGAATATTTCTTAAAGCCGCTCAGTACATTCTTTGTCATGAAGGGGAAAAAGGCAGACATGAAATCAAAAGGCTCAATGGCCTGGGGAGCTCGAGTAACTAGAATGCTGAAAACAAGCTACGCTCCCAGGGAAAAAAGGCTCTGGAATGGCCTGAAGGCTGAAAAATGAAAAATTGACAAAAATGAACCATAAATCAAGTAAAATACAGAAACATGATAAAAACAACAAACTATGAGGAAAATAATTTAAAATAACTATGGGAAGATACAAAATAAGGATAAAAGTTTGATACACTGAAGAGAGAACTGAAGACAGTTTCTCAGCTTTCAAGTTTCAAGTTTATTAGGATTTTATATACCGCCTATCAAGGTTATCTAAGCGGTTTTCACAATCAGGTACTCAAGCAAAAATGAAGAACTGATGGTCTCATGAACCGACCTCAAGCGAGAAAGCACCAGCATGGATGCGGTATGGACACTGCATAAAGATTTAAAGTGACAATGTACTTGGCACTGTTCATACTGAGCTCCGTCGATGACATCACCCACATGTGAGAATATTATGCCTGCTTGTCCTCAGAGAAGGCCTAAAATTCCAACAGATTGTAGGATCCCAAGACAAATTAGCTCTACTCTAATGAGTTTTGATAAAACCTGAGTGTGTTATGCTTCTCCCACAGCTCCTGATTAATGAAATGTATAATATCCCCTTCCTTTCTTTTCATTCTTATTTAACCAAAAGGAACCAAAATTCCACACAAGAGATGGCAAAGAGATGGCACGAATGTAAAAAAATATATGCAGTATATCAAAGATATACAGTGGTAACTAAGAAAATAACATAAGAACCAATGGTCCATCTAGCCCAGCAGCCCATCCTAACGGTGGCCAATTCAGGTCACAAGTACCAGGCATAATCCCAAAGAGTAGCAACATTCCCCCATGTCTTTCTCAATAACAGACTATGGACTTTTCCTCCAAGAAATTGTCTAAACCTTTCTTAAAACTACAACCTCTGGCAACACGTTCCAGAGCTTAACTATTCTCTGAATGAAAAAATATGTCCTCCTATTGGTTTTAAAAGTATTTCCATGTAACTTCATCAAGTGTCCCCTAGTCTTTGAAATTTTTGATGGAGTAAAAAAAAATCGATCCACTTGTATCTGTTCTACACCGCTCAGGATTTTGTAGACTTCAATCATATCTCCTCTTAGCCATCTCTTTTCCAAGCTAAGGATCCCTAACCTTTTTAGTCTTTCCTCATACGAGAGGAGTTCCATCCCTTTTATCATCTTTGTTGCTCTCCTTTGAACCTTTTCTAGTTCTGCTATATCTTTCTTGAGATAAGACGACCAGAACTGAATGCAATATTCCAGGTGAGGTTGTACCATGGAATGATACAGAGACTTTATAACATTCTTAATCTTGTCAACCATCCCTTTTTTAAAAATTATTAGCATATTGTTTGCTTTATTGGCTGCGGCCACACATTGGGCGGAAGGTTTCATCGCATTGTCTACAATGACACTCAAATCTTTTTCTTGGGTGCTAACCCCCAAGGTGGACCCTAGCATCTGGTAATTACGATTTGGGTTATCTTTCCCAATGTGCATCACTTTGCATTTGTCCACATTAAAATTTAAAGAGGATTCTTAAAAGCATTGTTAAGATAATTTCTGTATTAATGCTGAGAAATGGGAAAAAAAGAAATTTGAAAAATGATTCTAGACAAAAGGTGCAGGATCCCTAAAATGCATCCCTCAAAATAGAATATATAGCACTAATACTCTGCAATGTGAATCAAGAACTAAAGAGGGAAATTAAACTTGTCTGAAGGAAGCAGGATTAATTGCACAGAACTTCCCAGCAGAAGGCGATGTCCATCCAGTATCGAGGAGATTAGTCTTTTTGCTAATGTGGAAAAAGAGAGGCATTTTTCTCTCCTCTGACTTAAATTACCTCCAGAACACAATGCAAAATAAAGAAAAAGAAGAATGATAAAGGGCATTTAATGGATAGGTTTTTACTATATAAAAGACTTACAGTATAGGTTTTCCTATACAGTTTTGTCATTCCCAAAGCAAAATTTTTCTAATTATTTACTGGTACTGAAAAACATGGAGTTTGATCAGGTTTGCCCTGCTCAATATAAGATTTGTGCAAGTTTGAAAACTGCCTGGTTTGAAAACTGTTCATCTCAATGTAGCTAAAAGGATCTGCGTGCTTTCAGCAACATGAAGAAGAGATGCTTGCAGAGACAAGGAAGGGAAATAACACATGGATTTGATTTTCAAAGCTAAGCATGGTATTTTACACACATCTTTCTGCCCACTGACTTTGCAGGGACAATGTCTCCAAATTTTATAGACTTTATAAGGACTTTACAGACTTTATAAGGAATTTACAAAGGGAAATTGTCTGGGTAGTTTCCATCTAAAAAATTAGCTACCCAGATCTAGCCATAGACTTTGCAGCTACAAGAGTTAATAAAAATATGTGTGAGTATTTTGCTGCCCTATCTTGTGAATCCTCTTCATTATTTTTTCTAAAAGAAACACTGGCCCCTGGAATCAAGCATTTACTAGCCAGTTGTTTTGTTTAAATTTTTATTTATTTGACCTTTTTCCTAAGGCTTTTGGTCAACCTGGGAGTAGGAGAGCCTGTAGCCCATGTGAACTACACTGGGCACCAAAGAACAGCAAAACAAATCAAATGTTCTACCTGACCAGGCGTGTGAAGACTTAAATCTAGTCCACAAGTAAACTCTGAATGATGCTCAATGGTCTCCAACAATGGGGAAGGCTTGGCAAAGTCCCAGAATCTGTGGACACAAACAAGCAAACACAATTCCATAAATAAAGTACTTCTCAATATATTTTGTTGTTAAAACAGTAATGAAGCCTGATGCAGCAAGGGCTGATTTTAACAAATTGATTGATTCCCCGGGGGGAGGGGGGGAGCATGAATAAAATAATTAACAATACTAGGAAAAAGATATTTTCATTTTTCAATATTTTTTATACAAAACAGACATAGCCTTATCATTTAGGGACCCTTCTACTAAAATGTGATATTTACAGTTATTGCGACTTAACGTGGGATATTACTGCATGGTAACTGAAAATTTTTTATGCCACCTGTTGGGGGGTTTCCCAAAATATTTTATAGCAGCTTTCATAGTGATCTTTCTTATCCTGCTTTTTGCAAGCTAATTAAGAAAATTTTCTTTCAGCAATATTATGGATCAACTGATTGACTGCGAGTAATTTTAGTAATTCTAACATAAGCTCTGTACTTTCCTTTTATTGCAATGAAGACCAGATGGGCCATTTAGCCTTTATCTACCATCATATTTCTATGTTTCTAATCATGGTGTTTTCTTGTAACTGCTATGGAGATTTTGTATTGTTTTGTGCACCGCTTAACACGTCAATAGCGCTACACTTCTCCCTCTGTATTCGTGGTGATTGGGGATGAACAGACCCGCGAATACAGAAAAACCGCAAATAACTTTTTCATATGTTATTTGCGTTTTTTTGTTAAAAACCCAAGTGAATATAATGAAACCGCGAATATTGCCTCAGACACCTTTAAGGGAAACATCTTGTTTAGAGGTGGTCATTGAATCAGAAAGTAAAGTAACCTTAACTTACTCAGTAACTTAGTACTTAGTAACTTAACTTACTCAGTACCTTAACTTCAATGGAAGGCGATTAGCTTTACTCAATTATCGAAAGAACCAATTAAGTGTGCGGATACCAGAGAGGGCAATACTGCACAGAAAACGGGTTGACAATAATCTTTTGGGGGGGATGGGAGATTGCTAGTGTTCCGCCTCCCTTGCCCTTCTACGACCCAGCAGCAACCCTTCCATGAATACAGAAGTGCACATCTTGACAGGCGGAAACACGCTTGTATACAAACAACATTTAACTTCAATGGAAGGCGATTCTTCTTTATCAGGAAAAAACAAGCCAAAACTGCAGATATGTACAACGATGTAGGCAAAATTTATTGTGACAGCCAAACTATATATTAAAACTTTTTTACCAAACTTTTTTTACCAAACTTTTTTACCAAACACGGTCCGTGTTTCGGACAACCTTCATCAGGGGTCCATGGTAGAAAAAGGAAAAAACATATGTCACAACAAATGTATATAATAAAGCCAAACTGATGTTATGTAACGCCGAGAGCGATTTTTACTATTCACAGTGACTCTAGGCGTTACATAACATCAGTTTGGCTTTATTATATACATTTGTTGTGACATATGTTTTTTCCTTTTTCTACCATGGACCCCTGATGAAGGTTGTCCGAAACACGGACCATGTTGGGTCCCCTGTTTGGTAAAAAGGTTTTAATATATAGTTTGGTTGTCACAATAAATTTTGCCTACATCGTTGTACATATCTGCAGTTTTGGCTTGTTTTTTCCTGGTTGGTTTTTTCACTGCAGACAAGGTTGGACTCCCCCTTTTTTTGTTTCTGATTCTTCTTTATCAACCTGACACAATGTAGTAAGACCTGCCCCTATAGTCACGCCCCTTCAGGCACAAGCCCACGACCGCATGCCGTGGTAAGGATGGTCTTTAATTAGACAGATGATCTGGGTCTCTTCCGATGACTACAGGCCCACTCTAGTGCCTGCAGCAAACACTCCCAGTTCTCTGTGCACGCTGGGAAGCAGAGTTTTTCTCTGTGGAAGCTGGGAAAAATGCACCAAAACTTTTATCAACATTCATGGATGACATAATTTGTGTGTGTGGGGGGGAGGGGGGGAGGCAGAGCCAGCAAGCAAAAAACTGTGAATAATCGAAATTGCACGTTCTAAAACTGCGAATACGGAAGGAGAAGTGTATATATTGTACTGTGCAGCGCTTAATACTTATGTCAATAGTGGTATATCAAAATAAATCCAATCCAGTGTTGTCATTGGTACATAGTAACTGCTGAGAGTTAACGCGGGAACACTTACCGCCTCCTATTTCGGAGGCAACAAGTGGTCCTGCGCTAATTCTATGTTAGGCAGTTATTGCAAGCTACGTGAAGCACGTTAACTGCCAAATGCCTTCTGCACCTACTCTCTGCCCACACCACGCCAGCAGACACCAAAAACACTTAGCACCCAGAATACCATGCGTTAATTGCAAAAACACAGCAAAGCCCCTTAATGCGGCCTCGCACTAGCAGTTAACTCAACACTAACAACACGTTAAATGCTAACGCATTTTAGTAGAAGGGCCCCTAAATTATGCAATGGGTTTAATTAAAGCAAGATACTTGATTTATAATTTTGTATAAATATGTTCTCAGCTGCTGCTACAGTTTTCCAGTGTAGACTCAGTTGGGATCAATGCTGCTTCTAATTAAAGCTATTAGCTAGAAAAGCATGAACAGATAATTAAAGCACAAAAACCTAAGAGTTGACTCACTTAAATATCTTCTGCCTGGTACCTTGTGGTAAATGGCCTATGGTGTCACACACAGTTCAGAATTTTATTCTGGGATGTTGCCTCCTTCTTCTAGGTCAGGAGAGCATACCAGGGGGTGGAGAGAGTTCACTAGCTAACACTCTTGACACTGGCAAGGGAAGTTTCTGCAAGAATCACCACAGTTCTAGAGAGAGAGCCCGAAGACGCTGTACCAGGAGCTCTGGACTGCTACCAATCTGGAATCCTGACACTGTCAATGCACTATTATCAGAACTAAATGGAGAGGACCCAATTTGAAAAGCTTGTGTGGGGTTTGTTATAATAAAGGCCCGCATCACCCACCCTCTTCATGCTGAAAATATCCAACTGTGATTATTAAGCAATGTGTACATGCCAGAAAAGGCCAATGAAAATAAAAGAAAAAAAAAAGAACCCTGTATATAATTAACACACCAATTGACTCCTACCCCATACCTGCAAAAGAACATACTTGACCACAGAGAGCACTGCTTTTTATTAACTGAGGACTGGCATGCAACAGTAATAGCCATTCTTTTTTCATGGAGAAGGTGGTCGATGCCTGGAATACCTTCAAGAGGAAGGTGGTGGAGATGAAAACAATGACAGAATTTTTAAACGAGTGGGATAAAGACAGAGGATCCCTAATTAGAAAATGGATGGTATAAAAAACAAGACTTAAATTATTGCGTGTCTGTTGATTGATGCTTAGATGTTAACTCCAGCTGTGAAGAACTAAGGCCAGTGCCAGGCAGACTTCTACAGACTGTGTCCTGTACATGACAAGACAGATTGGGATAGACTGGAGAGGGCCTTGACAGCAACTCTAGTTGAACAGTGCCAGGCAAAATTCTAGTGTCTGTGTCTCAACAACGGTGTAAAAAAGACCAGGATCAAGTATTTCTATACCACATTCATTGTTGGTTTGATCATGAATTTATTTTTCCTATACCATTCTCCCAAGGAAGCTCAGAACAGTTTACATTAATTTATTGAGGTACTCAAGCATTTTTCCTTTTCTGTCCTGGTGGACTCACAATCTATGTAATGTACCCGGGGCAAAGGGCGAATTAAGTGATTTGCCCAGGATCACAAGGAGCAGCGTAGGTTTGAACCCACAACCTCAGGGTGCTGAGGATGTAGCTTTTAACCATTGCGCCACACTCTCCTCCTCTGATGAGTGCAACTGTTGGGCAAACTGGATGAGCCATTATCTACTATGTTACTATTCCCCTGATCCTGTATAGGTTGTTCAAAGTTGGCCACTAAAGTCTGGGCACAGATTGTTAGCACCAATATAGCCTATAACTCTGCACGCCAATCTGCAATAAATAATTGATGTTAACAAGCACTTTACTGGCAGTAATTAGGAGCTTCGTGCAGATCTGCATTACCCCTTTCTACTGTATAGCTTGCATGCCTAAATTTCATAGCACGCAACTCAAAAGGGGTAATGGCTGTGGGGTGTTCCTAGAATTTACACAACACCTGCGCTTCTGTGCCTGTCATTAGTTGGATGTAAGCATTTACGACTATACCAGCCTTTGACAGCTATAAATGCTCATGTCCAAAGTTAGGCGCAGAATACACACTAAGCTAGTATTCTATAAAGGCCATTCCACGCAGTCACAAGCTTAGTGTAGATCATCTTGGCACCTAACCTTGGGTGACATTTTTTTTAATCTACCCGTATGTTTCTATGCTGTTTATAAAAACAAACTCCCCCCCTTTACAAAACCACAAGCGCTGAATCGAGTGTCTCCCCTTTCCCCTGATCCAGTCTCCTTCTCCACTGTTCTCCCCTCAGTCCAGCAGCACCTTTCCCTCTCACCTCCTCACCACCGATGTCCAGCAGTACCTCTCCCTACCACCCAGGTCCAGCAGCACCTCTCCCTCTCACCTCCACCCTACCACCCAAGTCTAGCAGCTCCTCTCCATCTTACCTACTCCCCACCACCCAAGCCCACCAGCACCTATCCTTCTCCTCTCTTCTCTGCAACCAGCCAACCAACCATCCACCTACGTACCTTCTTATCTCTTCACAACTCTGCTGGCAATGAGCAGCATCTCCTACCTGCTGCTCCCGCTGGTCTCAGATCTCCTTCTGATATAACTTCCTGATCGCAGAGAGCAGAGGCCTGCTTGAGCAGCAGGTAGAAAATGAGCAAAGTTTTGAAGAGGTACAGGCATTGGTGGCGGAGCACGAGTGGGGCAGTCATAGTGGCATCAGCAGTAAAGCACAGATAGGGCGGATGCAGCAACTATGGGGGGAGGGAGATATAACATATTGCCAGTGGTGCCGTGTGTACCTTCTGGGGATGTCTCGCGTACCCCATGCATGTTGGGAAACTGGCATGCATTACATTACATTAGGGATTTCTATTCCGCCATTATCTTGCAGTTCAAGGCGGATTACAAAAGAATTATCCAAGATGTATTACAACAAGAACTTACAAAAAAAAAAAAATTGGTTATTTTCAAAAAGAGTAAGAAATGGGTAAGGTTATTTGTTTAGAGTAGTTGGCTTTAGTGAGAGGTGGAGTTTGAGACTTGCGGTATTATTTCTTTCAGAGTTTTCTTGAAGAGTATGGTCTTTATTTATTTTCTAAAAGTCTTGTAGTTGAGGGATGCCGTCAGTAGATTGGCGATTTGGTTGTCTAGTTTGGCTGCTTGAGTGGCCAGGAGGCCATCATATAGTTTTTTCCATTTGACCTCCTTAATTGGGGGGTATGAGAATGGGGTGTGAGTTTTCCTATGTCTGGTTGCGGTGTTGTGGATGAGGTGGTTATTAAGGCAATGTGTTCAAAGGGAACTACAACCACTTGTTTCAGCAAGCAGAGTCTAATTTGATCGCATCACCCCGCTTCTACGTGATGTCCATTGGCTCCCAATTCCCCATCGCATTACATTCAAAATTCTGTTACTCATCTACAAAATCAAACAACATCATATCCCTGTTTTCATAGACAAATATCTAATCCTTTACACCTCCTCTCGTACATTCTGTTCAAGCTATCAAGATCTTCTTGTTGTCCCCTCTATCAGAGAAATTTTCTATGACACCACTAGAAATTCCATTTTTTCAGTTATGGTGCCCTCACTTTGGAACAAGAGTTCTCCCACTATTCAAGACTAAGGGCTCCTTTTACGAAGGTGCACTAGCGTTTTTAGCGCACACACCGGATTAGTGTGCACTATAGCGCGCGCTAGCTGAAAAACTACTGCCTGCTCAAGAGGAGGCAGTAGCGGCTAGCGCGCGCTATTCCGCGCGTTAAGGCCCTAATGCGCCTTCGTAAAAGGAGCCCTAAGTTCAAAACTTTCTTATTCAAGGACGCCTACGATATCTAACCTAGGATTCCGTCTGCTTTCCCTGAAATAATTTTCACTTCAGGTTCTCAACACCTAACGCCTTGTTTGAGGCGAACTAGTCCTAATGTTCCACCCTCCCTCTTCCTTTTTTTAGTTTATTTCGATGTATTTTTGCCACCTCTTGTACCTTTCGCCCCTTTGTTGTCAGTCTTATGTCTTGTCACTTCCCCCCTCACTGAATTATGTGATGGGTTTTCTTTTTAATTCCCTTTCTAATATCTGGTTTTAAATGTATTTCATTTACAGTAAACCATCTAGATATGTTTTGATGGACGGTATATCAAGAAATTAATAAACTTGGAATCTCTGTACCTGAAATAATCAGTGATTTAGAGCTCAATGCATAGGCAGTTGAATGGGGTGGACTATTGGGGGACACAGACAGAGCATTTTATCTAACAAAGCTCCAACAAGGGAACCCTAGGTGCAAGATATAAGTTAATCTCTCCTCCCCTCAAATCGAAAGTGTTCCATTGCCTCTGGTACAATGTGTGCCATCATTTCTACATAACCTGATCTACGATACTATGAGACAATAAGCCATGCTTTTTTTTTTTTCAGCTGTGATTTTTACATCACAATTTAGCAGAACCACATTGGCAAACATCCAAGTTCTGTGCAGGGTTTAAAGATCCACATTTAGAATTAATGTTTTCTTGCACATTTCTAGCAACAAAAGCTTTAGTTATCTGTAATACACATTTCCACATTTATTTCTTACCCCCGAGACAAAGAAAATTCATGGGTATAGAACAAGCACTATAATTTTTCTCTCTGTTACTGTCCTCTTATGCAACACTTCGAAATATTCCACTTGCTATGCCTTTTGCTAAGATCAAATGTAAGTTCTGAGCTATGAGTTAACAGTGGTCCTTTCCTGGCCTTTTGGCCAATATTGAGAACCTGTATAATACTCACTGAATCCTTTGAGACAAGCTTATATTACAACTATAGTCAAAACAGGAAGATTTAATCACCTGTTAAAAAAAAAAAATCAAATACTTGGTCTTTGGAAAGACTTTATAGTTTGATTTCTTCTTTACACTGTCATTATGAACTATAGTACCAAATATAAAACTGACTAGAATAAGGGTCCCCTCTACTGCAGACATGTCAAAATCTGGCCCGTTGTGTAATAAAATTTGGCCCGTCAGAAAATTTAAAAATTTCAGTGAAGCTGGCCCACCGGCCTTCCCACCGCCTACCTCACCTTTCGATCCTCTCCCTCTTGTCGCTGCAGGGAGATCGCTGCGGGGACGATGCCAGCCAACCCCACGCCGGCTCTGTGATGTAAACAAAAATAAATAAATAAGGCTTTTCCTTTCTCTTTTAGGTCCTAGCTCACGCTGGTCAGCTGTAGCAATCCTAGCAGTCTGCAGTAGCCTCTGCAGCACGTTCCCTCTGCCGCAGTCCTGTACGTCAAAGAGGGTCAGGACCGCGGCAGAGGGAATGTGCTGCAGAGGCCGAAGGCAGCCTACTAGGTTCGCTACAGCTGACCGCTATAAATTAGGACCTAAAAGAGAGAGGAAAAGTCTTTTTTATTTATTTTTGTTTACATCACAGAGCCGGCGTGGGGTTGGAGAGGTTGTAACCCTATACTTCTACTAAGACTAAGAGGTCCTTTTATTAAGGCGCGCATTTAGCATGCGCTAAATTGGTTAGCACACCTTAATAAAAGGACCCCTAAGTATCTTAAGAAAAAAATTTGGCCCGTGACATAGTCTATGTTTTAGATTTCAGCCCCTTATGTGATTGAGTTTGACACTCCTGCTCTACTGCATTAAGATTTTAGAAAGGAGAAAGGTACAGAAATATATATAGATGGATCTTCTGTCTTTATAAACTTGTGCAACACCCAGTTTCAAGTGTTTGCCTAGGCAGTTGGTTAATGATTACCCTATGGAGTGGGAGCCAGATATACAATCAAATTTATTGATTTTAGGACCAAAGATGGAACTAAATAAATATATAGAAGGGCAAATAAGCAGTTCATACTTTTACAATTATTCACAAGAATAACTCAACTGACTTTAATGATGTGCTTCTTAACCAGAATCTTTTCCAAATCAGTTAAAGACTTTAATAGAGGTAAGGCATCAATATGTTGCAAACAATTTTTAAATATGGCAGAATTACTGTATAAACTCGAATATAAATCTATATTTTTGGGCCCTAAAATGAGGTCTTGGCTTATATTCGAATCTTCACCCTCTCACATCTATCACAGGCCTCTTCCCAGGCCTACCATATGCCCTGGTTGGCTAATGGTGAGCCAGGGCAAAAACAATCCTCCTATGCTCCTGCCCCTTGCAGTCTCACTACTCAAAATGGCTGACGCGAGTTCCCACAGTGGTTGCTATAATTTACTATCTTTATATGAAGAGATTCATCCAAAGTGGTTACAATACATTGAATAGTAATCAGGTACTCTTAAGTATTTCCCCTATCTGTCCCTGCAGGCTCAAAATTTAACTGTGGTACCTGGGGTAATGGAAGGATTAAGTGACTTGCCCAGAGTCACAAGGAGCAGGCTGGGATTGAACTCACAACCTCAGGGTGCTAAGGTAACAGTTCTAACCACTAGGCCACTCACTACTACAATAACCTTGCAAGACTAATATGAGTTTGGTTTATATTTGACTTAACCTTTTTTCCTCTTTTTTGGGAGAAAAGAGGTTACCTTGGTTTATATTCGGATAGGTTTATATTCGAGTATATACAGTATATACAAAAGTCTTTCTTGCAATTTACTTGTTCCTAGTAGTGCTGCATTCTCAACTTCTTTTTAACACCAAAATCTGTAGAACTTGGAGTTGCAGGGCCAAACACAGTTCTTATCTCAGTTCTAACTACAGGTGCAAATACAGTAAACTATTCCACTAATAAGAATATCAGTGTTCTTATCACTTACTGAGTTATAGACAGTGATTTTGAGACTCAGGACCGGATTTCTCTAATATCACCGGTAAATTCTGATGGGCCACTGTTGCACAAATCTTTGGATTTCAAAGAGATGAGTCATTCTCGAAGAACTGCGCATGCAAATGAGTTTCACGGAGGGTCTCCAAATTTACATGAAATGAGTTGCTGGTGATAGTAATCGGCACAAGCGTAGAATAGTCCACGGAAAGAGGCATAAATGTGTGCATGTGCTGGGAAAAGCTAAGCTGTAGGCATACTTATCGTGGGCATGTCTTACTGGAGCGCAATATATACACACGTCATAGGTGTGCATCACATGCAGCTTTCCCTTGCGTGCTTTTAAATTTTTTCCCCCAAAACTATTATCACTAATAATAAAACCCTAGAGCGCACATGCGCTCTTGAACATTCATGATTCCTGGCACCGTGAGGTGTGCTTCTGTGGCAGTATTCTATTTCACACCTCATGGCGCTTGCAGGGGCTGGAGGCGCGTGCGCGGTGGCTGAAGGCACGCGACTGTGCTCTCTCCAAACCTCCCGGCTCCAGCGGTGTAGGCAGCACCAGTGGTGGACAGCAGCCCCGCTCCGGCCGTTGACCCTCCACAAACCTCCCAGCTCCAGCGGCGTAGGCAGCACTATAAACGCGCTGCTTCGCACCCTTCTACTGCCAATTTCCTCTGCCGCGTCTCTGATGACATCATCGGAGACAGACGCGGCAGAGGAAATCGGCAGTAGAAGGCCGCGAAGCAGCGTGTTTAAAGTGCTGCCTACGCGCCTGGAGGCTTGTTGGCGGTGGGAGGGTCAGGAGCAGGCCAGATAGAGCAGGACAATGGCAGTAAAAGAAGGGGGAGGGGCCGAACGGAACAAGGAAGGGTAAGGGAAGAGAAGGGAAAGGGGGGTGGGGGAAAATGCTACTACTGCTTCTACACAGGAAAGGGGGGGATAGGAGGGAAATGCTGTTGCTGCTGCATAGGGAAGTGGGATGAAAATGCTGCTGCACAGGGAAATGGGGAAAAATGACAGACAGACAGCGGGAGGGAGGGAGACAGAAAGAAAGAAAGACACAGGGGCAGGGAGAGGGACAGAAAGACAGACAGAGAAAGGGGGCCAGAGAGAGAGAATCAGCGGGAGAAGGAAAGGGGGCTGCTTTGGGGGGAGGGGTGTGCTTGGGGCAAACAGCTTTGCTCTGGGGGGAAGACAGAAGGAGCCATGGAGAGACAGGAAGAGGGAAAGGGGGCTGCTTTGGGGGGAGGGGTGTGCTGGGGGAGACAGAAGGGGCCATGGAGAGATAGGGAGAGGGAAAGGGGGCTGCTTTGGGGGAGGTGTGCTGTGGACAGACAGCTTTGCTCTGGGGGGGAAGACAGAAGAGGGCTATGGAGAGACATTTGGGGGGAGGTGTGTGCTGGGGGCAGACAGCTTTGCTCAGGGGGAGGGGGAGACAGAAGGATACAGACAGTGGCCAAGGAGAGAGAGATAAAGAAACACAGACAGACACATCTATTCTAGTACCCGTTAATGTAACGGGCTTAAAGACTAGTACTATTATAAATTTATGTGTATGGTGTCTTTTTATTTTTTTAATTTTATCATGCGCCACGAGCAGAAACATACCTGAGACATGCATTTCACAGTACTGGCATGCCTGGACCAGCTGGTAATTTCTGGCTGCCAAAAAACAGCGCTACACTTGGAGAATCACCTGGCGATGATAGAGAATCACCTGGAGTGCTTGTTTAAATATTAATGAGACGTTGAAATTGTCTGTTGCTGTTTCTTATCCTGCCTGAAACAGAATTTTCTTCTCCCCATCCTAAAAATTGAAAAGTTTGAAGGGCTTCAACTTTAGATGAAATATGATATGTAGCTCCCTTTGCATTAAATTGTAATCCAAATGGAAATGTCCATCTATAACGTATCTGTTCTTCTTTTACTACCATTTTAATATTAATGACCTCATTGTAATACATTTGGCAAGGCAGAGTCAGAGGCTGCTAGAAAGCTCGGAAAAGACCACGGTAAGCCATTTTGATAATCGGACAGTAAAATACTGCCACACTAAACCAGCTGGAGTCAGATTAGCAGCCATCGTAAAAGGCTCGGTAAGTTTTTAGAATCCAGCCGAGTGGTGCTGAGCTCAATAGTGACTCCTTAGGAGATCCTGTTAGCTGTTCCTGGAATTTCAACGGCTCCTGCAATGGAATAAAAATGCTATCTTTCAGCCTTTGGTGTTACTGGACCACAAAGGTTGTGTCCCAGACACCTGGCTATAGATAACAATGTAGCTGAGTTTCCCCATCTCCTCCCTGGTGATTAGAAGGAAGGCAATGGCCTCCCCCCTCCCCTACACATATACAGGTCAGGAACAGTATAGGTTCTATCACTCTTTTAAGTCTTGTATGTGCAGGTCTAGGTGACTCAGCAAGGCCTACGCTGATCTCTGAGTCCTACATTGCTCAGACTTGTTTTGAAGGCTCTCTCTTGCAGCTCACAGGTCAGAGACAGGATATATAAACCTAAGACATAGTTTCAATGACCTGCTCCTGGCTAAATCCAAAGGTCACTACTCAGTTCTCATTTTCCTTGATCTATCTGTGACGTTTGACACTATAGATCACCACCTATTCATTAATACACTGTCCTCACTTGGATTTCAGGGCTCTGTTATCTCATGGTTTTCTTCCTACCTTTCCTGTCGTACTTTTAGAATATGTTCTAGATCAGGGATGTCAAATGTTGGTCCTCGAGGGCTGCAATCCAATCGGGTTTTCACGATTTCCCCAATGAATTTGCATGCACTGCATTCATTTGCATGCACTGCTTTCATTGTGTATGCTAATAGATCTCATGCATATTCACTGGGGAAATCTTGAAAACCCGACTGGATTGCAGCCCTCGAGGACTGACATTTGACACCCCTGCTCTAGATGATCCTCCTCCATTGCATTCAGCTCTCAGCCAGCATACCTTAGGGCTCTGTCCTGGGACCTCTCTGCTCCATTTACAGTTCTTCACTTGGTGCGCTAATTTCCTCCCACAGATTTTGGTATCATCTCTATGCTGACGACTCACAAATCTACCTCTCTACGTCCAAAATTTCTACAGCAATCCAGGTCCGAGTCTTGGCCTGCCTATCTGACATTGCTACATGGATGTCTCGCCACCATCTAAAGTTAAACATGGCCAAGACTGAATTCCTTATCTTTCCTCCTAAACCTGCTTCTCCTCTCCCTACATTCTCTAGTTTGGTTGATAACACTCATCCTCCCCTGTCTCATCAGCTCACAACCTCAGGATCATCTTTGACTCATCTCTGTCCTTCTCTTCACATATCCAACAAACTACCAAAACTTGTCGCTTCTTTCTATACAAAAGTCGCTACAATCTGGAGTTTCCCTTCTGAGCATGCTGCCAAGACCATTATCCACACCCTTGTCACCTCTTGTCTGGATTACTATAACGTGCTTCTTGCGGGTCTCCTGTTATGCTCATGTTAACCCTCTCCAGTCACTTCATTGGCTCCCTGTCCGCTTCTGCATACAATTCAAACACTTCTTACTAACCTATTGACTTACTGACGCTGTGGCTCTTCAATATCTCTCCTCTCTTATCTCTCCCTACACCCCGCCCTTGGAATTCCATTCTTTGTATAAGTCTCTTGTCTTTACTCTTCTCCTCTACTGCCATCTCCCGACTTCACTCCTTTTGCCTTGCTGCACATTCTCCCAGGGAAGTTGAGAATGGTTTACATGAATTTATTCAGGTACTCAAGCATTTTTCCCTGCCAATGGGCTCACAACCTATCTAATGTACCTGCGATAATGGGGGGAATAAGGTCAGAAGGAGCAGCATGGGTTTGAACCCACAACTTCAGGGTGCTGAGGCTATAGCTTTAACCACTGCGCCACACTCTCCCCACACACTGCCATATATTCTACCATCTTAATAGCAGATTATGGACGTTTCCTACAGGAACTTGTCCAAACCTTTCTTAAAACCAGTTATGCTATCTGCTCTTACCACATCCTCTGGCAACGCATTCCAGAGCTTAACTATTTTCTGAGTGAAAAAAAAATTTCCTCCTATTGGTTTTAAAAGTATTTCCGTGTAACTTCATCGAGTGTCCCCTAGTCTTTGCAATTTTTGACAGAGCGAAAAATTGATCCACTTGTACCCATTCTACTCCACTCAGGATTTTGTAGACTTCAATCATATCTCCCCTCAGTCGTTTCTTTTCCAAGCTGAAGAGCCCTAACCGTTTTAGTCTTTCCTCATACACAGCCTGCCAAGTCTCATGCTCCACACTAAAAGATTCACTAAACTGCATGCTCTGCTTCATAACACCAGGAAACTGTACCACAGAAAGGCCTGAACTTGAGGACTTCATATACAGAAACTCACTAACAGCAACCTACAACCTAATCCTAGGAGATCTAAACCTACTCCTTGAAGACCAATCATCCAAACAAGCAGACAACTACCTTTTATTTCTCGATGCCTTATCATTCCAGATTTTAGACCCACAAACCACTCATGAGAAAGGTCACCAAATTGACATCACAGCCTTCATAACTCATCAACCATCTCTATCAGAAATTCATACATCTACTGGAATATGGTCCCGATCCCTCTGGTCAGACCACTACACATACTCCTTCAACATCAACTGGACCAAAAACAAAACCACACCAAAATCCCACAAAGTAACCTACACCTCACGCATACACATCGAGCCAATCAAATTCTGCAATAAAATAGATGATACAATACAGGAATGCAATCCCAAAGATTTCATTTCACAAAGGTGCAAACTGAGCACTCACACCCTTGATGAACTAGGCCCATTACAAACCAAAAATCAGAACCAGCAGATGATCAGACCAATAGTTTGACAACAAACTATTCCTACTCAAAAGACAATGTAGACGACTAGAAAGAAAATGGAGAAAAACTAACCTAGAACATACAAAAACCACCTGGAAAAAACTAAACAAACAATACAAACTACAACTAAAGCAGGGGTAGGGAACTCCGGTCCTCGAGAGCCATATTCCAGTTTTCAGGATTTGCCCAATGAATATGCATTGAAAGCAGTGCATGCAAATAGATCTCAGTCATATTCATGGGGGAAATCCTGAAAACCCGACTGGAATATGGCTCTTGAGGACCGGAGTTCCCTACCCCTGAACTAAAGGATAAGAGAAAAGCACACTACACCAACTTAATAGGCACAGAAACTCAAGACACCAAAAAACTATTTCAAATACTAAAAGATCTGACACCGACCAAACCCTACCTGACCACTAACAATACCCCCCTCAGCCACCCTCTTAGCAGAACACTTCAAGAACAAAATTACAAATGCCAGAGCTACCCTCAATGATACCCCAACCCACCTAAAAGAAATCATAATACCCCCCAAAGAAAAAGAATTAACTGCTGCAGACAGAACCTGGTACCACTTCCCCACTATACAATGGTCCGACCTTAACAAATTCTACAGAAAGTACAGCCACACATCATGTGACCTCAACCACTGTCCACCATATCTCTTAAAAACCTCCAGCACGAAATTCCGTGCCCTATTCCTACAATGGATACAAACCATGCTCACAGAAGGCCTCTTCCCAACTGACCTCAGCGAAATTGTCGTCACACCGATCCTAAAAGACCCTAAAGGAGCAATGGATCAACCATCCAATTATAGATCCATTGCCTCAATACCTCTTTTTGTCAAACTAACAGAAGGGCTAGTAGCCAAACTCCTCACCAACTATCTGGAAGACCACAACATACTCCATCCCACGTAATCCGGCTTCAGAAACAACTTCAGCACAGACACACTACTAGGCTCCCTTATTGACACAGCTAGGCAACACCTCAGCACAGGCAAAAAAAATGCTGCTCATACAACTGAATCTGACCGCAGCATTTGACCTGATAGACCAAAACATCCTACTGAAAATTTTGGACACAATAGGTATCACTGATAAGGTATACTCATGGTTTAAAGGATTCCTCAAATCCAGAACCTACAGAGTAAAGTCAGACAAAGAAAAATCAGAACCTTGGTCCAACCCCTGCCGCGTACCCCAAAGATCCCCACTATCCCCTACTCTCTTCAATCTCTATACTGCCTCCCTCGGCGCCTGCCTGGACAAACTAGGTCTAACCTTATATGACATCACCAAACTAGATCTAACCTCAGATGACATCACCATTCTCATACCTTTCGATCACTCCAAACCCTCTATGACAGACACACTACACCGAACACTAGAAACGGTAGTAACATGGATGAGAGATCATAAACTGAAGCTGAACCCAGACAAAACAAATTTCATCTTCCTTGAAAATAACAAAGTCCCAACTATAACCAATATAGAAATTAATACACTCAATTACCCCATTCAACCCATCCTAAAACTACTAGGAATGACGATAGATAGATGCTGCACCATGCAACCATAAATCAATAAAACAATACAGAAATCATTTGCAGTTTTGAGAAACTTAAGACATATTCAAAAATTCTTCGATAGAACACAATTCTGTCTCTTAGTACAATCCCTAGTCCTAGGTCTAGGTCTTTTAGACTATTGCAACATTCTCTACCTCCCCTGCCCAGCAACAATGATAAAACAACTACAAACAATCCAAAACACAGCACTGAGACTAATCTATTCATTGAGGAAACATGACCACATCACAGAGGCATACCTCAACTCACACTGGCTTCCAATTCTGGCAAGAATACTATTCAAATTCTACTTACTATTTAAACCCATAAACAGCGACAGCCCAACCTACCTGAACAACTGTCTCATCCAAACTACATCAACAAGACATAGGAAAGTCCACACTCCATTTACGTACCCTCCAATCAAAGAAGTCAAATGGAAAAAACTATATGAGGGCCTCCTAGCCACACAGGTAGCAAAACTCGACAACCAAATCTCCAATCTACTAATTATGACCCCAGACTACAAACATTCAGAAAAGAAATAAAGACTCTACTTTTCAAGAAATTCCTGCAAACGACTTAATACCGCTAGCTCCTTCCCACTGCCCAATACCACTTCCCTATACCTTCCCGATTCCCCAAAGCAACCTTATCTACTCCTTATCTGCTCTAGAAATTACCAGATATCTTTATGTAATATGTTTTTTGTAATTCTTTTGTAATCCGCCTTGAACCACAAGGCAACGGCGGAATAGAAATCTCTAATGAAATGTAATGTAAGAATAGTTATCCATGGTCAAATTATATGTTTCAATGAATCTCTAAGTGAACAGAAGCTAATACAACCTTAGATGTCTTTAATTATAGATAATTAGAAAAAATGACTTCATCTTTACAACAGACTATTGCTAATGGCTGGAAAAGTGACCATGAAAGCAGCTGATTTTCTGTTGAAAAGTTATCACCGATTTCTGTGTTTTATATTTTGACAAAACTTCATAGAACCAAAGTCCCATTCTTGCAGGTTTAGATTTGTTCTTAGGTCTTTATCTAGTTTTATTAATAAGTTTATGCAATCGTTTGTTCCACTGGAAAAATCTTATATGTATGATTCATATCATTGTTACATTGTTATGGCAAATTCCTTATTTACTCACTAGTCTTTAAGCCTGTTACATTAATGGGTGCTAGAATAGATGTGTGTCTGTCTGTCTTTCTCTCTCTCTCCTTAGCCGCTTTCTGTCTGTCTGACTTTCTTTCCTTCTTTCTGTCTCTCTCTTTCCTCAGCTGTCCACCACCACCCCTTGCCTGCTACCCCTGTCCAGTAGTAGCCCTTCTCCCTTCCTTTTACCTCCCCCGTGTCCAGCAGCACCCCTTCCCTGCTCCCCCTGTCCAGCAGCAGCCCTTCTCCCTTCGTTTTACGTCTCCCCTATCCAGCAGCACCTCTTCCCTGCTCCCCCTGTCCAGCAGTAGCCCTTCTCCCTTCCTGCTACCTCCCCCCTGTCCAGCAGCACCTCTTCCCTGTTCCCCCTGTCCAGCAGTAGGCCTTCTCCCTTCCTGTTACCTCCCCCCCGTCTAGCAGCACCTCTTCCCTGCTCCCCGTGTCCAGCAGTAGGCCTTCTTCCTTCCTGTTACCTCCCCCCCTGTCCAGCCGCACTCCTTACCTGCTCCCCCTGTCCAGCATCCAGCTTCCTGGTCTCTTCTGGTCCGTCCCTCAGTCACCGCCAGACAAACCGCTGCCGCCGCTGCTGCTCCTCTTCAGAGCAGCCTGCTGAGGATCGCTGGTTGGCTGTAGTGAACCTCGCAGGCTGCTCTCCACAGCGGCCTGCGAGGTTCGCTACAGCCGGCCGGCGATCCTCAGCAGGCTGCTTTGAAGAGGAGCAGCAGCAGAGGTTTGTCTGGCGGTGAGTGAGGGCGGGAGGGGGGAGTCGCCGGCGTGTTCCCTGCCTCCATGTTCAGAAATGGAATCCAACATGGAGGGACACATCATGCTGTCAGGGAACATGACGTGTTAAGTGCGCATGCACGCTTAGGATTTTATTATACAGGATAAGGTACTTGTGACAGGGTGGAGTACCTGCTACTGGCCAGCAGAGGGAGCCCGAGCAGTGGAGTTCATTGAGCCTGAAAGAACAGCTAATCTGCATAGAGCTACAAGTGCTGCTAGGAGCTGTCCACTCACCCTGAGTGGATTGTGGTGATGAAAAGAACAGCTGCTAGTATAGAGAGCTCAGAAGACAAGGAGCTCCTTCAGAAGGAGGAATGCTGGCCTCTGGCCTAACTCCTGGTAAACCATGAAGGCCACTACTGACCGGCACTGACAAGGGAGTGCAGGGCAGTGGAGTAGAGTGGCCAGGCTGACCAATCTTGACAGGGGGACTGGTGCAGCAGAGATTGGAAGCCCGATGATGGGAGGGTCCATGAGGATCTATACACCGGAAGAAAGAGCTAATGGCCAGGCTGATCAGTCCTGACAGCGAGGAATGGTGCAGCAACAGAATGCTCTGTAGTGAAGTCTGGTAGCGGAAGGGTCTGCGGGGACCTATACACTGGCAGAGAGGGGTATGGAAGACAAAAATAACCAGAGGGCCTGGTAAAACCTGGAGTCCAGGTGGGGTTCAGGCTTGACAACGGGCGGTGGGACCGGCGAAGAAAACCAAGACCCGTGGGGACTCAAGAGGCCAGAGACGGGAACTGGTGGTAGCCCCACAAGCAGCTAGAAGAGCTGTGGTTGAGCTGGAGGTCCTAGGCTGAGGGGGTCTGGTGGGTAATCGGCGGAAGGACTGGCAGCACCAGTGGTGACTGGCTGAGAGACCGGTAATGGTACCAGGAAGCCATCAGAGGACCCCCAGGGAGGCAGCTAGTGAAAACCTGAAGACCACTGGCTGAAGATCTTGGAGCAACTGGTGACGGGACCGGCTGGGCGGTGGCAACTAGCAGAGAGACCGGTAATGGCACTGGGAGCTGCCTGATGACCATAGGGCCAATGAAGGGTCAGGGAGGACCCAGAGGAAGATCCAGAGGGCCAGTGAGAGCCAATGAAGAACATGGAGACCAGGGAGGACCCAGAGAATGACTAGGGGACTTTGGGAAGAACCTAGCCACATGTTTTAAGAGTGTGTTGAGATAATATTTAATCTTGTTATGTTTGTCTTAATAGAACAGCTGGAGCTTGGAAGACCAGAGAGTACCTGGGAGTGGAGATATGTGACGGGTAATACCGCTTGGCCCAGTCACATGATAAAGGTACTATTAATTATTATTTATAACATTTTGGATATGTACTCCATCCTTCTTTCTGGTACTGCTTGTAACCCTGATGTTTAATACAACAGATGTAAAGCATCAAAAAGTCTACTCCAGAGCAGAATCCCAACAATGGACATCAAGCTATGGCTGGTAATGGGAGAGAAGACAAGGACATATTCTTCATACGTAGCTATGCCGGTACTCCTGCCTTCCATCACCGACTCATGGCTCCGCACCCCCAGACAAGCAGCGGCAGCTCTGTGTGCTTTTAACTTCGGCACACAGCTGCCCCTAAGCAGTATTTTAGCCGCGGTTTCATGAGGCAGCCTTGGGGCCTTTGGTAGGCCGGCCCACATCGCATCATCGAAGCGGGCAGGCCTACCAAAGGCCCCGAGGCTGCCTCATGAAACCGCGGTTAAAATACTGCTTAGGGGCAGCTGTGTGCTGAAGTTAAAAGCACACAGAGCTGCTGCTAGCCTACATAGAGGAAACATTTGCTGGAGAGGGAAGAAGGGAAGGGAGAAGGGGTACTCCTGGACAAGTGAGGGGAAGGGGCTACTGCTGACAGGGGAGAAGGGAAAGGGAAGGGACAAGGAAAGGGAGAAGGGGTACTCCTGGACAAGGGAGGGGAAGGGGGTACTGCTGACAGGGGACAAGAGAAAGGGAAGGGACGAGAATTACTGTTGGATAAGGGGAGGAGGAAAGGGAGAAGGGGTACTCCTGGACAAGGGAGGGGAAGGGGGTACTGCTGACAGGGGAGAAGGGAAAGGGAATGGACGAGAATTACTGTTGTATAAGAGGAGGAGGAGGAAAGGGAGAAGGGGTACTCCTGGACAAGGGAGAGGAAGGCAATACTGCTGACAGGGGAAGGGAAGAGAGTTACTGTTTGATAAGGGGAGGAAGAAAGGGAGAAGGTACTGCTAGACAGGGGAGGAGAAACATTGGAAGGAAACAGCTGGCAGGGAGATAAGAGGAGGGGAAGGAATCAGGATGGAATGGAGAGATCAAATGAGGGAAAGGAGAGAGAGAGAGGAATGACAAAGTAGAGAGAGATTGATGCTGGGAAGGGGGGTCAGATGAAAAATAAGGAAAGAGGGACAAAGATGCTAGATCTGATGTAGGAGAGAGGAGCATAAAAAGAACGCAGATACCATATGGGAGGGGGAGGGGTAGAGGGCAGATAGTGGATGGAAGAGGCAGATGCTGGATTGAAGAGACAGAGGGCAGATGCTGGATGGAAGAGAGTGAAAAGCCGATGAAAGCAGAAACCAGAGATGACAAAAGGTAGGAAAAAATAATTTTATTTCTATCTTGTGATTAGAATATATCAGATTTAAAATATGAATCCTGCTAGAGCTGATGTTAGACATAACTGGGGAGTGCAAAGCCCAGGCAGTGCGTCTTTAGCTTCCAGCTGGCTTAGGGCTCTCTCTGACCAGGAGGCAGTTGCCCTAGTTGCACTCACCCTGCCATGTGTGACTGCGGTATTCTGTTAGCATGATATTTGTGTAGCATTCTGTAATAATTTGGCTTATTCAGTTTTCTTGATAGTAGAGGAGATATATGTGAAGGGGAGGGGAGACGGGGGTTTTGTTGATCCTTGCCCTGTATTATTTATATTTATAAAATGACAATTGTACAGAATATTTTTTCTTTTTATACTTTAATAAAATATGTTCATTATAAAATCATAGCTATATGAGGCTTGTGCGGATAGGATCAGATGGTTAACGGGACCGAGCTCGTGGGGATGGGGCGGCAATGGGGTTTTAAAAAATTTCAGTCTTATTATTATTTCAGTCTTATTGTCGGTCCATGAAATAATTATTTTATTTCTGCCGGTCCATAGGTGTAAAAAGGTTGAAGAACACTGCTCTAGTTCATCTCCCCTTTTAACACTCTCTACCCCCCCTCCCCAGATCATCTCCCTTTTCAGTGCGCGCTCTCTCTCTCCTCTTCTCCAATTCATCACCCCCTACACCAATTTACCTCTCCTTAGTAATGCTTTTTCTACCCCTCCCCAGGTTATCTTCTCTTCAAAGTCTATCCCCCCTCCCATGTTATCTACATCCCTCCCCCAGCTTATCCCCTCTGTAGCCCTCTCTCACCTTTCCCCAAGTCATCTCCCTTAACACTCTTAGCTCACCCCATTCTATGTGTCTCTAACTCCTGTCTACCTGTTAATACTTTCCCCAGCTTGTCTATAACCCCACAACCTCTCCCGAGTAGTCTCTCTTCTTACCTCCTCAGCACACAAGCACACCTTTTTCTGGCACAGTTTACTTGCTGCTCTGCGCAGTACAGAAAATGAGTACCGATGCTATATAATACCGGGGCCTAGGGCAGAAATTTGAGAACAGCACTGGAAATAGGACAGAACTTATGTAAATGGGTGTAATCAGGACAAGTGCCTTCTTGAATCTGACGACAACACAGTCTACTAGTGGGCTTTGGGCCTATTCTCAAAGTTTTGAGATAACAGCACTGGAAGTTGGGCACTGCAAGACTTGCATGCGGAGCAGGAAGACGACTACACTGGGACCTCATCACTCATGGAGCATTGCTGTAGTCTTTCTACATATAACTGAATAATTCTCCAGTGTCTATCTACTACTACTACTACTACCATTAATTATTTCTATAGTGCTACCAGACGCACGCAGCGCTGTACAGAGTCCCTGCTCGAAAGAGCTTGCAATCTAAACTGGCAAGGCAGACAAACAAGATGTCATGGATACAGTTAAGGGGAACGGTTAATCAGCTAGGCTGGGTTGGAGGTCAGAGGAGTAGGGTTAAGGATTGAAGGCTATATCAAAAAGGTGGGTTTTCAGTCTGCTCTTAAACAAGGGAAGGGAAGGGGCTTGACGGACAAATAGATATGTATGCATATGCTCATGCTTTTTCAGTAGTACCTCAAAGTAAGTCATATTCTAGTGTAGTGGGCATTTTCCTGTCCCAAGAGGGCTTACAATCTAAGTTGGCATACAGGACAATGGAGTTCAAGATCATGAGGAGCACTGAAAACTAGTTTACCTTGTTCCTTGCTTTAACCATTAAGCTATTCCTCCTCTCTTTATGTTTATTTATAAATAATCTCCTTATCCCCAACAGTCTCTGCCTTTTATGAGTCTCTCAATTGCTCCCTCATCAGCCATCATTCTCTTTTAACAGAAACCCTATCTATAATTAATAAAGTATAATAATTCCTTTAGCGTGTATGCGCACTTCAAACCTGGTGGCTCCGTGTGTCCGTAGCCAGCAGAGAAATTGTATTGTAAAGCAGAGAAATTGGTAAAGCGTGTGGTGCGTGCACGCACGTTTGATTTGCTGTGAGTGACGGTTTACGTTACCCATGTGGCAGTGGAATTTTGCACGCGTCTGTTTCCCCAGCGACGGTTGAGCGACAATTGTGTCTTGCGTGCAGCGCCAGTCCGCAGAAAGTTTCTGCTGGTCTGTGCAGGGCCGGTGAGATCGACGTGGTTAAATTTCCTGCCCTGGTGATGTTGGCGGAAATCTGCTGTTCCACCCAGCCTCAGGCGATCAAGACAGGCTGCCAACGTCGAGACCTTCCCTCTCTGAGTGTCACCTATTTTGTTTCAACTTCCTGTTTCCGCATAGGCGAGACTCACAGAGGGAATGCCCCGACATCGGCAGCCTGTCTTGATCGCCCAAGGCTAGGTGGAACAGCAGATTTCCGCCAACACCACCGGGGCAGGAAATTTAACCACGTCGATCTCACCGGCCCTGCACAGACCGGCAGAAACTTTCTGCGGACCGGCGGTTGAAGAACAGTGGTCTAAACATCTATTCTAGCACCTGTTAATGTAACGGGCTTAAACCCTAGTAGTAATAATATTTATATACACAGAGCTCTGAACAGTTTACATGTAAGAGTGGAAAACCGATTTGCTCCATTTAGCAATTACAATGGCTAACTAGAGAAAAAAAAACCAAATAAAACAAAATAATACAAGTATTTCCCAAGTTTTCAGCTCATTCCTAAATTTTAGGTAATCTAATTCAACATTTCAATTTGCATGGCATAGAGTGCCATAAGTTTTGTATAAGTTTCTAAAAGTAGAAACCCATGACAGCTTAAATTCATTTAGACATAGCATCCTCTTAGATTTTAAACCAAATTTTGTAATTTGATATTTTTCCAAAATATAAAGGACATTCACTCTACACACAAAATTTTAAATACAAACCACGTGTCTACTAGAAGCCAATGTAATGTTTGCAACAAAGGGGATATAATATATTCACTTAACAGAAAACTTCCTGCTGATTGTTCTAGAGAATGACATGGGGACAAATTTGTCCCCCATCCCCGCAAGAACTCAATTTCCCCATCCCGTTCCCTCAAGTTTTGTTGCTGTTCCTGTTCCATTCCTGTAACTTCTGTCTTAACTGCACAAGCCTCAAACACATGATATTAAAGTGTTTGAGACTTGGACAGATGAGGATGGAGCTTGCAGGTATGGGGCAGGGAAAGGAAAAGAACTTGCGGGGATGGGGCGGGAAAATGAGTCCCCGCGGGGAAAAATTTATCCCTGTGTCATGCTCTCTTACCACAAGTTCTACATGGCACATTAGGAAGCCCAGAGATCTATTGAGTTTTTGTAAAAACACCTCTTACAACCTTTGATTTGAGACAGTCATCTTTTCCTATATTTGTTTAACATGATCTGTGACTCTCATTAGCATCCCCAGAATTAGATAAACAATTACTGTTTCTCTCGGAAGCAAACAGTAATTTTTTAAAAAAGGAAAATTCATCACTGAGTCACCTTAGTGCAGGGAAAGCGCTGCAGGTTCAGCAAACAAAGAGAAACAATAGAATCAGTTTGTTTAACCTGACTACATTATTCCCTTGATAAATGACCTAAGTGCTATCAAGAAAATGAATAATCCATAGCAACAGTCTTCCCCCTTTTATAGACCTTTCTACTCTGGGAGTGAAAAATAATTTAAATGCAAACAAGATTGTACTTCAGAACACCTAAACTTGAAGCAATTGTGCCACGAGACTTGCCTGAACAAACATTATACTGAAGAACAGCCTCACTTTCACTCCTATATTTGTGGACATACTATTCATTCAAAAATGAGGAAAGCAATAAATTGTTTTAGCTCTAGTTTTTGTTTGGGCTATTTATCAATAGTTTGAATGTATGTATAAAAGCCGAGGTACACGCAAGACAGGTAAAGTTCCTAAAAAAAAGGAAAAAGGAAACTAAGAAATATATTTTAGCCACATTTACATTTTCAGTTATTTTGGACCTTAAAGTTCCCCAGCGGTAACACGATTTTACACCAGTGCTCCACTGAAACAATTTCATATTTTATCTCACCCTCTGCTGAAGAAAAAAAAAAAAGAGATTTTACAATCAACACAAAGAGAGGATCACCTCTGCAGGACACCAAGGGGCATCAAATGAGTGAAGGACAAAGTTCAGAGACTGAATCATATAAAAAAAAAAATAGGTATGTCATTATACCACATACACTTGAATATAAGTCGATCCAAATATAAGTCGAGACCCCCATTTTTCCCCCCGAAAAAGAGGAAAAATGGTTGACTTGAATATAAGACAGGGACTTAATATTCAAGTGCCATGCCCTACCAGGATCTGTACCCAGTGTCCCCTCCCCTGCCAGGTTCTGCACTCAGCGCCCCTCCCTGCCCTACCAGGCTCTGAACCCAGTCCCCCCTCACTCCCTGCCAGGCTCTGCACCCTGTCCCCCTTCCATACCAGTTTCTGCACCTTGTCCCACCTTCCTTCCCTGTACCCTCTTCCCCCCTCTAGTTGTCTAGTGTTAGGCCAGGAGAGGCAACATGGTATAGATATTAGAGAATGACATGGGGACAAATTTTTCCCCATTCCCGTGGGAACTCATTTTCCCGTCCCCATGAGTTCCTGTCCCTGCCTCATTCCTGCAAGCTCTGTCCTCATCTGCACAAGCCTTAAACACTAAAATCATAAGTGTTCGATGCTTGTGCGATTAAGGCAGAGCTTACAGGAATGGAGCAGGGATAGGGACAGCGACAAAACTCACATGAACAGAATGGGGAAACTGAGTTCCTGCGGGGACGGAGACAAATTTGTCCCCATGTCATTCTCTAATAGATATACATATGCTATTTTTTTTCCAAAAGGAAAAAGCATCAGAATTATAGTACAACTTGTACTTAACATTTATCACTCGCCAAAAACCTTCCCTGTCTTTTTCATTTCACTTCATTCCACTGTAATCACAATCAAGAATATGTTTACCCAATCAATTCAATGCAGAAGAAAGCACAAATTAAAGTATGAACGATCAAACTCTCTGATGCAGCACTTAAAATTTACTGCAAAACAGTGGCCATCATCAGGGTGAATAAAAGAATCATGAGCATTAAAAGGGAAGTTTGATTTTTTGAACATTGACTGGATGTTCAAAAATATAATTACAATAGAATAAACTGAAATGATAAAAGACAGAAAAGGCTTTTGGCCAATGACAGAAGACATTAGCCACACATTGTGCTACAATTAATTCTGAGACTTTCTCCTTCCTGAAAAATAGTAAAAATATTTACCTGTAGCAGGTGTTCTCTAAGGACAGCAGGCATATATTCTCACATGTGGGTGACATCCTTAACGGAACTCGGTATGGACACTATAAGTGCACTGTCACTTTAAATATTGAAGTCAGTGCCCGTACCATGTTTGTGCCGGTACCTTCCCACCCGACATCGGCTAGTGGGACCTGCAGTTCATTAACAAAGCTAAGAAGCCAACTAGGAGAGGTGGGCAGGTTGTGAGAATAAATGCCTTCTGTCCCTTTAAAAAAACTACTACTACTGCAATGATTATCTTTTGTTTTCTCCAAGGACAAGCAGACATAATATTCTCACATGTGGGACTCCCACACCGCCAAGATCATGCATCTGAAGGAGGTTAAATATTAATAGGAGCCTGGCAAAAACTTAGTGGGTTGGAGGGAAAGACTGGTTGAGGTGAAATTTTGAGATAAGCTTGGGTATGAACTTTGGGCATGTTCAAAGGACCACTCTGTCAAGCTAGACTCTTGTACAGGGAAGATCTGATGCAAGACCTTGACGTTCACTCAAACAGCTTGTAGATATGAGGTCTATATGGAAATGACTTCAACTGAGAAGACTGAGACAGCAAGTTTTAAGTAGCTCAAAGGGAGACTTCATAAGAACAGATGGTACCACATTAAGATCCCAGGCAACAGGTGGAGGCATGATAGGTGGTTTAATATGGTAAAGCCCTTTTTATGAATCTGGATAAACAGATAGAGGTTTCTTGTACAAGGAAATGCACCGATAACACTGAGATGTACTCGAACCAAGTTGGTCTTTAGGCAAAAATGAAAGAGATGGAGAAGGTATTCTAGGATGGATGGGAGTTGACATACAGGTTCAAGAAAATGCAAAGTTACCTACCTGTAACAAGTACTCTCTGAGGAAAGCAGATATATATTCTCACATGTTGGTGATATCATCCATGGAATTGACATAAGAACATAAGAATAGCCTTACTGGGTCAGACCAATGGTCCATCAAGCCCAGTAGTCCATTCTCATAGTGGCCAATCTAGTACCTGGTCACTAGTACCTGGCCAAAACTCAAGGAGTAGCAATATTCCATGCTACCGACACAGGGTAAGCAGTGGCTTCCCCCCATGTCTTTCTCAATAACAGACTATGGACTTTTCCTCCAGGAAATTGTCCAAACCTTTCTTAAAACCAGCTATGCTATCTGCTCTTACCATACCCACTGGCAACACGTTCCAGAGCTTAACTATTCTCTGAATGAAAAAATTTTTCTCCTATTGCTTTTAAAAGTATTTCCCTGTAACTTCATCGAGTGTCCCCTAGCCTTTGTAATTTTTGCCGGAGTGAAAAATCGAACCACTTGTACTCGTTCTACTCCACTCAGGATTTTGTAGACTTCAATCATATCCCCCCTCAGCCGTCTCTTTTCCAAACTGAAGAGCCCTAACCATTTTAGTCTTTCCTCATATGAGAGGAGTTCCATCCCCTTTACCATCTTGGTCGCTCTTCTTGGTCTTGGTCACTCTTCACGTACAGTCAAAAAATGTACTGTCTCTTTAAATTTTAAGGACCACCTGTACTGCTCACGTGCTGGTGCCTTCCCACCCGATGTAAGTTCGTGGGACCTGCAGTTCAGTAAAAAAAAGCTAAGAAGCCAATTAGGAGAGGTAGCAGGTTGTAAGAATATATACCTGCAGCCCTCAGAGAACATCTGCCTTCAGAGAACACAGGTAAGTAACTGTTTTTTCCAAGGACATTCTCACATGTGGGACTCCCAAGCTGCCAGGATCATGCCTCTAGAAGAGGGTTACAGTTAAATATGAGCCTGGAGAAGCCCAAAGGGTTGGAGAGAAAGTTGGCATTTAGGAAGAGAAAAGATTTTGCAGAATTGCTTGCCCAAACTTACGATCTCGCCTGGAATGATTATCCAAACAGTAGTTGGAAGTAAAGGTATGGATTGAGGACCATATAGCTGCCTTACAGATATCCTCAATGGTTGTGGAGCTAAAATGGGCTACTGAAGTCACCATAGCTCAAACATTATGAGCAGTGACATGGCCTTCAAGCATTAAGAGACCATTTGTTTGGTTGATAGAGCCTGCTCAGTTTATCTGCCAAGGCATTCTGTTTCCCTGCAAGAGAGACTGCTTTGAGCAGCATGTTGTAAGCAATTGCTAAATTCCATATTTTTAGCACTTTTTGGCAGAAAGGGTGAGAGCCTGTGCCTCTTTGTTTATTCAAGCAGAACATGATGACTTGATTCTCAGTGTGAATGGGAACTACTTGATTCTGCAAGCGATCTTGAAAGCTGTAGAGAGCATTGCAAATTGCTCAGCGCTCCAAAAGATTGATATGTATAGATTTCTTGTGAGTATTCCAGACTCCCTGAGTGTGAAGGCCATCAAGATGGGCTCTCCAGCCTAACATGGAAGCATTTGTGGTGAGAAGCTTTTGGTGAGAAGGTAGTTAGAAGAGAAGGCCTCTGGAGAGATTGGACAGAAGCATCTACCACTGGAGGGAGTGACAAAAGGTCTGAGGTCACTTGTATTATAGCAGAGAGAGATCCGGTGGCTTGCGACAATTGAGAGGAGAGAGTCCATTGGGGAATCTCAGTGTGCAAATGAAGTAATGTGAACTGTTGAAGCCATGTGAACCAGAAGTAATATTTGCTGTGCCATAATACATAGCCAAAAATAAGAACTGACTGTACTGAAAACTAGTGCACAGAGAGTGGAAAGGATTTATAAAGAATATGCTCAGAAAAGTGAAACTCTGAAGAGAGAGTGACAACCCTCTCTTGGGGTAAGAGTTTACCGTCCAGTCATTGCATAATTGATTCAAAAAATCACTCTCTGAGAACTAGTAAAGGTAATAAAAGCTAATTTTAAATCTTGTAATTTCTAAACACAGTCCAGGTTCAAAAAAATTTTGAGATATAAAATATAATAAATCTATTTGGATTTTTGATGATGCACTTATCTTATAAAGATAAACTTGTTATAGGGGTCTCAGGTCTCAACGTGGCCCCGTTTCGTGGTCTGCTTCAGGAGACCCAAAATCAATCTTTAAACATTATACGTTGTGATGCATGAGATGATCATTTGCAGAAGGAATTCAAAATTTATATCCATGAGAAGATCATTTGCAGAAGTGTTTCTGATGCACCCAATACCTGCCTGTCCCCCCTAAAGGTCTGCCTGTCCCCCCTGAAAGCCTGCCTGTCTCCCCTGAAGGCCTGCCTGTCCTCCCTGAAGGCCTGCACCCAAGGCCTGCCTGTCCCCTCTGAAGGCCTGAACCCAAGGCCTGCCTGTCCTCCCTGAAGGCTTTCCTGTCCCCCCCTGAAGGCCTGCACCCAAGGCCTGCCTGTCCATCTGAAGGACTGCACCCAAAGCCTGCCTGTCCCTCCTGAAAGCCTGTACAATCCCCAAAGCCTGCACCCCCCCCTCCCCCGGAAGGCCTGCGTGTTCCTCCGGCCTCCCAGCATCGATTTACCTCATTTAATCAGCCTGCATAAGATCGCTAGTGTTAGCGATCTTTGCAAGCTGCCGTTGGGTCTTCCGCGCTGTTGTTTTTCTGCCGCGATCCCGCCCCCTCCTCTGCCATCTCGTCGCCCACTCCCCTAGTTTGTTCAGGTCCCTTTGTAAATCTTTGCAGTCTTCTATAGTCCTAGCCTCTGACGTCAGAGGAGGGGCAGGACCGCGGCAGAGAGAAGGCAACTCTTATGTAGACTGATTAAATGAGGTAAATCGATGCCGGGAAGCCAGGAGGGAAGCTGGACAGAAGCACTGACACTCCCCACTCGCCCTCTAAAGCAGGAGTGACAGCGGCTGGCCAGCAAGAGGCAGCACTGCCAATCCTGCTTTAGGGGGTGAGGGGGGAGGGTCAGACGCTGAATCGGGAGGCCGATTTTTTTGGCTTTTGAATCGATTTGAACCGATTCACCCGAAATGAATTGGTGAATTGATTCAAATCATGAATCGTCAGTAGCGCAGGCATCTGAGGTCCTTTTCCTCTCTTTTCTCTATATTAGTTGTGTATATGAAGCCTGTTTCAGCCTTGTGTTCATAACAATTGAGGTTTCTTGCCATTACCTGTTGGTACTAGTGGTTCACTATTTTTGCTTTGTGCCAGAGCTCAGTTCCAGGCTCCATTCTCCAAGGTTGTTCCTGCCAGAGAGCTTGGATCCAGAGACTGCGGTCTCCAGGGATTAGACCTGGTTTCAGGGGATTTTTTTTATTCCTGAATCCAGCTTTCATGATCTTAAGATGGAGTTCAAAGACTCAGATACCAGAAAGTCTGCATGTGCTGTTTATTTGGCAGCTTGACCTCCAGTGGTAATACTGCTGGCTGACACCTGAAGAATAGGGGGTAATACATTGTCTAATAGTGGTACTGAGGGGGTGGGGGTGGGTCAGATGATGCTCTTGAGATATACAGATTGTTATCCAGTGTTTGGTTGCAATTGGTTGGTAAGGAAGATCTGCAACATGCAGTGGGATTTTTTTTTGTTTGGCAGCAATCTCACCTACATCTTAATAAATAAAATTTCCCTGAAATGAACATTAACATAAGCAAAGCAAAATAAAACAAAATTTATAAGAATAAAATGTAAAATGCCTGAAAATGACACAGGGAACCAAACAAAATGACATTTCTTTAGTCTGCATATGTCTAATTTTTATATAACTTGCTATAAAGAGGGAAAAGGAGTATTCAAATCTACAATCCAAAATCTATTTCATAGTATGTCTGTAGGGAAACTGAATCTAGAATTATTTCTCATCAGTACATTTTTGCCTCCTGTTTTTCTCTTTAAACCATTCAGTCATATCAGTTCAGCTACAGCTTACCATGGATGAACAAATGAACATGCACGGAGATTATAACAGATGCTTTTACTTCAATGTCTTACAATCAAGATACTTCTACAAATACCAATAGACCTGTTGAAAAGCCACCAACATCTTAGAAAGAAACTATTCTGATGGAAAATGTTCTGATGATTTGAGCAAGCCTGAGTTTTCCAGCATGCAGCAGCTTCTCTGCTATATTTTATACAATCAGACAAGCCAGTGACAAATCTGCAAGCAGACAGTCACAAAAGAGACAGGCAGAGACCTATTCTGTTTCTATGGCCACCCCATGCAGATACTTCTACTGGCAATGTTACTTGCAGTAGAAGGATGGCATGCCAGTGCTCAGCCCCTGGCAAGGTAGGTTTGCAACACAGGCCTCACCTTTTTTGCCTGTCCTGTCATGTTCCGCCTGCCCTCAGAGGACTGCTGGAAACTTACCTTTACAAAATGTTCCACAGATCACACACAGAACTTTGTGGAAACCATGAAGCTAATCAAGCAATGAATCCATTCACAAACTAAACCATATTTTAAAATACTTAGATTTCAATACTTTTCTTCAAAGCAGTATTTTATATTTAAGACCTAACCTCTGTATCAAATTGAAAGCTTAAGTGGCCAGCCTGATAAATTAAAGAAAGCTATTAATCTGGTAGAGAGCCAGCTCTAAGAGTGCATTTGTATATGAATGCTTCTGAAGCCAAGAATGACTATAAACTGATTGAACACAGACTCTTCCAAAGAACTAAAGGCTCTGCCTTTTACTTAGGAACATAAGTTTTGCCGTACTGGGTGAGGCCAAAAGTCCATCAAGTTCAATACCCTGTTTCCAACAGAGACCAATCCAGGTTGCAGGTATCTGGCAGAATCACAAAACGTAGCAGTTTACCACCAGTAGATTTACTGAAGTCTATATTAATGAAGATTTAAAGATTTTACCCCCAGAAACGTGTCCCAACTCTCTTTAAACAACTACACTGACTGCTTTTACCATGTTTTCCAATAATGAATTCCAGATCATACTTGTAAGTAGAATGAAAATATTTTCTGTTTTGTTTTAAATGTAATTTCCTGGTCTTTCCCCTAGTCTATGTACTTTTTGAAAGCATAAACAGCCAATTCATGTTTAACTTGTTTCACATCACTCATGATTTTATATACTGCTTCTTTTCCAAGCTGAAAATTACTTCACTGGTTCCTGTCCATTTCTGCATAAACTTCAAACCCCTCTTATTGACCTACAAGGGGAGATGCAAGAAATGGGGGATCCATGTGGAAGAGTTGTCAAGGAGATGAGTGAGAGCAGAATAATGAGTATGCAAGTGTAATGGGAAGCAGATAAAAGGGAATAGGAGGATGGGAAATGTGAAAGCTAGGGAATGAGAGGATGGAAAATTGATTAGATAAAAAGAAAAAAAAAAAAAAAAGTGAAAAGGAACAACGCAATGTTCCCTCTAAACTGTGGGGCAGCACACCTTTTGGTAGCAGGTCACACAGCCAGCACACCAGGACCTCCGGCCAGTGACATAGCAAGGGTGGGAGGCATCCGGGGCAGTGGCGCCCCCTCGTTCCTTCCCTACCCACTGCCTGCCATGCGTGCTCCCCTTCTCCAGAACCTGTTTGGCTTCCCCAGCACAAGCAGCAGCTCTAACTTGTTGCCGCGCCGACACTGACTCTCCCTCCGATGTCACTTCTTAGTCGTGGGACCCAGAAATAATGTCAGAGGGGAGCGCTGAGGCCGTCATTCTTCCCTCCCTCTGTGCTGTGCCCCAAATTTGGGCATCCCTCCCATGGGTGTTTACTTTCTATGGCCGGCTCCCTCCTCCCAGCCGCACCCCTCTTCACAAAGCCACGAGCAGCAGCTCCTGCCCGCTGCCTGTGGCTGACCCAGAAGCCTTCCCTCTGTCAGAGAAACCTCTCTAGGAATCCTGAAGGAAAGGAAGCAATGTAGAAAGCTGAAGAAGAAATAGTACTCCTTCTGATTTCTCCGATTCCTCAGTTTTGCTGTTCTCCATATTGATCATGACCCACTTGTCAAAACCAAAACCCATTTGTATGTTTTCACTATTAATTCTTACTGTGCTCAACAATATTTCAATTTCAACTTTCTGTAAGATTTTTCTGCTCTGTTTCAACATTTCATTGCCTAATTTTGTTTTGTTCAGAGTATATTAAAGGGATCAAAGAAAAGTTGAATAGCAAAAGTTAATATTTCCCAGTTATTTATATCCAGGTATGAGATAGAATCAAATACCTTCTTGTGGTCTATACCCATATATTTTTCAGCAACTTTTTGTTGATAAATAGTTGGTCCTTTGCTCTTCGTGAATCTTGATAGGTTCAGGAAGGTACAAATAATTTCCAGACATATGATTTGACATTGAATTAGCTAAAATTCCAGTTAAGAATTTTAACACTGTCAGCAAGCGTGTGATTGATCTGTAGTTGCTTGCTATAGGAACCTTCTCTATCATTCATAATCAGAAATGTTCTGCCCGTTGTCATCCAGTCCTCTGTTTTCTCATTAGATAGAATATTGTTAAATTTCACAGCCATCCCCCTCAAGGAAACTGATCAAATGTTTGGATCAGAATTCATGCACATCATCTTTTCCTAGGTAGGTCTATTTTGTAGAGTTAAAGATTGGATTTCTATCTAATAAGGTTGGTAGGTTTATCGTAGGTTAAAGCAGGCGGTAATTTTTTGGCTAGCACGCACTAATCTTGTGCGTGCACTAAAAACGCTAGCGCACCTTAGTAAAAGGAGCCCTAAGTGTCTTTATTAAATCATAAAGAACTGTTTTGAAAAATGGTTATTTGAAGGAAAAGTTTAAAACTAAAATTAAATTATTGGGTTATGAACCTATGATGAACTGACATATAAAGATTGAGGCAATTAAATATTTGAGCCTCGAGCGGTGTTGCTGAGGTTCGGGGTTAAAGAATCGAGGTGCTGATATTACATCATATTTTCCTGACATACGCCGGTTCTTAATCTTCCTTCTCAGTTATTATCATATTCATCTTATCAGGTCACATTCTCCTCAACTTGTTAGATCCATTTCACAATGTTGTGTTCTTATGAGTTAACTCAGATGTCTCTCCAAAACTTTAAGCTTTGCTGATTTTGTTGAAATTGATCAATTCAACTATCATATCTTTTGATTTTCTTTCAAGTTGGTGTTATTCGCTGTTTCAGCTCTTCAGACACTTCTATGATCGTTTTTAGGTGTAAACTATTGTTTCCTCAGAGTCTCCTTTATCCTTTCATTCTAAAATTTTCTTTCATTCATGCTTTACAAGTTAACGAGATCAGCTTGTAGTCTTTTGACTTTCCTTTCGAGTCAGATTTTCCATTTTGGAGTTTCATTTCACCAAACCCTAATTCTGAAGTTACCACAGCAGCAGTGCTGTAAATTAACTTTTTTGATTCATATGATCATATTATTGAAAATATTGCTATTGCCATATTGGCCTCCTTCTAGATTTTCAACAATTCTTTTCTAGTCTTCTTTTTCAGGAGTGACAGTCTGCCATTTTTCCATGAATGTTGTGATCTTTCCTTTTAATTCCATTTGTCTCTCAGTGATCTGGAGCTCATCACCAATTTGTCTAATGCTCTTAATAATCACTGCACCTTCATTGTTTCAAGTCAACCAGTAATCAAACATTGTTTACTTTTTCAGTATCCTTAGCTAGATCTGACTGAGGTCTGTCTGGTTGATTGCTATACCAATTTTTGAATTTCTATAGCAGTAAAGATATGTTTGAGATAATTGTCTTTGATCCTTCTGTTGTTGCTCGTTGATTTCTGACTGGAGATGTTTTGGGGGGCTTTTCAAATTTCATACATATGCTTTGGAAAACCTTTGGTATTAGGGTTTGATTCAAAGTAACACCTCATGACTCTATAGCAGTGGTCTCAAACTCGCGGCCCGGAGACCACATGCGGCCCGCCAGGTACTATTTTGAGGCCCTCGGTATGTTTATCATAATCACAAAAGTAAAATAAAACATTTCTTGATCATTTGTCTCTTTAGCTGTAAATTACAATATTATTATTAAGACTTGGCCAAAAGGAAAAATTTATAAACTATAAACAGTTATACCTCATGCAAAATTATCATTACTTTAATAAGACATTAACTATTTTTTTCTGAGGCCCTCCAAGTACCTACAAATTCAAAATATGGCCCTGGAAAGGGTTTGAGTTTGAGACCACTGCTCTATAGGCCCCTTTTACAAAGCCATGGTAGTGAGAAACACATGGCAACTGAGATGCAGTCCATTCAGTTTCCTTGTTGCACCAGGTTCGTTATCGTGACTTCATAAAAGGGGCCCAATGATTTTCATTCGATTGTCAATTTCTTCTGCTTTACTGGTTCTTGCAATCACTTTACAGCTGGCTGCCCTGACTTTCTAAAAAACACAGCTGAGCCGCGTAGCCCACTTGTCATCTGATGCCCAGGAAACATAGCAGCAGACATGGCCCTTGCTGATCTGGGAGACAACCAATTTACTATGAATTCCTTTTGCCTTCTATGTACCATGAAGAATGGTTTGTATTTGTACCGTTCTTAGTCTGGCCCCTCAACCACACCTGTCTAGCTTGGGAAACTCTCCCAGTAACTACAGTACTGCCAGCATAGTTCTTGAACTCATTAAGGCACACATGTTCCCTCACCACATTAAGGTGGCGATTATTATTGTGGTTTTGCATCCCATCGTCAATAGAGACCAATCCAAATCACAAGTACCCATTAGAATACCAAACTGCATCCCTTGCTGCTCCCGCCCAGAAATAAGCAGTAGTTTTTCCAAAACTAACAATAGTTTAACTTTTCTCCTATCTACTGCATGGCCCGCTGCATATGAACTTTTCTTCCAGGAACTTGACTAAACCCTTTCTAAACCCTTTGATCACATCTTCCAGCAATAAATTTCACATTTTAATTATAAGAACATAAGAATTGCCGCTGCTGGGGCAGACCAGTGATCCATCGTGCCCACCAGTACGCTCCCACGGCGACCCTTAGGTTAAAGACCAGTGCCCTAACTGAGTCTAGCCTTAGCTAAGTACGTTGTGGCTCAGCAGGAACTTGTGTTGAATCCCTGGAGGGTGTTTTCCCCTATAACAGCCTCCGGAAGAGCGTTCCAGTTTTCCACCACTCTCTGGGTGAAGAAGAACTTCTTTACATTTGTACGGAATCTATCCTCTTTTAACTTTAGAGAGTGCCCTCTCATTCTCCCTACCTTGGAGAGGGTGAACAACCTGTCTTTATCTACTAAGTCTATTCCCTTCATCATCTTGAATGTTTCGATCATGTCCCCTCTCAGTCTCCTCTTTTCAAGGGAGAAGAGGCCCAGTTTCTCTAATCTCTCACTGTACAACAACTCCTCCAGCCCCTTAACCATTTTAGTCGCTCTTCTCTGGACCCTTCTTCATCTACGGCGACCAGTGCCGGACGCAGTATTCCAGGTGGGGGGCATACCATGGCCCAGTACAGTGGCATGATAACCTTCTCCGATCTGTTCGTGATCCCCTTCTTAATAATTCCTAGCATTCTGTTTGTCCTTTTCACAGCCGCTGCGCATTGTGCAGACGGCTTCATTGACTTGTCGACCAGTACTCCCAAGTCTCTTTCCTAGGGGGGTCTCTCCGAGTACCACACCGGACATCCTGTATTTGTGTATAAGATTTTTGTTACCGACATGCATCACCTTACACTTATCCACGTTAAACCTCATTTGCCATGTCGCAGCCCATTTCTCGAGCGTGTTTATGTCACGTTGCAGGTCTTCACAATCCTTCTGCGTCTTCACTACTCTGAATAACTTCGTATCGTCTGCAAATTTTATAACCTCGCTTGTCATACCAATTTCCAGGTCATTTATAAATAAGTTGAGGAACACGAGTCCAAGCACTGAACTCTGCGGCACTCCACTCCTTGACAAGTTGTTCCAGGAAGCAATGGTCTACAGCATCCAGGAACTTGGTCTCTCTACCACAGCCGGAGGTGCCTAGGTTCCAGTCTATTCCCAGATAATTAAAGTCGCCCATGATAACTGCGTTGCCTCCCTTGTACTTGCGTTTAATCTCATTCGTCATTTCTCCATCAGTTTCTTCGGACTTCCCTGGGGGTCGGTAGTAGATGCCGATCTTCGTTTCCATTCCATTTGTTCCCGGAATTTTGGCCCATAGAGATTCTACCTTATTTTTCGTTTCTGGCGTGTTCTCTCCGGTAGACTCAATTCCCTCTTTGATGTATAAGGCAATACCCCCACCTTTTTGACCCACTCTGTCTCTGCAGTATAGTTTGTATCCCAGTAGCACAGTGTCCCAGACATTTTCCTCGGTCCACTATGTTTCCGTGATGCTGATGATGTCAATATTATCTTTTTGTGCCATAGCTTCCAATTCCTCCATCTTATTCCTTAGGCTCCTTGCGTTCTTGTACATACACTTAAGTTTGCGGCCTGTTGCTTTCTTGCATTTCCTCCCCTCTTGTGTCCCTTTCGATCCGTCAGGATTTCTGTCTTGCCTATGATCCGGTGAGTCTTCTCCACAATCTTTCTGCTTGGTATCCTCTGGGTATACCATTTCCCAAACCATTGACTCTTAGTCGACTGTTGGCTTTCCCCTTCTTCCTAGTTTAAAAACTGCTCAATTTCTTGCTTGATGTTGCTTGCAAGTAACCTTGTTCCATCTCTGCTGAGGTGGAATCCATCCTTCCTGTATAGCTTGCTCTTCCCCAAGAATGTCGTCCAGTTGCACACAAAGTGGAATCCTTCTTCCTTACACCAGCATCTCATCCACGCATTGACTGCTTGCAGCTCTATCTGCCTCTTCTCATCGGCCCTGGGTACCGGCAGGATCTCAGAGAACACTACCCTCAAGTGAATAAATTCTCTCTCTCATTTGTTTTAAATGTACTATTAGTTTTACACACGGTACCTTTAGTCTTAGTGCTAGTTGGCAGGGTGAACAACTTTCCATATTTAACCATTCCACCCTATTCACGATTTTATACACCTCTATCATAACCCCACTCAGCCACCTCTTCTCCAAGCTGAAGAGCTCTACAAAGGGACGCCATTCCATCTCATTTCCCTTTTTCTGTACCTATAGTTCTATAATAGCTTTGACCAAAAACACATGTGGAGGGGCATTTTCAATAAGACATCTAAATTCGAGTTTGGACATTTTGGGAAAGGCGTCCAGAAATCCAGTAGAGAAAATGTCAATTTTCAAAACAAGATGTCTATCTTTTTTTATGACCTATCTAGACGTTTTGACCCTTAGTACATCTATCTTTTTTAGCAATTTTTGAATACAAAGACATCCAAATGAAATATACATAAAAACAAGCTATTGGGACATCCAAGCAGTCAGCATTCTTAGAAAACTGGCCACAGCTGAGCAGAGCAGAGGGGCACTCTAAGGGGTGCTGCAGTGAACTGCACATTAAAAAGTCTCAGGTACACATTTCACTATAACCTGCTTATATTGTATGGAGAGCAGTGTTCCCGCTAAGCTGCGCTGGGGTGCGCTGACGCACAAAATATTACCTCGCAGCGCACAAGTTTCTCGTCACAGCGCACACAGTGTAGAGCACAGTTCTTCAACCGCCGGTCCGCAAACAAAATCTTGCCGGTCCGCGAAGGATTCGGTCCCCGCCGCAACGAAAGGCCGGCGTCAGCTGACTTGCAACTTTCTGTTGCAGTCGCTGTGCCGGGACTCCTGCCTTCGCCGGGACTCCTGCCTTCCACCGCGTTTGCCTCCTGCCTTGTCTCCGCACCTCCAGACCAGCAGCGGCAGCTGTGTATGCTTTTAACTTCGGCACAGAGCTGCCCCTAATCAATAGTTTAGCGCGGTTTCATAAGGCAGCCTCGGGGCCTTTGCTAGGCCGGCCCACATCGCATCATCGAAGCGGGCCGGCTATCAAAGGCCCCAAGGCTGCCTCATGAAACCGCGCTAAACTATTGATTAGGGGCAGCTCTGTGCCGAAGTTAAAAGCATACAGAGCTGCCGCTGCTGGTCTGAACTCTTGGGCCGCTGAAGGAGGGCAAAAAGCAGCTGTCCTGGAGGTTTCCCTTCCTCTCGCCTTTACAGGTTCCTTTTTTCCACCTTTTTTTTTTCCTTCAAACGGCAACGGGCCCCAGCATCGACATCAATCAAGTAAGTTCCACTGTCAATCAAGCGGTTCTGCTCGGCCAAAGCTTCCCCTGTGACATGAGCCACCCTCAGGGGAAAGAAAGTGACCCACAAAGGTGAGGGGAAGGGGGGCAGATGATGGAAGTTGGGGGGGGGGAGAGAGAGAGAGAGAAGGGGCAGATGATGGAATGGAGGAGATGAGAGAGAGAGAGAAGGGGACAGATGATGGAAGTGAGAAGAAGGGAGAGAGAGCAGAAGGCAGATGGATGTCAGTTGAGAAGGGAGAGCAGATGCTGAATGGAAGTGGGGAAAGAACACATACTGGATGGAAGGAGGAGATAAATAAAGGGGGAAGAAAATAGTAAGATAATGGAGGGGTGAGGGAAAGGGGTGACAAGCTGTGTGTAGACACAGTGAAAAGAGGGAAACGGGACTAAATAGTAAGAAAGAATTTAATTTAGATGGAGGCAGAAAATAGAGAAGGAAGACCAGAGAAGAAAAGGGAAGAGAGAGCAGAGAATGATCAGATCTGAGTGGAGGAAATGAGAAGAGAGATATGCTAAAAACCACAGGGGGGAGGGAAGGATAGAGATGCCAGACCATGAGGGGAACAGAAGGAAGATGATGGATGCTAGACCAAATTGGGGGGTGGGGGGGGGCAGGAGGAGAGATGGCAGGGAAAGACAGACAGTGAATGGAAGGGGCAGATGCTGGACTGAAGAGACAGAGAAGGTTATCATGCTGCTGTACCGGGCCATGGTACGCCCTCACCTGGAGTACTGCGTCCAGCACTGGTACTTTAAGGAGGACACGGTACTACTCGAAAGGATCCAGAGAAGAGCAACTAAAATGGTTAAGGGGCTGGAGGAGTTGCCGTACAGCGAAAGATTAGAGAAACTGGGCCTCTTCTCCCTTGAGCAGAGGAGATTGAGAGGGGACATGATAGAAACATTCAAGGTACTGAAGGGAATAGACTTAGTAGCTAAGGCAGGGAGAACGAGAGGGCACTCTCTAAAGTTGAAAGGGGATAGATTCCATACAAACGTAAGGAAGTTCTGTGGTAGAAAGCAACATATTTATTTGGCTCATAACTTGCTGGCGCCCGATATTTTTAGCTCACAGTGAAAAAAGTTTGCTCACAACACCCGCCCGCTTAGAGGGAACACTCCTCCAAAATTCACCCAAAATTTACTATACCCACTTATACAATAGCCCTTATGTCTGCAGGTGCCATCTTTATGTAGGTATAAGAAGGTTTCTTGGGGGGGGGGGGGTTGGAGGGCTAACCATACAATATAAGCAGGTTATAGTGACATGTGTACCTGGGACTTTTTATGTGTAATTCACTGCAATACCCCTTGGAATGCCTCTCTGCTCTGCCCTGTTATGCTCAATTGTCTGTGTGTCCATCTGAAGCTGTAATACAGGCTGGAATGTACTGTTTTTTCAATCTTTGGGTGGTGGGAGGAGATTGGTAACCATTTGAAGGAGTAAGGGGGGGATCATGCCTTAAGCCCTCCAGTGATTATCTGGTCAGTTTGGGTACCTTTTTGACCCTTATTCATTTTTCAAACAGATCTAGTCCCAAACATCTAAATGGTGCCCTAGACATTTTGTTAAAAGTTTGATTATCCTTGCAGAACATCCAAGCCCTAGGCCTGCCCAGAACACACCCCCATAAAAATTTAGGAGCACTGGAAACAAAACAACCAGAAGACATCTAGAAAGTCAGTTTTGAAAATGGTCACTTGGACGTTTTGACGACTAAGATGTCAAAGTGCCAGTTTATGCTGCCTTTTACACATCTACCTTTTTTGAAAATGAGCCCCATGGTATTCAAGATTTGTTCATATCACGGATCAATATAGAAATATTGAGATATTATAATAGTCTCTTGTTATATTATAGGTTTATTCAAAAATTGATATACCATTTTCTCTCTCCTTTCTGAATAATTACTAACATTTTATTTGCTTTTTTGACCATCTCCACACACTGAGCTGAGAATTTCCATGTTATCCACAATCACTCCAAGATGCTTTTCCTGAATGATAACTTTATATATAAAACCCAGTATAACACACATGCATCAACTATTCAACTACCCTCTCTAGACAAAGTGAAGAATTTTTCCTCAATATTAGGGGTGCCATCTTCATACACCAAGCTGCCACTTAAGGCATCATATACCTACAGTTAGGATTATTTTTTCCTTATAGGCATCGCCTTGCATTCGTCCACATAAAATTTCATCTTCCTTTTAGATGCCCAGTCTCCCAGTATCATATAGTCCTCCTATAGTTCTTCAGTAATCATGTGGCATCTGCAAATTTGAATAAAATAGGCTTTAAACATGTCATAAGATGATATCCCAGAAGACTTGGAGAAATTAAGAATTCTAACATTTAACCTCCGGTTAAAGTTGTCAATATTTTCAATTTTCTTGTGAATAGTATTATCTTTGACCACCATTGTCCTAAACCCCTGGAGGGAATGTACTTCCGTTTGTATTGCGATAACTGAATTTTTCATTTCAGAATTAGATTGATCTAAACTTTTAGAAATATCGTCCATTTTTCCCCCCAGGGTTGCCGCGTCCAGCCTCTGGAGCACCTTCCAAATTGCTTCCAACGTTACCTCTCTGGAGGAGACCAATGCCCCTAGTGTAGTCTCCATCGGTAGAAGCTCATCTACCATAACTTCCTCCTCAGCTGGGTTTTTCGGCGCAACTTTGGCAGCCTTTTTCCCCGCTTCGTTGGCAACGGCTTCAGCCAAACAGGGAGGTGCTGCTGCAAGTGGTGGCGACAACGAGGTTAGCCCTTCTCCTGCCTCTCTCGCAGCGGGGCTCATTTCGCCAGTTTGTAAGCAGATTGCTGGCAGAAAATGCTCAATCGGGTGCTGCCTCAACAGTAGCGAAGGTGTCAAGGAGGCAGACGCCTTCACATTGCCCTTCCGTTTATGCAGCATTTCTTGCAATTAGACAGAATAAATCAACAGCCCTGAGAGTGATCTTACAAACAGTAGTTAGGTGCCGCCATCTTGGCCACTCCCCTCCAACATCTGCAAATTTGATCACCTCACTAATTTTTCCTTTTGCCAGATCATGTTAAGCATATTGAAAAGCACTGGTTTCAGTAAGGATCACTAGGCCACTCCTCTACTAACTTTTCTTTGAAAACCTATTACTAGAAATCTGTAACCCATTATTAAATCTGTTCAAGGACAATTACACAGGTGAATATTATACTAGAAAATGTGCGTAGCCCAAATGAGAACAAATCTTTCTTTACCCACATTCTATTTAGGCAATGGGAGGAACAGGGAGTAGGACATTTTAACTGTCCCCTTCTTCTTTCAGGCCAATCTGAGAACTTAGCAATAGCGCTGGCACTAAAATGCTCCATTCTCAATTAGTAGATCTGAGTATATTTGATGTTTGCTATGAACTATACAGGAAGGGAGAAAGAGGTTACACTTGTTTCTCACAAGTCAATAAGATATACTCCTGCATAGATTTCTGGTTTCTATCCAATCACCATCCTTAAAAATGTGAGGCAGCTCCCATTCTATTAATTAATCATGCATTTATTAATACTAGAGGGTTTGCAAAAAGAAGCTCCACAAAGAAAATGGTCAATGAACAGATTACTGCTTAACAATTCAGCTTTTAGAGATAAGCTTGTTTTGGCATTTTAAGAATCTTTGCAGTTTAATTATAATAATGAGGTTGACTTATTTACTGTTTGGGATGTAGCCAAGGCTTTCTTACATGGCACAGTGTCTTCCTGGGCAGCATACATAAAGAAGCAATTGGCAGCTAAGGCAGAGACTCTTAAAACTAAGCTGATTAGGTTGGAAGCACTGCATAAGAAGAGAAGACAATGGCACATTAAGAATATTATTCACAGAATGTATGATGGATGCCTGGAATAATCTCCCAAATGAGGTGATGAAAGCAAAAACTGCTAGAATGGATCCTTAAAGGTAAAAAGGATGAAAACAAGGCAAAGTGAAGTTCAGCTCAAACACTTATGAAATGACTTACCAGAAATCATGGAGTAATTAACCTTCACTGATGGCAGGTACACCCCTAAAAGCAGTGGTATGGGGAAAGTAAACTACACTGTGTGGCAGCTACAACCCCAACGTCACCCCACCAGACTGAATGGGCCATGTTAGTCTTTATTCACCAAAAACAAGAAAAACTAGGAGTATATACCAATGTCCACGTGAGCCCAAACTCAATGTATATCAAAATCTGGTTCAATATATATTACCAATAAAAAAACCTACAGTAGGAGTATTAATATATAAATTCCATATAGTCACTATTCCTCAAATCAGATAAAAACACAGGATTAAAATGCAAACTAGGGGAATGGGCAACGAGATGGCAGATGAAGTTCAATGTTGAGAAATGTAAAGTATTGCATGTGGGAAGCAGAAACCCGAGGTACAATTATACGATGGGAGGGATGTTATTGAATGAGGGGGGTAATGGTGGACATGACAATGAAGCCGACTGCACAGTGCGCAGCGGCCGCTAAGAGAGCGAATAGAATGCTAGGTATAATCAAGAAGTGTATTACTACCTGAACGAAAGAAGTTATCCTGCTGTTGTAGCAAGCGATGGTGCATCCGCATCTGGAGTACTGCGTCCAATATTGGTCGCCGTACCTTAAGAAGGACATGGCGTTACTCGAGAGGGTTCAGAGGACAGCGATACGTCTGATAAAAGGTATGGAAAACCTTTCATACGCTGAGAGATTGGAGAAACTGGAGAAGAGGAGACTTAGAGGGGATATGATAGAGACTTACAAGACCATGAAGGGCATAGAGAGAGTAGAGAAGGACAGATTCTTCAAACTTTTGAAAAATAAAAGAACAAGAGGGCATTCGGAAAAGTTGAAAGGGGACAGATTCAAAACGAATGCTAGGAAGTTCTTCTTTACCCAACGTGTGGTGGACACCTGGAATGCGCTTCTAGAGGGCGTAATAGGGCAGAGTACGGTACTGGGGTTCAAAAGAGGATTGGACAATTTCCTGCTGGAAAAGGAGATAGAGGGGTATAGATAGAGGATTACTGCACAGGTCCTGGACCTATTGGGCCACCGCATGAGTGGACTGCTGGACACGATGGACCTCAGGTCTGACCCAGCAGAGGCATTGCTTATGTTCTTATATTGTTGCTTATCGCAATATTCTAAAAGTAAGCTGTCAAAAGTGCTCAGAACCCACACCCCCTGCAAGCCACAAGAGTGCTATCAAGGAAAAATCACTGCACTTTTGGTGCTCTTGACCAGTCCCTACTGGTGAACCATCATTAATGTCTATGTATAAACCAAAGCTTAAAAATTATTGCACTTATTTCTTTATGCAGGAGCAGCCAGGTTCCAGATATATTCTGTAGTGCCCAATCTGTGTACTTAGTTCAAGCGGCTCAGCAGGACAGCAGGACTTCCATGAAGCCATATGTGTGATAACCTGCTCATTTCCAAGTTCAAACATTCAACTGCTCTCCTCTTATTAGGAGGTGTGAGTTCTGAGCATTTTTCACAACTTACTTTTAGAATACTGTGATAAGTAACAATATGATTTGCTCTTTAATCCTGTATTTTCATCTGATTTGAGGACCAGTATATATTATATCAAAATAATCCAATTTCAATTACATCCCAAAATATAAATACAGTAGAATCTTAGCTAACCGGCAAAAAAATTGCTAGCCAAAAAAAAAACAAAAAACAAAGTGTCTCCCGAGCTCCTCAGACAACCTCCAAACAACCCCCCTCCCTCCAACCCAGCAGCAGCCATCCTGACAACCCCCTTCCACCCCGGCCCAAGGCAGCAGTGGCAGCCAATCCTCCCTCAGTCCTGAAGCAGCAGCAGCGGCGGCAGCCAATCCTGACACCCCCTCGGCCCTGAAGCAGAAGCAGCAGCTGGTCCTGACAACCCCCTCCCTCCCTTACCAAAGCAGTAGCGGCAGCCAGTGAACAGCCCTGGCAGGGCCTTTCCTCTGCCATTGTCACTTCCAAAGCGGCAGAAGAAAGGCCCTGCTGGAGATGGCCAGAAGCAGCCTGTTTATGGCGCTTCTGTTCACCGGCTGATGCTACTGCTTCATTAAGGAAAGAGAGTTGTCAGGATTGGCTGACACTGCTGCTTTGGGGCTGAGGGAGGGAGGGTGGGCTGTCGGGATCAGCTGACGCTGTTGCTTTGGGGCCAAGGGAAGGGGAGTGTCAGGATTGGCTGCTGCTGCTGCCTCGGGCCCAGAGGGAGTAGGGTTGTCAGGATTGTCTTTGCTGCTTCGGGGGCAGGAGGGATGGGTGTTGGCAGGACCAGCTCTGCTACTTAGGGGGAGGGAGGGGTGTTGGCTGTCTGCTGCTATAGTATTTTTTTTATAGTAACTCTCAAGCAACCAGAAAAAAAAGTTATCTGGCATCCACCAATTCCCATGAGTACTAGATAGCTGAGAGTCTACTGTATTGTTAAAAATATGTTCAGAAAAATGTTTTCTGTGCCAATGTGTATTTCATTTGTATATGCAGCCACCTATTCAATCACTGCACACTGGCTTTTGTCTTTAAACAAATACAGTCTCCATACTAATAATATCCAGAAGAGGTACTTTGAGGGGACTTCCAGAGAAGGAGATAATTACATTCATAAGAATTTGTTGGGCAAATGCTTTTAAATTTGAGGAAATATAGAAAATAAGCAAACTGAGAGACTTTATTTTAGATACTCTGCTCACTTTGCAAAGGAGTTTAAAGAATAGTTTTTCTTAGCATATAAAGTCTCTGTCACAGGTCCATGGGATAGTACTTAAGGCTATTTTAAAGTTACCATACTATCAGTATAAAGTGATACAGGAAGCCATCAAAGAACACAATATCCTCTCACACAGGGGAGATTATGGTGCAGTGGTTAAATTACAGCCTTAGCACCGTGGGGTTGTGGGTTCAAACCCACGCTGGGGTTAAAGCTATAGCCTCAGCACCCGGGGGTTGTGGGTTCAAACCCATGCTGCTCCTTGCGACCCTGGGAAAGTCACTTAATCCCCCCATTGCCCCAGGTACATTAGATAGATTATGAGCCCACCAGGATAGACAGGAAAAAAATGCTCGAGTACCTGAATAATCTCATGTAAACTATTCTGAGCTCTCTTGGGAGAACGGTATAGAAAATTGAATGAATGAATGGATGTGATACCAGGACCCTCTGCCCAGGAAAAAAGAGTTAGGACGGCCATTGTAGTTGGAGATTTGATCTAGGTGGCTGGTGGATATTAGGTCACTTTCCTGGCTTGAGCAAAAGTGGTGGACTTCATGTGTCACCTAGATAAGATTTTAGAAAGTGCTGGAGAGGAGCCTGTTGGCTTGGTACACGTGGGCACCAATGACATAGGAAAATATGGGAGAGAGGGTCTAGAAGCCAAATTTAGGCTCTTAGGCAGAAAGCTGAAATCCAGAACCTCCAGGGTAGCATTTTCAAACGTGCTCTCCATTCTATGCATAGGACCCAAAAGGCAGGCAGAGCTCCAGTCACTATGCATGGATGAGGCAATGGTGCAGGGAGGAGGGCTTCAGATTTGTTAGAAACTGGGCAACATTCTGGGGAAGGGGTGCCTATTCTGCAAAGATGGGCTCCACCTTAACCAGGAGACAAGAGAAGTTTTTAAACTAGAAATTGGGGGAAGGCCAAAAGTCGCTCAAATGAGCACGATTCAGGACAAGGTCTCTTTAAAAGATGTTTTGAAGATATAATGAGGCAATTTGACAAACTGAAGACAGGCAAAAGGCCTGGACTGGATGATATATATTCCAGAGTACTAACAAATCTGACTGAAGAAAATAAGAAGCCTCATAAGCATTGGCAAGTTAGATGCAAAGCAATGATAAAGAAAGCTAAAAGAGAATATGAAGAAAAACTTGCAATAGAGACAAAAACTCCAAGGAACAATTTTTTAGATATATCAGAAACAGAAAGCCTGTGAGGAACTCCGTGGGACTGTTAGATCATGAAGGAGTAAAAGGGGCACTGAAGGAGGTCAAAGCCATAGCAGAATGACTGAATGGATTATTTGCTTCGGTCTTTACAGAAGAAGATGTAAGAGATCCACCTGAACCAGAAATGATTTTCAAGGGTGATGGTGTGGAGAAACTAAAAGAAATCTTGGCTAATCTGGAAGATGTACTGAGCCCAAGACATACTGAGCCCAAATAAAAAGTAATAAATCACCTGGTCCAAATGGTATATACACCAGGGTACTGAAAGAACTCAAAATATGAAATTGCTGATATGCTGTTAGTGATCTTTAACCTATCACAAAATATATAGTAACACCACTTCTTTTAAACAGTACACATCAGTGTTATTAGCCCTAAAATTTCCAGGATTTGTACTAGCGGCCTCAGAGTTGGAGCCTACGCACAGTTGTTGAATCACAAACTGAGATGGTCAGCGTAGTGTTCCCGCTCCTGCTCCAATCATTGGCCAATAATTTTTATATATATTTGCTTTTTATACCCTGCACCTAACAATTCTTTAAGTTTATGATTTTTCTAAAATTTCCATAGCACTATTCATTATTTGTTGAAACAACTTTCTTCAGCAACAGTACGTGCTCAAAATTCCCAACGTGTACTTGTTCATAATGTTGAAAAAAATTGACAAAAAATTGTTATAACTTATCTCTAGCAGTCTTCACTGTTGAAACATTTTTTGGACCATTAATGTCCCATCAAATGCCTGTCTGCCGACGCGGTCAGCGTTTCACGGGAAATGTGTTCATCCGCTGCGTCAGGGCCACCAAGGCATTCTGAGAGGACATCAGAGTCCAGTCCTCTTTGGGGGGGAGGTGACCTCCTTTGACTTTTCTTGTAACTGTTACAATCCTTTTCTGTATTCTGTGGTTGTGAGTTGTTATTCTATTTACCAATAAAAAAGAGTTTCATAATAATAATAATAATAATAATCAAACCATAGCTCATTCAGTCAAGGATTTTCAAAACCTTTGAAAATCCTTGACTGAATGAGCAAGATTTGAGTAGGCAGAGGCAGAAAAGAAAAAGTTAAGAAAGCTGAAAGGGAAAAAATCAATACGCTGGAGACAGGCATAAGAAGGAAATGGAACGAGAGAAGAGGAGAAAAAAATGGACATCAGACACTGGAAAGAGAATTAGCTGAAAATAGAAAGAAAACTGGGACCAAGATGATGGAAAAACAAAACATCCAGTCAACATAGAAACCATAGAAAAAATGGTTTTATTTTGAATTTATTAACTGGAATATGTTAGCTTTGGGATATGTACATCACAATTATTTTTGTATTCAGTTGATTTGGGGGAGGGAGGAGCTTTTGCCCCTCCCTCTCCCAACAAAAAAAAACATTCCGCTGCCTATACTTAGAATGACTATTTGAATAAGGTTGGGATTGTCAGTCACCCACCTGGCCTTCGCTATGGTAGCCGTCGTGCTGTGGTGAATGACTTTACTGAGACTGGCATGCCTCTCAAAATGGAGAATGGCCTTTCATGGTGAAAATGCCCAAAAAGGCTGCAAAGGGAGTGATTTTAGCAATTTAAACAGAAAAGAAAACTCCCTAAACAGTTCTTGCCTTCAAAAGAAAAGCTCAGGTTTACTACCGGTATATCCCCTTTCTCAAAGGGTGGATAGCTCAAAACTCTCAGGTAAGTTCATACAGTGCAAATGGTCCTCAGTATCAAGCATAAAAACCCACTTGCTTCTAGCAGTTCAAACAAGTATCAGTAAGTCACCAAAAATGTTCAACTCCTTCTGGGCTGCCTTACTTCAAGCAGGCCCAAAGTAACAGGTATCTAGAGGTGTATTGACTATCTATTTCCCCTTGTCTTTGCTGTACAACTTATGAAGACTACTTGAAGCTAAGTCCATTGTCACTGTTTGGGGAGTTGGCTGGGAGGTTCTCAGAGTGGTCTCAATGATCGATTTCACCTGTGTTTTATTAATTATTTCACTGTGGTTTGATTCACATTTTGATTTAAGGCACACATGAGGTACCCGATGATGGTGTGCAGGCGGGGGTATGGTTGCCTCCGCCTTGTTGTGTGAAGCGCTGGAGAAATTCTCCCTTCGCTGATCCTCCACACTGAGGGTACCCAATTACACTAAATATTTATTATATTATCTCATTTTGAAGTTGTGTTGATATTCACAGGGGCTCTTGTCTTTGAGTTACCACTCTCAGAACCTTTTGACTTGTTCTGCCTTTTTGTAAGTATCTTTTGTAAGTTTCAGTGGCAGGTTATCTAGAGTTGTGTAGTGATTTCTTTAATAAGAAATTAACTATTTTTTTCTGAGGACCTCCAAATACCTACAAATCCAAAATGTGGTCCTGCAAAGGGTTTGAGTTTGAGACCACTGCTCTAGCATGTATTTAAATGCTTCTCAAATAGATACTATAATTAGATTGTAAGCTCACTGGAACAGAGAGGGAAATTTTTTCTAATGACTGAAAATGTAACCCTCATTTCTAAAGTATTAGTATTGTAAACCACTTAATACTCATGTACAAGCGGTATATCAAATAAAATAAATCCAATCCCAAAATAAAAAGAAGATAGTTTTTGGATCTACTATAAATCAGGAAAGAAGTATACACAACTTTATATAGGAAACTGGTTGAAAAGAATAACTTGTTACTTTTTCAGAGCTATCATCCATATTATCTAAAATTTAATATCCCTATAAGTCAATTTTTAAGGGTGAGGAAGATTTGCTCAAATTTAGATGATTTTAAAATTCAAGCTATGAGGCAAACTTGGTTCTTTTTGTTGCATAGGGCATTTTGGACCCCTGTTCGTTTACAAAAATTAGATAGCTCTAAGTCCAATAAATGCTGGCACTGTAATCTGGAACCAGGGACACTAGATCATCTATTTTATTACTGTCCCTATATCAAGTTATTTTGGAATTCAATCTGGACTCAAGTAAATTCTTTATTGGAAAACCATGTTACGCTTTCCTATGATACTGTTTTATTTGGAATGGCTATGAGGAAAGAGAGTCAAATATCGTCACATAACAACAAACTTTTATTAATTATGACAGGGGTTGCCATTCAACATATTACCAATAATTGGAAAAATTACAAAAATCTTAATTACACATTCTGGTGGAATTCGTTATGCTATATTTTTAAGATGGAAAGAGCAATAACGTTACAAAAAGGGAATTATAATAACTTTGCAAAGATTTAGGGGCCATTGGAAAAGTATTGTGATGAATAGGCATCAACTCTTTTCTTTTCTTTTTTTAGATTTATCTAGCACACTCAAGGGGGAGGGTGGATTTGGGGTGAAAGTTAAAAAGCTATGCTTATAATATATTGCATAATATAGTATAATGTTTTCTGGTTGAGAATTTGATAAAGGGTGGGTGGGTGGGGATTTTTATACTATTAGATTTTATGTGTTAGATATTACAGTGCTATATTGGAATTAATGTATGATACATTTTTGTGCACTTGTTATTTGAGTTAAAAATGAATAAAGATATTAAAAAAAAAAAAAAAATTAAACCTGCATATGTAACAAATAGATTTAAACAACACTGTTATCCAATTAGATCAATTCAGAGAGCTTATTTAAGAGCGAGATATACGCAACGAGAATTGTTGCTACAAGAGAACAGAAAGGAGGAGGTAGAAGAGGTTACCTTTTAATCAGCTGAGTGGTCAGTTATTTTGGATTATTAAACAATATTGGAATATATTACATCTATATCCTATTTTTAAAGTGTCTCCAATGCTTTCCTAAACAAGGGGCCGTACTATAAATGAATGTTTGATTTAAAAAAAAAAACAGGGATATCCAACTGATCAAATCAGATTATGATACGATATATTCCCATAAGGCTTGTGGTCAATGCCAATGGTGCTCCCAGACTTTGTCAGGCGCATCATGGAAAGACCCTACAACAGGAAAAACGTATTCTGCGAGATTTTCCTCCATATGTAAGAGTAGTAATATAATCTATCTAATTAAATGCCCAGGTGATAAAATGTATATAGGGAGACTGAGTAAGCAAATTAAAATTAGATTAACTGAACATAAATCAAGAATTATTAATAGAGTTACTCAAGATCCACTGGTTCAGCACTGGATAGATTATTATAATCACATTATTGAGGACTAGGTACTTTAGTTAGATTGTGAGCCTTCGGGACAGTAAGGGAATTTCTAAGTACCTATTTTACTTATAATTTTAATGCACCCTATTGTCTATTTTTCTGTAAACCGCTTAGAATCCTAACGGAGTTTAGCGGTATATAAGAAATAAATTACATTACATTACATATGAAATGGTGAGTTATTAATGGATATATAATAGGGTGGGAGGGTTGAAATAATGAATATAAATTAAATTTTCTGGAGCAAAAATGGATATTCTATTTAAATACAGTTACTCCTCAAGGACTGAATTTGGAACTTGATTGGATGACCCTTATCTAGATTGTAAGATAAATTAGGATTAGAGAATCGCTGTTTCCTTTAATTAAGTTGATTGGCTGAGCTTTAAATACTAAATAAAAGACAATGACGCCATCTTTGTAAAGCTGGGAAGGCAAGGGTGACTATGATGGCTGAGAAAGGTAGTGAATCAGATTATAATAAACTGTATGTAGAAAGCTCTGAATAAGCTGAATTTAATCCATACATCCTAATTGATGTTTTTTTACTCTGTAGAGGATTCATTGAAAAAGCGCTAAGCGAAACGTAGATTCTATGTTGGAGAATCTGCCCTGCCATTTAATCTCAGATGAGTATTATTTAAGGAAACTAATAAATAACTGTGCTTAATAAGTTTTCTATAGAATATTTTTGAACAGAATAATAATTAGATAATAATAACACAAGAGAAAAGTGAATTTGAGCAAATGACTAATGAAGATTCTGATGAATAAAAGCTTTACATTCAACAGCAGCATGGCTGAGGTCACTGTTCGAGGATCTAATCCATTTTAGAGTTTAAGATTTGAATGCTTTGAAGTGCTTACGGGTGATTTTGTGATAAATGAATGCTTCAGAGAAAAGGATTGAAGTGATTTTGAGGTAATGAGGAGTGGCATATACTTTGGGTTGGGGAGGGAAGGTTACGTTACTGGCACAAGCCCCTTTAAGAGGCTCCATCCATGTGTTATCTTTTTCTCCCCAGGAGCATTGGGCTGCTAAAACCAGCTCAAATCTTTCCACAAATAACAAGCTTGCAAAGTTAAATGCAAACTGTATCATTTGATTTCCATAATAATGAAGTATTCTGTGCGTTTTTCATCTCATTACTATGCATCTTCATTTAAAGTAAAACAACCTGTTAGGTGTCTTCAACTCGTGCTCGAGTCCTAGCGACTTGATGAATTGCAGATCTAAAAAGAAATTGGTTTTGTGCTAGTCCTGAAAGGTCCTCCAGCATCATTCACATGGTTGTTTTTAATGTGTCCAGCCATCTGATTGCAGGTTGCCCTCTTTGCTTGGTTCGTTCAATTTTCCTAAACATGATGTCCTTCTCCAAAGATCTCTCTCTTCTGATGGTGTGACCAAAATAAGACAGTTGTGATCCTGCTGAAGTTCTAATAAAATTTTTTTTTTTAAAAGACAATCATACCTTTATCATTTGGTCTTCGAATGACATTGCCAGTTTGATCTTTTCCAGAATCAATTTGTTAGTTTTTCTGGCAATCCACAGTAAAATAACACTAAAGGCAAATAACACAAATTTTTCCATGGGTTTTTTTTTTTTTTAATTATTTATTTATAGAATTTTATAATATTACCAAGCATATACATCTTGTACAGTAAAGTGAGATCAAACAACATACTGAACTAAATTTCCAAAATTAAGATATACCACAATCATAATTCAGTTTGAAAATAAAAATAGATAAAGTAATAATGATCTAGTTGATCACACACTAGTCCTCCATATATTGGATCCAAGATTTAAAGAGTAGGACAAATATAAATCAAATTAATTAAAGGAAAATCCATGTCTTACTACAGTGCGGGGAGCTAACCTTCCATGGGCGCTGTTATTCCTTTCTCAAGATGTTTCGCTGAGAGAAAACTAATCAGTTGAGACGGCTCTGTAAAAATATACTTCAATGATAAATATCTAACCACACATTTACATGGATATCTCAGAAAGAAAACACCCCCTATTTGAGTCACTCCAGGTTTTAGAAATTCTTTCCTTCTCTTTTGAGTCTCTCTAGAGACATCGAGGAGAATCTGAATATGATGTCCCAGGAAGTCTTTGGACCTATTTTTAAAGAAAAGTTTTAATATCCAATCCTTGTCTGGAGCCAAAGCGACAGACAACAAGAGAGTGGCTGGGACAGCCAATTCTCTATCCGATTGTTCCAGTATTGCGGAAATGTCCAATGATCTCTCCCGGGATTCCTCAATTTTTCCTTCTTCTTTGAATTGGGGCTTGGCAGGAAGATAATACACTCTTGTAAGAGGAGGTAAGGAGCTTTCAGGAATTTCCAATATTTCCATAAAATACCTTTTCACCATTTCTCTAGCAGAAGTTGACAAGATCTTTGGAAAATTTATAAATCTCAAATTGTTAATTCGACCATTATTCTCCTGAGCTTCCAGCTTCCTCCTGAGTATTATATTATCTTTAACCAGCAAATCTTGATTTTGTTTTAAAGATATTAGCTCCTTACTTGTATTTTGTGACTCTGTTTTTAATTGAGATATATCCTGCTTTAACACATTTATTTCTTCTTTTTGTTCTTTTAATTCCTTGTCCAAACTTTTTATTTGAGGATTTAAAGAATTCCCCAAATTCACTACCAAGTCCCATAATGCTTCAAGTGTAACTTTAGGGGGTTTTGTAGGTGAAAAAAGTTGTAATGGTGTAGTATCTAAATGTTCTGAAGTTAGCTTTACCTCAGTGAAGTCTTGTATTCCCCCAACCTCTGTTGTCCCGGTCGCAAGTCCTTGCAGAGAGAGCATGTCACTCTGCATTGTTATATTCGGCAAGCCCTCCATGCTAGCCTCTGGGAGCAAAGAAGCTACCTCCTCGGGTGCATTCTGGTCCCGTGGAGAGCTAGCTGCTTGCGGCGTCGGTTGAAGGGATGGCGTCCTGACGTCGGGGCTAAGAGTGACATCGAGCCCAGGGGATCTCACCACCGCGCTACTCTCCGGCGGCGTCCCTAGCGAGCTGGCACCCGACTCTTCTTGCTCCCGTTGTAGGCATCGGAGAAAATCATCAATAGTGACCGCTGGGGTTAAGGGTCGCCGGGAGGCTCCTCCGACGTTCCTTCCCCGTCTTTTCGGCATAGTTACAGGAAACTTTCGACGGTGTCCTCACTGCAGCAGATATGCAGCAGCCATCTTGGATCACAACTTTTTCCATGTTAAAGGATTACTGTTAAGATATTTTATTTTACTGTTAATTCCAGTCATTAGTAATTAGGTCTAACTGCATAAAATAGGATCTGTGCTCAAACAGGACGAGTTAGTAATAAAATAACAATTTTTAACAGTAACCTACACTGATCATGTCACTCCTCTTCTGATTAAATCTCACTGGCTCCCCATTAATCATCGCATTACTTATAAAATTTTACTATTAACATTCAAAACTCTTGATACTAACGAATCTCAATTCATTAGTAAAGTGCTTATTCCATATAGTGCCTCACGTTCTCTTCGGTCAACTAACCAAAAACTTCTACTAATTCCTTCCTTGAAAATTATTGGAACCCGTCGACAAGATATGTTTTCAGTATCAGCACCACAACTCTGGAATTCTTTACCTCTACAATTAAGAGATGAAAGTAATCTATGCTATTTTAAAAAGAACTTAAAAAGCTTTTTATTTAAGGATGCTTTTAGCTTGTAAATTGCTTTTCTAGCCCTTCTTCCTTCCTTTGCTTTCTTCCTTAACTTTCTCCCTCTTTATGTTTGTCTTTCTTTTTCCCACTGTATTACTCTATCAGTTTGCCAGTTATACTCATTGTGTAAACATTTTTAAAATATATTTATTGTGTAAATTATGTCTGGTTTTTTTTTGTTTTCTGTTTGTTGTTTTTGTTTTAATACTATGTTAAACTATATGTTACTTTTATATATTATAACTCGCTTAGAAAAAATTTTAATTGAGCGATTAATCAAATATAAATAAAACTTGAAAACTAGTCCCCTATAGCAAAAATCCTACATTATACTCTTAGGTCCTCTTTTACTAAGCTGCACCACTGAGTGCTGTATGGCAAATGGTCCGGCGCCCATTCAATTCCTATGGACGTCAGAGCATTTCCTTCTCCAGCCCATATTATTAGTCTTAGTAAAAGGGAGCCTTACTACATCTAAACCTGCCATTCTGTAATGCAGCTCAATGTGTGTCTATAATGTAGAAGCTATCTGCACAATTTTTTCCATTAGTGCCCCCTCTCTTTGGAACAGTATCTCAAATCACTTACGTGAAATAACAACTCTTGCCAATTTTAAGGCGAAGTTAAACACATTTTTATTCCTTGATGCTTATGTCCTTTTAAGGATGACTTAGATTCAGGAAAGGTTTCTACCTTCAGTTCCCCCTCCCTTTGTTCTTTCCCTTCAATGTTCTCTTTCTTTCTATCAATTGTAGTTCCAACCCTTCTTTCCTTTTGTTCCGGTTCGTCAATGTCTTTATAAATTGTCATTTCCCCTGGTTTGTCTTTGTTCATAAAGACAGTAAGTAAACGCAGGAGAAACAAAAGACCCCAATGGTTCAGTAAAGAAATTTCAGACCTAGTTAAACAGAAAAAAGACGCATTTATCACCTACAAACACTTAGGCAGAGAGAGGGCAAAAGAGGACTATCTAGAGAGATCTAAAGCTGTCAAAACAGCAGTCAGAGAGGCCAAACTCCAAATGGAGGAAGAGCTAGCACGGAAAATTAAGAAAGGGGATAAATCTTTCTTCAGCTATATTAGCGACAGGAAAAGAAATAAAGATGGGATAGTACGCCTGAAGAAATCGGACGGTAACTTTGCGGAATCAGATTCTGAGAAGGCAGAACTACTAAACCAATACTTCTGTTCAATATTCACCCGCGAAATGCCGGGAGCTGGTCCACAGCTGCAGAAAGGAGATAACCAGAAAGACCCGTTTCAAGATTTCGAATTTACGCCCAGTAGCGTCTACGATGAACTATCAAGACTCAAAGTAAACAAAGCCATGGGACCGGATAACCTACATCCCAGAATGCTCAGGGAGTTAAGGGAAGTCCTGGCTGAACCATTATCTGTTCTTTTCAATCTTTCCCTAAGCACAGGAAGAGTCCCCTTGGACTGGAAAACCGCTAATGTAATCCCACTCCACAAGAAGGGCTGCAGGACAGAGACAGCAAACTACAGACCAGTGAGTCTCACGTCTATAGTGTGTAAACTCATGGAAACACTGATCAAACAGAATATTGACACAATCCTAGACGAAAAAAAACTGCGTGATCCACACCAACACGGGTTCACCCAGGGAAGATCTTGCCAATCTAATCTGATTAGCTTTTTTGACTGGGTTACTAGACAACTGGACGCCGGAGAGTCACTGGACGTGGTATATTTGGACTTCAGTAAAGCATTTGATAGCGTCCCTCATCGAAGATTACTGAACAAGCTGAAATCGATAGGATTAGGAGACACTCTAACTACATGGGTTGGGGATTGGCTAAGCAGTAGACTTCAGAAGGTGGTGGTGAACGGTACCCCATCCGAAGCATCAGAAGTGATCAGTGGAGTGCCGCAGGGCTCGGTCCTGGGCCCAATTCTATTCAACTTATTCATAAGAGATATGACGCGGGGACTTAGAGGAAGGGTATCACTGTTTGCCGACGACGCCAAACTTTGCAACATAGTAGGCAGAAGCTTGTTACCTGATGATATGACACACGACCTACTGCTTCTGGAACAATGGTCGACTACTTGGCAGCTAGGCTTCAATGCTAAAAAATGCAAGATAATGCACCTGGGTAAGAGAAACCCGCGCAGAACTTATGTACTAAATGATGAGACCTTGGTTAGGACCACGGCGGAACGCAATCTAGGAGTGATCATTAGTGAGGACATGAAGGTTGCCAATCAAGTGGAGAAGGCTACCTCCAGGGCAAGACAAATGATGGGATGTATCCGCAGAGGTTTTGTCAGCAGGAGACCTGAAGTTATGATGCCGTTGTACAGAACCATGGTGAGGCCTCACTTGGAGTACTGTGTTCAGTTTTGGAGACCACACTACCGAAAGGACGTGCTGAGGATCGAGTCGGTGCAGCGAACGGTCACCAGGATGGTCTTGGGGCTCAGGGATCTCACGTATGAAGAAAGACTAAAGAAATTGCGGCTGTACTCACTTGAGGAAAGAAGAGAACGGGGAGATATGATTGAAACGTATAAGTACATCACGGGACGCATCGAGACAGAAGAGGATATCTTCTGGCTCATGGGACCCTCGACCACCAGAGGGCATCCACTGAAAGTCAGGGGAGGGAAGTTTCATGGCGACTCCAGGAAGTACTTCTTCACCGAAAGAGTGGTGGATCATTGGAACAGACTCCCACTCCAGGTGATAGAGGCCAGCAGCGTGACGGATTTTAAGAGAAAATGGGATACTCATGTGGGATCGTTAAGGGAGTAAACTCAGGGGGGAGGGATACTTGGAATGGGCAGAGTTGGTGGGCTTTAGCCCTTTTCTGCCGCTTTTTTCTATGTTTCTATATTGTATTTTAATTGGTGCATTGTTTTGGCATTTTTTGTACACCGCCTAGAAGCTTGATTAGGCGGTATGAGAAATTTTAAATAAACTTGAGAGAAGGTATTTACAGAAGGAAAGAGGAGAACCATGTGTTCAGGTCAGCAAAGAATTTCCTGGGGGAAAAATATATGCACAAATAGCATTCTAGTGCACATTGAGCTTAGATACGGAAATACTGAGTAATCAAATTTAAAATCCAAATGCAAAACAAAAAAATAAAATAAAATCTATGTGCATACTTTTACAGGAAAAATGTACCTAAATGAAAAGCAAATGACTCCACATAATTTGACCCTATATCAATTTTCAAAGGGAAAGTATGTGCATATGTTCCCTTAGGTACCCTATGCAAAGCCTGTAAGTAAATAGTAAACACAGACTTTTTGCTCTACTGTAGACAGTTAAAACTCTTCTTCTTCATCACATAACCAGTTATCATAGATGTTATACACACAGAGGGAAAACACACGGCTATAAATGTTTTCTGTCGCGACCTGGGTGGGCTCTTCACAGGTGCATCATTATTCTGCACCTCCAGGAGGAGGGGATAACACAAATTTTATTTGCTCCCCCACATCATGGGAGTCACAGTCATAAAAGGATTGAAAAGCACTGCTCTAGACCAGGGGTGCCCAAAAAAGTCGATCGCGGAGCCCATCCCGGGCTCTGTGATAGACTCGCATTGCCTTCGCAATCTACCGGGCTGATCAACCTTCCTCTTTGACATCAGAATTGACATTGGGGAGAGGAATGCTGGTTGTCCCGAAGCTTCAGCGTCGAGAAGAATGGAGAGCTTGGGGCGGCGGTGACTTGGGGTCCATTCCCCGATAGCGGCAGCAGTGGCTTGGGGGAGGGCAGGAAGAAAGGGGGAAGGCAGGGAGACAGAAAGAAAGGGAAGACAGAAAGAAAGAAGGGAAAGAAAGGGAGGCAGCGAGACAGAAAGAAAGAAAGAAAGAGGGCTTGGAGAGAGAAATAAAGAAAGGGAGGCAGTGAGACAGAAAGAAAGAAGGGGGCAGGGAGAAAGAAAGAAAGGGGAGGGAGCAGGGAGAGAGGAAAAAAATATTGGGGGAGTGAATGAGGTCTGGAGGAGAGGAAGCATATAGCAGGTTGAAAAAAGGGAAGAAATATCGGATGCACAGTCAGAAGAAGAAAGTACAACCAGAGACTCATGAAATTACCAGACAACAAAAGGTAGGAAAATGATTTTATTTTCAATTTAGTGATCAAAATGTGTCTGTTTTGAGAATTTATATCTGCTGTCTATATTTTGCACTATGGCCCCCTTTTACTAAACCGCAATAGCGTTTTTTAGCGCAGGGAGCCTATGAGATTTGTGAGCAGCGCAGGGCATTCAGCGCAGCTCCCTGGGCTAAAAACTGCTATCGCGGTTTAGTAAAAAGGGAGGGGGTATATTTGTCTATTTTTGTATAGTTGTTACTGAGGTGACATTGCACAGTCATCTGCCTTGACCTCTTTGAAAAAATCCAGGAATATAAATACACATTTTCTCTGTGTACAGTGTGCTTTTTTTAATTTTATTGTTGGTAGATCTTTTTGACTTGGTCATTTTAAAAGTAGCTCACAAGCCCAAAAAGTATGGGCACCCCTGCTCTAGACTGATGTAAAGGAAATACTCAAAGCTGAAACTTACAGGCTTCCTTTTTCTAATCTAACCTTTCGCCTTTGATAAGAACATGAAAAAAAAAAAAAACTGGGCAAATCCACAGTGCCTGCAGTAAGAGATGACATTTTGAGAAATAGCTTGGATATTCCTCATTTCCTGGCACTCCAGTGTGGGAGGCATGAACTCCCTCATCTATTCAACCTGACAGTGCAGAAACGGGGTTTCCCACTGAAAGGTCAGTGCACAAAATCAGCAATTATTTCCCCCAACATAATGCAATGCGTTACCAATGGCTTCAATGATCCAGGATCGAAAAAATAAGTAGAGCACACATAAATGATAAAATTACCCAAATGTCTGGAAGATTTATCACTGCGATTTTCCCTCTTCCTGTTCTGCACAGGCCATTTAAAGAAACTGGTCACAGGCTCACAGCCCTTTCTTTCTGGAGTTCTTCTTAGAAAATGGTGCTCTGCAGAAAGGCCCACAGCTGACACAGGAAATTAAGCTCAGTCACATAAATAATGCACCTACCCCCCTGCACCATATGATATTCTATTAGGAACATATTTTAGATGTAAATAAAATTAGGCAATTTATGTCAGACAGAATGCTGACTTGGAAAAACCAGGAGGTATGCTCACGGACCCTGCTGCACTTAAACTGAGATTGAATTCTTCACTTGAACAAGAACAATTAGCAAAGTGTTATATCACAGTATGCCAAAAAATGGGAATGACAATCACATAAAAATGCTGCAGCAGTGATCTGAGGGGACTCAAAAGCCAGTGAGCTGTTAACGCAGTAAATCAATATGCAATGCTAATTAATCTTAGGGAACCCTGCTCATCTCACCCAAGCACAAGATTTATCATTTCAGAAAAATGTACAGGAATTCTCCTTTTCAAGTCTGATGGACATCGCGACTAAATAGAATATAACCAGCTTTTAGTTATTTTGAAGACAATCGAAAAACAAAGGGAAACATTTACCACGCAGCCAAGTCTGGCTGTGAAATCCCACTTTAGCGTAATACATAATAGCACATAAAGATCAAATGGCTCATCCGGTTGAAATTCTCCCTCTCTGGTTTTCTACCGTTTGGTTATGAAAATCTAAATTTCCACAGTTCAACTAATACCAGCCTACTCCAATCCATTCATCATCCTTTCCTCAAATCTGCTATTATTTTTTTATTTGTTACAATTTTTCAATATATATGGCACTATCAATCAAAAGGCAATTTTAACAATGTGGGGGAGAGTGTAGCACAGTGGTTAAAGCTACAGCCTCAGCACCCTGCAGTTGTGGGTTCAAACCCACGCTGCTCCTTGTGACCCTGGGCAAGTCACTTAATCCCCCCATTGCCCCAAGTACATTAGATAAATTGTGAGCCCACCGGGACAGACAGGGAAAAATGCTTGAGTACCTGAATAAACTCATGTAAACCGTTTTGAGCTTTCCTGGGAGAATGGAATAGAAAATTGAATAATAAATAAATAAAAATAAAATATATATTTTAAAGAAAAAATCACTGTATATGACTTGCCAAAGATAATTGCATAGCTGAAATCACTTCCCATGTTTCTAAATTAAAGACCTTAGGCCTTTGAAAAGGAAATACATCCATTCCAAAACCCTTTAAGGAAATCTGAGTACCTGAATCCAATACACTAAATTCACTAAGCAAACCGATTGTGTTCCAATCGGTTTGTGACCCCTTTGCGACCAGATTTCCTTCTTGCCCAATTCATTAACCTCTCCTGCAATCAGCTTCAAATCCTTGCATGCATGCATGCAAAGTAGGCAAGGACGTGATTCACCAAACAAATTTGGGACACCGATTGGGCTGGCTGATCAAGAGAAGAAGCGATTGCTGGAGACCAGTTGCACACGTCTCTGACAACTTTCCTGCTCCATTGCCGCCCTGCACTCTGCCCCAATCTTCAGTCTTGGGGGGGGGGGGGGGGGTTTCCCTGCAAGCAACAATGGAAGCCTGTCCAGTCCCGATCTTCCAGCCCTGCTTTCTCCTCTATGTCCTCTCTGCTCCGAGCCCTGGATCTCTTGCCGCCTTCCCTGCAGTGCGAGCCCGCAGTTTTAAAGTAGGGCTGCACTGCAGGGAAGGGTGGCAGAGAGTAGGGCATGACCAGCTGACAGTGTTGACGAAAGGAAAGAGGCTGCTGCCGCCGGGGTGGGGAGAGCTTAAGGGTTGAACTTAAGGTTCAGCCCTGAAAAAATTCTACTCTCTGCCACCCTGCCTGCCTCCTGTGTTCAAGCAGCAAGCCTGCTGAGTCTGTGGGGAAAAATGCCGCCTGACTCTCCTGCTCTCTGCCACCCTTCCCCACAGTGCAAGCCCGTGGTTTTAAAGCGGGGCTGCACTTGCAGGGAAGAGCGTCAGAGAGCAGGAGAGTCTGGGCAGCAAGAGTAGGGCTTGGCTGGAAGGGAAGAGCAGGAGAGTTGGCGCGCGTAAAAAACCCCAAACAAACCAGCAAAAGAAAAACCCAAAACAACCCGGACACAAAACGCATGCGCAGACCATCTGCAAGGAAAGCACCTTCTCAGGGAAGCGTTCCTCTGATCGCCCTAATTTGAATTTGTTCATGTTGTGAATTTGTCGGGCCTGCTGGAATTGGCCACGGATTGCCCCCCGGAAAACAGGTTAGTGAATCTAGCCCTTTGACTCCAAGCTGGAATATTGCTGCAAACTTTCCACCAGTGTTCTTGATGACTCTCCCAATTCCACCTCAACCGTCTATTCTACGCCTTCTTCGCAGCTTCTTCATTTCCTTTGTGGAACCTTTTAGTGCTATTTGGATTTTGTTGTTTTACCTCCAGGGATAAGCAGCGGCTTTCTCCAGGTCTAAACGAATAATGGTAAACTTTATAATAATACTTTGAGTTGTACCTTCAGGAATTTGTCCAAACCTTTTTTTAAACCCAGCTACATTAACTGCTTTTACTGCAACAAGTTTTAGAGCTTAATCATGCACTGAGTGAAAAAGATTTTCTCCTAATTGTTTTAAAGGGCAGTTATTCAACCTATTTCTTTTTTTTAATCCAGGTAAGATGCAAGTGAGTAGCTCATTATCATTCACCGTCCTCTCTCCCCTTTATAACGAAGTTGAGAACTAGCCTTTTGTTTTCAGATTTGTACAAAGAGCATATGCCATAAATACCAACATTAAGTATAAATTAGAGCATGACAGGGGGACAAATTTTTCCCCATCTCCGCAGGAACTCAATTTCCCCGTCCCGTCCCCGTGAGTTTTGTTGCTATCCCTGTCCCATTCTTATAAACTCTTGTCTTAACTGCACAAGCCTCAAACACATGATTTTAAAGTGTTTGAGGCTTTTGCAGATGAGGACAGAGCTTGCAGGAATGGGGTAGGGACATGAAAAGAACTCAAGGGGACGGGCCAGGAAAATGAGTTCCCGCGGGGGACGAGGAAAAATTTGTTCCCGTGTCATTCTCTAGTATAAATATAAAAGTAAGATATCAGTGGTGGGAGCTGAGGGATGGAGCTTGGTTGGTTTGCTTACCTTTCCCCCACAACCAAAAAAGGTGTTCTGCGGCCCTTGGAACAAATTATGTTGCTATTGCTGCCTTCATCAAAATATACCACAATTGGCCAGATTATTATTTAGCATTGCTATGAGAAAATATTCCCAACACCAACTGTCAATGCAAACTTCTTATAAAGATATGTTTGGTTTTGAAGTTTTATAATCCTAAAGAACCCTTAACAAGAGGAAGCTTACACAATACAACATCTCATACCAAAAAGATTAGCCTATAGATAAAATATGTAAAGTAGAGTGACAAACCCCTTCAAAAAAATATAACAAATTGTTAAATTGTAAAAGTGTGCAAGAAGAAGTTCAGTATAAGAACTGGATCCATCAGATTAGTAAGCAACCTTAATGAAAACTATTTATGTTCTTGACAAATCCAAAACTTCACCTCACTCTACAAGAAGAGGAAATAAGTCATTCTCTTGCTAAATCTCAAGACTGAGATAGCTACCTCTGATATGCTAGTATCTCTGCAACAAGGAAGAAAAAGAAAAATAAAGGAATGAATTACCTGATGCTTTTGGTTTGTCTTACTTCTGAAAAGATTAGAAGATGATGGAACACTTTTAATGTAAAATTTACAACATATCAGAGGTAGCTATCTCAGTCTTAAGATTTAGCAAGAGAATTACTTATTTCTTCTTCTTGTAGAGTGAGGTGAAGTTTTGGATTTGTCAAGAGTTGATTGACCTCACTTTCATCTTCATACACTTGTTGAGTGACAACTATTTATGTTCCCATTACTATCACCACTCTCCTGGTCTCCTAGTGCAGGGATGGGCAACTCCAGTCCTCAAGGGCCAGAATCCAGTCGGGTTTTCAGGATTTCCCAAACGAATATGCATTGAAAACGGTGCATGCAAATAGATCTCATGCATATTCATTGAGGAAATCCTGAAAACCCGACTGGATTCCGGCCCTTGAGGACCAGAGTTGCCCACCCCTGTCCTAGTGTATTGTGATGAAACAAACAAATTACTATTGTAGTGGGTTTATACTTTTGACATAATGAAAGATAAATGGAGGCCTCTAGTATCACTTCAAACTTACTCCTTGTTTTCGATAGCGGTTTTTAGTGCAGGCTGGCACGCTGAATGTTCCGCGCTGTTCCCGATGCTCATAGAACTCTATGAGTGCTGGGAGCAGTGCGGAGCATTTAGCATGCCGGCCTGCGATAAAAAACGCTATCGCAGTTTTCTAAAAGGGGGGGGGGTTAATTAGGCATACCTGACAGACAAATGTCTTCCCTAGTATACACATAAATAAACTTTTTCTTTTAAATCATTTCTACGACTGACAAAGACTTCCTACAGATGCACAGCCAGTAGGCAGGAAAGACAGACTGTACCTCACGGTGAAGTCATAGGAGCAGGAGGCCAATATGGTTCCATGAAAAGGTGAAAACTGTAAGGAAAATAATGAATTGGTGAAAAAGAAAAACAAATATAATTTGGAAGCAATCCAGTATATTTACTATACAAACAGCTACTTTCTCTCCACCCATAAATAAAAATAAACCAAACGAAGATAATTTGTTTCCAAGATTGCATTGCAAGACAAAATATAACACAGGAATAAAAAGAAAATGCTTTCATTAACAGCTGCTATGCCTTCAGCATCGTGTGAAATGAGTTCTTTGTCATAGTTTCTGGGATTTCATTATTAGAACATGGTGATGCACAGTAGCTATGAAAAATACGAGGACTTCTTGATGTCACTTTATATTAAGATACTGCTACTGATGCCTACCTACTTGAACAGAATTTAAAACCTCACTGTATAGGAGAATAAAAAAAAGATGATTTCCTGTTATCTTTTTTATGACTAATGAAATTAACTCTAAAAATTTTAGAAGCAGGCAGGCGCTCTAATCTTCCATTATATAAATTCATTCTATAACAGATACCCCAAGTAACTAATATCTCTGTTCAAAAACATGCTGCTGTTTTCGCTCAGCAACAGAAGTGTAGAAGTTGATAAATAGCAAAAAAAAAAAAAAAGGTAGGTAAATCTGCTAACAATTCCATCTCTAAAAATTATCAATACTATGCGCAATAATATTTTCTCTGTTATCGCCCCCACACTCTGGAATTCAACACTGGTTTACCTGCAAGAGATCCACACGTTAGATAATTTCAAGACCTGCTTAAAAACCATGCTTTTTAAAGATGCCTTTGCAGTATGATTGGCTTTTTAAGGACAACTTAACCGATCATTAGCCCAGTCTCCGTGGCAATTATAGCAGCTCACAAAATGGAAAAAAAAATTTAGTGCTCTTACCTCTTGTTTTTTTCCTTAATTGTTCTTTCCTTTAACTTATTGTAATTCTACCCTTCTCCTTTTGTGTCTTTTTAGTTTGTGAGATGTTGTACTCGTCTTTATTGGACATTAATTAGCTTTTAATTTTAATGTGTCTGTATTACCCTGTTTTTTTATTTTATTGCAAAGTCGCTTTGTATATTTGAAAAGGCAGGATAACAAATTTTTAATAAACTTGGTAAAGGGTGGTAGGATCTGAGGAGTGGCAATTGGAGGGGCTGGCTGCAAGAGATTTAGGAACTTGTTAAAAACCTTTTTTTTTTTGTCCAGGCATTTAATTGAAAAGAAGATCTATGAGCTTTCTGTATCATTACTACAGGGTGATATAAACCAGTGTTTTTCAACCGCTGTTCCGCGGCACACTAGATGTTGCCTGGTGTGCCGCAGGGCCGCCGGGCCCGGAGCTGACAGGGGGCCCGAGGCAGGGGCGCCAGTAGCTCGCCAAGGCAAAGTGAGTCTATCACCCAGGACTCACTTTGTCTTGGCGATCTAATCTATCGAGCAGATAAGTCTTCTTCTCCCCGACGTCAATTCTGCAGTCGGAGAGGAAGTTCGGGCCAGCCAATCGCTGCCTGGGTGGGCGGAACTTCCTCTCCGATTGCAGAATTGACGTCAGGGAGAGCATGCGTCAGCGTCGGCTTTGGGGCCTGTTATCCATTGGTGGGTCCTGTTCCCCGATGGCAGTGGCAGTGGCTTGGGGAACGGCAGGGAGAAAGAAAGAAAGGGGGCAGGCAGGGAAACAGAAGGAAAGAAGAGAAACAGAAAAAAAGAAAGAAAGGTCAGGGAGAGAGGAAGAAAAAGTTGGGGGAGGGAATGTGGTGTGGAGGAGAGAAAGCATACAGGCTGATAGAAGGGAAGAAAGATTGGATGCACAGTCAGAAGAAGAAAGTGCAACCAGAAATCACCAGACAAGGTAGGAAAAATGATTTTATTTTAAATTTAGCAAAGTGGAGGCAGTATTATCACAGTTTTCAAAGGAATTTGCCCAAATAACTTAATAGTTAACTGGGTAAATTCCCAGAGATGAAAACTTCCCTTCACTTACTATGCACAGTTCTGAATTTATATCTGCTGTCTATATTTTACAATATGGTCACCTTTTACTAAACCGCAATAGTGGTTTTTAGCGCAGGGAGCCTATGAGCGTCAAGAGCAGCGCTGGACATTCAGCGCAGCTCCCTGCGCTAAAAACTGCTATTGTGGTTTAATAAAAAGGATGGAGGGTATATTTGTCTATTTTTGTATGCTATAAAAACCAAATACAGAGAGAGACTGAGAGCTGTTGACGAAGAGCTACGTGTGTGTCTTTCTTCGATTCCAGCCAGAATATCAGCTTTGTGTTCAGCCAAACAGGCCCAGGTTTCGCACTGAATAAAGTATTTTATAATTTTTATAATTTTTATTTTGTAATAAAGTAATTATAAAATACTTTCTTTGTGTTTATTTGATTCCTATTCAAGAGAATTACTTTATATATAGTCAATATAGGCAGAGAGTTAAATTTTTTAACATTTTCTAATGGTGGTGTGCCTCGTGATTTTTTTCATGAAACAAGTGTGCCTTTGCCCAAAAAAGGTTGAAAAACACTGATATAAACAACGCGATATTTGCTTCATGTTCATTTGCTCAACTGACTATGAATTTTTTATTGTAAACCGCCTAGGTTTTAGGTGGATAATAAATATTTTAAATAAATAAATATAATTGGAGAGTCAGAGAAAGGTGGTATGGAGGAACGGTGTCCATAGGCAAATGCTTGCATTACTGGTTGCAACTCAGCTTCTGTACTATGACTTACTTCTCTAAGAATTGAGGGCAGAGGATTCCTACAGCAGAATAAAAGTTTTTATAAAGGATAAAATGTGTTGGCATCCGGAATCGGTAAGAAATGGTCAACTAGTCTACTGCCACACTTTTCTAGAAGGTACATTGTAAAAAAAAAATATATATATACAATGTACCTTCTAGAAAAGTGTGGCAGTAGACTAGTTGACCATTTCTTACCGATTCCGGATGCCAACACATTTTATCCTTTTTATATATATATATATATTTTTTTTTTTTTTTTTTGGGGGGGGGGGGCATACCACCATTTGTTGAGCATATAAGTGTGGCAGTAGACTAGTTGACCAAACACAGCTGCATCTAATCTGATGCCACAGTGAACTTTATGAACTGCTGCTTAGTTCCTATGTAAGCTATTCTGGAATTTCTGCAGAGGGACAAAGGAACAAAGAGAAGATTTTATAAAATACAACAATAAAAAAAAACGGAATAAAGATAAGGACAAAAATACAGGACACCCTCCATGACATATTCCAAAGGAATCTCTACTTCACCAAGCTTCATTTCCCAGACACTTCCATCACTGATTCTAAGGATTCAAAAAGAAGTGAAGTTCAAAGGAATACAGTAAAAAATGAAATGGTGCCTGCAGCAGCAGATGTATGCCAAGAAACCTGAAGCCCAGTATATGTATACCTCTGCAGTCATTTACTATGTTATTATGTTATGTTTGTGGAGTTCTGACATTGCTGTGTCATTATACTCAGCTTGGACACCATAATACAGAAAAGAACATGATCTATAATCAGCCTAAGAGGTCTCAAACCATTCAAATTAAACCCAGTATCACAGAGGATTGCTTAGTCTTGAGGATGTTTTCATATGCTAGGAATCTGACTAACCTTGGATTCCCCTATGGCTAGAAGCAATTGCAGCTCCCAAGCATTCTCCCTCCTCCTTTCTACCACAGCTTTGTTTAATTTTAGCTGAGGTAAAGATGATGCCAACAAGGTTAATGCTGTCTGACCTCTTGGAACTCCTGCTCTGACTGGTTCTGCCACAGAGGCCAAGCGGAGAGTCACTGATCTCAACATGGAGGTGCATAAACATTCCTCCGGATTCAGTGAGTCTCCATTTATACTGGAAGCTAAACCATCTTCATTGTGCTCTCCAAAAACCTTTAAAAAAAACAGGATTTTAGGGGAAAGGGGACAAAGATCCTAACTGTAGAAACAGTTAAAAATAGCTTTTGAAAAATCTCCGATTTTTCCCACACGTGCATTGAGCTGGCGTTAGTTCTAGCCATGTAGCGCGGTAATTCTGCACGCACTAAAAACGCTATTGCAGCTTAGTAAAAGGAGCCCTTAATTTTCCCCACCACCAAATTTCCCTGTCCCACCCCAACCCACCCGACTACTTTTTCATGCCACCTGGCTGGAAAAAATTTCTGGGGCTTGATGAGGTTGATTTTTCTTTGGTAGTTCTATGCGTCTTCACTGGCATAACCAGCGATCCAGTATATTGATGTGCTAGGGAAATGCTGCTGCCTACTTCAGCTCCTCTCAGATCCAGCTGTTCTAGGAGAGGCCCTTTGATTCTAATCACTCAGCCAATTCACTGGGATCTTCGGGCTGACAGTTGGACCTCCGTGGACCGACCCTCAATCCCCCAGATTTCTCATGAAAAAGGGTAGAGACAAAACACAGCCAGAACCATGAGTGCCCTGAAGGAATGCTATTGGTGCCTAAACAGCCTGCGCTCCAGTCCCTGACCAAATCAAAGGGGCGAGAAAATACCAGGGAAACGGACTCTGAGCTCCACTAATCTTCAGCAGGCTGGTTGAAACAGGTTCCCAAAGCCAGTGCTCCTCTTCATGCAGGGAGAATAGACCCTTATCAAAAGGAATCTCTGATTTCACGACAAAGACCGCAACTAGAGCGAAAAGCCACGAAACTATCACAAAATAAAAAAAGAAATAAACCAAGCAGATCAGAAAACACAGACTCTTTGAAGTAGGAGGAGGTTTCGAAAGCTGTGATTGACATTAGAGAATGACACGGGGAAAAAATCTGTCCCCGTCACCACCCCGTCCCCGGCCCACCGTCCCCTTCACTGCCCCGTCACCGTCACCGCCATCCCCTTCACCGCCCCGTCATCATCACTGCCATCCCATTCACTGCCCCGTCACCGTCCCCGCAGCATCCACATAAGCCTTAGTACTGCAATATTGTAAAATGATGTCCTACCTGTTAATTTTCTTTCCTTTAGAAGCAGCAGATGAATCCAGAGACAAGTGGATATAGCTCACATCGACCAGCAGGTGGAGATAGAGAAACTGATTTACAGTTGGCCTTATAGCCTGGTGTTCCTCCTGTTGAATCAGTTATGCATTTTGCCCCAGCATCCCAAGAAAGGAGCATGAGCATTCAAACCAAAGGAAAAACTTCATTCCAGTGATAAACCTTCCAATCAGAAATGTAAGAAAAAATAATCACCAACAATATCCTAACCGAACCTAGAACCCAATAGATCAAGAGAGAGAGAGAGAAACCATCTGGGTGGGGCTCTGGATTCATCTGCTGCTTCTAAAGGAAAGAAAATTAGCAGGTAGGACATAATTTTACATTCCTTAGCAAAGCAGCAGATGAATCCAGAGACAAGTGGGATGTAGCAAAGCAAACTCAAACTGGGTCGGAAGCCAAAGTCGCCTCTGCAATAACCGAAGCGCCAAAATTTGCCTCCGCACAGGCCGCCACGTCCAGACGATAATGCTTTGAAAAGGTGTTCCCCGAAGACCAAGTAGCCGCTCGGCAAATTTCCTCCAAAGACATACCACCGGACTCCGCCCAAGACGTTGCCAATGCACGAGTTGAATGAGCACGAAGTTGTTCCGGCACGATCTTCCCTGCCAACAGATAAGCCGACGCAATAGCCTCTTTACCCAACGAGCGATCGAAGCTTTAGACGCAGCCATACCCTTGTGTGCACCTGCAAATACCACGAAGAGATGATCTGACCGGCGAAAGTCGTTAGTCACTCCTAAGTAATGAAGAATCATACGGCGTACATCCAGTAGCCGTAACAACGCGAAACGCGTCCCCCAATCCTCCTTCCGAAAGGCCGGGAGGAATAAACTCTGGTTTACATGGAACGAAGAAACCACCTTAGGAAGAAAGGACGGCACCGTCCGCACAGACACTCCAGCATCCGAAATGCGCAAAAAAGGATCCCTGCAAGAAAGCGCCTGCAGCTCCGACACCCGTCTTGCAGACGCCATAGCTACCAAAAACACTGTTTTTAACGTGACATCCTTCAGAGTCGCCGCAGACAGAGGCTCAAACGGAGCCGCCTGCAACCTATTAAGGACCAGCTTCAAATTCCATGCTGGACAGGTGCGCTTTACCGGCGGACGGATATGTTGAACCCCCTTAAGGAATCGCACCACGTCCGGGTGAGAAGCTATCGACGAGCGAGACACCCGGCCCCTATAACAAGCAATGGCCGCCACCTGAACCTTTATCGAGTTATAGGCTAATCCTTTAGATACGCCCTCCTGCAGAAAAGACAGAATAGCCGACAGAGATGCCTGGAAGGGCGCAATACTCTGCTTCCCGCACCAAGTCTCAAAAACTTTCCAAACTCTAGCATAAGAGGTAGAAGTAGAAATCTTCTTCGCTTGAAGAAGAGTGGCAATTACCTGATCCGAATAGCCCCTCTTTTTCAACCGCGACCGTTCAATAGCCAGGCCGTAAGACCAAAGTGGGCCGGATTGTCCATGGAGATTGGACCCTGAGTCAGCAAGTCCGGAGTCACCTGGAACGTCAACCGATCGCCCGTCGAGAGTTGAATTAGATCCGCGTACCAAGGCCGACGCGGCCAATCCGGAGCCACCAGGATCACCCTGCCCTGAAAGAGAGCGATGCGTTGTAACACTCGACCTATCATCGGCCAAGGGGGAAATACATACAGAAGGGAATTCGGAGGCCATGGGAGAGCTAACATGTCCACCCCCTCCGAGCCCCTCTCTTTCCGTCTGCTGAAGAACCGAGGCCGCTTTGTATTGCGGGATGAGGCCATGAGATCCATGTCTGGAAGCCCCCACCGAAAGACCAGCAGCTCGAACGCCCGTGGAGACAGCTCCCATTCGCCGGGATCGAGAAGATTCCTGCTGAGGAAGTCCACTTGAATGTTTTCGTGACCCGCAATGTGTGCTGCTGACAGAAGCGGAACATGCACCTCCGCCCACTGAAACAGCAGCATCGCCTCTTCGGCCAATTGAGGACTCCGAGTCCCCCCTTGACGATTGATATATGACACCGCCGTGACACTGTCCGAAAAGATCCTGGTCGGATGGTCCTGAATCATGGACCGAAACTCCCGTAGCGCAAGCCTTATAGCCCTCAGTTCTAGCAAATTGATTGAACACTGGGTCTCCTCCGAGGACCACACCCCCTGCACGGAAGCTTGCCGGCACTGAGCCCCCCATCCTCGAAGACTGGCATCTGTTATAATCACGACCCAATCCGGCGTCGCTAGCGGCATGCCCCGGAAAAGATGGACCTCGTTTAGCCACCAGTGCATGCCGCGAGCCACCCGAGGACTCCATTGGAGCCGGCGACTGTAGTCCAGAGAAGCCGGGGACCACCGAGAAAGAAGCGACTTCTGCAAGGGCCTCATATGGAACCGCGCCCAGGGAACCACTTCCAGAGTCGCCACCATCGAGCCCAGAACCTGAACATAATCCCAAACCCGAGGTCTGGGCGACCCGAGAAGACCCCGAATTTGAGACTGTAATTTCTCTCCCCGTTCCCGGGGTAGATACACCATTCCCAGACCAGTGTCGAACCTGACCCCCAGGTGCACCAAAGACTGAGAAAGGGACAGAGAACTCTTGGGAAAGTTGACGATCCACCCCAGCGACTGAAGGAGAGAGATTACTCGTTGAGTTACCGACACACTCTCCTGCCTGGAAGACACGCGGATCAACCAGTCGTCCAAGTACGGGTGTACCCGAATCCCTTCCTTGCGCAGAAAGGCAGCCACCACCACCATTACTTTTGAAAAGGTGCGAAATTGATAATGCTGGCCGAGGATCGCAAACCGCAGAAACCTCTGATGCGGAGGCCAGATCGGAATATGGAGGTACGCCTCCTCGAGATCGAGGGACGTGAGGAACTCTCCCGGCCGTACGGCCGCAATCACCGAGCGAACCGTCTCCATCTTGAAATGGCGAACACTGAGAACTTTGTTGACTCCTTTTAGATCCAACACCGGCCTGAAGGACCCCCCCTTTTTTGGTACAATAAAGTAAAGGGAATATATGCCGCGGCCCACCTCTTCCGGCGGTACCGGCACCACCGCCCCTAGATCCAGGAGAATCTGAAGAGTTAAGCGGACCGAGTCTCCCTTGGCCGCCCCATTGCACGGGGATACCAAGAAAGAATCGGTGACGGGAGAGGCGAATTCTGACTTGTACCCTTCTTGAATAATGTCCAACACCCAACGATCTGACGTGATCTTGGCCCACTCCGCCCAAAATGCCGACAGGCGTCCCCCTAATGGAAAAGCAGAGGGGGCCAAGACCCCGTCATTGTGGAGCGCGACTTGCCGGGGTACGTGCTGGCTGACCTGAAGGGGGTTTCGTCGTACGAAAGGAACTCCTCTGCCGACCCCTAGGTCTAGAAGAAGAGAAAGAACCATACGCGGAACCGAAGAATGGTTTCCCGGACCTGTATCTCCTCACTTCTCTGAAACGAGGTCTAGATGACGAGGACTTCAAAGGGGGCCTAGGCCTATCTTCTGGTAATTGCTGAGTTTTGGTATCCCCAAAATCCTTTACCAATCTATCTAACTCATCCCCAAACAATAAACCCCCTTTAAAAGGGAGTTTCACCAGTCGAAGCTTAGAAGCCGCATCTGCCACCCAATGACGAAGCCATAAAGACCTGCGAGAGACAACTGAAAGCGACATCTGTTTAGCCGAAGCGCGAATAATATCATATAAGGAATCTGCTAAATAAGCCAAACCTGACTCCAAATTAGCCAGTTCCGAAGGGACAGAGCCCCCGGACTCCATCATATTATCCGCCATCACTTGAGACCACTGCAGACAGGCTCTCGCCGCATAAGAGCTGCAAATTGCGGCCTGTAAAGTAACTGCAGCTACTTCAAAAGATAACTTCAGGGAAGATTCAACCTTCCTATCCTGGGCATCCTTTAACGTAACCCCCCCTTCTACTGGCAAGGTCGTCCGTTTGGTAACTGCGGCTACCAGTGCATCCACCTTAGGCAATTTAAATTTCTCAAGTTCGTACGGGTCCACCGGATACAAAAGCCACATGGCCTTCGCTACCCGTAAACCGGCCTCCGGCGTATCCCATTGTGCCGAGATCAGCTCCTGCATGGCTTCATGCACTGGAAAAGACTTAGGCGGCTTACGAGTACCTGCCATAAGAGGGTTACCCGATACTTTCGAATCTACTTGAGAGATGTTCAAACCCAGCAACGCTTTCGAAATTAAGGAAGAAAGTTCTTCCCTATGGAAAAGACGGAGCGCGGAAGGGTCATCCACTTCCCTACTCGGGGGATCCTCCGCTTCCCCCTCCTCTACCTCACCTTCCTCCAAAGACTCCGGAAGGGAAAAAGGGGAAACTACCATAGGTTCGTCCGCGGACGTGAGCCTGCGCTTTTTAAGTACCGGCGATTTTACTGGAGAACTAGCTCCCTTCGCCGTCTCCCCAGCATCCACTTTCAGGAGAACAGCAGAGGAAGAGGGCACAGGCAGAACCGGCAAGTTCACCGAGACCGGATGAGCAGGCTGACTGCTCTGCAGCATGAAAGCCCTATGCATCAGCATAATGAACTCCGGTGTGAACGAGCCCAGGCCAACCGCTGTTGAAGTACCCTGTTCGGCGCCGGAGAGCGGAGCCCCCGCTCCCTCTAGCACTTCCGACTCCCCGCCCCCTGCCGACCCCCCCTCAGCCGTGGAAGCACCTCGCCGCGAGGCCGAGCCGACCGCGAGGGGCGGGGACGTCGAGCGCGCTTCTCGGACGCGGGAAATGGCCCCCTCACAAGCCTGCAAAAAAGGATCCTCAGCCGGTGCCTCTAAGCACCCGGCTGAGCACAATCCCGCCGGTGTTCGACGCTTCCCACAGCGTGAACACCGCTGACGAGAATCTTCTGCCATCACGACGACGCCCCCCCCAACCGGACCGGCACTCGAGGCGGCAAACAAAATGAAAGAAAGAAAGCAGCAATTTACTCACCACACTCTCAGCCCGCCCCCCTTCAGTAAGGATAAAGCTGGTAATTGATCCTGAAAGCTACCTCAAAGGGCACAGCTCAGCACAGGAAGGAGCGTTTTTTTTTGTTTTTGTTTTTAAACTGGAATGAAGAAACCAACGCTGAGATCAGGAAAATCCCTCAATCACTCGGAGGGGAGGGTGGAGAAGGGACCTGGGAGGGCCCAGGTGTAACTCCTAAAGCCGGCACCACTCAGCCAGGCACCCCGATCCTACTGAAGAGCCAAAGGCTCAACAGAGGAGAAGAAATGGTCACCAGGCACCGTCAGAATCCAGGAGCTAGAGAGATAGCTCCACCCCTGCTGGGAGATAGAGCAAAACTGATTCAACAGGAGGAACACCAGGCTATAAGGCCAACTGTAAATCAGTTTCTCTATCTCCACCTGCTGGTCGATGTGAGCTATATCCACTTGTCTCTGGATTCATCTGCTGCTTTGCTAAGGAATTAGCTTATTCCTTTCTTATAAATCAAAGTTCTGGCTGCTGAACTAGAGAAAGAGATATTCAGCTGGCAGGGCTTTGTTTATAAATTTTTATCAACACAACTAATATACTACTTTATCCTAAAGCAAAAAATAAATAAATAAATAGAATTTTTTTTTTCTACGTTTGTTGTCTGGTTTCTGCTTTCCACATCTTCCCATTCAATTCCTTCCATCTACTGTGTGTCTTCTCTCTGCATCTTCCATTTGCTGTTACTGTGCCTCTCCCTTCACCCCCCACCCAATTAGTCTAGCACCCATCTTCTTCCCTCCGCTCCCCCATAGTCTGGCATCTGTCTTCTTCCCTTCCAGCTTCTTCTCCCCACTCTGTCTTCCACATTTCCCTTCAGGGTCTGTTCCTCTCTACCCTCTTTCAATGTCTGTTCTATTCCTTTCCACCATCACCCTTCCCTCCCTCCTTTACCATCTGTTCCTTTCTACCACCCTTCAGCTCCTCTCGCGTGGCCTATCTATCTACCTCCCTCCCTCTTATTTTCGTGGCACGTTACAATGCAATTTGTGCAAGCCGCTGGAGCCTGCGAGCTCGGTCCCTGTCCCATCCCCCACCAACCATCTCGCTTCTGTGTTCCTATTTTCCCCATTTCTAATATCTCCCCTATGTATCTGGCATTGCCCCCCCCCCCGTGTCCATATACCATCCCCATGGCATGTCCCCTTTATGTCTCTGTCCCTATGCCCCCATGCACATAATTTCCCCTCTTTCTGTTACCTTCCTGTGTCCAGATTTCCCCTATCTTCCTCTTCCATACCAGTGTGTCTCTTCTTTTCAACCCCATCTAGCTTCTCTCCCTCTTTCTTCCCCCCCCCTTGCTTCCAGCATCTGGCTCCCATGCCTGTCCTCCCCTTTCTTTCCTGCTATGGGTTTCTTTTTTTCCCTCTTCATCCCCTTGGCCCAGAATCTTTTTCCCTTCACTCCCTCCTTCCTAGTGTGAGCTGGGAACACGCGCGATCGCCCCACCCGCCCAATCGCAGCGTTTAGCCAGCTCCCTCCCTCCACCTCACCTTATATGCCGAGTTTGCTGGCTTTTTTTTTCCCGAGCCGCATGCGCGGCTGTACAAGTTGATCAATCTTCTCCTCTCCTGCAACTTCCTTTTTCCGGTTGCGCGATCCTTGATGCCTCACTGCGGAGACAAGACCATTCACCGCTCCATGGGGCGGTGAATGGCCTTGTCCCCGTCCCCGCAGCGACTATCATTTTTCTTTCCCCGTTTCGGCGGGTTACCCACGGCTACTCGCGGCTAGCCGCGGGTAATAATCACCGTGTCATTCTCTAATTGACATCTTTCTGCAGTATGCTCACAAGAATATACAGAGTACCCTAAGGTTCAGCATACCATTCCTATTGCACTGGAATGGTTGTTTAGCCACTGTAACAGCACAGTTACATGCAAATTAGTTCAAAGATAATCCAGAAAAATTTAAGGCTGCGTGGTTTATGGGCAGATTATGGTTCCTACTATAGCATCTAGGAAAAGGACCTATATTGTCATAAACCCCTAAAATCTTCAAAAAAAGATGAAAATTTTGACTTCCAACTTACTTTTAAATTAAAAATCTCTACAGTAGCGCTAGCGAAGAACTTCTCAATGTTGCAGAATTTCGAGCTATTAAGCCATTCTTACAACACAAGACTTTTCAGACTCTAGTGTTTTCATTAGTGATTAACCACACAGATTATTGTAATGCAGTATACAACAGTATTACCATGATAGCTCCATGCCAATTACTCATAAAACAGAATACAGCAATTAAGTTAATACTGGATTCCAGTAGATACAATCATGTCACACCATTATTTGAAGAATACCACTGGTAACTAGTTTAGTTATCAGATCAAATTTAAGGCATTAGTGTTGGCCTACAATGCATTCTAAAGTAGCCTTCCTTGTAATCTGACTGATCTTTTGATCCCTTACACACCTCAGGGGACACTCATTTATGCATACAAAATCAGTTATCTTCTAACTGGAGCAGAATCAATATTACATGAGAATCTTTCTTTTATCTTGCTCCAGCACTTTGAAATGCCTTACCCCAATATTTTAGGTGATAAATTAAGTTTCAACAAAATTTAAATGAGGCTGAAAACTTATTTCTTCATTAAAGCATTTGTATTATAGGCGGTTTGGATTTGACAGATGGGTTATTAGGGGGAAACTGATGGACCAGGACAAGGCTACTAATTGTTTTGTTGTTAATATTTGGCTTTTATTTTTATCTCCAATTATGTTTTGTATAGATTGATTTCATTGTGATATATTTTTTGCTATTTTAGGTATTACTAGATTGTAAACCACTTTGATTTTCTAAAAGGCAGCTAATGATATAATAAACAAACATACAAGTTTATCCCATACATTAGCATTGTGGATATATTGAAAATCATACAGGCTAGATGTGTTCCAAGGCCTGAGTTGAGAATCCCTGGTCTATAACAACAGTCTGTGTCCATATAAGTCATTGTCCATATAAGAGTTCTGAAATGCACCTAAATGTACAGTGTACAGTAAAACTAACAGATATTTATAAAAAGAAAACAAAAATGCACCTACTTTTACTCTCCTGATAGCATAAGTATGGCCATAAAGGTCAAAGACAGGTTGCCGTACATTCCTCAGGTCCCAGCCTTTCAAACTGCAGTCAACTGCACCAGTCACCAGCAACTTCTGAAAGCCAGAAAAGACAAATCGCATGTATTTTTCCCTCTTATTCTCATCAAATTAACACAGGCTTGTTTGCTGGTTGTGAAACACTTTCTGCTGTTGTGTTACATCTGTAGTATAATAACTAAGCTACAACTAGAAACTGTTAAATTCTTGATCAACACTAAAATAATCAATGTCACACAGATCAACTTTTATATTAAGTATATCTCTTTTGGGGGGGCAGGGGGGATTGGTTCCTCCTTCCTTCTCAATCACAACCAGCGCAAAAGTTTTGGCGCCATAAGCCTTTTAGATTTGCAAATATCTATAGATTGATTGTTTTTTAAAAGGTAGCTTACATTATACACTCGACCCCCTATTTCTGGTCTAGTCATTGAATTAACAGTCCTGAGGCTGAGAGTCATATACCAAAGTTCCTTCTGGAACCCTGAACATTGGATATAATGGAAGACTAGATTCTTATCTCAATAATCTTCTTTCTGGAAAAGGGTATAGATCAGGGATCTCAAAGTCCCTCTTTGAGGGCCGCAATCCAGTCGGGTTTTCAGGATTTCCCCAATGAATATGCATGAGATCTATGTGCATGCACTGCTTTCAATGCATATTCATTGGGGAAATCCTGAAAACCTGACTGGATTGCGGCCCTCAAGGAGGGACTTTGAGATCCCTGGTATAGATAGATGAGCCTGCCCGTAAAACCGAGGATCCAAACATAGTGTCCTCACATGCCGCTATGTCCAATCTGTAGAACTTTGTAAAGATATGAAAAGTAGACTACGTAGGTGCTCTACATATTTCCTCAGGAAGAACTGCCCAAGACTCCACCCATGAAAAAGCCACACTTCTAGTAGAGTGAGCTTTCAGCGAGATTAGAAGCTGTTTGCCACAGCCAATATACACCAACATAATTGCCATATGAATCTATCTAGAGATAGATGCCTTTGAAGTCAGTCTGCTTCATCTAGCCTGACTAGTCAGAACAAAAAGATGATCTGAGAGCTGGAAGACATTGGTCTTTCCAAATAGTGGAGCAAAACTCTGCTAATGACTAGTGCCTGCATTAGCTTATCTTGCTTTGTCAAACTCAAGGACTGGAACATGGGTAAATGAACCTCCTAGGGACTGAGCACAGGGAAATACCTATTTCTGTGATCCTGAGAAGTAGTTCTCTGTATGAAAGTGCTTGTAAATTTCGAGACTCTTCTCATCGAAATGATCACTAATAGAAACACTGTCTGTACAGTGAGATTCATCAGTGATGCCTGTTGTAGAGGCTCATATGGAGTCTTACTAAGACCCTTCAAAACAAACAGGCTTGCATCGGTCAACAGTATCAACCATGAGGGAATGCAAAGTGGCATGCCCTTGGACAACAAGTCTATCTGGAGCCACAGCACAAATGCACCATGCTTCCACCGTCCAGGGGAATGTCCACTGGAGAGAATCATTTTGTACAGACCAGTGGGACAATACAGAATCCTGAAGGGGACACATATGAGCCTTCGCCCATGGAACCCCCTCTATGGTTACTGCCACTGACCCCAGTACCTGAAGGTAATGCCAAGCCATGGGACTCAACCTCACCAAGAAGTCTGTAATCTGCTTTGTAAGCTTCTGTTTGCATGGCTCAGGAAGAAAACCATAACCCTGCACAGTGTTGAAAAAGAATCCTAGGTATTCCAAGCATTGGGTTGGTTCCAGATGACTCTTCTTGAAGTTGACTATTCAACCCAGGTCCTGCAGGAATCTCAGCTTGGATAGAGCTCTGATCAGTCAGTCATCTAAGGACAGATACACCTGGATCCCTGCCTTGCGGAAATGCGCTGCAACCACCACCATCATGTTGGTGAAGGTGTGCGACGCTGTTGCCAGTCTGAAGGGTAAAGTGGAAAATTGAGAATGTCTCTCCAGAACATGGAAATCTCAAATATTTCCTGTGGTCCGTGAAGATGGGAATGTGAAGCTAGGCCGCCGTCAAATCCAGGGAGGCTAAAAATTCCCCCGGAACCACTGCCACAATGACCAAATGGTCTCCATTCTGAAGCAAGGCACACTCAGTGCCACATTTAAGGACTTCAAGTCTAGAATTGGTCTCCAATCTTCTGAGCCTTTCTTGGGCACTATGAAGTATATGGAATATCTGCCTGAATCTGATTCCTCTTCAGGAACAAGCTATATGGCTCAAATATCCAAGAGACTTTAAACTGTCGCTAGGAATCTGGCTGTTTTGTCTGATCTCCCTGCCAGAAAATTCACAAAGAGATCTGGTAGAGGGCAATAAAACTCAATCTTGTGTCCCTCTCGAATAAGATCTAGTACCCAGTGGTCCGAAGAAATCTGTGCCCAAGCTTCTTAGTAAGCCAACAGTCTCCCTCCTATTTGTGGGGGTATAGCTACTGGCTTGGCATCATTGGGTTTTCTTGGAGACTATCCTGGCTTGTAAACTGATGAGCCTCAAAAATTTCCCTGACTGCCCCCCCCCCCTTTCCTGAGGGCTTGCAGTCTGCTGTCTGGTAAGGTTGCTCTGAAAAGAGAAGATGGAACTTCTATCTATATGGGTGTAGTTTACAGACCTCTGACTCAATCGCATCAAATTGATAAAGATCTGATAGAAGATATCCAAAAGTTTGGAAAGAAAGAGGAGTTGCTGCTGTTGGGGGATTTAAACCTGCAAGATGCAAACTGAAAAGTTCCATCTGCAGAATCGAAAAGAAGTAGGGAGATTGTGGATACCTTTCAAGAAGCTCAGCTCAGACAAATGGTGACAGAACCCACAAGGGAAAAAGCGATATTGGATCTAGTCCTCACAAATGGGGAGAGTATCTCTAATGTTCAAGTAGGTGCCCACTTGGGAAGTAGCGATCATCAAACGGTTTGGTTTGATATAACAGATAAAGTAGAGAGCGTCTCCACAAAACTTAAAGTCCTAGATTTAAAACCTACGGACTATGGGAGAGTACCTGAAGAAAGAGCTGTTAGGATGGGAGATCATAAGAGAAGTGGAAAAACAGTGGTTTAAGCTTAAAAGAGCAATAAAAATGGCTAATGATCTTTATGTGAAGAAAATAAATAAAAATAAAAGAAAAAGGAAACCGATGTGGGTCTCCAAACTGGTGGTGGAGAAAATAAAGGCAAAAGAATTGGCATTCCTGAAATATTTTTTTTTTTTAAAAACCCCAAGAAGAGGAGTACAGAAAGGAATACCGAATTACCGATCCAGCGGGCAAGCAGGAGTTCGAGGCAGATCCTGCAGGGGCATTGAGCCGTTTCCGCCCCCCCCCCCCCCCCGAGTCCAGCGGGGGCCGACTTTTAAAAGAGAACAGCGCCAACGGCGCTCAGCCGTTAGGCGCGCAGTGTGCGCCTTTGTGAAGCGACGCATGTGGAAGCGACAATACGTTAAATCGCAAAAAATCCGAATAAGTTATTGCACGGTTTATCTCCACAATAACCTGTACCGGCTGATAAGTTGTTACTACTGTCTATCTCCATAATAACCTGTACAGTCTGATATGCTGTTAGCACTGTTTATCTCCATAATAACCTGTTTAGTCTTATAAGCTGTAAGCACTGTAATCTGTTGAGTCTGATAAGCTGATAGTATTATCCAACTCCTAAACAATCGATACATCTTCCATATTGCCTGATAAGTTGATAACACTGTTTATCCTCAAAATAACCTGTATAGCCTGATAAGTTGATAACACTGTTTATCCTCAAAATAACCTGTATAGCCTGATAAGTTAATAGTACTGTCTACCTCCCACATCCTGACAAGCATTGACAAACCGATACTGCTGACACTCTTATACTCCTCTATTAGCTCTCCTTTTCTTACAAATCCTTGAAAGCACTCCCCCGATCCAGCAGGGACCCCCACAATCTCAAAGAAGTGCTCCTCATCTCTCAACAGTGGGAAGAAAAGCTTACCCATCTCTGAACTCACCACTGAGGGTCACAGACGCTACAGAACAAACAACCCCCATCCCCTAACCTCCCAACACCTCCCAGAACCTTGCACCTCACACCAGTCACCAAATAGCAGAGTCTCCTACACCTTACACAAAAACTCACTATGCCTCCCAATATCTCTACAAGCGTACTCCTACAACTACTGCTCTTCCTTCTCCTAACCAACAGAAAAACAGAAGGTTATCATACATCCTCTATCCCAACCTTAACAGAATCCCACAGGCTCCCCCTACCTACCAGAAGACTTCATTCGCCCAGAAATTTGATAGAATGCCCCTCACTCAACCACATCAGCATACCAACCAGCTGGGGAAAAAGACCACCCCCAAAACCAAAAACAGAAAACCTCAACCGTCATCCAAAAACCAAATAAAATCTCCTCCACCCAAACAGCTCACCAACTCCCCAAACTCTCAATATCTCTTTATCATGCGCATACATGAACATCAGATCAATATGCACAAAAGCAGATCTTATTAAGGACTGGATAGTTAAAAAACAACTAAGCTGCTTATTCCTAACCGAAACCTGGATAACTTCAGAATCCGATCCCATCATCACAGAACTATGCCCAACGGGTTACAAAATAGAATTGATCTGTAGGAAAAAAAAGCGTGGTGGAGGTCTAGCCATCATACTCAAAAACAACATCAATATAAAGACTCTAGACAAACACTCCACACCACACCTAGATCTCCTAGCCTGCCAACTATCCGAAGACTCACTCACCGGAACATTAACATGCATCCTCTGTTACTCAACACCAGGAAAGTGGAATGATAACAAACAAGATATTGAAGAATTTATTTACCAGAATTCCCTTACATCACCTCACAACCTAATCCTAGGAGACATAAACCTCCATCTTGAAGATCACACCTCTAAACAAGTAATAAATCTTCTCTCATACCTCAAAGCACTGAACTACCAGATCCTTAACACCCAACCCACACATGAAAAAGGCCACCAACTAGTTGTCGCTGCTTACATGACCCAACACCCTCACAAACCCGAAATCCTTATCTCAAATGGGGCCTGGTGCCCCTCACTCTGGTCAGACCACTACAAATACACCTTTAACATCAACTGGCCTCAAAACATTATCAAACAATCTCCAAAAAAAACCTCCTTCAAAATACGCCAAAAAATCAAACCCCTCACATTTTGGGATAAAGCAGACCAAGCCATCACCAACACAACCCCCAACGAATTCATATCCCATTGGCAAACCATAAGCGAAACCATCCTGAATGAACTAGCCCCAGAAAAACTAAAATTTAAAATAAGTAGACCTTCTGATAAATGGTTCGATTCCGAACTCCTCCAAGCAAAAAAGCTCTGCAGACAACTAGAGAGAGACTGGAAAAAAAATAAGAGCTCAGAACACACTAAAACAGCATGGAGAAATCAAATAAACCAATACAAAATCAAACTCAAGGAAAAACGGAAAGCCTACTACTCCAAAATGATAGGCACAAAAATCCCAGACACAAAAAAACTATTCAACCTAGTAAAGAACCTCACTGACACCAAACCATACCTGGCCACTCAAGGTATCCACCCACCGACAGCCATCCACCTAGCAGATCACTTCAAAAATAAGATCACAAATATCAGAGCTGCATTCATAAACACACCCACCCATCTCGAAAAAATAATAACAAACCCAACAACTGATGAAGCCATCGTAGCAGACAGATGCTGGTCCAACTTCCCAATCCTACTTGGGTCGGATATGAACCGACTCTACAATAAATACAGCCATGCATCCAGCGAACTCAATAATTGCCCCACCTACCTGTTATCAAACGCCTCCACCACATTCAAAACCAACTTGATGCTATGGATTCAAACCACACTAACAGAAGGCCAATTCCCACAGGATTTAGGAGAGATTATAATCACCCCTATCATAAAAGATCACAAGGGCCCAATAGATAGCCCCTCCAACTACAGGCCTATCGCTTCAATTCCAATGTATGTCAAAATAATAGAAGGCCTTGTTACACAACACCTCACAAACTACCTGGAAAAACATAACCTACTTCACCACTCACAATCAGGTTTTCGAACCAACCATAGCACAGAAACACTTCTAATCTCACTCCTAGATATAGCCCGGCAACACATCAGTAAAGGAAAAAAGATGATACTAATACAACTTGACCTCTCTGCAGCATTTGACCTAGTTGACCACACCTTATTACTACAGATACTCGACGCCATAGGGATCTCAGGCAAGGTCTACAATTGGTTACAAGGGTTCCTCAAATCAAGAACCTATAGGGTAAAATACAACGATACCAAATCAGAGCCATGGGCAAACCCCTGCGGAGTACCACAAGGATCACCTCTCTCACCTACACTCTTCAACCTCTTTATCTCCTCCTTAGGAGCCACCTTAGATAAACTAAACGTCACATCCTTCAGCTACGCAGACGACATCACCATACTCCTCCCCTTCGACCCTTTAGAGCCCACCACCACAGAAAAGCTGGAAACAACCTTAGATACAGTAGAAAAATGGATGATGGATCACAAACTAAAACTAAACCCAGAAAAAACAAAATTCCTCCTGCTTGAAAAGGCCAAAACCCCTACCATCACAGAACTGATAATCAAAAACACCAAATACCCAATACAACTCGAACTAAAACTACTAGGAGTTACCATAGACAGATGTTGCACAATGCACTCCCAAATCAACAAGACGACACAGAAAGCCTTCCTAACCATGAGAAACCTACGCAAAATCAGAAAATTCTTCAACCAAACACAATTCAGACTAATAGTACAATCCTTAGTACTAGGTCTACTGGACTATTGCAACTCCCTATATCTCCCTTGTCCAGCCTTTATGATAAAGCAACTCCAGACCATACAAAACACCGCCCTCAGACTAATCTACTCACTTAGAAAATATGATCACATAACAGCTGCCTTCTTAGACTCCCACTGGCTACCCATACAAGCACAAATTCAATTCAAATTCTACTGCCTATTATTCAAAGCATTACACGGCTCTTCCCCATCCTACCTAACCAACCGCTTAAACCAGATCTCCTCAAAAAGACACAGAAGAACCCCTAACCCTTTCACCTTCCCCCCTTTCAAGGGCACACATCGCAAGAAAATGTTCGATAACCTTCTGGCAACTCAAGCAGCAAAACTCAACCAATCCGTCACCAACCTGCTGACAACATCGGACGACTTCAAAACGTTCCGCAAAGAAATCAAAACCCTGCTCTTCAAAAAATTCATCCAAAAATCCTAACCCCCTTACCTACCACCAACTCACTTCACCAACCTCTCACCTCATCCAGAAAATTCCAGTTACCCAAAAAAAAAAAAAAAAAAAAATTGCATCCTCACTGGAAAATGTCCAGTAATCTCTGAAATGTTTACATCTCTGGAAATGTCCAGTCAATTCTTTTGTAATCCGCCTTGAACTGCAAGGTATAGGCGGAATAGAAATCCGTAATGTAATGTAATACCAGGTAAAACTGAAAGAAGCCAAGAAAGAGATATGCCTGGTGAAAACGCAAGCAGAAGAGCAAATGGCTTAAAGTGTAAAAAAGGGAGACAAAATTTTTTTCTGATATATTAGTGAAAAGAGGAAGATGAAAAATGGAATTGCGAAACTAAAAGATACTATGAACCAATATGTGGAGAGTGATGAAGAAAAAGCAAACATGCTAAACAAATATTTCTATTCTGTGTTCACAGAAGAAAATCCTGGAGAAGAACCGAAATTGTCTGGCAAAATTACACACAAAAATGGAGTAGATTCTGCGCCATTCACAGAGGAAAGTGTTTATGAACAACTTGAAAAATTGAAGGTGGACAATGCAACGTGACCGGACGGGATCCATCCCAGGATACTGAGGGAGCTCAGAGAAGTTCTGGAGGGTCCTAATAAAGACTTGTTCAACAAATCTCTGGAGATGGAAATGGTTCCTGGGGATTGGAGAAGAGCAGATATGGTCCTATTCACAAAAGTGGTCACAGGGATGAAGCGGGAAACTACAGGCCGGTAAGCCTCACTTCAGTTGCTGGAAAAAAATGGAAGTGTTGTTGAAAGAAAGGATAGTGAAATTCCTATAATCTAATGCGTTACAGGATCCAAGGCAACATGGTTTTACTAAAGGTAAATCATGCCAAATGAACCTGATTGAATTTTTTGATTGGGTGACCAGAGAATTGAATCAAGAACATATGCTAGTTATAATTTACTTAGATTTCAGCAAAGCCTTTGACACACTTCTTCATAGGAGGCTCTTGAACAAACTTGAAGGGCTGAAGTTAGGATCCAAAGTGGTGAACTGAATTAGAAACTGGTTGATGGACAGATGCCAGAGGGTGGTGGTTAATAGAATTTGCTCAGAGGAAGGAAAGGTGAGTAGTGGAGTCCTTCAGGGTTCGGTGCTGGGGCCGATCCTGTTCAATATGTTTGTGATTGACATTGTTGAAGGATTAGAAGGAAAGTTTTGCCTTTTTGCAGATGATACCAAGATTTGTAACAGAGTAGACACCAAGGAGGGAATGGAAAACATGAAAAAGGATCTGCAAAAGTTAGAGGAATGATCTAATATCTGGCAACTAAAATTCAACGCAAAGAAATGCAGAATGATGCTTTTAGGGATTAGTAATCGGAAGGAGCTGTATGTGCTGGGAGGTAAGAGGCTGATATGCACTGATGGGGATAGGGACCTTGGGGTGATAGTGTCCGAAGATCTAAAGGCAAAGAAACAGTGTGACAAGGCAGTGGCTGTTGCCAGAAGGATGCTAGGCTGTATAGAGAGGCGTAACCAGAAGAAGAAAGGTGTTGATGCCCCTGTACAGGTCGTTGATGAGGCCCCACTTGGAGTACTGTTGTATGTTTATAAAATAGCTGCTTCCATTATGCATGCCAGCAAACACATCTGCACTCCTTTATGTCTTTATACATATTTTATATTTACAATATAAATAATAATACATATTGTATAATTTATTTTCTATATTCTATAATGACTACAGGAGGAGTCTGAGCAGGCTGAGAATCAGGGGGAGCTCCTTGTGATCTTAGACAAGTCACTTAACCTTCCATTACCTCAGATACAAACTCAAGATTGTGAGCCCTACAGGGACAGAAAATATCTACTGTACCTGAATGTATACAGCTTTAATAGTTTTCCAGTTTGCAGGCAGTATATAAGAAACCGGGGGGGAGGGGGAAGCTATCAAGGTGTGGCAAAAAGTGAGCTTGATTTACTACAGGAGTCACCAACCTGCAGTTGCTGACTTCCATGGTAAATGCTGTAATCCGCTGGCCTAATGTTCTCTTGCCACCTCTTAAAGGGGTTGCAGTATAGTCCCCCCATTCCTAAACAGCACCTACACTCTAACCTGATAATAAACCTCCATCCTCATCTGTCCTCTTGATAACAACTCCTCCCTCATTTAAACACCATAACACCATTCCCCATAACAAACCCCCCTCTAACCCCCATCTAAGGAAACATGATCCCTATAGGTAGTACTGTGAAATTAATTGCTAGGTTCAAAAATAACACTGTGGAAAGGTGATGTTCCTGATATGGACTTTCTTGAAAAAAACTTAGCAAGCCACATAAAAACCTCTAGGACCCAGTCCGCTGGGGGTGTTGGACCCAACATGGTCCGTGTTTCGACAAAACTGTCTTCTTCAGGGGTCCATGTTAGTCCTTGAGTTCAAAATACGTGGAAAAGCTAAACAATCAATCCAAATGTGCAAATGGCATTCGACCACTAATGATCTCTGGCGATTTGCTCATGTCATTGATAGTAGCAATAGGGAGTCCCCAGTTGGCTACTGGCCTCCAAAAGTGTGTACTCATTAAGTAGTCGCGGAAGGCTTTGGACTATGCTAAGAGTGAAGACTTCCATGACTACTTAATGAGCACACATTTTGGGGACCAGTAACCAACCTTAAGAGGTAGCCTGGGAGTATCTGGCCATGCTTTAAGGCCCAATGTTACTGAGATAGTAAAATAACCCTGCTTTTATTCACCATTGATAATGTTAAAGAATTTGCATAATAATGAATTGTATTATAAGCATTTGCATGGGTACAGCATAGCAACTTAAAACAGTTCTAATGTGACTTAAATTGCTATAAAGGAATGATAATTAACATGTTAAGAAGCAAATGAAGCGACTTAAGAGCCCTAACTCAGCTTGACAACATTCCTTCTTAATAAACAAAAATATAAACGTCAAAATATTTACAAAGGGCTGCATGTATGGTGCAGCCTTTTGTAATACACCACGAAAAATGGGCATGTCCCAAACTAAGCATCTCAATTCTGATCTCAACATTCTATGTTATATGAGTCTTTTTTGTATTAAGGATGTAATATCACATAAGAATTTCTCCCATTTTCTGCCTACGGGAAAAAATCTACAGTGTATGTCTCTAGAAGCATCATTTATGAAACTTGAGATTCTACTTGTGGCATGATGATATATTGGTAAATGGTGATTCAAAATCTTAGATTACTAAAGGTCCTCGTTCTCTAGAACCGGTAGATCTGTAGCTATAGGATAAAATGTGTTCAGCCTCCCACACAGGAACTTAAACCACTTGCAAATAGCTGCAAAGAATAATTCATGCAAATTGACAATGATTCTAACAAAGAATCACTGTTTGCAACAGCAGAATTGTCATGCTAAAGAGAGCCCCAATTATATGGTGAAAATCAAGAATTCAGCAGTAAACCATCCTAAATAAGCACTTTACTTATAATTCAGACCCCTTTAAGATGCTTGAGGTAAATAGCCTGCTTACTATGATTATGGGTTTCAATGAATCTAATGAATAAACTTGGATAGTATGCTAATAAATATTGACTTATATTATTAATACGATTTAAACATCTGGTATCTTTTAGGAAACTGTTTTGATGATCTGAAATACCGTGTTTCCCCGAAAATAAGACCTACCCCGAAAATAAGCCCTAGATGAAGTGCTTATTTTTGGGGTAGGGGAAAGCAAAATAAAAGTACCAGGATCTTTCTAAATACCACAGCAGACTTGCCATCTCTCCCTCCCCACGCCGACTGCGAGACTGACATATCATTACCTACTTCCAAAAGGCAGCATCGCAGCAGCAATCTAAAACGGCTGCTTCGGGCCTTCTCAAGTCGGGACGTTCCACTGCTTCCTACAAGATTTCTTGCGAGAAGGGATTAACTATCCAAAGGTTCAGGAATTAAGTGGTGTTGTACAAGAAGAAGACAGATAGGAATGGGAAAATTAGGGAGGCAAGAGAAAAAACAGGCAAGTAGGTGAACAAGGGAAAATGGGGAGGGCTGAGGAGAAATTAAATCTTGCTATAAGTAGAATTTTTTAAAAAGCAGATAAAATGTAGAAAAAAATGAAACAGAAGTATCAGAATCAGACATAAGGGAGGAAGCGAAAATGGTTTGATCCAGTAAGGCTATTCTTATTAGAAGGATAAGAAACATAGGGCTCTCTGGGATCGGGAACTAAAAAGCACAGTTACTTACCGTAACAGGTGTTATCCAGGGACAGCAGGCAGATATTCTTTACGCATGGGTGACGTCACCGACGGAGCCCCGGTACGGACCTTTTTAACTAGAAAGTTCTAGTTGGCCACACCGCGCGTGCGCGAGTGCCTTCCCGCCCGACGGAGGAGTGCGTGGTCCCCAGTTAAGATAAGCCAGCTAAGAAGCCAACCCGGGGAGGAGGGAGGGACGTAAGAATATCTGCCTGCTGTCCCTGGATAACACCTGTTACGGTAAGTAACTGTGCTTTATCCCAGGACAAGCAGGCAGCATATTCTTTACGCATGGGTGACCTCCAAGCTAACAGAGAGGGAGGAGGGATGGTTGGCCATTTAGGAAAATAAATTTTGTAACACAGATTGGCCGAAGTGCCCATCCCGTCTGGAGAAGGCATCCAGACAGTAGTGAGTAGTGAATGTGTGAACTGAGGACCAAGTGGCAGCTCTGCAGATTTCCTCGATGGGAGTGGAACGGAGGAAAGCTACAGACGCCGCCATAGCTCTGACTCTGTGGGCCGTGACAGCACCTTCCAGTGGGAGACCGGCCCGAGCATAACAGAACGCAATGCAGGCAGCAAGCCAATTGGAAAGCGTACGTTTAGAGACAGGACGACCTAAACGGTTAGGGTCGAAGGACAGAAAGAGCTGGGGCGCCGTGCGGTGAGCTCTGGTACGGTCAAGGTAGTATGCTAGGGCACGCTTACAGTCTAGCGTGTGCAACGCCTGTTCCCCAGGATGAGAATGGGGTTTAGGAAAAAAGACCGGCAATACAATGGATTGGTTGAGGTGAAAAGCTGAGACCACCTTGGGAAGGAATTTAGGATGGGTCCGCAGAACCACCTTGTCATGGTGAAAAACAGTGAAAGGTGGATCGGCGACTAGTGCATGCAGCTCACTAACCCTCCTGGCAGAGGTGATGGCAATGAGGAAAAGCACCTTCCAGGTGAGAAGTTTGAGCGAAGTTGTGGCAAGAGGCTCAAACGGAGGTTTCATGAGGGCCGAGAGAACCACATTCAGGTCCCAGACGACAGGAGGAGGCTGCAGAGGTGGTTTGACGTTGAAGAGGCCTCTCATGAAGCGGGAAACCAGTGGATGAGCCGTCAGAGGTTTCCCGAAGACAGGTAGATGAAACGCCGTGATGGCACTGAGGTTGACTCTGATTGAGGTAGACTTGAGTCCAGCGTCGGAAAGCGAGAGCAGATAGTCCAGCACTGTTTCCACCGCTAAAGAGGTGGGGTCGTGATTAGAGAATGACACGGTGAAAAAATTGGTCCCCGTCACCGCCCCGTCCCCGTCTCACCATCCTCTGCACCGCCCCGTCACCGCCATTCCCTTCACCGCCCCGTCACCGCCACTGCCACCCCATTCACCGCCCCGTCACCGCCACTGCAACCCCATTCACCGCCCCGTCACCGCCACCGCTGCATACATAAAAGCCTCAAACGGGTACGATTTTAAATACTTTTCTTTATTTACGTATAAAGGAAACATTCTTTAAAACTTTAAAACTTTAAAACTTAGTTAAATATTAGTTAATAACTATACAAAAACAAACACGACATGTACTTTTAATGCTTACAATGTTAGCCTACATGGTAAGTAGACGCGGCCGCTGTACCTAATCGCGGCAAAGATCTCCCTGCCGTGATTAGCATAGTGACCGCGGCTACGGCTGCAAGTCTCCCCTCCCCCCAGCGATCACGGCAGGAGGGCACCCAACCCCTCCTGTAGACCCCCCCAACGGCCCTCCCGACAATCGCAGCAGAAGGGTACCCAACCCCTCCTGCCGGTCCTCCCAATGGCCTCCCCTAAGATCGCCGGCAGGAGGGTACCCAACCCCTCCTGCTGGACCCCCCCCCAACGAACCCTCCCACCCCGGAACCCCCTTAGTCTTACTTTCCAAGTTGGACCGGACGGCTCCTCACACGTATGGCCAGCAGGCTTGCCTCCGTCCAAATGAGGCGGGCCCGCCCCTACCCTGCCCAACCCACAGGATCCTAGGGCCTGATTGGTCTAGGCACCTAAAGCCACTCCCGCTATAGGAGGGGCCTTAGGTGCTTGGGCCAATCAGGCCCTAGGATCCTGTGGGTTAGGGAGGGGAGGGGCGGGCACGCCTCATTTGGACGGAGGCAGGCCTGCTGGCCAGACGAGCGAGGAGCTGTCCGGCCCAACTTGGAAAGTAAGACTAAGGGTGGTGTTTCGGGATGGCGGGGTTTGTTGGGGGAGGGTCCAGCAGGAGGGGTTGGGCACCCTCCTATTGGCAATATAGGGGGCCGTTGGGGAGGCCGGCAGGAGGGGTTGGGCACCCTCCTACCAGTGATCATAGGGGGGCTGTTGGGGAGCTGGCAGGAGGGGTTGGATATCCTCCTGCTGCGATCGTTGGGGGGGCTGTTGGGGTAGGCAGGAGGGGATGGGTACCCTCCTGCCGCGATCGTCGGGGGGGGGGGCGGGTTCTATTGGCAGGAAGGGTTGATCTGACAAATGAGGAGCCAGTATATTGGGGGGCGGAGTCAATGCGGCAACGTGCAAGTTGGATCGAGAGTTGGAGGAGACAGACAACATGGCGGAGACATCAAACACCCGGTCACGAACACGGTGAAACACAGGTAAATAGCGGTTCCTAGAAGGGGGTACATTGGCCTGCGGGGACAAATCTTTTCACCGTTTTTGCTGGCGGTGAAAACTTTTGTCCCCATGTCTGCGGCGATTTGGCTTTGGAGTCTCCATAACGCCGCAGCTCCCTGCGGGGATCGCTCCCCGTGTCATTCTCTAGTCGTGATGATGTCGTCGACACCAAGAGGAGAACCGGGTCCACTTTTGATGGTAACATTGGAGGGTAGTCGGTTTCCTGGAGGCGTCCAAAATGCGACGGACAGGCTGAGATAGATTTTCTGGAGAGGTCAGCCCGAGAGAAACCAAGCTGTCAGGTGGAGCGAGGACAGATTGGGATGTAGTAGAGATTGATGATGTTGTGTAAGTAGAGCAGGAAACACCGGTAGAGGAATGGGCTCCCTGGAGCTGAGCTGAAGGAGGGAGAACCAGTGTTGACGCGGCCACCGAGGAGCGATGAGAATCATGGTGGCTTTGTCCCTGCGGAGTTTGGATAATGTCCGTAACATCAGAGGTAGTGGAGGAAAAGCATAGAGGAACCGATCCGTCCAATCGAGCAGGAATGCATCTGGAGTCAGAAGATGAGGGGAGAAGAGTCTGGAACAGAACTGGGGCAGCTGGTGGTTGTGAGGTGCTGCAAAGAGGTCTACCTGCGGAGTGCCCCAGCGTGCAAAGATGGAGTGGAGTGTGGAAGGATCCAGAGTCCACTCGTGAGGTTGAAGGATGCGGCTGAGATTGTCGGCCAGGGAGTTTTGTTCGCCTTGGATGTAGACCGCCTTGAGGAAGAGGTTGCGGGCCGTGGCTCAGGACCAGATGCGGAGAGCCTCCTGACAGAGGAGGTGAGACCCAGTGCCGCCTTGTTTGTTTATGTAGTACATGGCGACTTGATTGTCTGTGCACAGGAGAAGAACCTGAGGGTAGAGAAGGTGCTGGAAGGCTTTGAGAGCATAGAACATGGCTCTGAGTTCCAGGAAATTGATGTGATTTTGACGTTCCTGGGGGGTCCAAAGTCCCTGGGTGCGTAGATCTCCGAGGTGAGCTCCACATGCATAGGGGGAGGCATCCGTGGTGATGATCAAGGAGTGAGGGGGCAGATGAAAGAGTAAACCCCTGGAAAGATTTGAGGAGTTCAACCACCATTGAAGAGATCGTTGAAGAGACGATGTCACAGAGATGGGATGAGAAAGAAGATCCGAGGTTTGTGACCATTGGGTGGCAAGAGTCCATTGGGGTGTCCTGAGGTGGAGTCGTGCCAGGGGAAGCACGTGCACCGTCGAGGCCATGTGGCCCAGAAGGACCATCATCTGTCGGGCAGGAATGGAGTGATGGAGAAGTACCTGACGACAGAGGTGGAGCAGGGTCCGTTGACGATCGTAGGGGAGAAATGCCCTCATTAGTGTGGTGTCGAGCACTGCTCCAATGAACTGTAGTCGCTGTGTAGGAAGTAGATGCGATTGGGGTAGTTGATCTCGAACCCCAGGAGATGGAGGAGAGAGATGGTGTGATGAATGGCTTGAAGCACAAGTGGAGATGTAGGTGCTTTCACCAACCAATCGTCCAAGTAGGGGAATACCTGGAGGTTGTGAGATCTGAGGAAGGCCGCCACCACAATAAGGCACTTGGTGAACACCCTGGGCGATGACGCTAGGCCAAAAGGAAGCACCTTGTACTGGTAGTGACGGTGTTGTATCTGAAATCGCAGGTAGCGACGTGAGGTCGGGTTGATTGGAATGTGAGTGTAGGCCTCTTTGAGGTCCAGGGAACATAGCCAGTCGTGTTGAGAGAGAAGAGGGTACAGCGTGGCAAGGGAGAGCATTCTGAACTTCTCCCTGACAAGACACTTGTTGAGGTCTCTGAGATCGAGAATGGGACGAAGGTCTCCTGTCTTCTTGGGAACCAGGAAGTAGCGGGAGTAGAATCCCTGACCCCTTTGGGCCGGAGGCACTTCTTCGATGGCATTGAGGAGAAGGAGGGATTGGACCTCCCTCAGGAGGAGGGGGGTTTGGGAGGAGTGAGAAGCAGACTCTACGGGAGGATTGTCTGGTGGAAGAGTCTGGAAGTTGAGAGAGTAGCCGTGACGAATGATGTTGAGGACCCACTGGTCCGAAGTGATGACTGGTCCGAAGTGATGACCTCCCAACGGCTGAGAAAGATGTGGAGACGGCCTCCGATTGGTTGAGGAAGAGGCAATGAAGGTGGGAGACTGGCTATGCCCTGGAGAGAAGAGTCAAAAGGGCTGAGAAGGTTTGGACGGTGGGAGAGGCTTGGCAGGTTGGTTGGATTGAGACCGAGCCTGGGTGTGGTGTTGCTGACGTGGCCGCCGAGGTTGTTGTGAGGGCGGATTGAGCGGCCTGGCTGAGAACCTGCGTTGGTATGAGGACTGAGGCCGGTAAGGTCGAGCAGGTGGAGCCTTTTTCTTGGGTTTAACCAGGGTGTCCCATCTGGTCTCATGGGCTGAGAGTTTCTGGGTAGTGGAATCCAGAGACTCCCCAAAAAGTTCATCTCCAAGACAGGGAGCGTTGGCTAGACGGTCCTGGTGATTGATGTCCAAGTCAGATACTCGGAGCCAAGCAAGGCGGCGCATGGCGACAGCAATGGCAGAGGCACGAGAGGTCAGCTCAAAAGAATCATAGATCGAGCGTACCATAAATTTCCTCAGTTGTAGGAGACTAGAAATCTGTTGTTGGAAGAATGGAACCTTTCTCTCTGGAATATACTTCTGAAGGGCGGACAGCTGCTGGACCAGGTGTTTCATGTAAAATGAAAAATGGAAGGTATAATTGTTCGCCCTGTTGGCCAGCATGGCATTCTGGTAGAGCCTCTTGCCAAATTTGTCCATAGTTTTGCCTTCTCTGCCAGAAGGGGTGGAGGCATAAACACTGGCGCCCTGAGTCTTCTTTAAAGTGGACTCAACAAGGAGAGACTCATGGGGCAATTGGGGTTTGTCAAACCCGGGGATGGGGATAACCCGGTAAAGGCTATCTAGCTTACGGGGAGCCCCGGGGACTGTGAGGGGATTCTCCCAGTTTTTATAAAATGTTTCCCGTAGTATGTCATGTGCGGGTAACTTGAGGAACTCCTTAGGTGGTTGTTCGAAATCCAGGGCCTCCAAAAAGGCTTGGGATTTTTTGGAGTCAGACTCTAGAGGGATCGATAAAGCTGCCGACATCTCCCTGAGGAACTTTGAAAATGATGATTGCTCAGGTTTGGAAATGGTATCAGGTGCTGAGGGTTCCTCATCTGATGAGGAGACATCCTCCTCGGTACCGGGAGGGGATTCTTCCCATAAATCCGGGTCCCGGACCTCCGGTTGTACATGTCGAGAAACCGGGGTGGAAGGCTCGGTATGGTGGGTCTTAGATAGAGACTTGCCCGAGCGTACCGAAACGGTACCGGGAGAGGACGATCGGTGTCGGTCCCGGTCCCTGGAAGAGTGGTGCCCTGCCCGGTCCCGAGGTGGATCCGCAGTGGTATGCGAAGGAACCGCAGGGTGGGCGCGGAGCTGTTCAGTCGAGAGCAGCGGTATGGAGGCATTAAGTGGTACCGATGGGGTGGATACCGATGGGTCGGTACGGGGCTCGGGCCGGTCTGGTACCGGAAGGAGCGGTGCCAGGATAGTGGGCAACAGGTGCTGGAGTTGATGCTGCAGCTGTTCCTGTAATTGCTTCTGGAGGATGGCCGCAATGCGGTCATCCAGGGGTGGCACCGGAACCGCTTTCTTTTGTTTCGGTTCCATAGGTGCCGCTCCACGCCCCGGCGATGAGGAGGCCGATGACGAGGCACTCACCGATATCGGGGCGGAGCGCTTCCGGGGTCGGCGAGAAGCCGGTAAAGACGGTGCCGCCACTGAGACTGGGGGACGCTCGAGGGACGAGGAAGGCTTCTTAGCCGGCTTACCTGGCGCCAGCGGCGCCGATGTCGGCTCGGGTGGCGTCGAAGTGGTGGGAGCCGATTTAGGTGGTACCGCCGTCGACGCCGTGGATTCCATCGTAGCCTCGGTGCCGAATAGGAGCTTCTGCTGGATCTGGCGATTTTTCAGTGTCCGTTTTTTAAGAGTGGCACAGCGGGTGCAAGAATCCGCCCGATGCTCAGGACCCAAACACTGTAAACACCAGTTGTGTGGGTCAGAGAGGGAGATCGGGCGTGCACACCGCTGGCACTTCTTAAAACTGGGCTGCGGGGGCATGAATGGGAAGACGGCCTCCGCAAAATCGAACCCCGAGGCCTGTATAGTGGCAACAGGCCCCGCCGGGGCAAGCACGAAAAGAAGAAAAAACTTTTTTTTTTTTTTTTTTAAAGAAAGAAAAGGAACCCGAAGGTAATAAAATAAAGAAAAAAGAATTCGCGAGCGGGAAGGCAAAGTTGAAGATTTCAACGGACGTTGAAATATACACATCTTCTTCGCTCCGCGGAAACGAAGAAACTGGGGACCACGCACTCCTCCGTCGGGCGGGAAGGCACTCGCGCACGCGCGGTGCGGCCAACTAGAACTTTCTAGTTAAAAAGGTCCGTACCGGGGCTCCGTCGGTGACGTCACCCATGCGTAAAGAATATGCTGCCTGCTTGTCCTGGGATAATCCCTCTTACTTTGTTCTAAGTCTTATTATGACTTTAGAAAGCAATTGAAAACTCATTTGTTTAGTATTTAATTATTCTGATCCTTTTATATGGAGTTCTTAAAATTTATGTAATCCACATTGAACTTTTTGGTTCTGAGGTATAGAAATGAATTATTAGATTAGATTAGAAAACAGTAATGATAGAAACATAGAAGGATAAAGAAATGAAGAAGAGAATTATGCAAAGAGAATTAAACTACGATAAGTAAAAACAAAGAGAAACTATGGAAAAGGATGATTTGGAGAATGTATGAAACTAGACAGATATATGCAGAACTAGATGGAGAGAAAATTAAGAGAGAGAGTTTTGATAAGTCAGAGAGCAACGAGGATGAGGCATATTATAATCAGTTCAGGGAAGAAATCTGATTGTAATTTTCAGAGTTGTCAGGTATTCAAGTTTGCAGACATACTTATTGTATAGAATTTCCTAGCTCTCATTGAATTTAAATAGAAATTTTGCTAGCACACTCAAATTTGCATTTAAATTCTAGAAAGCTCAGTGACAGCGGGATCCCTCACACAGTACAATTATCAATGACTTTAAATGTGAATTATTTCTTGTTTGGCGAGAGTCATCAGGTTGTGATATTTGTAAATGTAATAGGTTCAAAATATGGATTGGTGCATTTTTTTTTTTCTATAAATGTGATTCTGTTTCTAGTGATCTAGTTCAGTGGTTTTCAACCCAGTCCTCTGGGACCACCTGGCCAGTCGGGTTTTCAGGATATCCACAACAAATAGGAATGAGACAGATGTGCATAAAAAGGAGGTAGTGAAAGCAAATCTCTCTCATGCGTATTATGACTGTTCAAGAAACCTTTGGCAGCCTACCACACATGCGCGAGTGCCTTCCCGCACACCCCCAGTGCACTGTACCAGCAGTTGAGTACAAAAGCATAAAGAATACAGCACCTAATGGAGGAAGGAGGGTCTGTGGTAATGTGTGTCTTGCTACAGGTAAGTAACTTTGTTTTCTCCAAGGACAAGCACTTATCACAGTTGGGAATTCCAAGCCACTAGGTTCACTGAAATCCACAAACAATGGGCAATAGGGACTTGCATCAGGCAAGGGCAACCAAGAACCAAGTAAACTATAAATTAAGCACATCCTATTGTGATGGGTGCAACCTGGAACAGAGCAAAAATGAGCATAGGAGAGTGAAGTTGGATTCTAGACTCCAAACAAATTCTGCAGAGCTGTCTGATGGAACTGACTGTTGCATCAGGAATCCTGCTCAAGGTAGCAGTGAAATGAGAATGTGTTGACTGAAGACCACGTTGCAGATTTGTAAATCTCAACAGAAGCTGGCCTTGAGTGGGCTACAGACACAGCCAAGGTTCTGTCATTGTGAGCTGTGACATAATGCTCCAGATTCAGCCCGGTCTGGACATAGGTGAAGGAGATGCAATCAGCTTGACAACTGGATAAAGTGCATTTACCTACAGCTGCCCCCACCCCTTTTGGGTCAAAAGAAACAAAAACCTGCATGATCATTCTATGGGCTTTAGTCCGTTCCCAGATAGAAAGCTTGCTGACTTTATGTGCTGAATTGACTGTCATCAAAAACAAAACCTTCCAGGTCAAGAACTACAGAGGGTAAGGTGTCAAGTGTCTCAAACAAAGCTTTCATCAGTTGGGTGAGGATGACATTGAGGTCCCATGATATAGTGGGAGCTTTGATAAGGGGCTTAATCAGAAGCAAATCTTTCATAAAACAACTAGAAGCTGAACAGAGACTGGCATACCCTCTATACAGTGATTTTAAGTGCCAAGTGCATTAAGATGAACTCTTATTGAGTTGGTTTTGAGCCCAGACTCAAAAAGGTGTACATGGTATTAAAGCTGATTTTCTGTAGGGCAGATAAATGGATATAAGACCTTCTCATACCAAAAGGGAAATCTCTTCCACTTGAAATTAAATGATCACGTAGTGAAATCTTTCCTGAAAGCAGGACTCTTGAGACACCCTCATGCAGGCTGAAAGAATGCAACTTCTATGCTCTCAACATCCAAGCAATGAAGGCTACGGATTAGAGATTGGGATATAAAAGAGACTCTCAAACAATATCCAAAAATACAAAAATGTGAGCGAATCAAACATATACTAGATCCAACAACAATAATTCACTCAACAAAAATGCATAGAGAGGCATAATCGCAAGAAATGTCTAAGTCCGATTTGTACATAGGGTGCTAGTCGCAAAAAGTCAGCAGCAGCAAAATGTCCACTCTCGAAAAGTATGTCCAAAATTTTTTTTGACGAAAATCGTCTACCTGTATGTCTAAGTGTTTAATTGCCCAGACTGCCACTATGTCTATCTTTATACCACATTCTCGACCAAAAATTCATCCAAGTCCCAAACACCCAGAATAAGACCTTTTAGACATGGGATGCCCAGTCCCTCCTGTTGGAACCCCCAAAACTGGTCCCCCACCCCAAATGTCCGTGGCAGGAGGAATGCTCAATTCCTCCTGCCGCCACCTCGCCGAGACATCCACCGGCAAGAGGAATGCCCAGTCCCTTCTGCCAGAACCCCCCACCCCCCCTAAGATCATCATCAGTTTTTTGTTGAAAACGGCACTATTTTTGAATGGTGTCTTTAGTTTTAGGATTAGACTACGAAAGATAGCAGTATTTAAGTTTTCTCTTGTTTTTGTGGTCTGCATACAACACTGTTTTTTTCATCATTTACAATAACCAATGACTTTAAAGTAAATATCTAGGAGCCTTTTATCCTTAAAAATGGAAAATTTAAAATTTTGCATTTTAACCACCTGCTTGTAGATCAGGGACGAACTAGTGATGCGCTTTATTTTGTTCATTTGTACTAAATTTGCATATTTGCAGCAGATTTCAACAAACAGTTCCATGTAAGTATATTAAAAGACCAGGGAACAAAGCGTTTTGGTTACGATGTTGCAACAATGTACTAATTAGAAAATCTTTAAAGCTCATGCACCGGCATTTTGTTTAAAATAGAACCATTTTCCAATAGTGGTTTCTAGCTCCAGGATCTGATATGTAAAACGTAAGATAGTAAACTCTATCTATATCGCCTTTAAAACAGTTCATTTTTCCATCATTTTTTTGCCTTCAGTTCTTTGCATTTTAATTTGTCACTTTCTAGAGATCAGAACCAGCACCCTGCAGAACCCCGCTGAGCCCCCTATGGGAGCCTGACAGCCTGCGCTCAAGCCCCTTTGACACAGTAGGTGAGTAATGTTTCAAGAGGAAAGGACCCTGAGCTCCAAAAACCTTTCTTCAGGCTGGCCAACAGGTACTACAGAGGGATTGGCCTGTCAGCTGCAGAACCCAGTCTGCTTCTCCTTCACGCAGGCAGAGCTGAACCCTCGACAAAGGGAGCTCTGAGCATTGAAAGTCATTTAAAATTCAAAAAAAGAACATTAAAAGACTAAAAAAATTAAAGGTATATACAGAGCAGATCAAAAAGACTCCTTATGGCCCATGTGCAGAAGGAGAAACTGGAAGGGAGCTGCAGAGCCCTCTAGTGAAGGAGGACGGATTCAAAAGCTGGTTGGATTCCTTCTGCAAGGCTCGTGAGCATGGGTATATTTCCTGTCTGTCAAGAATTGCACTAGAAGAAGCTTTGGTACATAGACTCTGGTCCAGGTCTATCAGTGCAATCATCAAACTAGTTATACTGAAAGAGGGGATAGAAAACGAGAGAAAAATATTCCTGGGGAGTTGCAAATGAATTCTCCTGGGGCCAGATCCCAGCATAGATTCTGATCAAGCTGGAAGTACAAAATAGAAAGATGAAACTGCTGGGATTTTTTTTTTTTAAAAGAACTTTGTGTGTTCTGAAAACAAAAAACAGACTTGAGCACAGAATAAAGACTCAAAGCCTAAAAATTGTAATTAGTAATTTTAATGACAGGGTAATGCTTAAAGCTGATAGTATTTATAGCCTCATGAGAATACTTCACCAACCTTAAGCTCGTTCAGCTGATTTAATGTCTTATCTGAACATTCATACCCGTAACAAATTGTTCATTTTGACTATACTGTCTTTTGCAAGCCTGCCTTTCTTAAATTCCTCCATAATTAACATTATAAATTATGCTTTAATATCTCTGTTTCACTTCCATTCCTAACCAGGACACACGTAGACATCTGCCTCAAAGCTTTCAATTTGTTGTCTCCATGAGGCTGTTTTCAAATGTGATAATGCAGCATTTCTTGACCACTGCACAAAAAGAAAAAAAAAAAAAAATCCCTGTTATGGCATCAGTAACCGTAGCATCAAGGTCTAGGACAGGGGTCTGCAACCTTTAAGACATAAAGAGCCACTTGGACCTGTTTTCGAAAAGAAAAAAAAAACTTGGAGCCGCAAAACCATTATAAAACAAATCTAACACTGCATATATTGTTTCTTATCTTAATGCTATATACAGGATCACTAAATTGAAAATAAAATCATTTTTCCTACCTTTGCTATTTGGTGATTTCATGAGTCTCTGGTTGCACTTTCTTCTTCTGACTGTGCATCCAATCTTTCTTCCTTTCTTTCAGCCTCCTGTATGTTTCCTCTCCTCCAGACCTCATTCTCTCCCCCAACTTTTTCTTTCTGTCTCCCTGTTCCCCCTTCTTTCTGTCTCCGTGCCGTCCCCCAAGCCACTCGGTTTGCTGCCACCGCAATCGGGGAACAGCCCCCAAGCCACCACCGTCCCAAGCTTTCCCTGCAGAAGTGTTGCGCTGACCAGCATTCCGCTCCCTGACATCAATTCTGACGTAGGAGAGGAAGTTCCGGGCCAACAAGGCATTTCTCCTCATTCCATCCAGCCTGAGCCCCATCTCTCCTTGATCCAGCATTTCCCTTCTGTGTCTGTCAGAATTACCATTTCACCTATTTTCCAGCATCACCCTTCTTTGTGTCCATCTCACCTATATCCCTATCTCACCACTTTTTCAGAATCTTCATTTGTCTCTGTCCTTATCTTTACGCCATGTTCACCATTTGCCCTTTCAATGTCTTTATCTCCCCCCACACACTTTTTCAGCATTACTTCTATGTCTCTATTTCACCTCCTCTTCATGTCCCCTCTGTATCTCTATCCTTATTCAGTAGGTCCTGCTTACCCTTTCTCTTCTTTGTGTCACTATCTCCATTTTCAGCTTTCCCCCCTTTTCCTTTGTTACTGCACCCTGTAGCTAGAATCTTTCCACCCTCCCTCCACTCAGGCCCAGCCCAGTATGAAATATTTCCTTTTGTTTCCCTCCCCTCTCTCTTTCTTTCTCTCTTCCCCTCCCTCACCCACGAGTCCTGCATCTGGCCCTCTCCCTTCTACCTGCACCTGGCAACACCCCCCTGCTCCGCGGCTCTCTTCAGCAACTTGTCAGCAGCGGTGATCAAGACAAGCTGCCGACATCGAGGCCTTCCCTCTACGAGTCCCGCCTTTGTGGAAAAAGGAAGTTGAAACAAGCGGGACTCGCAGAGGGTAGGCCCCGACGTCAGAAGCTTGTGTCGATCGCTGCTGCTGAGTTGCCGAAGAGAGCCGTGGAGCAGGGGATGTGGCCGGAAGCAGGTAGAAGGGAGAGGGAGATAGGAAGGCTGTAGATCTCCGGAGCATGACACCGACCCCGGCCAGGATGATTTCTTTTTCAGGCGTGCACCTTACAAGTCCGGCGTCGCGGCGGGAAATAGCCATGCTGAGCAGTGAGCTCAGCACTACACAGATGAAAGCCTTGCTTGCTGATTGGTCCGGCGGCACAGCGGGGCGGGGCCGCCGGACCAATCAACAAGCAAGGCTTTCATCTGTGTATGTGCTGAGCTCACTGCTCAGCATGGCTATTTCCCGCCGCGACGCCGGACTTGTAACTGCATGCCTGCGTGACACACTACCGGAGCCGCAGCAAAGGTGGAAAAGAGCCGCATGCGGCTCTGGAGCCGCAGGTTGCTGACCCCCGGTCTAGGAGTTATAGCAATCCGAGACATCTAAATAGAGCTGAATATCAGGCCATTTGAGTTTAAAGACAGGTACAGTTGCCCCCAGTTTGAAAGATAGAAATGTCAACCAAATCTTAGCTTTCAACAAATGCCCAATAGATCAGTTGCCTTTCATTTCATAACTCGATGAAATTTTTGACCAGAAACAAAGAATTGTCAAACCTTGAACAGCGAGTGTTTTGCAAGACGAGCAAAACATTTTCTTAAATTTTAACTCGATAAACGAGCATTGTCTTGCAGTATAAGCATATATACGTGCGTCACGTCTAATACGACAATATATGCGCATCGCATCACTGATTGCAGATGAATGCTATACATGCACCCGCAGTTAAAGCGTACACAACATATGCCCATCTCACGCTGAGCGTGGCTGAACGTAATAAAGAACTCACTATTCAATTAGTTTCCACCATATTATGGTCCAAAGAATAACCACCATGCTCCTCAGAAAGCCACACTAAACCTGTTGGATTTGATAGGTATTCAGTGTGGTAGCCGTCCTCATAGGGGCATATATAAGGTGAAGTTATTTTTTATTAGGACATCTAATCTTATCGTGTTGTATTCATTAACTTTATAAAAAAATAAAGTGCCAGTGCTTATTCATACGTAGGACTTGATAAACTTTCTAAATTTCTTAAGAAATGCCACTTAGCTTGGAAATGTTCTGTCACAATCCCCACCCAGCAAATCCAACACAAGCCCTTCGAAAAACCAAAATAATACAACCACACTTTCGACCTGGTTTACAGCACAGTATAACTAATCATGAAAAACCAATGGAATCTATGAAGAGAAGTCCTCGTGTTATTACAGACACAGGGTTCCAAAACAAAGGCCGGATAGCCCACAACCAGCACTTCAACAACGTTTCTTCTATGAAAATTATCAAGAGGAGGAAAAAGCCTCAGATCCCCCCCTCCACCAATCCCCACCCAGAACATTTCCAAGCTAAGTGGCATTTCTTAAGAAATTTAGAAAGTTTATCAAGTCCTATGTATGAATAAGCACTGGCACTTTATTTTTTATAAAGTTAATGAATACAACACGATAAGATTAGATGTTAGATGTCCTAATAAAAAAATTCACCTTATATATGCCCCTATGAGGACGGCTACCACACTGAATACCTATAAAATCCAACAGGTTTAGTGTGGCTTTCTGAGTAGCATGGTGGTTATTCTTTGGACCATAATATGGTGGAAACTAATTGAATAGTGAGTTCTTTGATTGATATTTTCTGTGCACTTCGGATCGTTGTGAACGTAATAAAAGCATCACGACCAATTCACCCGCAGTGTTGTGACTGTTAAAACGAGCGAGATCTTGCAATACAATAATGTACATTGCTGTATTTTCTATTAAAGTTTTTGAGATGTGGAACGAATCGTCTGAGTTTCCATTATTTCCTATGGAGAAATTTGCTTTGATATACGAGCGCATTGGATTACGAGCATGCTTCTGGAACAAATTATGCTCACAAACCAAGGTACCACTGCACTGACTTTGTAACTAAATCTAATGTACTTCACTCATACTAAACAAGGTTTATGAAAAACTACAGTACCAACACTGCCTCACTTCTTTTATTCTACAAGCTACAGATCAAGACAAAATAGTTATATTGCTTTCTCTCAACTTGTCTGCAGCATTTGATTTAATAAACCATAATCTCTTGATTGCCTGTATCGAGGCCATAGATATAACAAAATACAGTCCTCAATTGGCTCAGATTTTCTTTCATCAACAGAATACAGTATATTGGCTTAATAACACATCACCCACATTCAGCCTTGATTGTGGCATGCCCCAAGATTTTTTACTGGCTCTCACCTTATTCAACATCTATTTGTCTCCTCTCCTAACATAAGAACATAAGAATAGCCATACTGGGTCAGATCAATGGTCCATCTAGTCCAGTACCCTGTTTCCACAATAGACAAACTAGGTCACAAATACTTGGCAGAAACCCAAAAGTAGCAATGGTCCATGCTACCAATCGCAGGACAAGTAGTATCTTCCCTCATGTCTGTCTCAATATTAGACTACTGTCCAAACCTTTTTTAAACCCAGTTATGCTAACCACTGCTACCACATCCTCTGGCAACGAGTTCCAGAGCATAACTATTCTTTGAGTGAAAAAATATTTCCTCCCATTTGTTTGAAAGATATTTCCCTGTAACTTCTTTGAGTGTCCCCTAGTCTTTGTAATTTCTGAAAGAGTAAAAAAATTGATTCATTTTTACCTGTTCTACACCACAAAGAATTTTGTAGACCTCAAAAATATCTCCCCTCAGCTGTCTCTTTTCCAAGCTGAAGAATCGTAACTTCAGCGTTTCCTCTATGAGATGAATTCCATCCTATTTATCATTTTGGTCATTCTTCTTTGAGCCTTTTCTAATTCCACTATATCTTTCAACATAGCATCCTCATAGCGATAATCCAATATTGAAAATGTTCAAAAGAAAAAGAAGACTGCAAGTTTGGACTCATTTGCATCATCTAGTGGGATAAAGCAGAGCACTACCTGTAGCTGGACTACCAACTGTCAGGGATCTCATTAGATATGGGTTGAATTTGAGAGACATCAGTGATCAAGACAGATGAAATAACAGTACTGATGAACTGGTCAATGACCTAATGATTAGATTACTTGCTCATTGGTACAAAACAAAACCAAAATTTAGTGGTCCTGTAATAAAATAGCCATGGTAAGATTAAAGCAAAGTTGAAATCCACTTGAGAACAGGCCAGAAAAGTTTCTGTGGGCAGAGGAAAAAGACAGATTTATGGAGAAGCTTAACACACTAATGGACATACCTGAAAATGTACAATTAAGAGTTGTACTGATATGGAATGCAATTTTGCTTGTGTCAGTGGAATGCACATACTTTTATGACTGCAGCAGAGAGAAGAAAGAAATTTGGGAGTGCTGTACCTCATCAGATTGGACCAGATGACCTCCCTGGCAAGAACTACAGAAGAAAAGAGAGACAAAACAAAGCAGAGAATGAAGAGTGAAAAAATAAGAAGAGCAAGAGATGATGGAGAGATCTGTGCTTGATGTGGAACAAGGAGATTCGAATGACATGGTAGAAGAACAATGGAGGACACTCCTGTTGCTCTAGAGAAAGCTAGGAAGATGTCAAAATATAATTTGGAGGATATAACCAACATAGCCCTTGCCAGTAAGGCACCATACTAACATAAGAACATAAGAAGTGCCTCTGCTGGGAAAGACCAGAGGTCCATCATGCCCAACAGCCGCTCACGCGGCAGCCCAACAGGTCCAGGACCTGTGTAGAAGTCCTCTATCTATACCCCTCTATCCCCTTTTCCTTCAGAAAATTGTCCAATCCCTTCTTGAACCCTAATACCGTACTCTGTCCTATCACACCCTCTGGAAGCACATTCCAGGTGTCCACCACCCGTTGGGTGAAGAAAAACTTCCTAGCATTGGTTTTGAATCTGTCCTACTAGATTGAGAGAGACTGCTACTGCTGCCTGGACTGATGCAGGACTCATCACTCACTTGGACACTGCTTTGGTGATTGATCACAACAAGGTGAAGACAGTTCAGGAAAGTCATGAAATAATTGGATATACAGCTTGAGGAGGAACTGCGCATAATGGTATCAGTTGCATTTTTTGGGTGGTCATTGTGATGATATCAAGGTCATATTAAAGGCAGAAGATAATGGCAAAAATGTATCCAGGTATGGTGAAAGAGGAACATTACACAATTTGTATGGAGCCAGGAGGCAGATATCTGTGGCATTTTGTTCCTGCAAAAGCAGCTCATACAGAAATAATAATTGCTGATAATTTGATTCCATGGCTGAGAGAAAGAGGAGCAGGCCAACCTCTTCAAGCTATTGGATGTGATTCCTGTGATGTAAACACTGGTTGAGAGGTAGGAGTGATGCATTTTGTTGAGGAGAAGTGACAAAGGAAGCTGATATGGATTGTCTGTAACCAGGCAAGCTACCATTCCATTCTGGCACTTGGTGACTGCTTTAGATGGCAAAGATGTCAAGCAACAACAAATGGACAGTCCCATTGGAAAAATGCTGGATTCTGCTACTAAACTGGAAATAAATCCTGATTTTACTAAGATCTCTGTTCGCTTTGATCTTCCTCAGATCAGCGATGAAGTGATCAAACACAGGTCAAAGCTTTGGCTATACAACTGTAACTACCATTTGAACAGCTGTCTTGCAAAAGCTCTGTTGGAAAGAGGACCTGGGTCACATAGCAGATGACTCACAACAGCTCTAAGTTTCATAAGAATATGGATTTCCAAGCATAATCTGAAAGGAAAAAAATCTGAAAAACTTAAAAATGATTGTAGAGTTCTGTGTTGGTGTTTACATGGTAAACTGGTTCAATATAAAAATAAATAGCAACTGGACACAAGATCCCAAGCAACTCCTCTTCCAGTTGCAACTGTTGAAAGAACAGTGTGAAGAGATAAGGAAGACAGTCATGCTTATAGTGAGAAGGTCAGCTTGGTATGGTTATAGCAAGTCTATTCTGCACGCCATGTTGTACAGTAAAGAGGAATAGGAGAAAAAAGATGCTATGGACCAGACGTGAAGGGGATGAGAAAACACAGCTTGGAGACAGCAAACAATATATGGCCTCTTTGTTGGATTTTTTTTTTTTAATAACATTAAATTAACAGCCATTATATTAACTGCATAAATGACCCAGGAAAACACCATCCATCAACCCTGAAGCAACTACACTCACCCATTTACTTGATTGGAGCTCTGGAGTCTGAGCTTCCACTTACCTGTACCATGTCAACAACAGAGATTGAAGCATTTCTGAGCAAGCCCATGGTGGTTTCAGACTAGCTTTCACGTAACCAGTCCATAGAAAGGTATGTAAAAATGACAAGGATGACACAGGGACAGAATTAACCATGAGAAACCATCCCTGTGCCATTCTTTAAGGAGAGAGAGAAGAATCAGAGTATGAATGGGCACAGTCACTGACCCTCAAGCCTTTCACTGAAGAATACTGGTGTAGAAGGACCAAGGTTGAGATAGACAATAAAGAATGACACAGAATGGTTCAAGGACGAGGACAAATTCTGTCTCTGGGTCATGTGTATAATCATGAGAGGAGGGAACATTATATTAGGGGTCAGATGGTCAGAAGAGAGCTCATGAGCCAAAACAGAAGCAAACAATATATGGCCTCACTGCTGGATTTTTTTTTTTTTAATAACATTAAATTAACAGCCATTATATTAACTGCATAAATGACATTTTAAAGACAATTATGTGGCTACAGATGTAGTTCAGTCTATTTGCACATTCAAATAAAAATTCATTTCTACACATTTCAACTGTGATTTGATATAGGTAAGACGAAGACAGCTTTAGATTCAGTATGCAAAACTACATAATTTGATTCCTAGTAGTTTTTAAAGTCTAAAAAAAATTAAAATCTACCCCTAAAATTGACGCGTCCTATTATACAGTAATGTTCTTAGTCCTATTTACCATCCCTTTTCTAATAATTCCTAGCACCCAGTTTGCTTTTTTGGCCACTGCCACACATTAGGTGGAAGGTTTCAGCATATTGTCTACGATGACACCTAGATCTCTTTCTTGAGTGCTGACCCCTAAGGTAGGCTCTACCATCTGGTAACTATTATTTGGATTATTCTTCCCTTGATTCAGTCGACAGCTGCACAAAAATGAGGATTGCGGGAAACCATGGGTATGAAAGACGTTGCCACAGAATTCCCAAGGGGATGGAAGAGGTTGCCATGGGGTTCCCACAGGAGTGTAGTCAAAATCTCTTCTTACTCCAGAATGAGGCTTGGAATGCACTGAGAGGCAAATGGAGCACCAGAATAAAAATTATAACATATGAAGAGGGCAGTTAGAGCACCAGTGATTGTATAATAGATATATTGTGCAGGACTAAGCCTAATGCAATAAAGGAAAAACATGCATATAGGAAGTATGTATACTAACAACAAAAATGGATGCCGTATGAATAATAGGACGTCCTTGCATGATTGTGACTTTCTGGGATATGCATGACAGTAAAAAAAAAAAAAAAAAAGCCAGGCAATGAGTATGCGAGCTCGTGTTGAGCAAAGTTCCTTATTCATTTAATTTTGAAAGATAAGTCCTTTTTGCCTTTACAGGTCTGAGAGATATTGACATGGGCATTCCCCATCACTCTTTTCCCCCACTAATAATGAGTATCTTGTTTTCTAGTGCTACAAACTGCAGTCTTCCCATTGTACAGCAAATCATTTGGTCCTACATCTTTATAACAACTATGTTTTAGATTCGGTGCACTTTAGGGGAATACTTATTGATTCTCATTTATGAGTACTCAAACAAAAAAAAACAAACAATATTGCAACCAATTTAAAATGCTAATTTTATTACTCACCATCTTGTTTCCAGATCTTAGAAGTTCTCTTCTCTGTCTCTGATCAAAATATACAGAGTAAGTTTTTATTCCCCTTTTGTTGCTAGCACATATATATTTCCTGGTTGGTGCTTGTAGATAAAAAGCAACACCCTAGCTGAATATGCTTTCTTAAGTGGGTTTTTTTTTTTAAGTCAAGGTTTATTTATTTGAAGAAAAGTTTTACATAGAAAACATGAGCAAACAAATGTACCAGGCTGCGGGAGTTATACATAAATGAAGAAGGGCAAAATTTCTACAATGGAAAAAAACCATATTATAACAATACATGAAATGTGATTAACAACAGTATAACATCTCGGCCAAAAAGCCAATAGCATAACAGTGACAGCATGAATCAAATTAAAACAGCAAACTGATGAAAGTGGGGATGTGAAATAGGTGAAATAAAAGGAAAATTAAAGAAAGATGGAAAATGAGGAGTGAAATATCAAGAAAAGTTATTATTTAAGTATGACTTTAAAGAGTTCCACTTTGCCTGAAAATGAGAAAATCTGTTAGTGGATTTGGCTAAATAGGCTTCAGTTCTATAAGTAGGACAAACTTGATTCCACCATTGGGAATGAGAAACTTTGGAGAGGTCTTTCCATGAGCTGAGGAGAAGCTTTAAAGCTAAGGAGAGTAAAAAATCCAAAAGAAAAGCATCATCATCAAGCAATACGCTCTCCAGGACAAAGGACTTCAGTAGCAACATTTGGTATATTAAAGAGATGTTAACGTGGAATATGGAGAAAATTGTGTCCCAAACAGATTTCCAGAAGGATTGTATTGCAGAGCAAGAAAAGAGTAAATGTTTCAGGGAGCCTATCTCAGTGCCAGCAGTTTTGAGAGAAGGAAAGATTGATCTTATGGGATTTTATAGGAGTCCATTGAGCTCTATGCAAGAGGAAAAACATACTCTGGAGAAAAGAAGCAGATATTGAGGTGTGGAAGGAAGATTTGAAGATGTGAGACCAAGTTTTATCTGAGATAGGGATTTCTAAGTCCATTTCCCAGGATTGTTGTAAAGAGGAGATTGGAATAGCTAAAAAGGATTTGAGGAGTTTATAGAAGTGTGAAGCGGTGTGACCAATAGCTAGGGATTGTTTGGAAAGCGTAAAAAGAGTGGGGATGGAATTGGAGGCTTTGGGATTGAACCCTAATTTTTTGATGGAGGATTTGAGTTGTAACCAACGATAAAACTGAGATTCATCAAGGGAAAATTTGAAGGAAAGCCAAGAACCATCTGAATGGCAAAGGGAGGCTATATCCCAGATGTGTTTCTTATACCAGGTTGGCCAAAACTTTGTCAATCAGGAATTGACGATTATTCCATAAGGGACAGTAAATAGATTGTTGCCATGGGTGTTCTAGTTGCTTATCAAGATCTGAGAGAACCTTATGAATGGTCAATATTACTGGGTTGTGGGAGAGGTGTTTCAGGTGTATGGAACTTAAGAGTCTAAATAAAGGAATAGGTTGCATATAGGATAATTCCAATTGAAGCCAGTTGGGAATATCAGTGTGATCATGGTGTGATAGCCATTCAGCACCTTGGCGCAGTATAAATGCTTTGTGATAATTATAAATGTCGGGAAATTTACACCACCCAGATGTTTAGGGGCTTTCAATTTTGGGAGTGATATTCTATTAGGTTTGTTGTTCCATAAAAAGTTGAGCATTAGTCGTTCTAATTGTTTATAAGTGGAGCTTGGGAGAAATAATGGGAACATGTTTAATACATAGGTAATCTTGGGTACCACCATCATTTTCAAATTGTCAAGTCTGCCCCACCAGGAAAGGTGCAGAGGAGTCCAAGATGTCAGAATATCTTTGACCTGGGTGAGCAATTTGGCAGTTTTCAATTGGGTGGATGATTTTATGTCTTTGTCAAATGGTAAAACCAAGATATTTGTTGCCTGAGGAGACCCATGTGAATGGATGGGAAGTGATGGAAAAAGGGAGGCAGGAGGTAGTAAAGGGCATAAGCTCAGTTTTATCCCAATTAATCTTGTAACCAGACATCAAAGAGAAAGAGGAAATGAGTTGAACTAGAGAGGATAAAGAGGCTTTAAAGTCAGTTGGGTACAATAAAACATCATCTGCATAAGCCGATATTTTGTATTCGTGGTTGGCAATGGTGACACCCTTGATGTCAGGGGATTGTCTAATGGCTGCAAGCAGGGGCTCAAAGGCTAAATTGAATAGTAATGGGGACATAGGGCAGCCCTGTCTTGTACCACGGTGAAGTGTAAAAGGGGCAGATGATTCATCACTGACTATCAATTTAGCTATGGGGTTATTGTAATGCAAGGAAACCATGTGAATAAATGTTTCAGCAATGCCAAAGCGAGATAAGACACAAAAAAGGTATTTCCATTCTACCCGGTCAAATGCCTTCTCAGCATCAAGAGATGCAATCAGTGAAGGATGAGTATCCGAGTGGGCAGAGTGGAGTATATGACACAAGAGCCTGGTGTTATCAGCTCCATATCTTCCCTTTAAAAAAGCCCACTTGATCCCTATGGATTAATACAGACATAATTTTTTCTAATATAAATACCAGAACTTTAGCAAATATTTTATAGTCCAGATTCAAAAGGGAGATTGGACGATAATTTTTCACCAATTGGACATCTCTATTTGGCTTCGGAGGTACAATGATATTCGCTTCATGAAAGCGATGTAGTCTGTCTGGGTTAATGATCTTGATAGTAGGAAAGTAGGTGAGGAGTTAGGAGGGATGAGAACGATTTGTAGAATTCTGAGGGGAGACTGTCCGATCCAGGTGCTTTAGCTGGTGGTAAAGAAGAGATGGCCTTGATGATTTCAGGAGGAGATAAAGGCTGTTGTAGGACCTGCCTTTGTGGTTTGGAGAGAGAAGGGAAGTCAATGGATTGTAGAAAGTCCATGATATGTAGATCTGATGTAGAGGATTCGGATGTATATAAAGACTCATAAAAGGCACGAAAGTCCTCCAATATGTCCTCTGTAGTGGTATGTGTTGGACCAGAAGAAGATTTAATATGGATAATTCCGTGTTTGGAACGGCAACCCTTCAGATACGTAGCTAGAAGTTGGCCAGATTTGTTAAAGGATGCATAATAAGTAGAACGACGAAATAGAGAAACATTAGCAAGGGTGCTGAAGATTTCTTTATATTGAAATTTGAGACGTTGTAATTTATGATAAGAGGCATGATCAAACTGATGGTATCATTGAGTTTCATAGAGATGAATGTCCGTCTCTAGTTGAAGTAATGTTGCCTTTTTTTGTTTAAGGTGAAAAGCAGAGTAGCTAATTGACTCACCTCGCACCCAAGCCTTGTAGGCCTCCCACAACAGGGAAAATTTGGAGACTGAGTGGAGATTAGCGGAGAAAAAGGCTTGAGATTCTTTCAAAATGTGGGAGATAAAGTCTTCATCTTGTAGAAGGAAGTTGTTCATCCTCCAGAATCTAGATTTGGGATTGGTAGTCCATTTTAGGGAGCAGGAGACAGCCGCATGGTTTGAGATGGTAATGTCATGGATCTTGGCAGAAGAAGAGGCCTGCAGGATGGTGGAGGCACAGGACCACCAACACCTCAGAGAAGAACCAACAGTTGGACGACCTAATCCACCAGACACCATAGGAGTAGGACCTTGCGGAGAATCTGGACAGACAGGTGAAGAGAAGACCCAACAGAACCCGGAGGAAGGACTGGAGGACTGCGCCACTGACACAGACCTGAGACCAGAGAGACAGCTGAGGAAGGGGAGATCTGCTATCGTAGTGGGAGACTCAATCCTGAGAGGAGTGGACAGTCACATAGCTGGAGGAAGAGAGGACCGACTAGTGACATGTCTCCCAGGGGCCAGAACAAAGGACGTCATCGACAGAATCGAGAGGATCCTGGAAGGGGCTAAGACGGTGGAGACAGCTGTAGTAATCCATGTAGGAACCAACGACATCAGCAGGAGAAACTACAACAGGACTGTGCTAACTGATCAGTTCAGGATCCTGGGGAGGAGACTGAAACTGAGGGCAAGGAAGATAGCCTTCTCGGAGATCCTGCCAGTACCGAGAGCGGACGCAAGGAGGCAGAGTGAACTACAAGCAATAAACGGTTGGCTCAGGAGATGGTGCGAAGAGGAGGGTTTCCTTTTTATTCGGAACTGGACAACTTTCTTGGGAAAGAATAAGCTCTACAGGAGAGACGGACTGCATCTGAGCACGACTGAGACGAGGATGCTGGCACGCAACATCCAGAGCAACAGCATAGCACTAGCATTCTAGAACAGAATCATGGTGCTTGGATTCCATTATAGAAAGCATATTGCAGCCTTCTTCAGCTCCAAAGGTAGCTGGATCTGAGTGAAGAAATCACTGTCTCGAACAGACTACTCCTCCAATGCTGAATCTGTGGGTTGCCAGCCAGACCAGTGTTTGACTGAGCCTCAAACCCCCGCAGACACAAACGGTGGGGGGGAGGCAAAATGCAGCCAGCACCCTGAGGAATCCCGCTGAGCCCCCCTACGGATGCCTAAAAGCCTACGCTCAAGCCCCTATGATGAGGTGAAGAAAGATTTGGTATCAGTTGAAAATGTCATTTCAGATTGGTTTTAGTGCCAAATCCGTAACTGAAATTCGATCGTCCTCTACAGCGTTAGGGTTTTGAACGTAACATGGGTAAACAGTCAAAACTTAAATGCAAAGGGGCTCAGTGACTATTTGAGGATATGTCCAGCATTTCCCCTGTACTTTCCAAACAAAGTTTTTTAATATGTGGCACTTTCAGGTGCCTAATGCCACCTATTGAGGTAGCATTATGTGAGCCCATGCTAACTGCATATTTGATAGCTTGCAGTACCTTCAACGTGAAGTCCACACACCTTACCAATCTAAGCATTTAGCACCAGAGTTTTGCTGGCTGTTTTAACACATGCTAGATATTAGCGTGGACTACTGCTTACAGTTAGTTGTGCTAAACTAACCAGTTCCTGTACCTTAGTAAGCCATTAAAGCTCCAGTTCTCCGAAAACAAATCATTATGGTTTGAGCACTTGTCTTTAAAAAACTACTTATACATCGTAAGACTTGCCACTAGCATAAGACTTTCCCCCAGATTTTATATACACTGCAGATGGGAATCCCGAGATGCACATGCATATCAACTGAATAACAAGCTCTTATCAATAATTGAGTGTTAACAATTGGCACACGCATATGGCTGTGCACTACTCTTTAAGGCATGATGCCTACTCTACTAGCATGTAACTCAAAAGGGGGCGTGGCTATGGGCGTGTCAGGGGCAATCCAAAATGTTGTGCAGGTAGTTATAGCATGTTCTTTAAACAATCAGCTGGTGCCAGCGCCTCTCCTCGCCTCTTCCCACTGGCGGCTCAGGGCTCATCTGAAGGGCCATCGCGCACGTTGCGACGTCCGCGCACTTCCGGATGCCTCGAGCTGTGACCACTACGTTTCATGTGCCACAGCTCAACAAAGTTTGCTATAGCATATGGCTTCGGTGCTTCTAACTTGGGCGCCAGCATTTATACCCGTTTTCAGCAGGCGCAAAGCTCGCACCTAAAGCTGGGCACAGAAATAGGCATGAAACACAATTTTAAAAATCCTGTTTACAGGATCGTACTTAGGACTGATTTTTTTTCCAGCACTAAATTTTAAGCAATTTTGAAACGGACTGTAATTACATTTAGATATACTGCTTTTGTATAGTCAGTTTGGCTGGTGATGGTTTTGGACTGATTTGTGGGTCCCATTCGAATATACACTCATATTTTCAATATTTGCTTTCATAAAATATGCTGAAATTAGACACCCTTTTGGACATCTCACATAGACATTTTCTTATGAAAATATCCCCATGCTGTTATCTTTGGAAAGCTCTAACCTTCCTACTTAAAAGATGTAGCACAGGTGTGCCCACACTTTTTTGACTCGCGAGCTCATTTTAAAATGACCACGTCAAAATGATCTACCAACAATAAAATTTTAAAAAAACACAACGCACACTGTACGCATAGAATTGTTAATTATCATTCCTATTCCGGGGTTTTTTCAAAGAGGTCAAAGCAGATGACTCTATGCACTGTCACCTCAGTAACAACCATACAAAAATAGACAAATACCCACCCCCTCCCTTTTTACTAAACCACAATAGCAGTTTTTAGCACAGGGAGCTGCACTGAATGCCCAGCGCTGCTCTCGATGCTCATAGGCTCCCTGCGCTAAAAACCACTATTGCGGTTTAGTAAAAGGGGACCATATTGTAAAATATAGACAGCAGATATAAATTCAGACACATTTTGATCACTAAATTTAAAATAAAATCATTTTTCCTACCTTGTCTGGTGATTTCATGAGTCTCTGGTTGCACTTTCTTCTTCTGACTGTGCATCCAATCTTTCTTTCAGCCTGTATATTTCCTCTCCTCCACACCTCATTCCCTCCCCAAACTTTTTCTTCCTCTCTCCCTGACCTTTCTTTCTTTCTCTCTTCATACCCCCTTTCTTTTTTTCTGTTTCTCTTCTTTCCTTCTGCTTCCCTGCCTGCCCCCTTTCTTTCTTTCTCCCTGCCCTTCCCCAAGCCACTGCCACTGCCGCTGCCATCGGGGAACAGGACCCAAACTCCACCAATGGATAACGCCGACGCCACCCCATACTCTCTCTGCTTCGGGCCGATCAATCTTCCTCTCCCCGACGTCAATTCTGCCATCGGAGAGGAAGTTCCGCCCAGCCAGGCAGCGATTGGCTGGCCCGAACTTCCTCTCCAACGGCAGAATTGATGTCGGGGAGAGGAAGATTAATCAGCCCGATAGCGAGGGGCGTGGCTTGGACACGCATGAAGAAAGTCGTGTAATTGAAGAGCTCCGTTAAAAAGACCTTGAAAGATTAAATAAATTGAATGAAAACGGAAGATATATTAAAATTTCACTGGTCCTATGAATAATAAAGAAGAAAAAAGGATGGCAACTGGTAAACAGAATAAAAACGACTTCGCTGTATCAGGAAGTAGCAAAAGGGCAAAACCGGAGCAGGAGAGCAGTTTAAAACTGACAGACACAGAAGTTATGAAAGAGTTAAAAGAAATTAAAGAAATGCTTTCTATTATTACTAAAAAAGTTACCGATTTAACAGAAGAGGTTTCAAATATAAATAAGAAGATGGATGTGCTTGAATTGAAATCTAACAACTTAGAAGAAAGAATGCTGACAGTTGAAGAGGAAATCTGTTATAGCCAAGCAGACAGGAAAAAAATTGAAATACTTATTAAAGACCTGGAAGATTTTTCGAATCGTGAACGAAGAAGTAACATCCGTCTGATTGGCTTGCCGGAAGGAGTAGAAATAGGAAATCCTGTCACCTTCATTGAAAAATTACTTCCCAAGCTACTTCCGTTGCAAACTAAATTTCCCATAGAAATAGAAAGAGCACATAGAGTGCCGTTAAAAAGAGCAGTAAACCAGCAAGGACCAAGACCTTTTATTTTTAAACTATTGCGACACCAACAGGCCATAGAAATATTACAACTAGCCAAGAAAAATAAAGGTTTGAAGTATCAGGATGCTTTTATACATCTAGTGCCGGATTTCGCAAAAAATACAGCTGTTAAAAGAAAGAAGTTATTGGATTTAAGACCAAAGCTGAGAGAATTAGGAGCGAAGTTTGGATTGGTATACCCTGCTACTATGAAAGTGACAATTGGAAACAAAACTTTATCTTTCAATGATCCAGAGAAATTAGAAAAATTTATTCAAAACCAGGAAGTACCAATGTCTTCTTAAATTGTTTATCATATTTTAGTTCCTATATATAGATAACTGAATATAGTTAAATAACTAATTTGATAAAAAGGTATTATAAATTGATTTGGAAAAAAGATATAGAATGTAATATATTCAATTCAATTCAAATATTCTACACTAACGATATTCAAAAATGGAATTCAAATGAAATCAAAATTCCAAAAAAATAAAAATAAAAAAAACTTCTATTAAGGGAATAAGTGAATGTTTTAAACATGAACTAAGTTTATTAAAGGAAGATATGAATGTATTAAAGGAAAATATAATATAATATTAAAGAATGAATTTATAAGGAAAGATGTTCAGGAACATTCAATATTAATTAATAATTTTCAGATAAATGATTTTCATTTTTAGAAAAATAGAAAATATTTGAAAGACTACTTTATAATTTTAATTAATTTAATACAATATAAAGTAAAGATCTTCCTCCATGGGGGGATGCGCAGTGGGGGTGCATCTCGAACATATATAACATTAGATACAGAGGAGAGAATAAAGACTCAGATTCCCAGATGTCAAAGCGAGGGAACTGCATGTGATGGACAGAGCAGACACCGGAACTATAAAGAAAGACTTTTGTATAACCGTTGAACTTATGGACAGATCTTGTTGTTGCATCGTATTGATCATATAAAGAGAAGAACTACATACATTGGAAAAAGAAGAAAAGAAGAAAAAAAGAAAAATTCAAAACGGAATAGAAAACTACAATCAAGAATAAAGGTGGACTGAGATATACTTGAAGGAAATGAGTGTGTATTGAAATTGTTCTCTCTTCTGGATTCAACTAACATAAAAGTAAAAGAAATATATATGTGAAATCGAGATGTGCTTTTACGGTGGGTTCCTCCATAGGAGGGGGATTTTTTGATCATAAAATACTTAATTATATATCATTGAATTCCCATATTATTTAAAATAAAACAAATAAGGGATTATTTATTGATATATATTTATTACAAATATAACAATTTAGATAAATTAACAATATAATATGCTTTGAATATTATATATATATATATATATGTGTGTAACATGGCTAAATTATATTATATTTCATTTAAATAACAAATGTTTTAATTTATAGAATACAATAAGAACAGGTCTTATGGAGTGCTTTATTATCGACTTAAGATGCGTGCTACCAAGTATACACAATTTTTAATTAAAAGGGAGGGAGGGGTGGGGGATGGGAATAAGAAGAGGGGAAAATTAATAATTAAATCTAGAATAATTAAAGAAAAGTGCAGATATCTGATCTAAATTTTATTATTAAGAAGATATTTAATTTTACTCAAATTATTAAATGACAATTAAAATTTTTTCCATTAACGTCAATGGTCTGAATCACCCAGTAAAAAGAAAAAAAATGTTAGGTTTCCTTCACAAGCAAAATGCGGATATTTATTTCATGCAAGAGACACATCTTGCAGGGAATGAATCTAATAAACTAATTGGGGGATGGGTATCTAAATGTTTTTTTGCTCCTGCCTTAGGGAAAAAGGCAGGAGTAGCCATACTTATTAATAAGAAATGTACTGCTGATTTTAAACTTATAAAAATTGATCCATTAGGAAGATGGGTACATATCAAAATGATAATGGGAAATACAACCCTGGACTTATTTAATTTATATGCTCCTAATTCAAATCAAATGGAGTTTTTTAAAAAAATTCAACAGATATTACTACCATTGGCTACTTCAAATTTGATAGTAGCTGGAGATTTCAATGCTGTTATGGATCCTATTTTGGATAAGAAACCTAGTAAAATTATAAAATCATTAGGGCTAGAAAATTTGATACAATCTTGTGATTTGGTAGATATATGGCGTATTCTTCATTTTAATGATCAGGAATATTCTTTTTGTTCTCAGGTCCATAAATCATTTTCAAGAATTGATTATATATTTGTTTCTAGTAATTTAGCACAAAAAGTTATGAAAGCAGTTATTGATCCTATTATAATTTCTGATCATGCTGGTGTGTGGATTGATCTAAAAAATGATATAAAAACAAATTTTACATCAATTTGGAAATTTGATAATGCCTTACTTGCTGATGAAAATTTTGTAACAGACCTAAAAGTAAAGATGAAAGAGTTTTTTCAAATTAATAGCACAGACAATATGAATATTGAAATTATATGGGATGCTTGTAAAGCGACAATGAGAGGAAACATTATATCATATTCGGCTTTTATGAAAAAACAGCTTAAAAAACAATTTATGGAATTAGAGGAAGAAATTAAATTATTAGAAAAAAAATTAATTATTAAATGGGAAAATGTAGTATTACAAAAACTATTAAAAGTTAAAACTAAATATAATGAACTCTCTTCACAATTTGTTAGAAAAGAAATGTTCTGTTAGCAATTTAGATATTATGGAAACTCAAATAAAGCTGGAAAAATGCTAGCAAATTTTCTTAAAACAAAAAAAAGAAAAACTAAAATTATTGCAATAAAAGATACAAAAGGTAATACACACACCAGCACTAAAGATATTGTAAAACAATTTCTTGATTTTTATAAGAGTCTATACACTTCAGATTCTTGTGAAAATAAAGAACAAGATGGCTTAGAGTTTTTAAATTCATTTATTGGACCAAATATTCCAGAACATATAAAAGGAAGTTTAGAAGAACATATATCATTAAAAGAAATAGAACTAGCATTGAAATCTCTTAAAGTTGGATCCGCTCCAGGTGGAGATGGATATACTGTTGAATTTTATAAAACATTTCAAAATATTATATTGCCTTATTTATTAAATTTATATCAATATCAGATACATAATGAAAATATATCAGGTACTATGGCAGATTCTGTAATTATTGTCTTACCAAAACCAAACAGGGATCCTACATTGGTTTCAAACTACAGGCCCATATCATTGTTGAATGTAGATGAAAAATTGCTTGCTAAAGTATTAGCATTAAGATTGGCAAAAGCTCTTCCTTTTATTATAGATGTACACCAAACAGGATTCGTTGCTAAAAGACATTCCTCACATAATACCAGACTGGCACTTCATTCTTTAAACTTAGCGAAAACTATGAATGAACCAGCTTTCTTAATATCGTTAGATGCAGAGAAAGCATTTGATAGAGTGGAGTGGAAATTTATGTATCAAGCTTTAAAATGGTTTGGAATAGGTCCCTTTTTATTAAAATGATTCAAACATTGTATAGCTCTCCTGGAGCAAGATTAAATATAAATAATAACATTTCAGAAAGATTTAACTTGTTACGGGGGGTTAGACAAGGTTGTCCTTTATCTCCCTTACTTTTTGATATTGTTCTTGAACCCTTATTAATTGCAATAAATCAAACTAAGGGAATAAAGGGGATCACATTTTCAAATTGGGAATATAAATTATCTGCATATGCAGATGATATTCTTTTATATTTGAGGAAACCGGAAGATACCATTCCATGTTTATTAAATTTATTAGATAAATTTGGTAAATTTTCTGGATACAAAATAAATTGGGAAAAATCTGAAGTTCTTCCAATTAATGTCCATTGTACCAAAGGATTATTTGATTCATATTCATTCCAATGGAAAGAGGAAGGAATAAAATATTTAGGAATTGTTATTAAAAATACAATTGATACAGTAACAGAAAATGAAAAAATTCTATTAAAAAAAAATAACAGAAATGTGCGAGCAATGGAATCCTTTACATCTTTCATGGTGGGGAAGAGTTCAAACAATAAAAATGATGATCTTACCTGTGGTTTGTTATCAAATGAGTATGATTCCGATATTTTTTCAGGGGTCATTTTATAAAAAATTAAATAGAATACTTACAAAATTTGTTTGGTTTGGGAAAAGGCCAAGAATCGCTTTAGCAACATTACAAAAAACAATTAGAGAGGGAGGGGTAAATTTTCCAAATTTTTATAGGTATCATCAAGCCTATATTTTAAGACAGGGTATGTATTGGATCCTCCCAGACCTCATGGAGAATGTACCAGACTGGTTATATTTAGAATGGCGACTCTTGTTTCCATTATATCCGGAACATCTTATAAGTATAACAATGCCCAAGAGATATAAAGATCACAGAATTTTATTAGATACATGGAAAACATTAAGATTTATTAGTAATATTACAACAGATCCAATAACTAAATCGTTAAATCAATCCATTTGGGTAAACTCCAGGATCAAAATTGGTGGATTCAAAATAATATGGAAGCAATGGATAATTGCAGGTATACGATCTTTAAATGATGTTATAGTAAATGGATCCATGCTTAGTTTTTCACAATTGCAACAGAAATTTGGATTGAACATAACACAATATTTTAAATGGATGCAATTGAAGCAGGCCATCCAGGAAGGGTTCCCTGAATGGAAGAATCTTAATACTCAATATAGTTTGCAAATCCTTTGCTTTCAGGCAGATTTTTTGGGACACCAAGCCGCAAAATGGTATAAATTATATGGATTTTTAAATTAAAAAAAAAGAACAGGACTTAGGGACATTTGGAGTATTGAGATAGGACAGACAATTTCTGCAACTCAATGGCAAAAATTTTGGTCCTGAAGAATACATACTACAATGTCAGCATCTATGAGTCAAACATGGTTGTTTTTATTACATAGAGTTTTATGGACCCCTACTCGGTTACAAAAAATAGATAGTTCTAAATCTAATAGATGCTGGCATTGTAAGGTAGAAATTGGGACATTAGATCATTTAATCTATTTTTGTCCCTGTATAAAAGCCTTTTGGAAAACAATTTGGCCCCAAATTAATATATTATTAGAAAATCATGTTGGACTTACATATGACACAATTTTATTTGGAACAGCAATGAGAACACAGAGTCCAATATCAGCAAACAATAATAAACTTTTATTGATATTAACAGGAGTCGCCATACAACAAATTACTCAAACCTGGAAAGATCACACAAAATTAAATTTCACTTTTTGGTGGAATTCTATTTGCCATATATATAAGATGGAAAAAGCAATAGCGTTACAACATGGTCATATTAAAAAATTTAATAAAATCTGGGGACCATTGGCTCTTTTTTCTAAAGATCAGATATCATAGCACAAGGATAGATCATATAATAGGGGTTAGGGTGGGTACAATATTATAATAACAGATGATTTATAATTTATTGCAAAAGGGGTCTTTATATATGTTTGTATTAAAATATATATTGATGGATATTCAAGTGTATATTGAAAATTATATGTATTATATATTTATCACTTGATGTAAGAAATTTAAAATGAATAAAGAACTTTAAAAAAAAAAAATCAGCCCGATAGCTCGCCAAGGCAAAGTGAGTCCTGGATGATCGATTCACTTTGCCTTGGCGATCGACCTATTGGGCACCCCTGATGTAGCACATTTAAGAACAGAGCTGCCAACTTGTTCTTACTACAATATCTAGATTATTCAAAGAATCAACTTACTTGTTACATTATAAACTGAATACATGCCATAAGCCGTAGTTTGGGGGAGCAACCACTCCCAAACATTGCTGATGTTAATGCTGAATTGGTCCCTATCCCCTCACTGCCAATATGACTTCCTTCCTCTTGCCGCCACTCTCTCCCAAAGCAAGCTGGGAAATTACCTTGCACTTATAATTATTTGCTGTAAACGATTCTGAGTCCATTTGTAGAATGGGATGCCAGTTTGGAAATAAGCCAGGAACATATATCTCAAATCACCTCCCTGTTTGCATTCCTTAATCCCAAGACCCCTCTCTCACAGAGGAGCAGAAATCTCAAAGGGAATCAATGTATACCCAACACTACAAAAGCAAGAATTCTGTGAACTGTACAATTTACACTGACATCTACGGAGATACAGATCAAACATGAGGTGTAATGAAAAAATTGTAGGACAATTAAATGAGGTTGTAGGAAAAGGTTTTCTATATTTGCTTGTATCTGACCGGCCTTTTTAATCCTCTTAGCTAAAGCTTTGGTATTTAAGCAAAGAGAAAAAGTAGCTTTTAGTAGTTTGGAAGGCCTTTTGCAAATGTTTAAATAAGAAGCCCAAACACAGTCTCAGTTACGGCCAAAGTGGGAAATAATAAGGAAACAGTATGCATGAGGCTCAATCTAAAGCACCAAAAGCTTAATTGATGGAAACATCCCCATCTGTATTTCCAAAGTGTTCCACTTCAGGCAGTGGGGAAATTCATCCACATGATGTATTATTAAAAAGAAAAATGTGGCCCTTTTATATAGGCTATTAAAGACCTAGATGAACTTGTGCCCTATGAATATGGACAAGATACCAGCTCTAAAAGAACACTGCGAATGTCACCACTGCCTGCTACTGAGCCAATGTTTCCGGGCAAACAAGAACAATGCAAAAAGTATCCCAAATAGCTGCTGTTCTTGCTGGTAGCCCATCAGGATTAAAAGACACTGAAGTTGTATTAATAGTTATACTAGCAACCCTATTAAATGTCTGTGTCAAACTGTCCATTGTAATTTCTTGGGTAACTGACCCAACCTCTTGTAATATAATCCAACTTTGAACTGAATGGGTAAAGGCAGAATCGAAAACCTGATTAACATAACACATAGTTGTCATTTCTCCTTTCTTGTTCCATTCCTTCACTACATCTCTTGCCAATTGATCCTAGTCCCTTTTAGCTCTTTCCTCCCTTTCTGCTTCACTATCCATTCAAATTTCAACCACTCATCTCAACCGCTCTCTCGTGTCCCAGTCCTCAATTATCTTTTTAACTTTTCACCTACCTATCTACTTTCCATCTTCTTCTCTCACCCCTAGCTCTCCCATTTTCTCTGACTCACTCCTTCCCCAGCTTCCTATTCCCTTCTATCTTTTATCTACTCCTCATTACCCAAATTCTACCTTCTGTATGCAACATCCTCCTCCCGTTACGTTGATATACATCTTTCACGATTCAGTTTGATTCTCCCACATTTCCAACATTCCCAGCATCACCACTCCCTTTCCTTCCCTCCACCCTTGTAGCCCAGCATCTTTTCTCTCTCTTTCCCAACCCTTGTAGCCTGCCATCTCTCTGTCCCTTCTCCTCTATCTCTCCCTATCTCATCTCTCTTCCCTTCTATCTCCCTTCCTAGTGGTCTTGCATCCTTCTCTCTTCTCCATGGACCAGCATCTCTCCCTTTTTCTTCCTCCCAAATCACTCTGTTCTTCCCAGTCCACAATCCTGTATCACTATCGACATCTGTAATCTGTCTTCTCTCCTTCTTTCTCAACCCCATTTGCTCTACCTTAAAACGTTCTCTCAATGGTGTAACTGCATCTTGAATACTGTGCATAATTCTGGTCACCCCATCTCAAAAAATATATAGCAGAATGGGGAAAAGGTTCAAAGAAGGCAACCTAACTGATAAAAGGGATATCTTATGAAATCTCTCCCCACACTTCATGGTTGATTTCTTAAAAAAAAAAAAAAAAAAAAAGCATTACTAGAAAATAAATCTATAAAGAAAAAAAACACAATTTTTTTCTTTGAGCAGCAAGTGATTCACAGAAAATCATGAAAGGCCCCTCTTCTTCAGCTGGGGAGGAGAAGGATTGAGGATGAGGCATTATGTTTGTTGTTTTCGTTTTCTTTATACTTACAGAAAAAGGTTTATGGGTATTTTTTTCTTTTGCACTTCCACTATGGGAATTAAAATTGTACAAAGCTACAGCAGGTGTTACAAATGCTTCCAGTGGGATGGAAAACTCAATAGGGACAGACTTTCCTAATCATGTACCTGTTAGAATCAGCAGTGAAAAAAGACTAAAGAGATTAGAGCTATTCAGCTGGGAAGAGAGACAGCTAAGAGGCAACATGATCTTATAGAGGTCTATAAAATTATGAGTGGAATGGAACAGATAAATATGAACTGACCTTTTACTCTTTCAAAAAGTACAAAGATTAGGGGACACGTTATAACGGTAATAAATAGTACATTTGAAACAAATTGGAGATTTTTTTTTTTTTACTCCAACACATAATTGTCCAAATTTGTCGCCAGAGGATGTGATAGAAGCAGTTAGTATAGTTTGGTTTTAAAAAATTTTGGAAGTTCATAAGGTAGACTTGGAGAAAGCAATATTTTTACCTAGGGGTAAGTAGCATGAAATCTTGACAAAATACTTGAAAGACCTTGATCGGAAACAGGTTGACGGATCATTGGTCTTACCCAGAATGGCAGGGATTGCTTTTTTTGTTTGTATTTTTGCTTGTTTTTGGGGTTTTTTTTAAATTTAATACATACATACCCATGCCTTATTGAGATACACTTTACTGATACCCCTTAGCATGGAGTCCCTCACCCTAAAAAAAGGCTGAGCCTGACTCTGTTGGAAGGAGAAACATGCTATTGTTTCACACAGCAAGTGTACACTTTCTGTCTTGTTTTAAAAGACTAATCCAGTGTTAGCATGTTGCAAAATCCCACTTCATGTCTTCCTTGGCTCCCTTTTCTAACCAATTTGATTATCTCTGCTCAGTGTAGCTTTCATATTTCCTATACTTCATTTATTTTATGTAACTCCTACATATTCTTTATACATATATAGCACTGTGAACACTCATGTTGCTTTATAAATAAAATTAACATAATAGACACAAAATTGCTGATGAAACTGTTCACTGGAAGATGCTCTTAGCTAATCTAAGCAGACTTCAAAGAGCAGTCGCCTAGCAGTAAACACAGCTAAAGAAAATCAGCTTATCTGGTACATTAATAAATTATACCTCATCATATTTGCACCAGTCGCAGGTCAAAATCTCTGCCTGATGGGCTGGAATCACTATTTTGGATCCAGGCATCTTTACATCCCAAACTCTTAAAGTCTGGTCACCTAAAACAAAGATATCACTATTATTTAAATTCTTATCATTCTTAACTGAAGTGAATAGCTAAAATTTCCTTCAGGCTCTTGTATCAAATGTTAAGGCTTACCAAACAGAAAAATATTATCACTATTATTTATTTAAATATTTATATACTGCTTTAAACAAAAAGCAATTTACAAAGAACATACAAAATAAGCAAATAGATTTATTTACACATCAAACATTACTACCGTATGTTTCGCTCCATAAGACGCACTTTTTTTCCACCCAAAAGTGGGTGGAAATCTCGGTGCGTCTTATGAAATGAAGATGCAAAATTTGTATTCCCCGTACAGCTGCAAAACACCCCTCCTCCCTGCGCACCAGCTGCACCACCTTTTTAAATGCCACCCCCCTCGCGCTGCAGCACCTTTTAAACACCGCCACCGGACCACCTTTTTAAAACACACCCCCCCCCCCACCATTACCGCACCTTTTTCAAACAGCCTGGTGGTCCAGTGTATATCCCTCCCTCGACGGCTCCTTACCATTTCCGGGCAGCAGAGTACGGACGTCAGGACCAAGCTTTACACGCTCCCGCTTGGGCCTGCGCCGCTTTCCGAATGGCTGGTTGCAGTTCTTGCGAGAACTGCCGACAGCCATTCAGAAAGCAGTGCAGGCCCAAGTGGGAGCGTGTAAAGCTTGATCCTGGCATCCATGCTCCTTACTCATGCGCCTGCTGCCCGGAAATAGTAAGGAGCCATCGAGGGAGGAAGGGAAAAATTAAAAAAGGTATGCGGTTAAAAAAAAAGGCACGGGGAGGGGTATGATTAAAAAGGTACAAGGGGGGTATGATTTAAAAGGTACAAGGGGGTATGATTAAAGGTACAAAGAGGGGGTATGATTAAAAAGGTACAAGGGGTATGATTAAAGGTACAAAGGGAGATATGAATAAAGGTACAAGAGGGGGTATGATTAAAAAGGTACAAGGGGTATGATTAAAGGTACAAAGGGAGATATGAATAAAGGTACAAGAGGGGGTATGATTAAAAAGGTACAAGGGGTATGATTAAAGGTACAAAGGGAGATATGAATAAAGGTACAAAGAGGGGGTATGATTAAAAAGGTACAAGGGGTATGATTAAAGGTACAAAGGGAGATATGAATAAAGGTACAAGAGGGGGTATGATTAAAAAGGTACAAGGGGTATGATTAAAGGTACAAAGGGGGGTATGATTAAAAAGGTACAAAGGGGGGTATGATTAAAGGTATGGGGGGCTGATTAAAAAGGTACTGGGGATACATGAGGGATGATTTAAGGTACTGGGGGACATGTGGGGGAAAGGGGATGATTTAAGGTACTGGGGGGCTACGTGGGGGGTATGAGGGCCTGCCTGTCACTAGTAAGATTCTTTGAATATGCTGGGCATTTTTCTGTTTGTTTAGGAATTTGATGTCACTGAAGTGACTCAATGTCCAAAAGATAATAATGCATTCTACACTTTTGGGAGGCTTCAGGCTCAAATGGTCTCATTACGTGCTCATTATCAGTTTTTTTTGTTTTTAGGTCTTCCAAGAAATGATAGTTACTCACCTGTAGCAGGTGCTATCCAAGGTCAGCAAGCAGATATTCTCACACGTGGGCAACGTCATCCATGGAACCTGACATGGAGTCCCATTTGTAAGAATATGCTGCCAGCTTGTCCTGTATATAAGGAGTTATCTATCGAGGCAGATATTCTCAAAACCTTCCCTCCTCTTCTAGTTAGCTTTTTAGCTGTTACTGAACTGATTGTCCCATGTGCCAGTGTTGTGTGAGAAGGCACCAACACGCGTGCAGTACAGGCAGCTTTAAAACATTAAGGCTGCCTATACTGCATGTGTGTTGGTGCCTTCTCTAGCTGCCAGGATCATGCTTCTGCAAGGAGGGTTTTTAAAATTACCATGAGCCTGGTGATAACAACAGGGTTGGGGGAAGTTGGCCTTTAAACAGAGAAGAAATTTTGTATGACTGCTTGGCTAAAATAGCTTTCCCTTCTGGAAAGATTTTCCAAACAATGGAACATAAAGGTATGGATGGAGGACCATGTGACTGCTTTACAAATGTCCTCAATGGGAGTAGAACATAGTAAGGCTACTGAAGTCACCACTGCTCGCACCTTATGCATGATAACACGACCTCCTAGCGTCAATTCAGTATTGGCGCAGCAGAAGGAGATACAGTCTGCTAGCCATGTAGAGATAGTTCTCTTGGAGACAGGAGCTCCCAGCCTATTAGGATCAAATGACAGGAACAGTCGGGTACATATCTTTGAGGTTTAGTTCTTTCTAGATAATAAGCAAGAGCAAGTTTACAGTCTAAAGCAGTGTTTCTCAACCTGCGATACTTGTACCTCAGGGGGTATGCGGGCTGGCCACCGTCTGGGATCTCTCCCTGCCCCACCTCGCTGAAGCCACCGCTGCCACAGATTCCTCCCTGCCCTACCCCTGAAGCTTACTCTACCACCCGACACGCTCCATTTCCACCACCACCCCCACTGCAGCAGCAGCAACAACAGGGACGGGATGGGCCAGGCGTGCACACGGCCAGCCCACAAGCCTTACAAACCACCCCCCCCCCCCCCGCCACGTCAATTCTGACGTCAGAGAACCTTCTCTCCGACATCAGAATTAATGTCGGAGGGGAGGCTTGTGGGATGGCTACGTGCAGTCGCTGCACACACCTGGCCCGTTCCCGTTGTTGTTGCTGCTGCAGTGGGTGGAGTGGGAATGGAACGTGTCGGGTGGTAGGGTTAGCTTTGGGGGTGGGACAGGGAGTCAGGGAGAAATCGGCGGTGGTAGCTTCAGGGAGAGAGGAAGAAAAAGTTGGACTCTTGGAGGGACAGAGAGAGATGTTGTTTGGGGAATGGAATGAGATCTGGAGGAGAGGAAGCATGCAGAAGGCAGAAAGAAATATTGGATGCGCAGTCAGAAGGAAGTGCTATCAGAGTCTCATGAAATCACCAGGCAACAAAGGTAGGAAATATGATTTTGTTTTCAAATTAGTGATCAAAATGTTTCAGTTTTGAGAATTTATATCTGTTGTCTATATTTTGCACTATATTTGTCTATTTTTCTATAATTGTTACTTAAAGTGCATATCTTAAAGTCCTCTCTGCTTTGACCTCTTTGAAAAAAATGAATATAAATAATAATTAATATTTTCTCTGCGTCTGCGTACAGTGTTCTTTGTACCTTTTAATTTTGTGGTTACCAGTATGTATTAATAAGATTATATTGTGTGTTTATGAAAAATGGATGGAAGAAATTGCATTACAATTAGTACTATTATTATGAGGTGGAGTCAGGGGCGAAGTTTGGGCGGATCAGAGGCAGAGAGCTTGGGCGGGGGTACTCAGCTGATATTTGTTAGGTTTAGGATGTACTTGGCTTGAAAAGGTTGAGAAACACTGGTCTAAAGTATGGAGGGCAGCCTCACTGAGTGAGCATGCGGCTTTGGAAAGAGGACTGGAAGAATTTTGGACTGGTTTGAAGTGAAATGCTGAGAAGACCTTTGGGATGAACTTATGAATCGGGATGAGTGTGAAGAACTACTTTGTCATGATAGAAGGTTGTATAAGGAGTATCTGTTACAAGCGCTTGGAATTCGCTGACTCGGTGTGCAGATGTGAGAGTTATGAGAAACACCACTTTCTAGGTAAGATGTTTAAAAGATGAAGCCAAAAAGTGGTTCAAATGGAGGTTTCATTAGAGTGGAAAGCACAACATTGAGGTCCCAAACCACAGGAGGAGGTTTGAGAGGTAGTCTGGTATGATAAAGTCCTTTCATGAATCTGGTCACTAGAGGATGTACAGATATTGATTTCTTGTCTAGTGGTGCATAAAAATCAGAAATCGCACTGAGATGAACTCTGACTGATATAGAAAATAATCCAGTATGGATGAGAGAGAGAGCAGCTCACTGTATCCAGCATGTTATTATTACAAGTCCATCTGAAGCAGTAACACTGCAGTGTGGAAGGTTTTCTAGAAGCCTCAATGATGGCTGACTTAGGTGAAGATAGTGAAAAGCTATCTATTGGCTGGGAGATAGATACCATACTGTGAGGAACAATGAATGCAGATGGGATACAGAAGAGAGTCTCGTTCTGCATCAGTAAGGTGGGAAAGATTTGAAGTATGATGTGTTCCTGCTTGCTGAGCTCTAGAAGCAGAGGGAATCAAGGCTGAAATAAGCACCATGGAGCTATCAGTAACATGGTGACTGCTTCCTGGCGAAGATGGAGTACAGTTTTCCTGATTAGAGAAACTACTAGAGGAAAAGCATATAGGAATCTGTTTCACTAGTTGAGTAGAAAAGCATCCAATTCCAGGCGATCAGGAGTGTAGAGCCTTGAACAGTACAGATGAAGCTTGTGACTGTGGGGGGAAGAAAATAGGACTCCTAGGATGCAAAGATTTGACATTGTCACTAAGTTGAGTAACCACTCGTGCAGCCAGAGAACTCTGCTCAATTTGTCCACCAAGATATTCTGTTTTCTTTCTAAAGTAAGCTGCTATCAGAAAAATCTTATTACAAATCACCCAGGACCATATTTGAATGGCTTCCTTGCATAGAGGCCAAGAGCTTGTACCCCCTTGTTTGTTCACATAGTACATGGATATTTGGTTATCTGTGCAAATCAATACTACTTGATTGAGGAGACAGTCCTAGAAAGTGCAAAGAGCCATGCAAAATTGCTCAAAATTCAAGGAGATAGAGGTGGAGCTGTAGGGACTTCAAGAACTGAGTGTGGAGTCCATCGAGGTGCACTCCCCATCCAATTAGAGAGGCATTGGTTGTTAATACTTTCTGGTGAGTGGTGACTGGAAGAGAAGACCTCTGGAGAGATGAATTGTAGACATCCACCATTGAAGTAACTGTCATAGTTTTAAAGTCACCTTGATTTGTTGAGATAAAAGACCTGTTGTCTGATGTCATTGAGACGATAGTGTCCATTGGAGTTCTCAGAGATGGGCTAATGGAGTTACATGAACTGCTGAGGACATGTGACTGAGCAGTCGTAGCATTTGCCATTCAGAAATAGAATGTCAAGAGGAGATATCCTGGAAAAGTTTAAGTATCATACCTAGCCTTTGTTGAAGTAGGAGGGCCTGAGTTAGAGCTGTGTCTAAAAGGGCCCCAATGAACTCCACTGTTTGAATGAGCTCTAGATGGGATTTCTGGTAACTCACTTTGAATCCCATGCCATAATTCCAAAGTGCTCCGGATTTTCAACAGGAACTGGTCTCCAAGTGAGAAGATCCATTTGGACCGGCAGTCTGAGGCCCTCATCCCTCTGGAGATGGTCTATGTCTACATACAATGGTCTATGAGGACACAAAAACTACCAAGCCAGGATGGATCGCAATCCTGTGGATGACTCGACCAAGCATGAACCACAGGGGAAACATGTACAAGAGCTAGTTCTTCAGCCACTGTTGGACTATCATATACAACCCCTCACTTTTGAGCTTGTATCTTCGGCTGTAAAAATGAGGCATCTTGGTGTTCACTGCCAAGGCCATCAGATCCATCTGTGAAGGCCCCCACCACCAAAATATGGTAAATGTCTATGGAGACTGATCATTCTCCTGGGGTCAAGAGTCTGCAAACTGAGAAAGTTCGCCTGCACATTTTCCACTCCTGCTACATGCATGGCCAAGAGAGAATGCAAGTGAGTGGAAGAGGAGTTGAGTTTCTAGGCGCCACAGGGCACTTCTGGTGTCTCTTTGCCTGTTGATGTATAGTATTGCTGTCATATTGTTCGAGAAGACTGACTACCTTGCCTTCCAGAGACTTCTCTGGTGCCTGAAGCACTAGATGAATAGCTCTGAGTTCCAGGTGATTTATTGACTACTTCTTCTGAGCCGGAGTCCAATGCCCCTGGACTAGGTGTGCTTTGCAGTGACCCACCACCCCCAACCTTAAAGGCTAGCATCGGTAATTAGTATCTCCCAGGAGGAGATGCAAAGAGACATGCCTTTGGAAAGGGCAGCTGACCTCAAGCACCACCACAGGCTACTCTTCACTGTAGTTAGCTAGGGGATCGGCTGTTGTAGTGTGTCCTACTAGGGGGACCAGTGAGAGAGTCTTCAAGACATCTCATATGTGCTCTGACCCAAGGAACCACCTTTATGGTCACTGCCATCGACCCCAGGACCTGCAGATAATACCACGACATGGGAGCTGGTCTCCAAATTCTGCTTCTGGAGCTTCAATCTGTGTGGTTCTGGAAGAAATATTGGCCCAAGGTTGTGTCGTACAAGACTCCCAGGTACTCCAGGCTCCGAGTTGGTTCCAGCTGACTCTTCTTGAAGCTGACTATCCAGTCCAAGTCTTGGAGGAGTTGCACCACTCTCAAAAGAGCCAGCTCGCCTTCCTCCTCAGACGGAGCTCTGACGAGCCAATCATTCAAATATGGGTGCACCAGAATCCCAATTTTGCAGAGGTGCACTGCTACCACTACCATCACCTTGGTAAATGGCCAAACCAAAGGGGAGTGCGAAGAACTGGAAATGCTGCTCTAGCACATGAAATCGCAAGTACCGCCTGTGGGCCTGCAAAATTTGAATGTGAAGATAGGTCTCCATCAGATCGAGGGAGGTGAGAAATTCCCCTAGTGTTACTGCTGCTATGACTAACTGGTCTTCATGTGAAGTGCGGTACCTTCAGAGATGCATTAACTGACTTGAGGTCTAGAATCAGTTTGCACAATAAAGTATATGGAGTATCTGCTTGAGCCCAAGTCTGTGTTCGGAAGAGCCAGCAGATTTTATAAAAATAGCCAGAACCTTGAGGGTACTCTCCAGTGCAAACCTGGCATGATATAGGGGTAAAGAAGTCTGAGGAATCCATCCTAGTTGATTTTGAGCAAAACTGAGGGGTTTTAAGGCAGATGGAGGGAAAAGAAAAAAAGATTGCTTAAAATACAAAATGGCCATCACCAAAAAAATTGTGCTAAAAACAGCCTGTGGAGACCTCCCTGAAGGAATAAATCACAGGGAAAGGGATTTTAGAGAAGGGGCCTGGGCTATGAGGTCAGAAACCCTCAAATTTAATTTTTAGGGACTCTCCACCCCACCTCCCACCTTACTCTTCTGTGCAAATGTAATGCCTGCCTGCTTCAGCATAGGATTTCAGCTGGAATCAATGGAGAATAAATCTGCCTTACAGATTATCTGAACAAATATGGTCTCCTGGCTGCCAGTCGGACCAAGTTCGACTGAACCTCAACCCTCACCAGGAAAGGGGGAGGACCATGTAGCTGGCCCATTGTTAGTCCCGGCTGAACCAGGAAGGAGCCAAACAGCCTCCTGATTAAATAAGGGATGCAAGCAGCTACACAGGGAACAGCCCCTGAGCTCAAAAAATATAAAAGCAGGCTGGCTAGCTAGGTGTCCCCAAGGGCTGATCCTGCTAGCAGCAGACTTCTACCGTGCGAGTCTGCATCTTCTCCCAGGCAGAAGTCCCACCAAATGGTAACCTCCGGGCACAGAGCCTCCAAAGAACACTGAGAAAAAATATCCCCAAAAAGAATAAAACTGCAGAGCAGATCAAAAACACTTCCGAGCAACTTGCTTGCAGGAAACAAATTGATGGGGCAGGAGAAGCTCCCTGAAAAGGAGGTAGAGTTGAAAACATGATTGATAGTTTTTTGCAAGCAACTTGCTTGTTCAGATACAAGACCCTAGCATTCAGGACCACTAGACACATTGCACCAGAATCCAAGTTTGATTTATATATATATATATATATATATATATATATATATATATATATATATATATAAATAAATAACACACTATTATTAAAATGAAGATAAAAGCTAGAGGAAATAACAGGGTTAACTGAATGGTCCATCCAGTCTGGTTGGTAGCTGGTCTCTTGTGCAAAGACATTGTACAGTTTTTGATTCTTATGAAAATTAATTTCATAAAGCTAAATTGAAAGAAAGCTTTTTATGCAAGACAGACACTATATTTCTCCCTCTCTCTAATACCTTTCCCAACATGGACATTAAATACAAAGCAATTAAAAAAGCACAGCTCTGCCACTGTGAGACAAGAATCAGTTAATGCAATCAATGCCAGACTTTGCTCTGAGGTACAGCATTCAGAATTTGGAAAGGCTGGGTATTGCATTTAAAAGATTAATGATCAATAATGTTGCTGAAGGCAGAGAGGACGAATAGAGTAAAAGCTCAGGATACAGTACAGAACTGTTTGCAAGAAACTACTGTCAGTTTTAATGGTGTTTTTTTTTCAAATTTTGAAGCATCTGCCAAAATCCTCCCTCTTAGCATTTACTCTACAAAAATGGCAGAGTCAACAAATTAACAGTAATAGACATATGTTTTACATAAATAGTATTTACTAATAAGTTTTAGGTGGCATCTCATGTGAAAACCATGAGTAATGCACAATGGTGAATGCTGAAAGGTAGCAGATACCTACTGCATGATAACAGTTCCTGATGGGGTCCAGCAGCTATAATACCCCTCCCTGTTTTCAAGAGTTTGCAAGGTACATTTTCCATGTCTGCTTTCTCCATAGCCCAGGGCTCCTCTGGCAACCATGCAGTTGCCAGAGCAACAGTGACTCAACTTGGACCACCTGACCCCCTTGCCTGTTTGGCATTTGGTGAGGGACAGATTAAGCTCCGGCATTTACATGGACTCAGTAGCAGCAAAGAGTGCTGCCCAATTCAGGAAAAAAAAAAATTTGATTCGATTCAGCCTATTGAATTGGTTTTTTGATTTGATTTTCCTACCCAATTGGGTGTTTTTTTTCAAAGATCCTAGTAGGTTTATTTTATAGCTTCTTCACCCCCTTTGCCTTCTCCTAACCACACTGGCGCTGTGGTGTAAACAAAATAAACAAACAAAAATGACTTTTCCTCTCTCTCTGTTAAATCCAAGCTCACGTTTGCGATCTAACACCAGCTCTGGTAGGATACACATTTAAAATCTGACATATTGTAATCACAAAACAGAAAATATAATTAGTTTTTCTACCTTTTGTTGTCTGGTCATTATTCAAATTTTGTTGGTCTCAGGCTCTGGTTGTCTTCTGATAACTTGCATGCCAGGGTCTCCTTCTTTCTTCTTTCTCCGTTCTAACCATCCATCTGCCATCTCTGTCCTCCCCTTCCATTTCCCTACCCTCCCCCGGAGGTCTGGCATCTTTCTTTTTTTTTTTGTCTCCATCCACAGATCCACCTTTTCTTAACTACCCTTTCATCCAGCATCTCTCCTTCCTTCCCCACCACCCCAGGATCCACCATCTCTCCCTTTCTTTTCCCAACTACCCTCCTATCCAGTATCTCTATCCCCCCCTCCACACCATCCCTTGTGTCCAACTTCTCTTGTGTCCACCATCCCTTGTGTCCTTTCTGTTCCTTCTCTCCCTAAATCCCATTGTCCATCATCTCTCACTCTCTCCTCTATTTTCAGACCCATTTCTTCCCCCCCAAAGTCCGGCATATGCACATCTCTTTGAACCCCCCTTCCCTCCCTCTGTGTACTTCTACATCAGGGCCCCCCTCCCCTGAAGGTCTGTCCCCCCCTGAAGGCCTGCACCCCACCCCTGAAGGCCTGTGCCACCATCCCTGAAGGCCTGATTCCCCCTTGAAGGCTTGTCCCCCCTTAAAGGCCTGCATCCCACCCCTGAAGGCCTGCCTGTCCCCCCTGAAGGCTTGTCCCCCCTTGAAGGCTTGTCCTCCCCCCCCTTGAAGGCCTGTTCCCACCTTAAAGGCCTGCATCCCACCCCTGAAGGCCTGCCTGTCCCCCCTTGAAGGCCTGTCCCCCCCTTAAAAGCCTGCATCCCACCCCTGAAGGCCTACCTGTCCCCCCCTTAAAGGCCTGCCTGCCTGTTCCCCCCATGAAGGCCTGTCCCACTCCCCACCACGAAGGACTGTTCACTCCTCCCCCAACCCCCCCAGAAGGCCTGTGTGTTCCCCCTGGCCTCCCACTGGTGTCCAGTTTCCCCCCTGGCCTCCCTGCACTGTTTACCTTCATGGAACAGCCTGCAAACAAGACCGCGGTGCTAGCTTCGGAGCTGTTTCCTCTGCCGCAGTCCCACCCCTCCTCTGATGTCAGAGGCAGGATTGCGGCGGAGGAAACAGCTCAGAAGCAGTACAAAGATCGCTAGCATCGCAATCTTGTTTGCAGGCTGTTTCTCAAAGGTAAACAGTGCGGGGAGGCCAGGGGGGTGGAAGCCGGATGCCGGGGGGGGGGGGGGGAACCGGACGCCAGGGGGGGAAGTCGACAGCAGCACTTCCCGACTGACCCTCCCCTCTCGCCCTCTAAAGCAGGTGCGGTAGCAGCCAGCCAGCAAGAGCAGTGCTGCCGCTCCTGCTTTAGGGAGCCAGGGGGAGGCTCAGCCGAATCGGGAAGCCGATTTTTTTTTGTTTTGAATCAATTCATCCAAAGTGAATTGGTAAACCGATTTGAATCGTGAATCGGGCAGCACTAGCAGTAACCACAGAACCAGACAGATCCTATCTTGGCAGCCCTACTAGCAGTATTGCCACTAGAGGTCTCAGAAGCCATTTTGAGAGGCCTAGCTATCAGGTGTGAGCAAATAGGCATTGTTCCCACCCCATTCGACCTCAAGGAAACCCAGATAAGCCCAGGAAGCCAATTGGGTAGGAGGGTGGAAAGTGCATCTTGTGGGATTTGAACACATCTCAGGGAGTTTTAACCCTCAGACAAACATGATTTAATGAGATAGAGTCAGCATGGGTTCAGCCGAGGGAGATCTTGCCTCACCTATTTGCTTGACTTCTTTGAAGGTGTAAATATACAAGTGGATAAAGGTGAGCCAGTTGATATAGTGTATCTAGATTTTCAGAAAGCTTTTGACAAAGTTCCTCATTACAGCCTCCTCAGAAAATTAAAGAGTCATGGGATAGAAGGCAAAGTTCAGTTGTGGATTAGGAATTGGTTATTGGATAGAAAACAGAGATTAGGGTTAAATGGTCATTTTCCTCAATGCAAGAGAGTAAACAGAGGAGTCCCGCAGGGATCTGTACTGGGACCAGTGCTATTTAACATTTATAAATGATCCGGAAATTGGAACGATGAGTGAGGTGATTAAATTTGCAGATGACACTAAACTGTTCAAAGTTGTTAAAATATATGCGGATTGTAAAGCATTACAGGCAGACCTTAGGAAATTGGAAGCCTGGACGTCCAAGTGGCAGATGGAATTTAATGTGGACAAATGTAAGGCATATTGGGAAGAATAACCCAAATAACAGTTACCGGATGCTAGTGTCCACCTTAGGGGTTAGCGCCCAAGAAAGGGATCTGGGTGTCATAGTAGACAATACGATGAAACCTTCCGCCCAATGTGCGGCAGCAGCCAAAAAAGCAAACAAGATGCTAGGAATTATTAAAAAAGGGATGGTTAACAAGACTAAAGAGATTATAATGCCTCTGTATTGCTCCATGGTGCGACCTCACCTGGAGTATTGCATTCAATTATGGTCTCCTTATCTCAAGAAAGATATAGCAGCACTAGAAAAGGTTCAAAGAAGAGCAACCAAGATGATAAAGGGGATGGAACTCCTATCGTATGAGGAAAGACTAAAAAGGTTAGGGCTCTTCAGCTTGGAAAAGAGAAGGCTGAGGGGGAGATGTGATTAAAGTCAACAAAATCCTGAGTGGAGTAGAACGGGTACAAGTGGATCTATTTTTCACTCTGTCAAAAACTAGGGGACACTCGATGAAACTGCAGGGAAATACTTTTAAAATTAATAGGTTGTGGTAAAAGCAGATAGCATAGCTGGTTTTAAGAAAGGTTTGGACAAATTCCTGGAGGAAAAGTCCATAGTCTGTTATTAAGACATGGAGGAAGCCTCTGCTTGCCCTGGATCGATAGCATGGAATGTTGCTACTCTTTGGGTTTTGGCCAGGTACTAGTGATCTGGATTGGCCATTGTGAGAACGGGCTACTGGGCTTAATGGACCATTGGTCTGACCCAGTAAGGCTACTGTTATGGTCTTATGTTCTTGAGGGGGGGTAGGGGGTGCTACTAAGCCCAAACGGAATGGCAGCCTGATTCACATGCTCCCACATCTTCTAGCCAAAATCAAGATAACTACTCATATTTTTTATACATATTGTTATCAAAAGATCTTATAACTACATCAAGGATATCTCAGTGTAGAGTTTTTGTAAGTTTTCTTCACAAACGTACTACCTATATCATCGAACAAGGTCAGGAAACACCACAAGCCTAAGCCGGCCTCCTCCTCCAAAGTTCCTCTGCCTGTGTCAGACGAAAGAGGAAACTGGGAAATAATGGAGGAGCTGAGAGCGCTAAAAGACCTCATGTCTGAAACGAAAGTGGACCCGTAAATTAAGAAGGAGCTGGCTATCTTATCGACTGAAGTATCTCAGTTTAAAACGCGTCTTCACCTTGGATGCCAAGATGGAAACTGCAGAGAATAATATCATCCAACTCCAGCAATAATCAAAACGCATAAACTAATTCAAACGGGATATAGAAGAAGCAAACAGGTCTCCATTATTATTTCTTTCTATATTTAACATATCATTACCACTTAACTGACTATTATTATAGGCAATCACACTTTGCTGCTTATTCCTGTATATTCATTACTTATATTGCTGTTACAGTTTTAAATGTTTACAATTGTATGTATATCATATACTGTTCTCTTATCTTGTAAACTTCAATAAAACTTACTGAACTGGGAAAAAAAACCCTCAGAGGAGGGTGATGATTGAGCCTTGCATCAGAGGGATTGCCACAGTGAGGTAGGGAGGGCTGCCAATGCTGAGACTAAGGTACTTTATGAAGGAAGCAGCAATTTTGGAAAGCTGGTATGTCTACATGGATGGAGATTTCAACCTTTGTTTTTCACGTATGAAACTTTTTAAAATCCTCTCTATATGGAAAGACTGAAAAACATAGAACCTCTTGTAAAATAATACAATACTGCATGCTTGACAGAGCCTTGTGTAAAATAGTATGGGAACTCTCTATATCTTGACTGGTGAATGTATAAATTCTCCTCTCCACATGCTATCTAAAATCTGGCTGTACAGGAGTAAATACTCTTCAGCAAAAATGAAGCTCTCTAGAAAAAGAAATTATGAAATGAGGCTCAACATAAACTGAGGAGTAACACAAAGAAATTTCTGGTTAAAAGAAGACATGGTGGATACACTGAATAACCTCCAGTGATGAAGGCAGAGGCAAATTCAAGAAATGAAAGCATAATTATAAAGGGTTTTTAGTTAAAAGAATATAAAGGTAAATTGAGAGAGAGCAAGAAGGCTCTATGATACTACAGCAGAAAAGAGTCGGTGAACTACCGGTAGATGAACCAATAGTGTATTTGCCATCTTATATTCTATTGTGCTTATAATTTTAAAAAAAAGTCAAAAAAGTGGGCTAAATCGGTACTTGGACGATCAAAAAGACAGATCGTCCAAGTACCGAGAATCAAAGCTGGTTTTAGAGGTATCTAAAACCAGCTTAGGCCTTTCCCCTGCCTCTGAACGTCTAGAGGACAGGGCCTTAGGCATCTGGGCCAATCAGGCCCTAGGCCCACCATTCCAAGGATGGCGGGCCTGCCGGCCAGACTTGGGACCCAGTCAGCCGGCCAACATTCAGGTAAGTTAGGGGGAGGGTTCTGGGGTTAGGGGGGCCCGGGTAGTGGGGGGACTTTCAGGGGTTCAGGGAGGCTGTTCAGGGGTCGTTCAAGAAGTCACGGGAGGGTGCACCGTAGGCAGGAGGGCTTGGGATCCCTCCTGCCCATATTCGAGGGGTGGGTGCGCCATGGGTAGGAGTGCCTGGGATCTCTCCTGCCCGTATTTGAGGGGGGTGGGGGGTGCGCCATGGGCAGGAGGGTTTCAGATCCCTCCTGCCCGTATTCACGGGGAGAGGAGTGGTTTGGGGGTGCAGGAGGGCTTGGTATCCCTCCTGCTGGTTTGGGGTTTTGTCAGGGGGGATCGTGATCGTTGCAGTGGGGGTTGGGCCAGTTGTAGGATTCTGTAACTGGTGTTTTTTGACAGATGGCAGTTACAGAATCTTGCTTTTAGGTGAAGGACTGATCTCTCCTTCGCCTAAAAGGTGTGGGTTTGGGCGTTTGGGACTTGGGCTATTTTTTGGTCGGGAATGTGGTGTAGGGATAGACATAGTGGTAGTCTGGACCAGTAGATTGCTAAACGTACAGGTAGGCCAGTCTCAAAAAAAAACAAAAAAAAACCCCTCAATTTGGACTTTTTTTTAAAGAATGGACATTTCCCTGCTGCCAACTTCAGCATCTACTGACTTAAGCCAAAAGGGGACTTAGATGTATTTTTTGATTATGCTTCTCCAAGTTTCTATAAGCCACATCAGAAAAAGTAGCACTAACCCTTCACAAATACTATTAATGAAAAAACACACAAAGACAGGAAAGTGATATTGCTAGAGGATAAGAAATGAAGTTGCAAGGAGATAAATTTGAACACATCAGGAAAATTGTTTTTAAGGAAAGGGTGGTTTGGAATCCTCTCCCAGTAGACATGATGATGAAATTCAAAAATGCATGGGATAAACAGAGGATCCCTAAAGATGGAACTGAAGCAAAACTGAATACCCTATTTTTCGCTCCATAAGATGCACCCGACCTTAAGACGCACCTAGGTTTAGAAGAGGAAAACCAAGAAAAAACCCCATTCTGAACCAAATGGTGTACTAATATATTTAACAAAATATAACAGAACTAGTCTTATAGCCCGTTACATTAACGGGTGCTAGAATATATATGTGTGTGTGTGTGTGTGTGTATGTGTGTCTGTCTTTATTTATTTTTCTCTCTCCTTAGCCGCTTTCTGTGTTTTTTGGGAGGGGGGTTTTCCTTGGCTGTCCACAACTACCCCTTGCCTGCTCCCCATCCATTATCCCTTCCTTTTACCTCCCCTGTGTCCTCCACCACTCCATCACTGCTCAACTTATCCAGCAGCAGCCCCTTTGTTTTACATCCCCCCTGTCTATCATCACCTTACATTAACGGGTGCTAGAATAGATTAGTCTTATCCAGTATGGCTATTCTTCTTATGTCTTACCCCCTCTATTCAGGCTCCCATTTCCCCTTTTACCTTCCCTATTTCCACCAACTTAAAAATCTGTCCCCTTTCTCTGTCCTTCACCTCCATAGAACTCCCTCTTCATTCCCCCTTCACTTATTCTTCCAGCTCCTGTCTTCAGCCCCTTTCTCTCACATGCCCCCTTTTGTAGCCCCCCTTCTCCCATCTCCTCCTTTTTTCATCCCCAGCTCCCTTCTCTCACACATTCCTTTATAGCCCCCAAACCCAACCCCCTTCTCATACCTACTCTTCCAGCCCTCAGTTCTCCTCGAACGGTTGGGAGTGATCTATCCCTCCCCCCTTTTCCGGGCATCCGATCTTGCTCCAGGGGAATTTACTTGGGGTGGGGGGGTCACAGCTGCAGGCATCGGGAGTAGTTTTTGTTGTTGCTTGGGGAGGGGTTTCGGGAAATCGGGGGTGGCGCTGGTCTGGTACATGTGGGTGTCGTCCGGCTCCCCTGGAGCAGGTTCCTATTCCATCCGAAGGTGAACGCCAGTCCCAACTCTGAGCGATCCTCCCAAACTGATTCCCCGCTTGACCTCCCTTACCCGGGTTGCGTTAGCCAGCATTAATGTGCGCGAGCGGCTCTAGCACCGGCTTCTCCACCCGGACCCTGAGCACGCGCCGCACTCCGCCCCTTAGCTACCCGGAAGTACCGGGCTTCACTCGCCTGCTCCTAGTAGGCCAAGAGAGAGGGGGGAGTGGCTGCCGTGGTGATCTGGCTGACTCCCTGGTGACAGGAGCCGCGGCGGCACCTTTAAAGTGAAAAAATAACTGTGGCAAGGGAGCCGGCCAACTGGCAGTTCAAGTTGGAGCTTTGGTCTGGCCTGCTCCCTGCCCGCCTTGCCATATTGTATTTTTTTATTTGAAAGACGCGGCGGTGGCTCCTCTCATGATCCCCCACCTGCATCGGAAGTCTGACCCAGGCGGGGATCGTGAGAGGAGCCACCGCCGCGTCTTTCAAGTAAAAAATACAATACGGCAGGGAGCAGGCCAGACTGAAAAACAGCAAGGAGCAGCATAGTAAGGCAAGGAGCAGGGCAGAGGGAAGAACAGCACGGCTTACAGCCGCCGCGTCCGACATCAGCCTTGGGGAGGAAAGAGGACTTCAGGCAAGGAGCAGGGCAGAGCAAAAAACAGCAAGGGCCGACAGCCGCACGGAAAACGGACGCACGCTTAGGAACTGCGCATGCGCGGCTTACCGTTTTATTATATTAGATAATATTTCAACCATGTAAAGTCAACAGTGGTATTAAGAATCATCAGCACTCCCATTAACAAATGAGTAGAGGACTTTAAGGTTCAAGCACTCTTCTAGTTTTCTGGAAACCCCAAGAACTCATCATCACTAGTGTCAGAATTTAAGAAACTCAGTTGCTCTCAATCACTGATATCACTTTCTTCGCTATCTTCATATATGATACTATCTTCAGTTCTATCTAAGGCATTGCTAATGCCACATTTTTTGAATGACGGTGCAATGGTTTCATCCTTCACTGAGTGCCATGATGTTTTAACCCATTCACAAAGTTGAGTGATAGTGGGCCTCTTCATTCATCCAGTAGGTGTCAGATCATGATTACCAGTAGCCATCCATTTGCTCCACTCTTCTCGCATAAAGACTTTAAATGGTTTGTTGATGGAAACATCGAGAAGTTGCAAGACCCCCAGGAATTACAGCTAGATGAGTCTTCACTTCTTTAAAGCGCTTTTTTGTAATTTTGCTAATATGTGCTCTAAACTGGTCAAGCACTAATAAAGCAGGTTTTTTCAGAAGCCATCCAAGACGTTTGGACCACACATTTTCTACCCATACTCTCATCCCATTTTCGTCCATCCATCCTCTCTCATAAACATGAGCAACAACTCCTTGTGGAATCACTTCTTTTGGAAACCTTTTCCTTTTGAAAATTAGCATCAGTGGCAATTTGGTGCTGTCAGCACAGCAGGACAACACAACCGTGTAATGTGTTTTCTCATGTCCTGAGGTTTTCACAGTTATGATTTTAGCACCTTTCAGATCAACAGTCTTGTTAGATGGCACATCAAAGGTTAGCAGGACTTCATACATATTCCCAATCTGGCCAATCTCAAAATTATTTTTCTTCCTTACATAAATTACAAATTTATGAAAAGACAGAATCTTAGATTCATATTCTTTTGGCATTTTTTTGTGCAATTCTAGTTTTGGTGTGCATAACAAGGCCACATGGGGTGGACGGAGACGTGCATAGATGGATCAGAAACTGGTTAGAAGGTAGGAAACAGAGGGTAGGGGTGAAGGGCCACTACTCAGACTGGAGAAAGGTCACGAGTGGTGTTCCGCAGGGCTCGGTGCTCGGGCCACTGCTTTTTAACATATTCATAAATGATCTAGAAACAGGGACGAAGTGTGAGATAATAAAATTTGCGGACGACACCAAACTATTTAGTAGAGCTCGGACAAAGGAGGACTGCGAAGAATTGCAAAGAGACTTGGACAAACTAGGGGAATGGGCAGAGAGATGGCAGATGAAATTCAATGTTGGGAAGTGTAAAGTATTGCATGTGGGAAGCAAAACTCGAGGTATAATTATGTGATGGGAGGGAAGTTTTTGAATGAGAGTGCACAAGAAAGGGACTTGGGGGTGATGGTGGACATGACAATGAAGCCGACAGCACAGTGCGCAGCTGCCGCTAAGAGAGCGAATAGAATGCTAGGTATAATCAAGAAAGGTATTACAACCAGAACGAAAGAAGTTATCCTGCTGCTGTATCGGGCAATGGTGCGTCCACATCTTGAGTACTGCGTCCAGTATTGGTCACCGTACCTTAAAAAGGATATGGCATTGCTCGAGAGAGTTCAGAGGAGAGCAACACGACTGATTAAGGGGATGGAAAGCCTTTCATATGCTGAGAGATTGGAAAAACTGGGACTCTTTTCCCTAGAAAAGAGAAGATTAAGAGGGGATATGATAGAGACTTACAAGATCATGAAGGGCATAGAGAGAGTAGAGAGGGACAGATTCTTCAAACTTTCAGAAAATAAAAAAACAAGAGGGCATTCGGAAAAGTTGAAAGGAGGCAAATTCAAAACTAATGCTAGGAAGTTCTTCTTTACACAACGTGTGGTGGACACCTGGAATACAATTCCAGAGGAAGTTATAGGGCAGAGTACAGTACTGGGGTTTAAGAAAGGTTTGGACAAATTCCTGCTGGAAAAGGGGATAGAGGGGTATAGATAGAAATTTACTGCACAGGTCCTGGACCTGTTGGGCCGCCGCGTGAGCGGACTGCTGGGCGCGATGGACCTCGGGTCTGACCCAGCGGAGGCATTTCGTATGTTCTTACATCATCTCATAAATCTGTAGCACCATGATGGTGATCCAGTAAAATCCTGAATGCCTTTCTCTACAGCAATGCGTTTGGTTTCATATATTATCATTTTTGTAGAAACTGAGAAGCCATTATTCCAGTGACATGTGATCCATTCTTTCAGGTTGACGTCTAACTGTTACCACTTTGAATCATGTCCACATAAAGTGTGCTTACTTTTTTTAAATTAAATTTTCATAAAATACAAACAATATTCACAAAACATGGCAACATACAAATCGTTATGCTCCAGTTCCCACCCATTCACTACCTAATACAACAAAATCCTTGCTAACAAAGGAGCACCACTCCACACTGGATTCCCCCTCACAGAAAGCATTCCCCTACCCCCATAACTCATCAAGAACACCCCCTTCCCACTCCCCCCCTCCAATTCCAAAAAAGGGGGCACACCGTGTGTTCTTCAATGCATCCCCCCAAACAACTCCATCCCCCCTCCCTCCCTCCCCAAAACAACCACCTTATCCCAAACAAAAAAGGATCAAAGGAAAGCAAATATTTTCTTCCAATTCCACTCCTGATGTTCAAAATAACCACAATATTTAGCAAGGCGTTCCATTTGCGCCAACTTGCACAATTGAAGATTCCAATCCTCTCCTATCAGTGCTAAGCTGCTTTTCCACTTCCGAGCAATGAGACATTTGGCAGCAGCCAGACCCATACGAACCAACTTTGTCTGCCAAGAAGTTGATTTTGACATTGTGCAACCCCAGAAGACAACTCTGGGGTAAATATTGAACCGGATCTTGTATCCAAGTGGTCAAAGTGGTAATAACATGTAACCAGAACATTCCCACCAAACATGTAGGTAAGTACCCTTTTCCCTATTACACCTCCAAGTGTGCTTACTTTTATCTACTTTTTGCAGCTGATCTTCCTGTTTCCTACACTCTCATCATTTTTTCAGTTGGAGGTGGCCCAAAATGTCTATCCACTGCTCTGTTTCCACGTTCCTTAGCATATTTTACTACTTCCAGTTTAAAAGGAATTTTATATGCTAGTCTTTTCTGCTTCGACATCCTTGTATGTAGCATGAGGAGGTACCGGTAGTACCATATTTTTCTGCAAGAAAATACATTAAGTCACAGGCCGAATTTGATATAAAGATACTTAGGGGTCTTTTTATTAATCGATGTAGCGCACTAAAGATTAGCACATGCTAAATGCGCACCTTAATAAAAGGACCCCTTAGTCTTAGTAGAAGTATAGGGTTACAACCTCTCCCCAGGTTCCTTGCCAGGCTCTGCACCCTGTTTCCCCCTCCCTGCCAGGCTCTGAACCAAGCTCCCTTCCCTCGCTGCCCTACCAGGCTATGCAGCCAGCCCATCTCCCTGCCAGGCTCTGTACCCAGTCCCCCCCCTCTGGTGGTCTAGTGGTAGGCCGGGACAGGAGGGATCCGTCCCAGCTGACTAACAATTTTTTACACTCCCCAGTACCTTTTTAAATCATTCCCCTCCCCAATACATCATCCCCCATACCCCCCTCAGTACCTTTTTAAATCACACCCTCCCCCCCCCCTGTACCTTTTTAAATCCTGGGACTCGCGAGAACTGATGGCAGTCATTCAGAAAGCAGCACGGGGCCAAGCAGGAGCGTGGAAAGCTCACTCCTGATGTCCGTGCTCCTGATCTGTGTGCCGCTGGCTGCGAAATAGGATGAGACAGCCGAGGGAGATACACGCTGGACCATCAGGATGTTTTAAAAAGGTACGGTGGCAGCTGGGGGGGAGGGAGGGATACACTGCATAAGACACACCGACATTTCCACTGAAAAGAGTAGAAAAAAGTGTGTCTTATGAAGCGAAAAATATGGTAACTCTTATACTTTAAAAAAAAGCATGGGGGAGAGAAGATCTACACAGAATGGAAGGTACAACCCTAAAGAAAGCACAGAGTAATGTGCATAAAGCGGCAGGTACAACTCTAACCATTTTACTGGGCTAACTAAATGGATCACGCTTTATCTGTTACACAAAAACAAATAGGAAAGTTTAGCAAGCCTTTAAAACTATGGGTAGACAGACTTATTTTAGAGGGTGTTGACTCACATGGAGTTTAATCACATAGCTAATGTAATGTTTCCTCATCTGCTCTCCTTTTTACAAAGCCGCACAGCAAATGCTCTGACCCTCATTAAATCCCTATGGGCGTCGGAGAGATTACTGCAGCTTTGTAAAAGGAGTCTTATGTTTTTTATTTCCTTATATGATACTAGGGGTTTTTCTTAGTTACTTTTCTTTATTTGGTTCCCCTAATTTCTTTTATATAGACTAAAAATGTTAAGTTTTTTTTTTTCTTAAATACTGTTTCTTTAAATTTATATTTCCGACATCAATAATTTTTTTTCTGAAATTATTTACATTACTAACCCCTCCCCTTTTACTAAACTGTGATAGCAGTTATTAGTGCAGGGAGCCGCGCTGCTCCCAATGCTTATAGAGTTCCTATGATCGTCGGGAGCTGCGCAGAGCATTCAGCACGGCTCCCTGCGCTAATAACCGCTTTTGTGGTTTAGTAAAAGGGGGGGGGGGTAAGAAAATAAAGAATAAATTCAGAGGCTTTTTCTGCTAAAGCAAAATAAAGTATGCTTATGCTATACACTACAGCTTTCCTATTTTTACCAAAGCATAACAATTTCAAAAATGTCAAAGTTTTTCCATGAGAAGTTACTGGAGCTGTGTATTTCCCTAATACAAGAGTAAATATATTTGGAATTGTAGGTTGCCAGAGATGAACAAAAGGTGTTTTTTAGTGATTGGGTATTTGCAGGCAAGTCTGTAAGCAAAATGAAGAATATGCTCCAAATATCCTAATTTAGGACCTGCTAAGTATTTTTATCTTTCAGTGTATCTGCTTTGATTATAGTTACTGTTCAGATGGTTGGCTTCATTCAACTTCCAGATGCCAAAACAAATTTTGGTGAATCAAGCCCAATATGAATATTCATTTAATGAGCAGATTAAAAAATAATGAAGCACTTGTAAATTACCACATAGATAGATACATCCAACAATCATTACACATATTTATCCATCCCCAAAAATTGATTATTATATTATTCTCGATGTTAACATATTGTCAATAATTATTTATTTATTTCTCTCTTATGCTCATCATATTACATACAGTATAATCTATGGGCCCGTAACCTTTTATATATATGAATGTCCAGAATAATGTATGTTAGTATAAGTTTCCATGCACAAATACCATGCTATGGGAATTGTGCTGCTATCTGGACTACACTTACTTTTTCCACTGTTCTTTAAAGGAAGCCTCAGCCCCACCACTCCACCGCAAAATTGTTATTTTGTTACGAGAAGATTTGTGTGGCTCTTCATCATTGGCCGTCCTTGTTATATAGTATTCTAAGGTGTTTTGTTTATATTTCCCATTCACAAAAGTGTTTCAATAAATAATTCAATAAATAGTGCTAAATGTTTCTATTTTGTAATGGTACTTAGCTTGCGTTATCCAACTTGAACACAGCCAAAAGCTCAGGAGTCTGACCCGACATATTTCGCATAAAAATGCTTTGTCAAGGGTCCCCCTGTAGTAAAACAAGTATAAGGAAAAGAGCTATGAAAACATCTTAACACATAGCTACTATTCCTGCTCATTTCAAAGTTGTTGAAAGTTTTGTACTCACCGAGTGTGCTGCTGTCATCCAACTCCAAAAAAGTAAGAGAAAGATGGCGGCGGCACTGACCCCGGCTTCTTTTATACTCCTCCCATTCATTCAGTGATGTCATTCCCTTCCCCCTTTGTTCCCATTGGCTAACCTATCAATGTCATCCACTCGATTTCCCCATTCAATCCTCTAGGTATTACTGTATCCAAAAGGTAGATATATTTCTGTTCACTCCAATTAAGATTTTTTTGATCTTTCCCTCCATCCCTTCCCGTAATCTTATTAATAACACGCCATCTAATATCATTCACAACATGCCCCTGTGTAATCCAGTGTTGTACTAGGGGTGCCTGCATAACCTGGTTTGTGATGCGTGACTTATGCTCTGTGAGTCTGGTTTTTATTTTTCTATTGGTCCGTCCCACATATATAAGGTCGCACGGACAAAGGATTATATAAACCACACTTTCAGAATTACAGTCAGTAATCCTCCGGATTTTTTCAGACTGCATGTGGAGCTTCATACATTTGTACGCAAGATGCAATTAAAACTCTTCTTTGATAATAAACAGGATATGACGTCTCTACCTGGGATATCTAACCAAGAGGATGTTGAGGACCCTATTAATGTACATAAGACCTCAGTGGAGATTTGTAAAACCAGGTCTATCTGGGTACCCCCTGGCCCCAAGGACCCTTTGATTTTCACATTCAGAGAAATGATCACTAAAGGGTTAAATGAAATAGAACTTAACTGGGTAAATAGGGGTCCCTTCAACATCACCAGATCTCAACAACAGGGGTTACAGGATTTACTTGATAATGAGGATATCATTATAATAGATGCAGATAAAGGAGGCGCCACAGTGATAATCGATAGACATGACTATGAAAGGGACATGACTATGAAAGGGAGGCTAAGCGCCAGCTTGATGATCATCAGGCATATTTAGAATTGGGCCAAGACCCCACGGATTCATTGGGCAGTGAGATATTAAAATATCTAAATATACATTTACAGAATGGGATTCTCACACAGAAGGAATATTCCTTCTTATTTGAAAATAATCTGGTAATTCCAAAGATCTCATTTGTACCAAAGATATATAAAACCTTGTCTAGACCTCCGGGTCGCCCCATTGTGAACACACGCCACTCGATATTGGAACCACTCTCCAAAATGGTGGATTTTTTTCTAAGAGATGAGGTACCAAAGATAAAATCATATATAAGGGATTCTTCCCATTTTTGGGGGAAACTTTCACAAATAGAGGGAAATATGTATAATAACTGGATGGTGACATTGGACGTCACCTCTTTATACACCCAGATACCCCAACTTGAGGCTTTACAGATCATCTTTGAAACCCTCCACCATGTAGAGCTCCCTAACCGTATTCCTATAGAATTTTTAATGCAATTGGCAAGATGGGTCATTCAGAAAAATTACTTTCAATATCAAAAAAAATATGTTTCCAACAGATACAGGGGGTTGCCATGGGAGCTACCCTGGCCCCTTCTGTGGCAGCCCTATATATGGCCAAGTTTGAAAACACAGAGGAGTGTGTGGTGCAGTGGTTGGATCTACAGCCTCAGCACCCTGGGGTTGTGGGTTCAAAACCCCGCACTGCTCCTTGTGACCCTGGGCAAGTCACTTAATCCTCCATAGCCCCAGGTACATTACATAGATTGTGAGCCCACCGGGACAGAGAGGGAAAATGCTTGAGTACCTGATTGTAAAAACCGCTTAGATAACCTTGATAGGCGGTATATAAAATCCTAATAAACTTGAAATTTGTATATGGGACACCGTGGGAATCCCATATTGCATTTTGGAGTAGATTTTTAGATGATATTTTTCTGATTTGGGAAGATACGAGAGAACAATTGGAAATATTTTTCCAGTATCTGAATACAGTGGACCCTAATATTAAGTTTACTATGCAATGCCATCATATGCATATTGATTTTTTGGATGTAGCCATTTCTATACAAGAAGGAGAGATTCATACCTCCCTCTATAGAAAACCCACAACACGAAATACCATACTCCATTATCATAGCTTTCATCCATACAAACTGCGTTTTAATTTACCAATAAGTCAATTCTTGCGGATCCGGAGATTATGTTCCACTTTGGAAGAGTATAAGAATCAGGCCCAGCTATTATCTGAAAGATTGAGAAATAGAGGTTATCCGGAGAGATCAATCAGACTGGGATACTTACGAGCTAGGTTTGCTCAAAGGGAACTTCTTTTACAGGGTCAAGGGACAATAAATGATAAAGAAGTTCAGGGTCTGACTTGTGTATTACCCTTTTCGAAAGCAACTAGGAAGATGGTCAATCTTATGAGGCAGCACTGGCATATTATTCAAATGCATGATTCACTCCGGGATTTCCCAAGGATAGCGTACTCCAGGGGTCAAACCCTTAGGCAGAAATACAGTTTTCAAAAATATGGAGTTAGGTCTAAACAACTAGGGGGGCGGCATCGCCAATGTGGGAAGTGTCAATGGTGCTCTTCTACGATACAAGGAGAACAATGGAGAGCACCGGGTAAAAACATTACTTTACGGGCTAAGGTGGATACTGACTGTAATTCTGAAAGTGTGGTTTATATAATCCTTTGTCCGTGCGACCTTATATATGTGGGACGGACCAATAGAAAAATAAAAACCAGACTCACAGAGCATAAGTCACGCATCACAAACCAGGTTATGCAGGCACCCCTAGTACAACACTGGATTACACAGGGGCATGTTGTGAATGATATTAGATGGTGTGTTATTAATAAGATTACGGGAAGGGATGGAGGGAAAGATCAAAAAAATCTTAATTGGAGTGAACAGAAATATATCTACCTTTTGGATACAGTAATACCTAGAGGATTGAATGGGGAAATCGAGTGGATGACATTGATAGGTTAGCCAATGGGAACAAAGGGGGAAGGGAATGACATCACTGAATGAATGGGAGGAGTATAAAAGAAGCCGGGGTCAGTGCCGCCGCCATCTTTCTCTTACTTTTTTGGAGTCGGATGACAGCAGCACACTCGGTGAGTACAAAACTTTTAACAACTTTGAAATGAGCAGGAATAGCAGCTATGTGTTAAGATGTTTTCATAGCTCTTTTCCTTATATTTGTTTTACTACAGGGGGAACCTTGACAAAGCATTTTTATGCGAAATATGTCGGGTCAGACTCCTGAGCTTTTGGCTGTGTTCAAGTTGGATAACGCAAGCTAAGTACCATTACAAAATAGAAACATTTAGCACTATTTATTGAATTATTTATTGAAACACTTTTGTGAATGGGAAATATAAACAAAACACCTTAGAATACTATATAACAAGGACGGCCAATGATGAAGAGCCACACAAATCTTCTCGCAACAAAATAACAATTTTGCGGTGGAGTGGTGGGGCTGAGGCTTCCTTTAAAGAACAGTGGAAAAAGTAAGTGTAGTCCAGATAGCAGCACAATTCCCAAAGCACGGTATTTGTGCATCATATTACATAACCACATCTGTTTAAAGCAAGGACTCAAAAAAGACGAGCAACTGTATCCCTAAAAGTAAGCCCACTCTTACTTTTGGAAGCTATGCAGAATTGGGCCTGACTAGTACCTAGATAGGAGACCGCATGGGAAAGCCAGTTGTTGTAGGCTGAGAGGCCCTATTGTTGGACAGCAGTGACATAATAGAGTCACACACTGCATGGGAGAAGGCAATGACAAACCACTCCTGTAATCTGCCATGAATCATCACAGGGTGGATTCATCACTGTGCATGTTGCCATGAGTCGATGGCCAACTCGATGGCATGATATATATATACAGTAAAACCTTGGTTTGCAAGCATAATTCATTCCAGAAGCATGTTCCAGAAGCACTCGTAATTCAAAGCAAATTTCCCCATAGGAAATAATGGAAACTCACGATGATTCGTTTTACAACCCAAAAACTTTAGTACAAAATATTAAACATACTTGTATTGCAAGACTGCTCGTTTAGAACAGTCACTACACTCTTGCAGTGTCAGAGAGAGAAGAACCATCGGCTCAGTTGTGATGTGTGTACTGTATACTGTATGTACTTGTATTGCAAGACATTGCTTGTATATCAAGTTAAAATGTACTTAAATGTTTTGTTTGTATTACAAAACACTTGCAAACCAAATTACTTGCAATCCAAGATTTTACTGTGTATCTATCTATCTATCTATCTATCTATCTACACTACCTCTTTAAGCCCGTTACATTAACGGGTGCTAGAGACGCTTCCTCCCTTTCCCCTTCCCCTTGCATTTCCCTTTGCACGGTCTCCCTTGTGATCAGGACGGGGTGGACGGGGCTGCCGGCCGGGGCCGGCGGAGAGTAGCTAGGCGGCTGGAGGAGTAGCAGCGGTCGCTGCCGATCGCAGCCTCTGTCCTACCTGGATTGGCTTTTTTTTCTGCATCGGGAAGGTGGAGAGCGGCCTGCAAGGTTCGCTACAGCGGCTGGCGAACCTCAGCAGGCCACTTTGAAGAGCAGCGGCAGCGGGAGGGAGGAGTCTTTGGAACACGCGCCTCCAGCTAGCGCAGGCGCCGTGAGGTGTGACACAGAAGCACACCTCACGCCACCAGGAATCACGATCTTTGAAAAGCGCATGCGCGCTTAGCCTTTTATTATTATGGATATATATATATATTGAGAGGGAGAGAGAATAATGAAAAATGCATCATGTATAAATTCACCTTTGTCTTCTGTGTCTGTCATAGACTGTAAACTCTTTCAAGCAGGGACCGTCTTCTTGCATGTTTAATGAAGTGCTGCATGCATCTGTTAGCACTTTAGAAACAGTAAATGGTAGTAGCACTAGTAGTAGTAGTAAAAAACGTAAACATATTGCCCTGAAGCAATGCTGTATTCTCCAGGGAAAGACTGAGCTCATAACTCACTTGGGAACTAATTTTTAAGGGTTTTTTTCCACCAGAGATATAGGGGCTCTTTTACTAAGCTGCGTTAAGCAGCTAGCACAGATTGTATGCTGTTTTACTATGAATAATAGTATATGAAAGAAATTCAAACCTTAAACCTTGTGAGCTAATTGCCTAACGAAGCTCAGCAAAACAGCCCCTATACCTCTGGGGGATGTCAGATGTGCAAGTGGGTGGCAGTGGGGATGAAGAGTGATCAGATGTTATCAGGTGGGGGGCAATACCTGTGGTGGGGGATCTGTTGGAAGAGGGGGATATATAAGGATGTATCTGAGGGGAGGGAGATCTCGTGGGATATTTGCCACTGTATGAAACGCAGTGTCTGTGCGGTGTCTTCCCTGTGCAAGAACTGCAAAGCAAATGCAAATGTTTACCCGCCTGGGCAGAGGACAAAAGTAATGTAGTTTCCTCCCTGCCAGAAAGAAGTGAGGTGACCATAACAGAAGCATTTTGGGGGTATCTGCTTCAGTCCCCCCAAATTTTGCTTCATAAGGTGGCTGTATCATTCTCTCTAATGAAAGAGCAGACCACAAATCTGTGTTTTATTTTCTCTTTACTTTTCATAGCATCTAAAACTGTTCATTTATCAGGTGACTGTTGTCTAATGTTTTCACTTTTTGATTCATCCAATCCTTAAACGCTCAAAAACAGCTATATGGGAGTTCAGATTCCACCATTTCATTCGAAATTGGTAGCAGTGATATTCTTCATTATTCCCTTCATAGCTTACTTTTATAGCTTTACTACTATTTATTTCTTATTTTTTCAGTTTAAATAACTTATGCTTTCAATTCAACTTAGCTTTTGTCATTGTTGGTTCTCCTTTCCGATGCGTTTCGCCTATCTTTCTCAAGGTCGGGGGAACTTTGTTAAAGATTAAACTTTCCCATTTCGATCTACCGCTTTGGATCGCCAGCGGTAGAGGGAAGGCTTCCAGATGAGGCACGGGACATGCAAGGTGCAATTAGTACTATTATGGGGGCGGGGTCTGGGGTGGAGATTGGGTAGAGATGGGCGGGGTCTGATCCATGACTTAGCCCAGTGTTCTTCAACCGCCATGCCGGTCCACAGAATAATTCTTTTATTTCTGCCGGTCCAAAGGTGTAAAAAGGTTGAAAAACACTGATCTAAACAATGGTGCATTGCATTTTCAGTGTTCATTCATGGAGAAAATGCAGCATTGCTATATAGGTGAAGCTCCTGCCTCTACACTCAGAGTTTGTGAGGTCAAATCCCAGTGCTGCTCCTTGTGACCCTGGGCAGTCACTTAATCCTCCAGGTGAATTGATTCATTTGCTGGAAAAATTGGACTCACAGAATCAGTGAGTCCTGACAGTACCTCCAGGCCTCCTAAACAAGCAACGGCAGTGTCTGGAGGGGAGAGGCAGCGTTCTGAAAAGGCTTCTCCTGGCCTGCCCAGCTGGGGCCTTCCCTCTACCATGTCACTGATGATGTGGCAGAGGGAAGCCCTGGCATGCAGGCTATTAGCAGCCTGTTCACTGCTGCTGCTGCTTTAGGAGGCCTGAAAGTTGAGGTCTTACAGGGGAGCGGGGTGTCGATTGGGAAGTGCTGCACAGGGGATGGGAGGGATGGAAAGCTGCTGCACAGGAGGATGGGAGGGAGGGATGGAAAGCTGCTGCACAAGGAGATGGGAGGGAGGAATATAAAGCTGCTGTACAGGGAGGATAGGAGGGAGGAATGGAAAGCTGCTGCACAGGGGGGATGGGAGGGAGGAATGGAAAGCTGCTGCACAGGGGGGATGGGAGGGAGGAATGGAAAGCTGCTGTATAGGGGGGATGGGAGGGAAGAATGGAAAGCTGCTGCACAGGGGGATGGGAGGGAGGAATGTAAAATTACCGCACAGGGGATGGGAGGGAGGAATGGAAAACTACCGCACGGGGGATGGGAGGAATGGAAAACTACCGCTTGGGGGATTAGAGGGAGGAATGGAAAAATTACCCCACAGGGAGGGAGAGAAGAAAAAGGAAGAATTGTTGAACATGGGGTGGAGAAGATGAAAGGAGAGATGCAACAAAGAGATAGAAAGGGGTGAGAGGGAAAAACCTTGCATATGGTGAGGAAGAGGGAGACATGCATTGAGAGAAGAGAGAGAAAAAAATTGTGGACATAGTGGATGACAGGGAGAGATGGTGCATGGGGAGAGAGAAAGAAATGCTGCAAATGATAATGGAGGGGAGGAAGGGAGAGATGCTACATGGAATAGAGAGGTTTGACCCAGGGAGAGAGAGGAGGAGAGAGATGGCAGTGGGAAAGAAATAGAAATGGCAGTGGAAGAGAAAGGCCATGGTGAGTCTGGTTGGATTTTTACTACTGTATTTTTTTATCACTGTACTTTTTTCATTGAATTTTCATGGTTTTATATGTCAGTATATAATAAATTATCTCCAGAACATCTGTATCCACAGTTTTTTGTTTTTATCAGTGGAAGTGAAAGTACAGAGATGGAAGATGGATGGTGAGCACAGAGAAAGAAGAAAACATCAAATGATCAGAACACCCTGATGAGCAAGTTAACAGAAGACAAATAGAAACCAGAGCCTGGGACCAACATGATTTGAATAATAAAATGACCAGACAACATTACAAAATCTCAGATTTGAAATGTGTATCCTGCCAGAGCTGGTGTTAGCGAGCTAGGAACTAACAGAGAGAGGAAAAGTCTTTTTTGTTTTGTTTACACCACAGTAAGGGTGTGGGGTTGGAGAGGGCAAAGGAAGGGGGAGGTGAAGAGGCTACAAAAACAAACCTGCCAGGTCATTTGAAAAAAAATAACCAATTGGGCAGGAAAAGTGAATTGAATCGAAAAATCAATTCAATAGGCCAAATTAAACCCAACATTTTTCCCTGAATTGGACAGCACTAGTGCCCACCACTTTGAATATCAGCTTTTAAATGCCATAGCCACAAAAAGGCAGTATACAAGTTCCCATTCTCTTTCTTTCCTTAAATAAAGAACTATATACAGTACATAGAACTTCGCAAGTTGCTGGCACACCCCACAAGTTTTTTTTCTCCCCCTTACATTCATTACTTTAGGATTTATTAACCTCTTTTATGAAGATTCACCCAGGGTGGTTTACATCTTGATATAAAACTTACAATTTTGTTAACAACATAATAGTAAATTGACCAAATATAAGCATAAATACAATCAACGAGATAAGCTTGAAGATGGAAAATTGAATCCTAGTAATATGATAAACATCTGCAGAATCCTATTTCTGTAAGGTGATTGTTTTACGAGGCTGTTAAATGTTTCTTTCTAATACTGGCTCATGTTAGTCCTATTTTGGGGCATCAGAAATATAACCATTTAACAACCCTGTAAAACAATCATATAACAAATATGATAAATGTCAGTAGAATATGAATGATACCATATAGGCCAGTAATCCAACCACAATTAGGGATATAGCTTTTCCTTATTTTGAGCCATACTGTGTTCTCAAAAGCAGGATGACTGCAAAAAAAACTTATGTAGGAATGATCAAACTTATCTCCAGGGCTTATATCGATTAGCACATTAGCTGATAAGTGGTCCCCCAACCTTTTTGACATCAAGGACTGCTATTATAGAAGCAAATTTTTATAGGGGCAGGTGGGGGATTCAGGGTAGTTTCATAGGGCAGTTTTATACACAATATACATTACATTTCTAGCAACAAAAAAAAGAAATAGAAATGTCTACCTTTGTTGTTTCTGCTTTCCGCATCTTCTTGTCATTCGCTTCCTTCCATCCACTGTCTGTCTTCTCTCTGCCTCTTCCATATGGCATCTGCTTTATTTCTAAGCCTCTACCGGAAAATCTCTCTCCCTCCACCCCCCCACCCCCTCCAATTGGTCTGGCACCTTTCTTCTTCCCTCTGCTCCCCCATGGTCTGACATCTGTCTTATTCCCTTCCATCTCTTACTCCCTCCCCCAGGTGGTTTTTAGCATCTCTCTCCTCCTTTCCTCCCTTCAGATCCGGTATCTGTCTCCTCCCCCTCCCCCAATGCTCCAGTATTTCTCTCTCCTCTCCCTTCCTTTTCTTTTCTGCTCTTCCTTCTCAATTTGTTTTCTACCTCTTGTTTATTTATTTCCAGTGCTCAACTTACCTTTCATTGTGTCTACCTACAGCTTGCCACCTCTTTCCCTCAACCCTTCCAGTATCTCACTAAATCTATCCTCTTCCCCCAAAACAGCATGTGCTCTTTCTTTATCCCCTCCTTCCATCCAGTATGTGCTGGCTCTCTCCTCTCCACTTCCTTCCAGAGGCTGCTCCCCTCTCTATCCTCTCCCATCCAGTGTCTGTTCCCCTCTATCTATCCCCTCCCATCCTGCGTCTGCTCCCCTTTCTCTCCTCCCCACTTCCTGCTAGCGTCTGCTCCCTCTCTCTCCACATTCAGCTTCTGTTCCCCTCTCTCTCTCCACTCCCTGGCGACCCTGGAGACCCTGGCGAGTTATAAGAAGACAAACAGAAACCAGAGCCTGGGACCAACATGATTTGAATAATAACCAGACAACAAAAAGTAGGAAAAATAATTTTATTTTCTGTTTTCTGATTACAATATGTCAGATTTGAAATGTGTATCTTGCCAAAGCTGATGTTAGACAACAAAGGTGAACTAGGACCTAACAGAGAGAGGAAAAGTCTTTTTTGTTTATTTTATTTACACCACAGCGCCAGCATGGGTAGGAGAGGGCAAAGGGGGTGGGGTGGGTGAAGAGGCTACAAAATAAACCCACCAGGACTTTTGAAAAAGACATCTAATTGGGCAGGAAAATCAAATAAAAAAATCAACTCAATAGGCTTAATCGAATCGAAAATTTTTTACCTGAATTGAGCAGCATAAGCACTGCAATAAATTTATGTAATGTATTTCAAGCATCAGTGCTCTGCATCAGCAACATCAAATGCTGCTAAATAAAAATGAGCTGCCTCTTGTGAAGGATTAATACACAGTTCAATAATAAACCAAACTGAGCTAACAAGTGCACTGTCTTTTGTTCTAAGGGAAGGGGGTGGGAAAATAGTTGTACAAATCTCTGTGTGTTCTTTCACTAAATGTAATATGCACCTGGTACCGTCTGTATGTGCAGAGCATCACGCTTTCCAGGTATGAATGATTTTCAGGGCAAGTGATACAATCGCTCAATGAACTTTCTCAGGCACCAGGCCTTCGTCATTATTCTCGTCTCTGTAATCAAATTTTCCAGATGGTTGGACTTTCCTTGTCAGTTAGACATTTATCAGGCCCTAGTGCTACACCAGCACATCTACCATGGACTACCTTCTTATCTTATCAGCTTCCAAATGATTACCGACATCAGTGTACAACTTATTTAAATATGTGACGCCAATTGAGTTAACAGTTTTCAGCTACTGACACCTAATCTTAATACAACTATTGGGCAGCATTGAACACAAACCACATGGAGAGCAGCTGGTTTGTCAAGTTTCAAGTTTATTATATTATTTGATTAAACGCTTTTCAGAATACAAAGCATTTTACAAAGAAATAAAATTAAATTTCTAAAATCACAAACACATTGTAATTAAAATTAACTACTTTAAATTAAAAATAAAAACAAACTGGGGTAAACAATCCACATGAAACAATAGGAAAGGGGGAAGAAAGAAAAAAAATACAATTTATAAAAAAAAAAAAAAAAATAAGCAGGTGTTGTCTGACATTTTATATATTAGAGACCTAGGCATACCCTCCTCTCCCTGTCCCCACCACCTCCTACCCACCAACTGGCTATTTGCATCCACAGAGCACATTAGAAAACACAAGTTCAATGACAAATGCTGAGGAAGTATAACAGCAAGATCTTAACAGTGCTTGTAAATTATAAAGTCCTGACATTTTGCTTAACTAATAAACAGTTAAGTAAACACCTGGATTTGGTTCAACAGCAGATGTTCTGTTACTGTATACTTGAGTGAATGAATAAATGAGTCGGCACACATTACTCTCCACTGATGCTCTTTCTTTGTCCTGTCACAGTTAAACGGTGAGAGAATCAAAGAGTAGCTGGGTTGATTGAACAGGCTGCATGACAGGAGTGTAGCTACAATTGAACGAGCCTGAACAAGTGCCCAGGACAGCCCAGCGGTAGGAACCATCTGCAATTGAAACCTCCTCTCCATTCCACACCCCCGCAAGTCCAGCATCCCTCCCCACTTGCATCTCCCACAGGTCTGGCATCTCTCTGAAGCACCCCACCCTCTGCAGGTAGGTCACTAAACAGAGGTAGCACTAAAAATAGGCTCTCTGTACTTACCTTCAGCAATATTTCCTCTGAACCTTCTTCTATTGCACCTCTGACAGTCTCCTGGACACCCACTTGATTAGAGTCCCCTCTATACTACTATTCCAGAGACACTCCCTAAACCAGACTCACCTTCCCTACTCACACCTGAAACCCTTCTCTTTGGTTTTTAAGATACATACTAGAGAATGATACGGGGACAAATTTGTAGATACTTTGTAGATAGATAAATTTTTAGATAGATTGATCGTCCTACGCTCCTGCTCCTGCTCCCGTCGTCCCCGTTCCCCGGGAACGACGGGAATCCCACGGGACCCGCGGGGATCCCGTGGGGACACCCCCTAGAGTTGCAGGGATCCTGTGGGGACACCTCCGAGGGTCGCGGGGTTCCTGCGGGGTTGGATGGCACTCGAGCCGCGAGGCTAGTCTTCTTCTCCTTACCTGCCCTGCCGCAGCACACAGCCGAACGGAAGTCTTCCCGATGTCAGCACTCCCTTCCTCCAACGTCAGTGCTGACATCGGGAAGACTTCCGGTCGGCTGTGTATGGCAGGGCAGGTAGGGAGAAGGCAGTGGCATACCAAAGCGGGGGACGGTCCGCCCCGGGTGCAGCCATGGGGGGGGGGAGTGTGCACAGCCGGTCAGGTCTCCTTACCCTTGTGGCGCTTCCCCCGATCGACCGACAACAGGCCCGGCCGACAAACCTCCCTGCCCTGTAGCAGCGAATCTAAATTACCTTCTTACAGCAGCTTCAATACTCCAGCTGCTGTAAGAAGGTAATTTAGATTCGCGGCTACAGGGCAGGGAGGTTTGTCCGACTGGGCCTGTTTTGTTGTCGGTCAGGTGGGGAAGCGCCACAAAGGTAAGGGGCAGGGAGGGAGAAAGGGAGGAAAGATGGAGTGGAGAAGAAAAGAGCTTAAGGGAAATGGGTAAAACTGAGGGGGGAGATGGCCGCTGAAAGCACTGGGGAAGACAAAGGGGTGGAGAAGGACGCTGAAAGGACATGGGGAAGACGGGAGGGGAGAAGGATGCTAAAAACACATGGGGAAGACAAAGGGGTGGAGAAGGACGCTGAAAGGACATGGGAAGACGGGGGGAGAAGGACGCTGAAAGGACATGGGGAAGACAGGGGGGAGAAAGAGGCTGAAAGGACATGGGGAAGACAGGGGGGAGAAGGACATTGAAAGCATATGTGGAAGACAGAGGGGGGAGAAGGATGCTGACAGGACATGGGGAAGATGGGGGGGAGAAGGACGCTGAAAAGAAATGGGGAAGAGAGAGTGGGGAGAAGATGCTGGCAGGGAAGAAGACAGAGATGCCAGACTATGGGGGGAACGGAGGGAAGAAGATGGGTGCCAGACCAATTTGGGAGGGGGGAGAAAGGGAGAGGCACAGTAACAGAGCAAATGGAAGACGCAGAGAGAAGAGACAGTGGATGGAAGGAATTGAATGAGAACATGAGTAAAGCAGAAACCAGGCAACAAAGGTAGGGAAAAAATTCTTTTTTTTTTTTGCTTCAGGATAAAGTAGTATATTAGTTGTGTTGATAAAAATTTATAAACATTAGAGGCTCTGATAGAAACCTGTTTACAAAGTATGTATTCTTCCCAATTAATATTTCCAAATTAAAAAAGTCTTTTTGCTTATTTTTAAATGGGTTTCTACCAGAGCCTTTAATTCAGTAGCATAATTAAATGAAATAACTATTTCTGTAGTTTATAGGGACGGGCGGGGAAGTAGGGGATTCCTCGCGGGGACGGGTGGGGACGGAGGGATTCCTCGCGGGGACGGGTGGGGACTGGTGGGAGTCCTCACGGGGACGGGTGGGATTTCTGCTCCCGCACAACTCTCTAGTGCAGAGCCGTCATCAAAATGGCTGCCCTGAATTCCCGTTGTAGTCTCGAGATTACAATGGGAACTCACGGCAGCCATTTTGTTGATGGCTCTACACGGGACAGGAGCGTAGAACGATCGATCCTGCCCCGCGTCGCTGCTAGACCACCAGGTAAGGTCTGGGAAAGATACAATGCAGAGTTTTGTTTAAAAAAAAATTGCGAATAACTGAATCCGCGGGGACTGAAATCATGGATTCAGAGAACTATATATAAATATTCAATGTCACTATGCCAGTGTCCTGCAAACTTTTTGTAATCGCAGCACACTAAAATCAGGGTCATGGCAGGAGGGCAACTGGAAATGCGGGGATGTCAACACTATGATAATAACTTTAATAATAATAACTTTATTTTTATATACCGCCAGCTATCTTGCGACTTCTAGGCGGTTTACAGTAAAAAAGAATGTGAATACAATAAAGAAAATGTAAATACAATAAAGAGAGGCTTTACGTACAATGAATTAAGGAGTTTAGCAATGTACATCTCAATACAATAAAGAGAAACTTTACGAACAATGAATTAAAGAGTATAGCAGTATACTTCTCGTACAATGACTTATAAAGTAAAGCAGGTTACATCTGATAATATTAATAATGTTAACAACAGTTTGTGTGTTGTAAGGCCCGGAAGTGCCAAGCTGTTTGTTCAGAAGTAGAAATATTCCGTGATTTGAATAGTGTGTTCGTAGATAGTGATTAGGGGTTGGGGTTAAACAGTTTGCGCGTTTAGTTATGTGATGGTGTTACGAGGGGGTTGATGTTCAGGTTCGTTGCCTAGGTGTTTCAAGAATGATGTCATGCACATGTGTGATGTCAATCACGTTGAAGTCCCTGCATGTGTGGAAGCCCTCCAGATGGGGACCTGAGCCTATTTCTACGCCGAGGGGGTGCTGGAGGAGGAGAGGCGCCAGTGCAGAGGCACATCCTGTAAGCAGTCAGCCAGTGCCTGTACCTTTCCTCCTTGCCGGCATCTCGTGATACACCCGGAATCTCACCGCAGCACAGTTTGTGATACACTGCACTATACATATAGCAGTGCTGAATGTATATATTAATTTAAAAGCTAGTTCCAGCATTTAAATTAATACAGCCACCGAACCAGCTCAATAGATGCATCATGTCCTATTTTCTATGATGTAGAAGTTGTGTCAGCTTCCATTCACATAGGGATTCAGTGAAACAAATAATTTGAAGAGGAGTGCCTTAACTTTTACTTACAGGTGTTTGTATAAAAAATATCTATAGCAGATTTGCAAGGTTCCAGCCAGAACCCATATTTCCCAAAAGGATCTACTATTTGTCACCACAGAAGCACACCGGAAAAGATATTCCATGAACTGCTTAAACTTAACAGACCTCTTAGAGAGATTCATAGTTCAGTAGAAGGAAAGAACAACTCAGCTTCTAACTTGAGCCTTTGAGCAGAAAGATATCATTTTACAACAATTTGAGAATGTTCATTAAGTACTTTATCAAACTACACAATTCAAGTCTTTTCTTTAACAACCAAAGTCTAATGTCAAAAAACACTGCAAGGCCTGCGGAGCAGTGGAGGCTCCCATCAACCCTAAGTCTGGCTTCCCTAATTCCTAATACTTCCATAATAGTTCTTCTGTTTAACACCTGTTTGACACAGCTTTTGGTGAGTTTGAGTTATTTGATGCCCAAAATCCCACTCTATTCTCACAAGACTAACTGTGACAAACTTGAGGGGAGATTAAAAATCTGAAGGAGACAGAGCAAGCCTGAAGGGGATGGGGTGGAGACAGGATGGTGAAGGTTGACAGGATGTCTGCTGCTTTGTTCAATGATGGTCTTGGATTTTAAATTGAAGGGTTTTGGACACCCTGGCCCCAACTTGAAAAAAGTGAAAACCTGTGGATTAGGGTTTTGAAAAGAAACTGACGGTATGGAGGGCATTTTCTCCCATCTAGGTTTGGTATAACAAGAATCTGATTTGTTAAGCCTGCATACATTCTCAAATTGCCTTATGATATTTTTACTTTTTAATAACCTTGATTATAGGTCTTTTTTAAATTTGTATCCCCTTTTTTGTGGGTTGTGTTTGTGTGTGTGTTATATGGCAGTAATTGATCTCTGTTTTTTACTTTTTTATTATGCATTCCATATGAAAAATTACATTTTTCACCTCCCATATGACGATATACATGGTGTGTTAATCTTATTTATATTGGTTTAAATTATCTAAGCTGGAGGTGGGGAAATCTGAAAAATAAAACTGACACATTTAGTGAAAACATGGACAGTTTTATCATTTAGCATTCCCTAAAATCGGAAGAGCAGCAACTACTCTGCTAGACCTTCTTACACTAATCAGATGTCAGCTCCTAATCAATAAGAAGATATATCTCACTGAGGTCACATCACGTGATCATGGCTGCAGCATGCTACTGAAAAATTGCTTCTGACTTTTCATTGAATGCTGTGATGAAAATGCATAAAGGAAACAATAAAAAACATGTGGGGAAAGTATGTGGAGCAAGGCTCATGGAATTTTTTCCAACCCCTTTGTATATAATGGATGTGTGTATGTATGTGCGCTTTGTGTATCTGTAATCAGAAAAGAGGGGATAAGAGCATAAGGTAGTTAGAAAGGTCAATTCCTTAATCACAATATTACTGCATTAATTTCTCAAGGAAATATATTGCTGCATATTTTGGAAAAGGGTTCATTTATCTTCTGCCTCTCACCAGATGTAGGAATTGCACTTGTACAGCACAGAAACTTTCTCCAGATCAACCTGTCCTTCCTTCCATCCTTTGATACTGCTTTCCAGTTCTCCACCTCCACTGGCTGTGTAGCAGCCTGAGCAAAGGTGGGGGAACCTTCCCAAATACAGCCATACAGACAGGGTTGCAGGTAAAGCAAAAGCACTTTATTATGGCAGACCAATATATATAAGCTTGTTACTTCACAAGCCTTAATGCTTTGTCAATGAAGTCTTTCTCTCATACACACACAAATCACAGGGAATACACTTAGGGCTCCTTTTACTAAGGTGCGCCAACATTTTTAACACAAGCAGGATTTTAGCACGCGCTTCTAGAACTAATGCCAGCTCAATGCTGGCGTTAAGGTCTGGCGCGCGCTATTCCACATGTTAAGGCCCTAACGCACCTTTGTAAAAGGAGCTCTTAATAAGGCTGCCTTATAGCCAGACTCAAATACAGCGGCTGCAAGTTCAGAATGGTTATATACTGGCACTTCCTTGGGTCTCATCTGGACACACACATAGAATCAGTTTCACTCAGAATATATGAGGTCTGATCAAAAAGTTCCAGGACTGATTTTATAAAAATCTATTAAACAATCTTACAACTTATTCCATTGGGTCCCCTTCAAAGTACTCTTCTTCCCTATGTATACATTTTTTCCAACGTCGTTTCCACTTCTGGAAACAGTCCTTAAACACAAAAGTTGCTTTGTCAGTTTTTGCTTTATGTCTTCAATGGTGCTTAATCGCTTTCCTTTCAGCGTGGATTTAAGTTTAAGAAACAAGAAGAAGTCAGCAGGGGCCAAGTCAGGAGAATAAGGTGGCTGGAGAAGAAGTAACATCATGTTTTTTGTGTAAAATTTATGAATTTTTATTGCAGCATGAGTGGGTGGGTTGTCATAATGCAGGAACCATGACTGCTCCCACTGTTAGAATGTTGTGGCATGAACCAATGGAGATGTATTCCGCTGCCAATTCTCTAACAGTTAATCAACAATTAGCGTGCACAAGAACCCTCACTTAGAACATAAGAACAGCCTTACTGGGTCAAACCAATGGTCCATCTAGTCCAGTATCCGATCTTCGTGGAGGCCAATCCAAGTCACAAGTACCTGGCAAAAACCCAAATAGTAGCAGCATTCCATGCTACCATCCCATGTCTGTCTCAACAGCACACTATGGACTTTTCCTCTAGGATCTTGTCCAAACCTTTTTTTAAACTGCTACATTAACTGCTCTTACAATATCCTCTGGCAATGCATTCCAGAGCTTAACTATTCTCTTGAGTGAAAATAATGTCTTCCTATTGGTTTTTAAAGTATTATTCTGTAACTTCATTAAGTTTTTGTAAATCCTGATGCAGTAAAAGATCGATCCACTTGTACCCATTCTACACCACTCAGGATTTTTGAAGACTTCAATCATATCTCCCCTCAGCCGTCTCTTTTCCAAGCTGAAGAGCCCTAACCTCTCTAGTCTTTCCTCATACGAGAGAAGTTTCATCCCCTTTATCATCTTGGTCACTCTTTGAACTTTTTCTAGTGCCACTATATCTTTTTTAAGATAAGGAGACCAGAACTGAATGCAATACTCAAGATGAGGTCGCACCATTGAGCGATACAGAAGCATTATAACATTCTTAGTCTTGTTAGCCATCCCTTTTCTAATAATTCCTAGCATTCTTTTTGCCTTTTTGGCTGCCGCCACGCATTGGGCAGAAGGCTTCAGATTCTTTTCTTGAGCGCTGATCCCCAATGTGATCCCTAGCATCTGAAACTATATTTTGGATTATTCTTCCTAATGTGCATCGCTTTACATTTGTCACGTGATCAACATGATCATCATCAGTTGATGATGATAGCCTTCCAGTTTGCGTATCGTTCTCCACTGATTCATGATCACTTTTGAAGCGTGAATACCATTCAAACAACTTCCACAGCTCATTACATGTTTCCCATAAGCCACTTTCAACATTTCATAAGTTTCTGCAGCAATCTTACCCAATTTAAAACAGCACGTCACGCTGTACTACTACTATTTATCACTTATATAGCACTGAAAGGCATATGCAGTGCTGTACATTTTGACATTTAATAGATGGTCCCTACTCAGACAGGACATATAGGTTTCAGGAAGAGTGAGGTGAGAGGAGTTAGGAGTTGAAAGCACTCTTGAAGAGGTAGGCTTTTAACTGGGCCTTGAACACTGCCAGAGACAGAGCCCGCCATAGGGATTTGGGCAGCTTGTTCCAAGTATACTTCGCAGCAAGGTAGAAGAGACAAAGTTTGGAGCTGGCAGAGGAAGGGCACAGATAGGAAGGACTTACCAGCTGAGCAGAGCTCACAGGGGGGAACATAGGGGTAGATAAGTGAAGAAAGTTAGTGAGGGGCAGCCAAGTAAGTGCATTTGTAAGTCAATAAGAGGAGTTTGAATTATATTCGGAAACAGATGGGAAGCCAATGAAGTTACTTTAGGAGAGGGGTAATGTCGAATACGAGTCGTGCAGCCGAATTCTAAACGGATTGGAGGGGAGTGAGATGGCTAAGCAGAAGGTCTGACTATTGGTACAGTCATTAATTTTATCTATTCTGGATTATTGTAACATCATCTACTTGGGATCTCCCAAGAAAATCTTAAGGAAATTGAGGATAATCCAGAACACGTCTGTCCGATTGATCTTGGTTTAAAAAAGAATGACCACATTAGTCCATACTATCGTTTATTGCATTGGCTGCCGTTGGAGGCAAGAGTATTATTCAAATTTTCCTGCATCTGCTTTAAGTTCATATTGGGATTGTCTCCAGCTTACTGTTCTCCTCATTTTGAGTTGTATAGACCATCAAGAGGAACTAGAAGTTTTCACTTATTTGCTTATCCAAAGGCAAATGGTTGTAGATATAAGACCTTCTTAGATAGGATCTTAGCGTTTCAAGCAGGTAAATTGCAATCTTGGTTAGGTAAATGTATCCATCAAGCTAGGTCTTATTGCTCTTTTCAAAAATTAATTAAGACCACTTTGTTCAATAAATGTATTACCTAATTAGGGCTTTTTAACTGTATTTTATTGAATGCTTGCATTTTTACTGAAAGATTGTACTTCGCTGGTTGTCCAGCTCCTCTTAGTGTAAACTGCCTAGAACTTCTGGTTATGGCGGTATAAAAGAATAAAGTTATTATTATTAGTCTAAACACGAGGTGATGTGGGCATGGATATTTGGTTTTAGTAGTGTGCTCAGAGAGAAAGGGTTGGATTTTGGTAATATTATAGAAGCAGCAGCAGGTTTTAGCGATATGTTGTTTCTGGGTGGTGAAGGAGAGAGGAGTGAATGATGACCCTGAGATTACAAGCAGACAAAACAGGAGGGATGAGTGTCCTCTGTCCACAGAGGTAGAGAACGAGAGAAGAAGGGAGGTGGGTTTAGGCAGGAAGATGAGCAGCTCCATTTTAGCCATATTCAGTTTTAGATGGCAGTGAGACATCCAGGTGGCAATGTCGGATGGGCAGGCTGAGACTCGTCTGGGTTTCAGTAGAGATATTTGGCACAAAGAGGTAGATCTGGGAGGAGTCAGCACAGAGGTGGTAATGGAAGTTGTGGGTGGAGATTTAGCTGTAGCGCTGCTCATTGAGGTCGCACATGATGAAAAATAGCCAATCACGAAAACACACTTTCACAAAAACTGCTGTAGCGCGGAGACGAAAACAGATATCAACATACAGAAAAAAGAGGTTACTTGTGGAGGTTTGAAGCTACTCAACGCCGCGTAGCACAATTTGAATTATCCTGGAATTTTTTGAAGAGACCTCTTAAATCAAGGGTATCTCCCACCTTGGCAAATCTCCCTCCTATATACTGTATATAAACCCCTGAACTTGAACACTGCTTCCCACCGCAGGGAAACAACTGAGCTATGACTTCTCCTCTTCCCTGGCACTCCCCTTCGGTATTGTAGCCTAGTCAGCATATGTTGGGAGGCCCTTACTTGGAAATATTATTCCTTCCTTGGGATTCTCCTCAAGCACTGCAGTCCCAGCTGCCACTCCCTTGGAAGATTCCTTACTCAGGGCTTCCTTGATCTGGTCTGCTCCAGAATCTTTAACCCATAAGCAGTCGGTGATTCAGATGTTTGAGGAGTCTAAAGTGGGGCAGGGTGAAGTAGGGTATGGTGGTCCAAGTTAAAACCCTTGGAGTGCAAGCCCCTCTGTTTCTCTATCTCTCCCCTCTCTCTTTTTCCTCCCACAAGTCCCATCCCTCACCATCATCCCATCTCATTCTCTCACCTCACAAAACTCTCCCATCCCTCCCCTCCCTCCATTCTCCTTTACTCACCAATACCTCCCCAAGTCCCAGTAGACAGAACAAACAAGAAGGGTGATCTCTTCTTTGTTTCCCCAACTCTGGAGGCTGCCGACTCTAATGTTCTTCCTCCTCCTTTCTCTATGATGTAGATTTCTGTTTTCGGGGAGGGCAGGGGAAGAGGAGGAGGAGGAAGATGAGCAGAACCAATAGTGGCATGTACTGGGCTCTGGTCCTGCTCATGATTTAATTTTCTTTGCAGCCTCCGGAGTTGGGGAAACAACAACAGGGAAGGGAAAGGAAGATCATCCTTCCTATTTGTTCCTGCCGCTGTGGGCTCCGGTAGAGAGAGGAAGTTAGTGCTTGGGAGGCTTATGCAGGATGCCTATGCTTTAACTTCCATCTTGCCTGAACCCCATCCCTCTGACTCAGTGGGTTAGCTCAACCTACCTTAAAGGTAGCCCAGTTTCAGCATCAATGTAGGATGGTGGGGTAGTTGCAGATAAGGGTTATAGAAGATGGTGTAGTTTAGAGTGGTGGGTAAGCTGGGATAGTTTTTTAGGAACAGGCAGTTTGAAAGATGTAGTTTTATGGGGGGGGTAGTTTAGGGGTAATGTGGTAGTTTCACGGGATATTTTTGGATGCTGGGGCCTATGTGGGCTGGTATGACAGTTGCAGAGTATAGTTTTTGGACTTGGGACAGATGCAGGGATCAGTTAGGGGACAGAGAAGTTTGCAGGTACCAAGACAAATTGCTAGATGGTATTTTGGGAGATGGAGCAATTTGTGATAGCTACAGAGGAGTAGTTGTTTAAGACATGACAGTTTGTGGAGTGGAGTGGCAATTGTACGGGATAGTTTTGGGTCTGGGAACAGTTTTAAAGTGGGGCATTTATGAGCGGGGAGTAAGTTTTCATGAGGTTTGGCAGAACAGAGAATTGCACCTTTTAAACTGCCTTACCCTGTTTTCAAGCTTACATTTCACTGTATCTATCACTACAGAAGCTGGAACTTCTTTTCCCATAGAAATGCACTGGGCCATATTTTGGGGGACTCAGTTTTTAGAAACCCTGGTCCAGTCTGGCCCGTTTTAAAAATCAATGTGTCATTTTCCTGTTTTCCCACACACCAAGCTCCATCCCACTCTGCTATTCTCTGTTATAAAAGGTGGAACTCCTTGCATAGAAATGCTTTGTGAGTTGGGGGGAGGGGACCTTATAAATCTGGAAACTGCAGGCTGATTTCATCCATTTTTGAACTCACTGTATCTTTTTACTTGCAGAAAGAGCTCTGGAGTCTCAAACCTTTTAATAGTCTCATGACTTCCCAAACCCCAGCAAACTTCTAAATAAATTTTTCATTCACATACATCCCTCATCCCTTGCCAGGGTCTCTATTCCCAAGTTTCTCCTCGGTGGCAGGATTGCTCTCCTCTCCATTACTCTGATGATATAATCGACCCTTTTCCCAGGAGTGCCTGCATCAACACACATACATGCGCACACCAATGTGCGCGCTCCTTAACACTATCTCCTGCAGCACAATCCTTCCTGCAATCCTTGGCTGTTGTCCTATTTTGCATAGGCTGCACTACAATTTTTGTTTCTGCAAGGACTCTTTCTACTTAAGCACCTGTCCTCCATTCCTTTCAAGAGCCATTTTTCTGGAATACCCCAGGACACACTCATCTGTCCCTTTAGGTATTCTCCAAAACCTCATCAACAGCAGGAGCTCCCCTGATGCTTCCTATTATCGCACCATTCAGCCCTTGCACAACAACTGACAGCACTAGCGAGACCCATTTGTTACTTCCCGGTTCACAGTTGCTGTCAGCTGCAAACTCACATATCTCAGCTGACTACTCCACTCTGTCGCAAGGCTCTGTTCACTCCCTCAAACTACTGCAGGCCTGAAGTTTAATAGCAGGCGTTATCAGCGAAGCTTTCCCTGCAGTTTCCACTGCTGCCAAAGCTCGTTCCTACAACTCAAACTCCCCTCTGCCACTTCTTGGCACGATAATCATCCCCTAATTACCAATCTAAGTTTATTTTTCATTTATTCGCAGTACAAAAGTACTCATAAAATTTGCAAATCAATGCAGGGTACTGAAAATTACCTGTTGTAAAGTCTAAGATAAGTGTAAGCTGGTGTATTAGGAATGTCTGTATATTAGCAAAAGTTCAAAGAGAAGGAAAGTGTATTGTAACACCTGGCAATTCCAAATACCACATGAGACAGCATAAAAGTTGATAAAACAATAGACTTCTGTACCCAGGATTGCAAAAAATATTTAAAAAATTCCTGGCAAGAATTTTTAGGAGTCATGAGAAAACTATTCTACCATAAAGCACAGTTACTTACCGTAACAGGCGTTATCCAGGGACAGCAGGCAGATATTCTTAACGCATGGGTGACGTCACCGACGGAGCCCCGGTACGGACACTTTTAACTAGAAAGTTCGAGTTGGCCGCACCGCGCATGCGCGAGTGCCTTCCCACCCGACGGAGGAGTGCGTGGTCCCCAGTTAAGATAAGCCAGCTAAGAAGCCAACCCGGGGAGGTGGGTGGGACGTAAGAATATCTGCCTGCTGTCCCTGGATAACACCTGTTACAGTAAGTAACTGTGCTTTATACCAGGACAAGCAGGCAGCATATTCTTAACACATGGGTGACCTCTAAGCGAACAGAGAGGGAAGGAGGGATGGTTGGCCATTAGGAAAATAAATTATGTAACACAGATTGGCCGAAGTGTCCATCCCGTCTGGAGAAGGTATCCAGACAGTAGTGAGTAGTGAACGTGTGAACTGAGGACCAAGTGGCAGCCTTGCAGATTTCCTCGATGGGCATGGAACAAGGAAAGCCACAGAAGCAGCCAAAGCTCTGACCCTGTGGGCCGTGACAGCACCTTCCAGTGAGAGACCGGCCCGAGCATAACAGAACGCAATGCAGGCAGCAAGCCAGTTGGAAAGTGTCCGTTTAGAGACAGGACGACCTAGACGGTTAGGGTCGAAGGTCAGAAAGAGCTGAGGGGACGAGCAGTGAGCCCTGGTACGGTCAAGGTAGTATGCAAGGGCACGCTTACAGTCCAGCGTGTGCAACGCCTGTTCCCCAGGATGAGAATGGGGCTTAGGGAAAAAGACAGGCAACACAATGGACTGGATGAGGTGGAAGTCCGAGACCACCTTGGGAAGGAATTTAGGATGGGTACGCAGAACCACCTTGTCATGGTGAAAAACAGTGAAAGGTGGGTCGGCAACCAGTGCATGCAGCTCACTAACCCTTCTGGCAGAGGTGATGGCAATGAGGAAAAGCACCTTCCACGTAAGAAATTTGAGCAAATTTGTGGCAAGAGGCTCAAAAGGAGGTTTCATGAGGGCGGATAAAACCACATTCAGGTCCCAGACGACTGGAGGAGGCTTCAGAGGTGGTTTGACATTGAAGAGGCCCCTCATGAACCGGGAAACCAGGGGATGAGTCGTGAGAGGTTTTCCGAGGATAGGCTCATGAAACGCAGTGATGGCACTGAGGTGGACTCTGATTGAGGTAGACTTGAGGCCAGCGTCGGACAGAGAGAGCAAATTGTCTAGTACAGTTTCCACCGCCAATGAGGTGGGATCGTGGTGATGTAGTAGACACCAAGAGGAGAACCGGGTCCACTTCTGATGGTAACATTGGAGGGTGGCCGGTTTCCTGGAGGCATTCAAAATACGACGGACAGGCTGAGACAGATTGCCTGGAGAGGTCAGCCCGAGAGAAACCAAGCTGTCAGGTGGAGCGAGGACAGATTGGGATGCAGTAGAGACTGATGCTGCTGTGTAAGTAGAGTAGGAAACACAGGGAGAGGAATGGGCTCTCTGGAGCTGAGCTGGAGCAGGAGGGAGAACCAGTGTTGGCGAGGCCACCGAGGGGCGATGAGAATCATGGTGGCTCTGTCCCTGCGGAGTTTGAATAACGTCCGCAACATCAGAGGCAGGGGAGGAAAGGCATAGAGGAACCAATCCGTCCAGTTGAGCAGGAATGCATCCGGGGCCAGACGATGAGGAGAGAAGAGTCTGGAACAGAAATGGGGCAGCTGATGGTTGTGAGGAGCTGCAAAGAGGTCCACCTGAAGAGTGCCCCACCGAGCAAAGATGGAGCGGAATGTGGGAGGATCCAGAGTCCACTCGTGAGATTGAAGGATGCGGCTGAGATTGTCGGCCAGGGAGTTCTGTTCGCCCTGGATATAGACAGCCTTGAGGAAGAGACTGTGGGCCGTGGCCCAGGTCCAGATGCGGATGGCCTCCTGAGAGAGGAGGGGGAGATCCGGTGCCGCCTTGCTTGTTTATGTAGTACATGGCGACTTGGTTGTCTGTGCACAGGAGAAGAACCTGAGGGTAGAGAAGGTGCTGGAAGGCCTTGAGAGCATAGAACATGGCCCTGAGTTCCAGGAAATTGATGTGATGTTGACGCTCCTGATGGGTCCCAGAGTCCCTGGGTGCGAAGATCTCCCAGGTGAGCTCCCCATGCATAGGGGGAGGCATCTGTGGTTATGATCATGGAGTGAGGGGGTAGATGAAAGAGTAGACCCCTGGAAAGATTGGAGGAGTTCAACCACCATTGAAGAGATTGCTGAAGAGACGATGTCACAGAGATGGGATGAGAAAGAGGATCCGTGGTTTGTGACCATTGGTTGGCTAGAGTCCACTGAGGTGTCCTGAGGTGGAGTCGCGCCAGAGGAAGCACATGGACCGTCGAGGCCATGTGGCCCAGGAGGACCATCATCTGCCGAGCTGGAATGGAGTAATGAAGGAGCACCTGACGGCAGAGGTGGAGCAGGGTCCGTTGGCGGTCGGAGGGGAGAAACACCCTCATCAGAGTGGTGTCGAGAACGGCTCCAATGAACTGAAGTCGCTGTGTGGGAAGCAGATTCGACTTGGGGTAGTTGATCTTGAACCCCAGGAGATGGAGGAAGGAGATGGTGTGCTGAGTGGCTTGTAGCACAAGTGGAGACGTAGGTGCTTTCACCAACCAATCGTCCAAGTAGGGGAACACCTGGAGGTTGTGAGACCTGAGAAAGGCCGCCACCACAATAAGGCACTTGGTGAACACCCTGGGCGATGATGCGAGGCCAAAGGGTAGCACTTTGTACTGATAGTGGTGGTGCTGTATCTGAAATTGGAGGTAGCGACGTGAAGTCAGATTGATTGGAATGTGAGTGTAGGCCTCTTTGAGGTTTAGGGAACATAGCCAGTCGTGTTGAGAGAGAAGAGGGTAAAGCGTGGCAAGGGAGAGCATTCTGAACTTTTCCTTGACCAGACACTTGTTGAGGTCCCGGAGATCGAGGATGGGACGGAGGTCTCCTGTCTTCTTGGGAACCAGGAAGTAGCGGGAGTAGAATCCCTGACCCCTTTGGTCTGAGGGTACCTCTTCGATGGCGTTGAGAAGAAGGAGGGAGTGGACCTCCCTCAGGAGGAGGGAGGATTGGGAGGAGTGGAAAGCAGACTCTTTGGGAGGACTGTCTGGTGGAAGAGTCTGAAAGTTGAGAGAGTAGCCGTGGCGAATGACCCACTGGTCTGATGTGATGACCTCTCAACGGCTGAGGAAAAGTTGGAGGCGTCCTCCGATAGGCTGAGGAAGAGGCAATGATGGTGGGAGACTGGCCATGCCCTGGAGAAAAGAGTCAAAAGGGTTGAGATGGTTTTGACGGAGGGAGAGGCTTGGCAGGTTGGTGAGACTGGGAGCGAGCCTGAGTTTGATGCTGGTGACGAGGTCGGCGAGGTTGCTGTTGTGGCGGGTTGAGAGGTCTGGCCGAGAACCTGCGCTGGTAGGAAGACTGCTGTCTGTAGGGGCGAGCAGGCGGAGTCTTCTTTTTAGGTTTCACCAGAGTATCCCACCTGGTATCGTGTGCCGAGAGTTTCTGGGTTGTTGAGTCCAGGGACTCCCCGAAGAGTTCATCACCAAGACAAGGTGCGTTAGCCAGGCGGTCTTGATGGTTGATGTCGAGGTCAGAAACCCTCAGCCAGGCCAGACGCCGCATGGCAACAGCCATGGCAGATGCTCGAGAGGTCAGCTCAAACGAGTCATAAATGGATCGCACCATAAATTTCCGGAGTTGGAGCAGACTGGAAATTTGCTGTTGGAAGAGGGGGACCTTACGTTCAGGGATGTATTTTTGTAAGGAGGAGAGTTGTTGCACCAGATGCTTCATGTAGAAGGAGAAGTCAAAGGTGTAATTATTTGCCCTGTTGGCCAGCATCGCATTCTGGAAAAGGCGTTTGCCAAACTTATCCATAGTTTTCCCCTCTCTGCCAGGAGGGGTGGAGGCATAGACACTGGAGCCCTGAGTTTTCTTTAAGGTGGACTCCACCAGGAGAGATTCATGGGGCAATTGAGGCTTGTCAAACCCTGGGATCGGAATGACCCGGTACAAGCTATCCAATTTGCGAGGGGCCCCGGGGACAGTGAGGGGGTTCTCCCAGTTTTTGTAAAAAGTTTCCCGTAGGATGTCGTGGACGGGTAACTTAAGGAATTCCTTGGGAGGTTGCTCAAAGTCTAGGGCATCGAGAAAAGCCTGGGACTTTTTAGAGTCGGACTCTAAGGGAATGGAAAGAGCCGTCGACATCTCCCTGAGGAATTTGGTGAAAGAGGACTGTTCGGGTTTTGAACCGGTATCAGCCACCGAGGGTTCCTCGTCTGTCGACGAAGCGTCTTCCTCGGTACCTGGCGGGGATTCTTCCCATAAGTCCGGGTCCCTGATGTCAGGGTGCGCACGGCGGGATGTCGGTGTGGAGGGCTCGGCATGGCGGGTCTTGGAAAGAGACTTGCCGGAGCGTACCGAGGAGGTACCGGGAGAGGAAGACCAGTGCCGTTCCGGGTACCGGGAAGGGTCGGTATCAGAGCGGGCCTGCACCGTAGGTTGGGAACGGTGTGGTTCAGCCGAGAGCACTGGCATGGAAGTGTTAAACGGTACCGAGGGGGTCGACACCGATGGGATCGGGCGAGGCTCGGACCGGTCCGGTACCGGAAGGTGTGGGGCCAACATCGCCGGCAACAGGTGCTGGAGTTGCTGCTGCAGCTGCTCTTGCAATTGGGCTTGGAGTATGGCCGCGATGCGGTCGTCCAGGGGAGGCACCGGTACCGCTTTTTTCTTCTTCGGTACCATAGGTGCCGCTCCACGCTCCGGCGATGAGGAGGCCGATGACGAGGCACTCACCGATATCGGAGCGGAGCGTTTGCGGGGTCGGCGCAGTGCCGAGAGGACCGGAGTCGCAGCCGTGGCAGGAGGGTGCTCAAGGGAAGTGGAAGGCTTCTTAGCCGGCTTACCTGGGGCCAGTGACCCTGAAGAAGGATCCGGTGGCGTCTTTTGAGGTGCCGTCGACGTCGCGGCAGGTTCCATGGCAGATCCGGTACCGAAAAAATATTTTGCTGGATCTGCCTATTTTTCAATGTGCGCTTTTTAAGAGTAGCACAGCGGGTGCAGGTGTCAGCCCGATGATCCGGACCCAAGCACTGCAGGCACCAATTGTGCGGGTCGGTGAGAGAGATCGGGCGTGCGCACCGCTGGCACTTCTTAAAGCCCGGCTGAGGGGGCATGAAGGGAAACACGGCCTCCGCAAAATCGAAGACGGAGGCCTATATGGTGGCAACAGGCCCCGCCGGGGCCGGCCTGAAAAAATAAAGAAAACTCGACGAGTTTTGGTTTTTTTTTAAATAAAAAGAGAAGTAACCCGAAGGGAAAATAGAGAAAAAAAACGAAAAATTACGCGAGCGGGAAGGCAGAAACTGATTTTTCAACGGCAGTTGAAAACACATGCGTCTTCTTCGCTCCGCGGAAATGAAGAAACTGGGGACCACGCACTCCTCCGTCGGGCGGGAAGGCACTCGCGCATGCGCGGTGCGGCCAACTAGAACTTTCTAGTTAAAAGTGTTTGTACCGGGGCTCCGTCGGTGACGTCACCCATGCGTTAAGAATATGCTGCCTGCTTGTCCTGGGATAATCCTCCTTTCTTCTAAGTCTTCCTCCAATGTAACTCCCTTTTTCTTCTGTCTGCTTTTCAGTGTCTCTCACTATACACCTCCCCTGTCCCAAATGCCTCCATCAGACCACAATGAGAACAGAAACAACAAGCCAGATGCATCACAAAAGAGCACTCACTGTTCAACACTATAGCTACTTCTCCCTCTCCCCTGCACATATCTTGTTTAGAAAATGCATATTCAGTGGTGAGAAGTGAGAAGCTGCACACAAACTGCAGCAGTCTAGGAGCAAAGGATATCAATGGCAATTAGATCCAGGTTATCCAGTTACAGAACATCGTCTTACATGGAGCACTGGGCTGCAGCACCAGCACACAGATTTTAGGTGCATGTTAACTAGGACACTTGGGAAATTTCCAGCCCCATCTGTAGTTTTGTGTTGATAATACAGCTGCTAAGTTTTTCTGTGAACTCTGTGCCCAAACCATTGACCTTTAAAAACTAGCTTCTCCCTCACCCCTGTTGAAAACAGTAGACATACCCAATAAAGTTATACAGTTTGGAATTGAGAGAGGTTATTCTCCTGACACAGCAACCCGCGAAACAAGGCTTTGCTAGGTCTCTTGTTGAGAACTTGGAAAGTGTTTTGACTACAATCATCGATGGATAATTAAGGAAACAGTAAATTGGAAGGTTATTTGACTGCTCTAAAGTTAAGTAATCTTAATTTGAATACTGCTATGAAGTATAATAACCTTTTGATATAACTATTTGTGCCCAGTGACTCGTACGAGTAAATATTTTCTGTCCAGCTTTTTGGTCAGAGAATTTTTTCTTCCTTAAATAGAAGGGAGTTGTTTTCTCTCCGGCATTTTTCCGGCTGCAGACCAATGATAACAACAATGACTCTTCTGGGAGTATAGACTCTCTTTTTCGAGTAATGATCCTACAGGATTAGATTTCTGTAGCTCTATCTATCACTTGGCAGAAAATACAGGTAGACACAGTGAATGTATGTGCTGTACTGTTGAGTATAGTGTCTTCCCCTCCTTTGATTTTTGATAGTGTGACATTATTTATAAGCAACATTTATGGGCGGCTTTCAGGAGGCAAAATGTATCAGGTTTTTTTTTCCCTCTCTCTCTCTCTATAAATATATAGAGAGAGAGTCTGAGAAGTTAATTTTGCCCTCAGTGACAAGTTTAATTACTAAGGGCAAGAACTGCAGATACATTTTACATTGAGCTAAACTTGGGATCTTCATCTGCAGGAACTTCAATATATACTATAGAATACAGATCTAGAGGCCCAGCCTTCTGACACTAGAAAATATGGAATTTGCTAATGCAGCATAAATCCACTGACAGTGTAAAGTATGGATACTATAAAATAGACATAGCATGCTCTAGTTATGCTAAATATGGCTAGCAAAACAATATATGTACAATGTGGGTCAGCCTAGTGGATCAGTGGAAGTATTGTATACTGCCCTGCAGTGGGTGCCTGGTTTCACTTACAAATCATTGTTTTGGCTCCCTCCCTGTGTCAACTGGAAATGTCAAGGTTAATGCTCAAGAGTGACAACTAACCAGATTCAAGACCCAGGATTACATATAGATTTCAAGTAGAAGCCCTGGTGCATGGTCTCTAACCAAGGACTATTGCTTCTGTGATTACAATGGGGAGAGGGAAGGAAAAAATAGAATAAAACAGGAGAAAAATTTGCAAGCAGTGAAGACTCGTGATGCCAGCTTCCAGCTCTGGATCTGACTGAAGCTCAATGAAGTAGAAGAAGATAGATTTAAAAAAAAAAAAAAAACCAACCCCAAGAAAATTGAAATTAGTTGAAGGAAAATAAATTGATAACATAAGGAAATTAGAAATATGCTAAAAGAAACTGATGTAAGGATTAAAGTAGAAATAAGCACAAGTCAAAAATTTTCAGTTTATTTTATGTTTGGCCTTTTCACACAATTTTAATTTGAAAAAAAATGAACACACACTAATCACCTTAACTCATATACCTTAAATCAATTTAGTGTACACTACATTTTTAAAACAAACTCACAAACCTTTATGCATACCAACAAATGCACATCACTAGTTAAGGCACTAATGCAAGCCAAATAATGCAAAAATGGCCTAAAGCAGGATACGCTATGCGCGCTCAATAGCCATGCCAAAAGAGGAAAGAGATCATATTTTCTATGACTACTGGTCCCTGAGAAAGAAGGTCAGGCAATACTCACAGTCTGAGACTTGGGCCTGCATACCACGGTCTGCGTGGCCAATCTGGAGCCCTGAGAATGACTGTTCCCTGATGGTTTGCATCCTATGGAGGATCCTTCCTATCATTCAGATTCTACTGACATTTACCATATTTGTTATATGATCATTTTATAGAGCTGTTAAATGGTTATATTTTTGATAACCAAAAATAGGACAAACATGAATCAGTATTAGAAAGAAAAATTTAACAGCCCTGTAAAACAATCACCTTACAGAAATAGGATTCTGCAGACGTTTATCATATTACTAGGATTTAATTTTCCATCTCCAAGTTTTATCTCGTTGATTTTATTTATGCTTATATTTGGTCAGTTTACTATTGTTATGTTGTTAACAAAATTGTAAGTTTTATATCAAGATGTAAACGACCCTAGGTGAATCTTCATAAGAGGTTAATAAATTCCAAAAGGGGAGAAGAAAACTTGTGGGGTGTGCCAGCAAATGCAAAGTTCTATGTATATAGTTCTTTATATAGAAATGCCACATTTTCTCCATGAATGAACACTGAAAATGCAATGAACCGCTGTTTAGATCTTTCAAGCTCTTCCTATTCTCTCTATGTAAAAATAGTGCACAAATTTAACCTCATTTAGTATGTATGCACTGTAAAGATCCAATCAATGAAATGAACTGGAATGGGGAATATATTTTCCATCTAGAACGTCCCTCCACCAGGAAGACAGTTTCCAAAGTAACACTCTGAAGTCTCTTCTCAAACTTAAAAATCCTTTTTATTGATATCAGGCACAAAGGTTTGCATTTTAAATACAGTGTCCCCCTGCAAATTCACAGTTTCACTCATTCACAGTATTCTCCGACCGCCTCTTCCTATACTAAAGTCGGGCTACACCAATCAGGAGCTGCGTGTCAATTTTCCTTTTCTTCTCCTCCGCCCAGGCTGGTAAACATCAGGCTGGCAAACATCATGTCATTGGGTTACAGAGGGAGTTTGGAAAACTAAACTAAACTAAACCTTAAGTTTATAAACTGCATCATCTCCACAGATGTTGTGGAGCTCGGCACGGTTTACAAGAACTTAAAATATAGGAAGAGAATCTCCACACACAACTGAGAATCAGTAGAAGTAAAAAGCAGCTTGGAGCCTATGCACATGCTCTGAACCTGCCAGTCCTGCCCCTCTAACACAAAAAGGGCAAGACCAGCAGAAACTGAATCCTTGCATAGGCTCCAAGGTATTGTACTGCTCTTTTGCTTTCACTTCTACCACAGACCCAGGAGAACAGCAAAATTCAAGAAAATGAAGGGGAGATATTAGCTAAGGAAGAAAGGAACAGAGGAAGAAGCGGATGGGGAAATGAGTGGGGAGAAACTAAATGGGAGAAAGAAAGATTCTTGATGTGCAGGACAGGCATGGAAGGGAAGAAAGGGCTACATGTTGGACTGGGAGAAGAGAAGGGAAGGAGAGTTTCTACTGGTTTAGAAAAGAAAGAGGAGTTATAGAAACTGTGGAAGAAAAGAAAGGGAAAGATGGGTGTTTGGGAAGAGGGAGAGATGCTTGACATTGGAGGAGGAAGGGAAGAGAGGAAAGAGATGAACATGAATGGGAGAAGGGAACAAAAGAAAGGGAGCTACTGAATATAGGTGGGGAAGAGAAGAAAGAGGGGACAAGATGGACACAGGGGAAAAGATGAAAAGCTATAAATAGATGAAGTAAAAAAGGGAGCTTGAAACAAGAAAGAAGCATACAAAATGAAGGCAAATAAAGACCATTTGATCTATCTAGTCTGCCTATCTTGCGTTCTATTATTCCTTCCTCTTTTTAAGAGATTCTATGTACTTGTCCCAAGCTTTCTTGAATTCAGATACAGTCTTTGTCTTCACCATCTTTACAAGGAGGCAGTTCTACGCATTCACTAGCTTTTTTTGTGAAAAATTATTTCCTCAGCATACTCCTGAGTTGGTCTCTTTTCACCTTCATCCAATGCACCCTTAAATTTAGTTCACTTTGCCAAAAATCCAACAAAGTTTTAAAAAAGTACAAGGGATTCAATTTTTTTTGATCGATGAAAGACAACAGAACCCATTTATCACAGACTTAATCATTTTGATTAGGTTTAAGCAGGATATAAGTTTTTAAAATAAATTTAAAAAAATTCTAATAGCTCTGCAAATTCATTTTTCAATTTTATCAGTACTCTGAAATATATACCTTTTGGTCCAGGTGATTTGCTACTCTTTAGTTAATCAAATTATCCCATTACATCTTCTAGGTTTATAGAGATTTGTTTCAGTTTCTTTGACTCATCAGCATTGAATACCATTTCTGACATTCTATCTCTCCTCTACACTCAATGGTCTAAAAAGACTATCTTCATATAAACAAAGCCTACACACGTTGCAGTATCCTAAATAAATTTTTTACGGGTGGGAAAAAAACTTCAAGTACTCACAGGTACTGCACATTAGATTTAACTAGTGCAGTTCCTTAAATGTGAGCTATCATTAGTCTCCAAAAAAAAAACCAGTATACTTATTTTTTAAATTATTTAACTTTATAGAGATTTTTCTTTTTACACTATCTTTTTTATACATCTAAGTAAAGCACTTAGCTCAAAATGAAGACTGCAGGTTCAACGGAGCTTCCGTTTCACTATAGGAGCTTCTTCATGAACCAGTCATTCATAAAAGTACTTAACTTCTTTCCAGCAATGTGTTAATAGAGATCTCTATTGCTGATGTAAGATGAACACGTCAACAAAAGATACGTTTAACACAATCTTTTGAAACTGTGATGTCATATCTACCAAATAACTCTGCAACGCTTCAAAATTGTATGTGCTAGCTAATTGGATATAACACTGTTTTGTTAAAATCTAAAGTGGCTGCAAATGGTTCATAGGCCACAAACTGGCGAACTCTGTTCTACCTAGTATCCTGACTTTAAAATAATTAGCTACGCACCTCTGCAAAAGTGTTTTTAGTGCCAAAGATCTGGAATACATTACCTGCAAGATTAGATTGAAGAACGATTTAGTCTTTCATAAGCTGAAGATACTCTTCTTTCAAAACTCATTTAATTTGTAATGAAATTGTTATTGTACTGTCTTTATTTTTATGGCTGCTCAGGATTGTAAAGATGAGTGAAATAAATGAAAATAATTAAATTAAAAGTTTGCTTCATTTGACAGATGCACAAAATGTTTCCTTGCAAGTAAGACTGGTTTTAACCAGCCTCATTTATTTAACCCACTAGTCACTGAATTTTATCACTGTCACCTTATACCGAGGTCACCAGTATTTTATATACAGTATACTATATATTTAAAGACTCTTAAAGAGAAGCTTGCAAAAAGATTTTTCTTGTTAGGTATTAAAAATATTTATTTTTGGATAAGCCTGTTTTCATACACATTCAATTACACTCAGACTAAAGCAGAATAAAAATACTTGTGGCTGCTCAATCTTACTTTTACAATACTCACTCCCCTTGCCTGTTTTAATATTGGCTCAGTTTAAAATATCACACTTGCTTACAATCACATCACTACAATTACTGTATTTTTCACTCCATAAGATGCACTTTTTCCACCCCCAAAAAGGGGGTGGAAAAGGGGGTGCGTCTCATGGAGCGAATACACCTCTGCATGCGCACCCCCCCCGCCCCCTCCGGTCTGCTGCTAGTGGTCCCATCCTCTCCCCCAGCATTCTGCTGCTGCTAGTGATTCCGTCCCCACCTCCCGTGTTCTGCTGCTGCTCTTCGCCACCTCCACACCGCCCTCTTACTTGATCGCCACCACAGGAAAGAAAGAAAAGGACCGGCGGTGTGCAATCAGGCCCACAAGTCTTGCCCCGATGTCAACTTTGGCGTCTGAGAGAAATTCGGGCCAGCCAATCGCTGGCCCAGGCCTTATCTCCAATGTCAGAATTGATGTCGGGGCGAGACTTGTGGGCCCGATTGCATGCCGTCGGCCCTTGGTGGAGTTGAGGCAGCAGGAGTCAGCTGCTGCGATGTCAGCAGCAGGAGTCAGCCGCTGCTGTGTCAGCAGCGGGAGTCCTCAGCAGGAGTCAGCCTTTCCCTGTCGGTAGCAGGAGTGGCAGCAGCGGCGTCAGGTGTATGCTGCGGTCCAGGAGTGCAGGAGGCAGGAGCCTCGTTTTGGTTAGAGAAGCAGGCTTCTGATCTTCCATGGAGGGATCGTCAGGCTCATGAGATGGCACAGCTGCAGTTCCTGTGGTGGGGCCTTGAGGATTGTTCCTGTGGCAATTTCAGAAGGGGGGTATTCAGTGAGGGGGGGGTGTAGCTTGGTGCGGGTGTGCTAGTGGCACAGGTGGGGCACGGCTTGGGAGGTGAGCCTCTGGTTATTTGGGGTAGTGGGGTGTTGGTAGGTTGGGGTTTACCAGGATTTGGTGAAGGGGTTTTTGTGCTCCTTATGGCACCTGCTAAAAAGTCTAGTTCCAGGGGAGGGAGGGGTGGTGGAGCTCGGAGGGGTCGTTCTGCAGTGGTAGCAGTGCCTGTTGGCAGACCAGGGAGGAAGAATCGGCATGGCAGGAAGGAGGGCAGGTTTCATGGAGTTGCGGCAGCAGTGGGCGAGTGGTGGACCAAAGAGGAGGAATTGGCAAGGAGAAAGGCAGGCAGGCTTCGGTGTGGGAGGGAGGAAGGCTGGCAGGCTTTGGTGTGGGAAGGAGGAAGGACAAAGGCTGGAAGGCAGTGAGGGAGAGGGGGCAAGAACTTGGGACATAGGAAGGAAGGAGGAAGGGAGGGAGGGAATAGAAAGAGACAATTGTTGGGCCTGAGGAAGTAAGGAAGGAAAGAAAGAAAGAAAAAGAAAGAACTATCTAGTGCAACCAGAAATCACTAGACAACAAAGGTAGGATTTCAATTTAGTGATCAAAATCTGTCTGCTGCAGTATATTTATCTATTTTTCTAGGGGGCTGGGTTCAGAGGCACAATTTGGTTCAGAATATTTTTTTCTTGGCTTTTCCTCCTCTAAATCTAGTTTGCGTCTTATAGTCAGGTGCATCTTATAGAGTGGAAAAATATGGTATTCTCCCAATTGACAAAACTTTTTACAAATTTTGACATCTAATAAACTTATTGCTTGCCATATTAGCTTTCGCTGAATTTTTCCCAGATCACTTTAAATACAGCAACCTTTAAATATACTACCCCACCTAGGATCCAACCCAGTGTGTTCAACTGTCTGACAATTCTTCCCTCTGCCTTAAGCCACTTTTCAAGTCTGACCAGCTGATTTCTATTCTCCACATAGCAGAATTCTGCTGGGACAGCTCTTTACAGTGCTACACTGCAGTTCTAGTTTCCCCTGGAACTTTTGTTGGTCTGTGCGGCCCAATTCCTGCCTTTAGCCACCAAAGCACCAACTCAGCCTCCCACTTTGCATAAAACAGGGTTACCAGACATCCGAGAAAAACTAGACAGGTCCTCTTTTTAGAGGACTGACTGGATGACTGGACAGACTTTCCAAAACCTGGTAGTTTGTCCAGGATTTAGAAAGCCCCAACCTCCTGGTGGCGTCTGGAGGGCATCTGAGCATGTGCGGTTGATGTCATATGCATCCATGCATACTCAGAGACCCTCCAGACGTGGTCTGAAGGTCAAAAAATAAAGACAAAGCTTTGTGAGGGGCAAGACTATAGGTGGAATGGGGCATGACTGGAGACAGAATGGGGCGTGGTCAGATGCAGAACTGGGTGGGTTATGTGTCCAGGTTTCTCTGGACAAAAATCTGGTAACCCTAATAGAACTGCAGTAAAAGCTTAGTCAAGACTCCTGCTGATCTCTCAATTAGCCTCAAGTCATACACCCTGCTGCATACCTGCATCTGCACAGGCACTAAGGAACATATAGGAAAGCGTTTTCACAGGGGAGACCTTGAAACACTTTTATTGCATCATTAACCATGAATGTGGGAGAGGGTGTGGGGCAGGGCTGGTCAACCATTAGGAAAGACTAGGCAGTCACCTGGGGAAGCAGCTTTGGGGGGCAACAAAGAGAGATTGCAGTAAAAGTACTGTAAAACAATAGATCCTGATAGCCTGTGTTGATGATTTCTGAAAACTGGCCTCATTATGTGTGTGTTAGGTGACATATAAACAAGATATTGTGGGGGACAAAAAATTAGGGCCTGAAAGTTCAGCATGACACAGGGAGCATAATGCTGAAGTTTGGCCTGAAGCACACTACTATCACAGCTAAGTAGTCGACTAACTGCAACAGTAGGTGGGTAGTATATGAAATTATATGCCCCTGTTCATTAATATACATAGGGAGGACGAGCCGTCAAATTAAAATTCGACTGAATGAACACAAGTCTAGGATCAATAAAATTGTGAGACAAGCCCCGATGGTTTCCCACATGGTAAACTACAACCATTCAGTAGCTGAACTCAAATGGAGAGTGATTGATAGTATACAACAGAAGGGGAGGGTGGGTGGTAATGTGGAAAGAGAACTGAATCTGAAAGAGCAAAGATGGATTCATAGATTAAATACAGTGGTTCCATGGGTTAAACTTAGAAATTGAATGGTCATCAATGTTTTGAACCGGGTCGTTTGGTTTAGTATATTGAAGCATGTAGTTTTTTTGCAACATCGGGGAGATTCCACCCCTTAGAAGGGCAGGGGATGGTCTCTCCCGGGTTGAGCCTATCACGTCTAGGGGCGGTCCTGTAGTGGGAGGTGTATAAAACAGAGCCCTTGAGACGCGGCCGGCATCTCATAATACTAATGGATTTGAAGTGCACGGCTGTCAGGAAATTTTTCCATTTAGAGTTTGATTCAGATAGGCAAGTAATGGTTTGAGAGGGACACTAATACATATAATTTTATCTATTTTAGAGTAGATTCAATGCACCAAAAGTAGGATGAAAACTGGTTTAAGGTCAGTAATGAAGGACCTTACCTCTGAAATGAAGAAGCTGGAGTAATACAAAGTTAGTGACCCAAAAAAGCTACTCGTACATAAATGATGATGCACGTGAGAAGCTTCAAGAGAAGTGATTACATTTATGGCAGGTGTTTGGGAGCTCAATAATGGCAGTGGCAAGTATACATTTGGCATTTTTGTGTCTGTCTATTTCCCTGAGAAGGCCTGAGGTTGTGAATTATCAAATTACTAAGAATGAAATTTAGTTGAGCTCAGCCTTTATTGACTTTCATTTACTTTATAGGTTTTTAGTAATGTCATGGTCTATTGCTGAGCTCTAGAACATGCAGTGCCTTAGTATTTAACCAAGCTCTGCATCAGCCCATGTTATTATTGAAAAGCAAACATGGCCTGCACCTGGTAACTCTAACTTCAAGTTACAGTTTTAACTCCTTCCAGAGACAGTATCAGAAGAACATGCAAGCAAAGGCCTGTCATCTATTTGTATTGAGCCTACCCAACACCTGTAAAGCAAAAGTAAAGGGCTTCATTTATCATTATTGGTGCTAAATTAATTTTAACTCAATTATTTAATGTTCAGCTTATTTAGACAGCGCCATCATTCTTTCGTAGGGAGAAAGTGTTGAAAAACAAGACCACCATCAAACAGGACTACTCAAAGATGACGGAGATAAGAAGGGAGTGGTGAAGGAGGAGAAAGAAGTGGCGGAAAGACTAAACATGTTCTTTTCGTCAGTATTTACAAAAGAGGACACATCCAACATACCGGAATCTGAACAAATCTTCAAAAGAGACCAGGCAGAAAAATTAACATCCACAGAAGTAAGCCTTGAAGATGTACACATGCAGATAGAAAAATTAAAAACTGACAAATCACCGGACCCAGACAGAATCCACCCTAGGGTACTGAAAGAACTAAAGGAGGAAATAGCGGAACTACTACAGCAAGTCTGTAATCTATCCTTGAAAACAGGTGTGATCCCGGAGGATTGGAAGATAGCCAATGTTACGCCCATCTTTAAAAAGAGATCAAGAGGTGACCCGGGGAACTACAGACCGGTAAATCTGACCTCGGTTCCAGGGAAAATGACGGAAGCACTGATAAAAGATAGCATCAAGGAGCATCTAGAAAGGAATAAACTTATGACAACAAGCCAACATGGCTTCTGCAAGGGAAGATCGTGCCTGACAAACTTATTGCACTTCTTTGAAGGAATTAACAAACGGATGGACAAAGGGGACCCCATAGACATCGTATACTTAGACTTCCAAAAAGCCTTTGACAAGGTACCCCATGAACGCCTACTTCAGAAACTGAAGAACCATGGGGTGGAAGGAAAAGTACACAGATCAATCAGGAATTGGTTGGCAGGTAGGAAGCAGAGGGTAGGAGTGAAGGGTCACTACTCAGACTTGAGGAGGGTCACGAGTGGTCTTCTGCAGGGGTTGTTGCTTGGACTGCTGCTATTCAATGTATTTATAAATGATCTAGAAACAGGGACGAAGTGCAAAGTAATAAAATTTGCAGACGACACCAAACTATTTAATGGGGCTAGGACTAAAGAGGACTGCGAAGATTTACAAAGGGACCTGAATAAACTAGGGAGTGGGCGACGAGATGGCAGATGAAGTTCAATGTGGAGAAATGTAAAGTCTTGCATGTAGGAAACAGAAATCCGAGGTACAACTACACGATGGGAGGGCTGGTAATGGGAGAAAGTAGCCTAGAGAAGGACTTGGGGGTACTGGTAGACAAGACAATGAAACCGTCGGCACAGTGCGCAGCGGCCTCTAAGAAGGTGAACAGAATGCTAGGTATTATAAAGAAAGGTATTACAGCCAGAATGAAAGAAGTTATCCTGCCGCTGTATCGGGCGATAGTGCGCCCGCATCTGGAGTACTGCGTCCAATATTGGTCGCCATACCTTAAGAAGGATATGGCGATACTCGAGAGGGTTCAGAAAAGAGCAACGAGATTGATAAAAGGTATGGAAAACCTTTCATATGCTGAAAGATTGGAGAAACTGGGGCTCTTTTCCCTGGAAAAGTGGAGGCTTAGAGGGGACATGATAGAGACTTACAAGATCATGAAGGGCATAGAGAAAGTGGAGAAGGACAGATTCTTCAAACTGTCAAAGACTACAAGAATGAGAGAGGGCATTCAGATAAATTAAGAGGAGACGGATTCAGAACCAATGCTAGGAAGTTCTTCTTCACCCAAAGGGTGGTGGACACCTGGAATGCGCTTCCAGAAGGCGTGGTAGGACAGAGTACGGTATTGGGTTTCAAGAAAGGATTAAATGTTTTCCTGAAGGAAAAGGGGATTGAAGGGTATAGATAGAGGATTCATATGCAGGTCCTGGACCTGATGGGCCGCCGCGTGAATAGACTGCTGGTCTGACCCAGCAGAGGTCCGCGTGAGTGGACCTCTGGTCTGACCCAGCAGAGGCACAGCTTATGTTCTTAAGAAGAGAATTCTATAGCGCCAGAAGTTAGGCGCCAAATCGCACAGATTTTTGTGATATGTGGGATATAAATGTTTTATATAAATAAATGCCTAACTGTAGGCATGGGACTTAAGCTTCAAAGCTGGTGTAATTCCCATGTCCAAAGTAAGCGTGAATGGCCATTATTTTCTAACACTGTACATAACTTCTTGGACCACCCATGACCCATCTATGCCTCATTAGCATGTCCATTTTTGAGCTTATTAGAGGAGCGTAATCCCTAATTAGTGCAAACTAAGTTCCTAGAAAAAAGATTAACAAGATAGCTATATAATCCTTCCTTCTAATTCAACAGGAATGTAAATCTTGAACCAGTGGGATCGAGGGTGGGACAGAAGAGCCTGCTGGCAGCACTGAAGCTCCAAAAGTGGTATCCAATTTTGCCGCTACATCCACCTTGTAAAATTTTGTAAATGTATGCAAAGAGCACTGTGTAGCCGCTCTACAAATCTCTTGCATGGACACTGGCCAGGAGGAATCCATGCTCCTAGTGGAGTGGGCCTTCAGGGAAGTCAGAGGTATCTTGCTACTCCTGATATAAACTGATGAAATGACCTTTCAGATCTATCTGGAAATGGTTGCCTTTGAAGCCAGCTGCCTCCGGCGCCTAGTTCCTGCTAACACAAAAAGATGATCTGACAGCCAAAACTCATTAGTCACTTATAGGTAACACAGCAATACTTTGTGCACATCTAGCAGTTTCATGATCTTGCCCATCTTCAAGGATCTCAAAGGCATACATGCTGGCAACCAGACCTCCTGGACACTGCCTACAGCAAGAAAGACGGGACTATATAGAATACTATTCCCATCTCTGATAGTCTGAGAAATGGTTCCCTGCAGGATAGAGCCTGCAGCTCCGATACTCATTATGCAGACATGATAGCCACCAAAAATGCTGCTTTCACAGTACATAAAAACATAAGGATAGCCTTACTGGGTCAGACTAATGGTCCATTTAGCTCAGTAGCCCGTCCTCACGGTTGCCAGTCCAGGTCACTAATACCTGGCCAAAACCCAAAGAGTAGCAACATTCCATGCTACTGATCAAGGGCAAGCAGTGGCTTCCCCCATGTCTGTCTCAATAACAGACTATGGACTTTTCCTCCAAGAAATTGTCCAATCCTTTCTTAAAACTAGCTACGCACTCTGCTCTTACAAACCACCCCTGGCAATGTGTTCCAGAGCTTAACTATTCTCTTGAGTGAAAAAATATTTCTCCTATTGGTTTTTAAAGTATTTTCCTGTAACTTCATTGAGTGTCCCCTAGTCTTTGTAATTTTGGACAAAGTAAAAAAATCAATCCACTTGTACTCATTCTATATCACACAGGATTTTGTAGACTTCAATCATATCTCCCCTCAGCCATCTCTTCTCCAAGCTTAAGAGCCCTAACCTTTTCAGTCTTTCCTCATATGAGAGGAGTTCTATCCCCTTTATCACTTTGGTCGCTCTTCTTTGAACCTTTTCTAGTGCTGCTATATCTTTCTTGAGATAAGGCAATAAGAATTGAACACAATACTCTAGGTGAGGTTGCACCATGTAGCAATACAGAGGCATTATAACATTCTTAGTCTTGTTAACCATCCCTTTTTAAATAATTCCTATCATCTTGTTTGCTTAGATGGACTACCCTACAGTTCAGTATACTATCCCTATGGAACTGGAAACATTTATTATTTAAAACATATATATTGGCTGCTTTCAGAGGAACTGCAAGCAATATACCCTAGCAAGTATAATAGCATTAGTCTTTACTACCAGGCTATGAGGGCTGCCAACAGGTCAAATTTTCAAGATGTCCCTATTGAACATGCATGAGCAAGATGTGCATACCTACTATTTGGGCAAGGGACAAAGAAGAGTGACCAAATAGGAGTAAATATGTTTTCATTCAATGTATAGTTAAGCTCTGGAATTCCTTGCCAGAGCAAGTCATAAAAGCTGTTAATGTAGATGGGGTTTAAAAAGGCTTGGACAAATTCTTGAAGGAAAGGTCTATAAACCATTATTCATTTAGACCTGGGGGTAAGTAGCATGAAATCTTGCTACTTTTTGGACTCCGCTAGGTACTTGCGATCTGGATTAGCCACCGTTGGAAACAGGATACTAGGCTAGATGGACCTTTGGTTCGACCCAGGACAGCAATTTTTATGTTCTATGTAAATCTCTCATACATGATCTAGGGACTGAGAGTTGAGAGTGAAGACCAAATTGGAAGAGGGGGTGGGAGAAATAACATAAAACAAATAAATCAAAATAAAGTTAATGCTAAGTAGAAATAATTAAGCATTATTACTATATAAAAACCTTAGCAAATAACCAGGTTTCACATATCTTCCTAAGTCCCCTGACAGCCTTATCTCCTTGGTAACAGAGTTCAAGAAAGAAGGGCTAGACAAAAGAAAACATGTTTACTCTTATCTTTGCATTTTACTTTAAAAGGAGAACAGCATCCTTCCATGAAAGATTGTTGAGCTAAAATAAGTACATAATGATTCAGACCCTTTCCCAAATAGTCATATAAAGCTTGAAATATTAGGTATTTTAAATAAAATCCTGAAAGCTACCTGAAGCCAATACAACCTTTCTAATGCTGAGGTTATATTATCATGAAGCTTTTAACACCTCCCCCACCCCCACCCCCAAAAAAAAAGGATTCTTCAAACTGTATTTTGAACACTACTACTACTAACCATTTCTATAGCACTACTAGGCATGCCCAGCACACTGAGTTTTGCTGAGTTTTTTTCTTATGTAGCCCAGAAATGAAACATTACAGTAGTCCAATCACCTCTAACTAGGATGTGAATCATAGTTAGAACAGTGAATCATAGCAGCCAGGTTATCTGCATCTAAGTAGGAGTAGAAATAATAGATAATTCTACTTTTAGCAACTAGAAGTTTACTAGTGGGCTGATATTCAAAACAAGTTTTACATTCACTGGCAGCCGGTGAACAAATTACTTGATTGTTACAGTTGTCCAGTCTCGCTGCTTTGGGTAGGTAGAACCGATGTTTCAGCTATCATGCTATGGTTTTCTTCAGGGTGTGCTAGGGAGGTTTGCAGTTTGTCTTTATAAATAGTGGGTCTTCAAACATTATTGCAGGCAGGAAAGTCCATTGGTCATGAATTTACATTTTAGTAGGAAAGTCTGTTTGTCACAAATTTGAAAACAAATTTGAATTTTGGCGGTAAAGTCTGTTGGTCACAATTTTAAATTCTGGCGAGGCTAGAAACTTTGAAAGGGAGAAGGAGTTTGTCCTCAGCCCCAGTCCTTTTGCACTAATTTTTTTTAGATGAGTAGCTGCCATGCTTTGTTTATGGAGAGCCCATTATCTCCATTGAAGGTATTGCTATCTCTATTGCCTCTTTTTTTCTTCTTAGCCATCAAAAGACTTCTTTCTCCAAGACTTTATGCAATTATCAGATTTCACTGAAAAAACTAATGTACGGTACTTCATCCAAATCAAACAGGTTTTAGACTTAATCATTCTACAGAACTTTCATTAGTAGGTCTTACTACTTCTATTCTATACTACAGTACTCCCCTGAAATTCGCGGGGTTCCTATACGGTTTTTCGCCTGTCAAGAGGCAGAAGAGGGCAGCTGGGGCGCCGGCAGGTGCAGAAAATCACTCATGGTATGCTCTGACCGCCTCTTCCTGTTACTAAAGTCAGGCTACACCAATCTGGAGCTGCTCTGACACGCCAGATAGCATGTCAAAGCAGCTCCTGATTGGTGTAACCATGACTTTAGTACAAGGAAGTGGCGGTCGGAAAATACTGCGAATTACTGAGTCCATGTATTTGGATCACAGGAAATCTGTTATATTAATCTCTCTTGATTTAACAGCTGCCTTTGATACAATTGACCATGTCCTCTTACTTCATAAGCTGAAAACTACAGGGATTTCTGGAACGGTTCTGGACTAGTTTATTTCTTTTTTCTCAGATCGATCTTACCAAGATAAATGTACATAAAGTTCCTATACACAAAAATTTGGAGTACCTCAAGGTTCTATTCTATCCCTGATTTTTCCTTGCACCGTTATTAACATTAGCACAATCAATAGGTTTTGCAGTCTTCGCATATGCAGATAATATACAACTCCTATACCCCCTAAACTCGGAAGATACCCTTGAAATTCACGAAATTAATAAAAATTTGGGACAAATTACTCTGTTTAAATCTTTTATTAATTTTTCAAAGTTAACAAAAATGCAGTACAGTATCTACACAAACAGCATTATTCATATATGTATTTATAATCAATCAAAATCCCCATAGCGTGATAACCTCCCCCCCCCCACCCAACCAATACCTTGCAAGAGAATAAAACCATGACATAAATATCTCTCTCCCACCCTCCATCCCCCTGGGTGTGTGTGCAATATACCAACAGGATCAAAGGGAAAAAATAAACAAAAACAATTACAATGCATCCATAAATGATATCAAAGGGCCCCAGATTAACTTAAATCTCTTAGTATGACCCATTATATTTGCATTCATTTTTTCAAATCTATAAGTTAAGCATAAACTTACCCACCAAAAATTAAAGTTAAGGCGATCCCAGTTCTTCCAGTTACGCTTAATCATTTGTATGGCTACCCCGGTCATGATAAGGAAAAGCAGCCCTCTATATATGTCCAATGAGGGCTTCAGATGTAACATCGTCCCACATATGACTGCCTCATATGTCAAAGGAATCAATGCCTCAAATATAGCATTAATCTGTCCCCATATCGACTTCCAGAACTTAAGTATTAAAGGACAATAGAACTACAGATGATCCAGTGCCCCTATATCAAGATGACAATGCCAGCATCTATTAGACTTAGAACTATCTAACTTTTGTAAACGAACAGGGGTCCAAAAAGTTCTATGCAATAAGAAAAGCCATGTTTGTCTCATAGATGCTGACGCTGTACATCTCATCCTCCGAGTCCAAATTCGTGGCCATTGAGATGCAGAAATGTACTACTTTATCTCAATGCTCCAAATTTCTCTAAGACTATTTTTTGGTTTTTTATTCAAAAATTCAGAAATTAATTTATACCACCTGGCAGCCTGATGTCCCAGCAAATCTGTCTGGAAGCATAGGACCTGCAAACTATAATAGTTTTTAAAATTCTGCCACTCAGGGAACCCACTCCAAATGGCCTGCTTCAGCTGCAAACATCTATAATTTTGAGATTTTGAAATTCCAAATGATTGTTGCAGCCGTGAAAAATCCAGCAGTTTCCCATTAGATATAATATCATCTAATGTTCAAATGCCTGCCTGCATCCAATGCTTCCAGGAGATCCCAGACCCAACTATTTGAACCTATAGGGACAAATTACTCATTGGTAAAATGAAAACAAGATCTCCCTAAATATAACCAAAACAAAAGCTCACATGTTCCCATGCAAGGATAAAGAAGATTTAATGGCCCCTATTTGCTTTCGGTCTACTCCAATTCAAATGGTTTCTACTAGCAAATTACTAGGTGTAACTTTGGACAACAAATTAACTTTTCACCAACAAATAAGTACAATTGTCCAAAAATGTTTCTATAATTTGGGAATGATACGTTTGATTTCAGTTCTTTTAGAACCTTCATAACTCAATATTCTGATCCATCCTCTTGTCATTACACATCTTGATTACTGCAACTCTATCAGGGAGTTTGCGAAAAGGAGCTTCAAAGATTACAAATAATACAAAACACCGCTGTTAAACTCCTATCAAAGGCAAAAAAATTTGATCATGTGACCCCCCTTCTTATTGACGCTCACTGGTTACCTATCACCTACTGACTGACATATTCAAACATTACACCAAGATATTTTACTTCTTCAACAATGGAGATCTTCACATCATCATAAATGAGAAATTCAGGAAATTGAGAAACAGAAGAGCTTGATAGAAACAAGATCTGAGTCTTAGCCATATTTAATCATAATCTAGTGGCTGGTAAAATCAGTTACCGTATTTTCTGCTCCATAAGACGCATTTTTTCCACCTCCAATGGCTCTGAAGTCTGAACCAGACAACGGATCTGCCTCTTTTTCTCTCCCTTCCCTCCATCCCTCCCTCCTCACTTCCCCACGAACCTCCCCGGGTTAGCTCAGTTGTATGTTTGTGCGTTTATGCCTATAATTGCTGCAGCTCGTGGGGGAGAACAGCTCTAGGAAATCTTGTCCAGTAACTGTCCTCCCGGTGCTGAGCAATTTTCTCCAGGTTTTTTTTTTTTTTTTTTTTTTTAGGGGAGGGTGTTGTTCTTTATGGCAACCTGAAGGGAGGGGAGCTACTGGCAATGTGCATGTGTGAGGGCCCTGTCCTATCCACTCCAACCGTACTTTCTCTGCTCCTGTGGAAGGGGAGGGTGTAGGAATGTTGCTAAGTGAGGTTTGCTTTCAGGACTCTTGTAGTAGACATGTAATATTTTATTTATTTATTTATTTATTTATTTTACTAAACTATATATATTTATATTACAATCAAATTAACAAAGAAATAGATACACATCACTATATAACCAAATATACTGATTACACACATCATTATATACGGTACTAGCCCACATTTTGGGGAGCTTAAGATAGGATTTGTATATTTGACTAGAACCTCTCAAGTACAGAGCGGTGCCATCAGCTGCTGTAGCCATGCATCCTCATTGCAGCCCCACGGGGAAGCTGCGAGCGGGCATATTGAGGAGAAGCACTGCGTGCCCCCCTTCTTCCCGCTGCCCAGACAGGAGTGGAAAGGGATGCGAGCGAGAGGCGGCAGCTGCTTGTCAGAGGATCTACTGAGTCTCTCGCAGAACTGTCTCTTTGGCTTGGGATTTGGGCTCTGGACTTTTGCTCCAGGTAAATTTTTATTTATTATGGTAAACAGCTTTGGAGATTGTCCTCACAATCAGTACAGTACAGGCATCAGATTCTTGGAAAAGATAAATGCATATGAAAAGGAAACTGAGCAGAACATGGGAGTTGTATAATAGGGGAAAATTGTTTTGTTTAACTTGTGCTGGATCTATTTTTTCTCATTTGTTTTGTTCTACAAGAGTCTCTCTCGGCATGGGATTTTGGCCTGGTATATATTAGTACACAATTTGGTTCAGAATTTTATTTTCTTGTTTTCCTATCCTAAATCTAGGGTGCGTCTTATGGTCAGGTGCGTCTTATGGAGCGAAAAATACAGTAGCTTAGTGGGATTTTAAAAAGGTTTGGATAAATTCCTAAAAGGGAAGTCCATAGGCCATTATTGAGATGGCTTGGGGAAATCCGCTGCTTATTCTTAAGATAAGCAGCATAAAATCTGTTTTATAACTTGGGATCTAGCTAGGTACTTGGAACCTGGGTTGGCCATTGTTAGAAACAGGATACTGGGCTTGATGGACCTTTGGTCTGTCCCAGTACAGCAATTCTTATGTTAAGTCATGAATTAATTGTTTGTAAACAATTTCAAAAATGCAATTGCATGATCCACACTTCCTGTTACTGGAAAATAAAACTGGGTATCATTGGCATATAGTCAATGCTGAAGCCCTAAACAACTTAAGATCTTATACAATGGAGAAATTTAGATATTGAATAATAATGACAAAAGTGCTGATCCCCGCAAGACTCCCAACTACAAAGGTTTCCAGCCAGAGTGGAAACTTTCTATCAGTTAAAAAAGATTTGAACCATTGTAACGGAACTCTTGAAACATCAAGATTTTGCAATCGAGGAAACGGCAGGGAATGATTGACAGTACTGAATGCAGCCATCAGAAATTCTGTGCCTTGATCAAAACCTGCATGAATTCTCTCAAGCACAGACACCAGTAAAGTTTCAGTATTATATCTGGTCCTAAATCCAAATTGATACTGACCCAAAATTCCATGATCCTTTATCAACGATTGTAATTGCAATAGGACTAATTTTTCCATTTTGGGATTTTAATGAGGCCACCTTTAGACATCTTTGGAGAGTATTCTCAAGGTTGTTGACCATTTCCAAATGCATTCCCTTGTCTTCTGAGAAAGTTCAAAACATGTGCTCTTGCCCCCATCTACTTTCCCCTTTTTGTCCTGAGCATGGGTAGGGAAGCAGAAAAAACAACAACCAGAAAGGCAAGTAGGGCTGCCAAAGAGGTCTCCAATTGTGGAATTGAATCCCAAAGCTGCACCTTGTGACCCTGGGCAAGTCACTTAATCCTTCATTGCCCCAGGTACAAAATAAGTACCTGTATATATGTAAACTGCTCTGAATATATAACCACAAAAAAGAAGGTATATAAGTCCCATTCCCTTTGCCCTTTCACAAATCAATCAAACTTACCAACAAGGTTTCAGCCCCAAGACACTTGACTAACATGACTGGAAAATGTATTTTTTGATTGTGGTTTCTCGGCAGCAGAATGTGAACAATATTCAAGGGTGTGAAGGCATTTGCAAGGCATGGTGTATACGGGACATAAAATTTATTTTTTTACCAGTGCCATAAAAAATATTTTTAAGGGAGAAATGAAGCTCCAAATCTAATTACACCGTCATTAGATTCATTCCTTTTACAATTTTCTCTGACTATACACCACCATCTAGTGGATATAATACATTACTACCTTTTGGAGTAAAAGCGTATAATGCTTACCTGAGGCAGAGGCAAAACAGCCTGGGATGTGTGGTGACCATACTGTACTATAAATAACACCTTCATGACCTCTGAAAGTACACAGTGATTGCCCAACAGCTGGATCCCACTAAAAAAAAAAATAATAATCAATAATACTTTCTGGTCATTTACATTTTTATTTTACTTATAGCCCTGATGCTACCAGATTGCTATCTGAAATTCTGATGCCCCAATATTTGTCAGACACAAGTACTTGTCCACCACTTTAATGCTTCATGCAGATGACTGCAATCATGCACAGAACATTCTCTGGATTTACGTGGTGCAGTAAGGGCCAACCTTTAACATCAACTCTTTGGCGTCCCTTCCTAATTTTGGAACTGGATTCAAAGTTATTCAAATACTACTACTAATAATTATTTCTATAGCACTACCAGATATATGCAGCGCTGTACAGACAGACAAACAGAATTTCATAGATACAGTTAAGGGGAACGGTTAATCTGCTGTCTAGATTGGTGGGCAGTGGGGAGTTGAGTTATGGATTGAAAGCTATATCAAAAAGGTGGGTTTTCAGTCTGCTTTTAAACAAGGGAAGGGGCTTGGCAGACAAATTTGGGTAATTTATTCCAGGCATGGGGGACAGCTAGATGAAAAGAACAAAGTCTGAAATTGGCAGTGAATGAGAAGGGTACAGCTAAGAGCAGCTCATCTGAGGAACAGAGTTCTCTGGGAGGTGTATAAGGAGAGAGGAGAGATATTGAGGGGGCAGCACCTTTAACTTCAGACATGTACAACCTTACTCCCCATACACCTGCGCTCTCTACCAGCCCAAAGGTTGTAAGAAAACAAAATTTCCATCCATTCCACATCAAACCAAAATACTGGCACTATTTTATGTACTCTAATTCCACCATTACCTTATAAAACAAATTTCAAATAATTTGTAACACATAAACCAAGTATAAACAATATTTGGCAACTAAACAAAATCAATCAACTCCAGATGCGGTTATTTCAGTTTTATCCCCTCCTTTAGTAAATCTGACCATCGGTTGTTATCTCTCTATGGTCAGTTACTCCCCAATTCAAAATCCTAGCTACCCTTTCCCCCCTTCTCCCTTTGTACCACAAATAAACCTAATCACAAACTCAACAAAGAGCTTGGCGCCATATAAGAAGTGCATCCCATACTGGTGACCAAGTATGTTGAAATCTCCAGGATTTTTAATATCTAAGTTTTCAAATTTTAATAATTGATACATTTCATTTTTCCCATTATGTCAGAGTGGACCTCAAGTTTTTCAGAATAAATTTTTAGCTTTGAAAAGGCATTCTCTTACAACCTCCTTACTCCTTTCCGCAGTGCCAGGAGCATAGCCAGCCCTCTAATATTTCTTGGGGAAGAGAGGGCACACACTGCCACAGCACACTGAAAACATCTTTGTTGGAGGTGATACCGAGGTCTCCATACCGAGGTCTCCACCTGACAAAGAAACTTGGTATCAAGCCACTCCCCTCCTCCTCTTGCTACTGCAGAAAACAGGAAGTCGACTGGTGCAGTACTGTACTGTACTGATTACTCAAATACCCCACAAACAGCATCAGTGTCTGAAGGCACACCACTGACTTCCTGTTTCCTGCAGTAATTTCTTTGGCTGTCAGGGCTTCGGCATCCCCACCAGCCATTTAATAGGTGCTGCAGGTTTGGAGGTGGCCTGAGCCCAAATTGTATGGGTGGCCCAGGCTCCCAATGCCCCCTGTGGCTTTGCCACTAGTGCCAGCTATCTAGCAATATTAAAAAGCAAAAAGTCTATTTTAACCAGCAACTGACAACCTGTAATCTTTGATATTTGACCAATTTCTCCCAGAAGTGCTTTATTTTCTCACTGTCCCAAGACATATGACTTAGTTTAACTTCCTCTATGACACACCTTTTTTTTTCCAATTCTTTATTCATTTTTTAAAAAATTTACAATAACAGTAACAGTATTTATAGCATTTAAAATTCAAATACAACACTTAATATTCTGTTAAACATTATATCAGACTTTATCCCCCTTCCCCCCTAATCAATTACACTCTTAAAATTCCAGAAAACCTATCATAAACCCCATTCTTATATACCTTATTTAATGTTCAAATCAATAAAAATCCTTTCCCTCCTCTCCCCCCATCCTGGATATGTATTTTTTTAAGGGAAAATGAGAAAAAAGAAATATTCAATCATTACAATATTTTGTTAATGGCTACCAAATCTCCTGAAATTTTCTAAATTCCCCTGCTGTGTGGCTATTATCTTCTCCATTTTATAAATATGACATAAAGTGTTCCACCAAAAACTGTAATTAAGTCTCTTCCAGTTTTTCCAATTATTCGTAATCTGTTGTATGGCAATCCCTGTCATAATAAGTAGAAGCCTGTTGTTCTTAGATGATATTTGGCTCTTAGCCCTCATTGACGTGGCAAACAAAATCCAGTAGCATTATCCTATGATACTGTGCTGTATGACACACCTTTCTATTGCACAACCAGTAAATAACATGACATTGGAAAAACTGGCAATTTAGTCTTAATTCTTGTTTTCTGTCTGTCTGTTTGTCTCGCACATCAAGCAACATTATGGGGTAAAGACCTTGAACAATTGCTTGTGCCTACTACCTATGAAGAATTCAGGAAACGCCTGAAAACGCATCTTTCCTGAAATACTTAGGAAACCAACCTATTCAATCTTAGTTCTTAACAACCGAGCACAAGAACCACCTGTTGCTAAATCTGTACTTTGTTTATTCACTCAATCTGTAACATTTTTAATCATTGTAAACCGTATAGAACTTCACAGTCCTGTGGTATATAAACTGTTATTATTATTATTATTAACCAATTATCAATCTTGAGTATCTTTCAATTTTTCTTCTAATAACAATGTTCTCATCCTCTCCCAGTTTTCAAATCACCTTCCACTGCTTATTGCTAGGATAAGCAGAATAAAATCTGTTTTACTATTTGGGATCTAGCTAGGTACTTGGGAACTGGGTTAGCCACTGCTGGAAACAGGATACTGGGCTTAATGGACCTTTGGTCTGTCCCAGTAGGGCAATTCCTGTTTTGAATCCTTTGTCAGCTCCTCCCTCACCCTTCTGTCCTTCAACCCCTTTTAGCCTCCAACCATCCTAAAAGCATACCACCTCTCTCTAGCAGTGCCCATTCCTTACCATGGCATCTCTGACTGGTTATTTCCCATGGAAAGAATGGACCGCTAATGCTCTTCCATACATTTTTCTCAGCCTCATCACTAATAATAAAACCCTAAGCGTACATGCGCACTCCTACCTGTGTGATCCGTAGCTCCGTGGCCGAGAAATGTTAAAGTGTGTGGCGCGTGCACATTCAGCGCGTTCGGTGTGTGTACGTTCGGAGCGTGCATGCATGGTGGTTTCCTGTATCCTGCAACGATTACTGTGCACCGGTTGCCCTTTCCACTGTATACAACACAACGTGATAAAAAAAGAAAAAGGTAGGTGGGAGAAGGGGCATGATAAACAGACAGGCAGGCAGTGGGCAGGAACATTGGCAGACAGAAATAGAGACACACACACTAAAAGACAGGTAGGTGGGAGTGAAAGACACACACAGAAGGACAAGGGGCCAGGGAGAGAGATAGAAAGAAAAAAAAATACAGACAGCGGACAAGGAGAGAGAGAGAGACAGCAAAAAAAAAAAGACAGACAGACATATAGCAGCCAAGGAGACAGACAGACATACAGCAACCAAGGAGACAGCAAAAAAAGACAGACAGACATATAGCAGCCAAGGAGACAGACAGACATACAACGGCCAAGGAGACAGACAGCAAAAAAAAAGACAGACAGACATACAGCGGCCAAGGAGACAGATAGCAAAAAAAAGACAGACAGACATATAGTGGCCAAGAAGAGAGACCGAAATAAAGAAAGACAGACAGACAGCAGCCAAGGAGACAGATAGCAAAAAAAGGCAGAGAGACATACAGTGGCCAAGGAGAGAGAGAGACAGAGAAAAAAAAAGATAGACAGACAGCAGCCAAGGTGTCTGTGTCTGTGCGTGTGTCTGTGTCTATGTAGTGGGAATAGTGCTCTGCAGATTACCCTGATATAGAGCTAGTACCACACAGAGCACTTTTTTATTTGTCTGGTAGTCAGTACATGCTGGGGGGGGGGGGGGGTTCCACCACAATTTTTCTGATAGGACTTATGGGATTAAGAGCATCTCTATAGATCACTACTACATCACCCATTATGGAACAACAAGCACCAGCTAATCACAGTCTGGAAAACACATATCCCAAGGCCGAGAACTCTAGTTCTCATTTACAACCCAAGCACAGCCGCTACACAACCACTATTGTTAAACCATTAATAAAGGCTAAAGCCTCCCACACCTGGCTGCTTCTGATACCCAACCCAAGCCATTACCATCTGTAAGGTTGCTGCATATTTTAAAACTGTACAGTATGTATGTGATAAAGAACCCTGAGAGATTAGGGGGGGGGGGGAGGGGAATTTAATTTTGCTGATCTGTTGCAAAAATACTTGAAGAAAAGTTGCCTATATGTCTCCAATAAAATTATTTTCAGATAAGGGAGCCGCTTGAAAAATGTAGATATATAAAAGAAGATTTAAGGCCTTACTTTCAGCAACTGTACCACAACTAGCATGCCTGAGCTGCTGAGACTAGAATAAAACGTTAAATCTCTTTGTAGATAAGGGAGATTGCTTTTAGTCACATATCTTTTCTCAGTCCTGATTATCATTGTTTAGAGGAACATTATCCCCCATTCCTTATGCATATTTATGTCTTCAAGAAAAGATGAAGGTAGGAGAGAGTGAAATGACATGGACACCATATTCCACAGTCAACAAGAGTCAATGAGCATCAATTACAGTCTCTTTCTGATATATAGCACTTCTGCAGCCCTGTTTCAATTGCTGATCACCTTTTCAAATATACCCACGCATGATTCTTTACATATCAACAAACTAGAAATATTCAACTTTCATAAATCATGCATACCAATTTGGCTGTCTGGTCCCAAGATCCAGATACCACTAGCTGCTCTCCTCTTGTCTGACTCCAATCAACACTGTATACCTATAAAGAGAGCAAAAATAATATATTTCAATTTAGATATTAGATTCCGCAACACAGGGTTCCTATATTTCATTTATTTAATTTGTTTTCTGTCCCACAGTCCCCAAAGAGCTCAGATGAGGCTTGCCTCTGAAGAGGTTCACCGTAGATGTAATAGAAGTGAATAGGAGAACCATCAGAGTGGGGATGCAGAAGCCTATGGCTGCTCCCACTGTCAGTGGTGCAAATGGAGGATCAGTCAGTCAGGGTTCCTCTCCACACCTTAATGAAGGTTCATTATTAGATACGTACATCTTCTATATTAGTGATTGCAAATTTGGGACCTGCTCAACCTTTTTTTGCTCATCAGCTAGTGTTAGTATTTGTGTGGCCCCAGAAAAAAAATTTTCATCCAATGCAGCCCAGGGAAGCCAAAAAGTTGGACACCCCTGCCCTAGAACATCCATATACCTCTTATTGGGAAAACAGAATAAGCCAGATTGTTACAGGATCCTACTACTTCTACTACTACTAATTATTTCTATAGCACCACCAGATGAATGCAGCGCTGTACAGAGTCACAAAGAGCACAGTCCCTGCTTGAAAGAGCTTACAATCTGAACAGACACAAAAATCTTGACACATAAACGTAACACTAGCAAAATATTGCACTTTGGTTGTACCCTCAGCCCATGGACAGAAGACACAACATGGGGTCACAAATTAAAACAAATATTCAGACATAAACAGGAAATCCCAAGCAGCCAGACTCTGTATACAGTGGAAGATCAAAGAGAAACAGAAATGCATTTCTTCTTGTACTTAATAAAATAAAAAGATAATCAAGATACACACTTCCCAAAGCTGATTTTCTGTATATACTCAAATATAAACCCAATCAAATATAAACTGAGATAATATTCCCACCCCCTTTTTAAGGGAAAAATATTAGCTCAACAATAAATCAAGGGTTAATCCAGCATTTCTCCTCATCCTTCCAATCTTTCCTTCTCTCCTTTCCTTCTCCTGTAGTATCTGGCATTTCCCTCCCTCCTCCCACCCCCATGATGTCCAGAAATCTCCTTCCTCCCTTCCACCCCTACAATGTCTGACATTTCTCCCATTCCTACCCCCCCCCCCTACCACAAGCCCCCCTGGACAAGCAGAGTTGTCATAATTCACTGAACAGGCATAGCTTGCACTTAGTCGCTTCCATCCTCCTCTTGGACCTACCAGTAGCGCACTCCCTCCCCCCCATACCTCTCTGGTGGTCTAATGGTGTATTGGAGCATGAGCAATCCCCACTCGTCTCCATGGTAAAAATGGCTGCCACAGCAGAGGAGGAGGAACCCTAGGCATAGGGAGGAAATAGTAGGAATGCCAGACATCACAGGGCTGGGAGAAAGGTAGGTCTCAAATATAAACTAAGATTACATTTTTGAGGCTTTTTTGGCCCAAAAATCTGGTATTATTTGAATATATACAGTACTCCAATTAACACAAAATAAAATGCTTTTTTTCTACATTTGTTGTCTGGGCATTTTATTTTTCCTAAACGTCTTGGTCTCAGTCTCATATTTCTTTCTTCTATCAGCTTTTTTTTTCCCAGGGTCTTCTGTCCATTTAACATTTCTTTTCTCTTTCACTTTCTCCCCTACACCTATATCTGGCATTGATCCTTTTCTTTCACTTTTTTCCATTTATTTTTCTGCTTCTCTGTCCACTCAGATTTCATCCCTCCTTTTCTAAGTTTTTCTAAGTCTTTACCCCATGTGGCTACTGTTATCGTACCAAGCAGCCACATGGGGCAAAGACTTAGAAAAACTAATTGCACATACAAACAACTATGGCGAATTTAGGAAACACCTAAAAACCTACCTGTTCTTGAAATACCTAGAAAACGAACCAGAACATCAGCCCCCCTCATAATACCACCACATACCCAAATCTGTAAATTGTAAACCCCAACCCAATCACTAACCATGAACACTCCATTCAATTTAAGGAATATTTCTAATCTTGTGTAAGCAGCATGGCACACAAACTGCTGTTAATATTATTAATGTTGGAATTACCAGATGTACAATGCTATACCCTTTAATTCGCTGTATGTACAGTTTCTCTTTATTGTATCTACAGTTTCTCTATATTGTAAACCGCCTAGAAGTCGCAAGATTGTTGGCAGTATATAAGAATAAAGTTATTATTATTATTATTATTATTATTTTCATCAACAAAGTATCTGGCAGTGGAGGGATTTTGTGTTGCTGTTACTGAAGCAACACCAGAATTTGGATATGCGTTTGTTTTGCATGACAAGCTGTACAAGGACACATTCTAACTCTATGCTCTACACTAGAATGGGTAAATACAACAAGTTTAAGAAAATAAAATGCAACAACTTTTGTATTGAATTTTTTAAAATATTTCTTACATGAAATACAGTATATAAAAGAAAAGGAACAGTTCTCCAAGTTATACAATGCCACATCTTAAAATCCACATCTAGAGGGAAAAAAAGGAACTATCAATTACTCAGAAAAAAATAAAACCTAAGAAATGACCCCCCTCCCTTAACTTCACATTAACTTGAACAATCCATTCATTGTGGAACACAAAACTATCTTTTTTTTTCCTCCTCTTCCAATACAAATTATCCCAAGTGTAAAGAACCAAATAACATTAAGGGCTCCTTTTACGAAGGGCCTTAACGCGCGGAATAGCGCAAACTAAATTGCCCCGCGCTAGCTGCTACCGCCTCCTATTGAGCAGTGCGTGCGTTAAAAACGCTAGCGCACCTTCGTAAAAGGAGCCCTAATTGTATCGGTTTCTAAAACAAAGTAAATTTAGATTCAGAATACTTTATATTTCACTTGTACCAATTCTAACACACGAACATAGTTTCTCTTGTGTGTCATAACAGAAGAAAAGTTGAGAACCACAGTTAGAATTTCTGTGTTGAAAGGGCTAAAGTTATAGGTGTTGGCCAAAAGAGGGCTCAGGTCCTGAAGGAGCTACTGTAGGGATTATCCCTGCTTTACCTTTTAGAGACTTCAGGCCTAAAACTTAGGCCAAGAACAATCTTTTCTCTCCTGGAGCATTGTGGTTATTAGGACATCTCTCTTGCTTTTTCTTGTTGTTTGGTTACTATAGTAAGGCAAGTTTTTCTGTTTGTTTGCTCTGTACTCAGCCAAGGTCATTTACCAGCACTGGGCCTCTTTTGCTGTGAGAAGAAGTGGAGGAGAGTGAGCTTTGCAGGCATTGTTATAAACTGTGTCTTGTTCTCTTATTTTGGCAAGACATATTGTCTGTCAAGTGGACTCTATTCACTATTCTTCTATGTGACCAAAAATCCTCTGCTGGACAAGTCCTAATTGGTACCTGCGTGTCACCTGCGCACAAGAGACAGAGCCCACACAAATTGGACTCATTTAATTTGGGTTGGAGAAGTCCGGATTTGAACTTGCTGAGTTCTCTTGTGCATACAGGAGGAACAAAACTTACAAGAGAAAAGTCTTCTGAGTGGCTTGCCTACCCGCGGATGATGGGCAGAGACAGTCAGTGTTTGGACATTAATGAACTTTATCTCTGAATTACGACCTATACCCCGAAGAATCTGCAGCTGAGTGATATGGTTGTTATTTGGCTGAAGACCTTGTACCGTGGCTGCTGGGACTCTGATCTACCCCACCAGAATGTCAGGGCTCACTTGACAAGCTTGTAGCCCCAAAGAGTAATCCTTCCATTGGCCATTGCTGACAAGAAGCTTAACCGAATGGTGAGAACTGGATATTTCTCTACAGTTCACTAGGGTTAGATAGGATTTATCTTTTGCTTGCTAAGGAAAAAGTTCTCCAGAACCGTTGGTAATTAGCCAAGCTATATATCTTAGCTAATGCTTAAATTCTTTTATAAGGAAATTTTTAGTTTGTATTTATATGTTTTGTATTTAATCATTTATATATCGCTTATAGTCTAAGTGGTTTACATTCAGGCTCAAGCATTTCTCCTATTTGTCCTGGAGGGCTCACACTCTATCTAATGTACCTGGGGCAATGGGGGATTAAGTGACTTGCCCAGGGTCACAAGGAGCAGTGTGGGATTTGAACCCACAACCTCAGGGTGCTGAGGCTGTGGCTCTAACCACTGCACCACACACTTGAGCGTTATAATTAGTGATATTTGCCGATTACTGAGTGCATTTACATATTTACCAAATATGTGCTGATAAATATTTTTTCATAATCATGAGTAAATTATTTTGTACTGCTTGCCAAATATTCTTCTATGACTTATATCTATTTTTTATAATAAATAAGTTTCAGACATTCTTTCCAATAAGATTGCAGTAGGACGGACTGCTGAGACATTGTGTTAAGTGTTATGCTTCCCTAGACACAAGCGCAAGAATTATCTGTAATTGCCTGCAAAAGATTTATTCCACCTAAACACTGCTGCACTACTAGAAAGACATAGGAATTTTTCAGTGCTGGAAAGACTGGTTACAGTTGCAGGTCTTATCCAATAGAGGGTTGAGTTTCTAAAGGAGTTAATACAGTATAGGACCCCTTTTACAAAGTCACAGTAGTGATGTTGATGCAGTATATGCACCGAAGCCTATAAGACACTATATGTCAACAAGCCAGGCATCTTTCTGAGTAGGAGGGGCCAGAATGTAGAATTTATTACCAGGTCAAGTACATTTATGTAAGAATTTTGAAAAATTTCGGCAAATGCTCAAGACTTATTTGTTTGCAAAGGAGTTTGGTTGCTCAGCTAAGTCATTTATGTTTATGCAAAAATGTGGAGCATTTTAGATAACTACTCAAGACTTGGGGCTCCTTTTACAAAGGTGAGCTAGCATTTTTAGTGCACGCACCGGATTAGCCGTGCTACTTGAAAAACTACCGCCTGCTCAAGAGGAGGAGGTAGCGGCTAGCGCGCGCAGCATTTTAGCATGCACTATTCTGCGCGTTAAGGCCCTAACGCACCTTTGTAAAAGGAGCCCTTAATAATTTGGGAGGGATGTTCTGCTGCTGAGCTCGCTATAAAAGAAGACATGTTTTATGTGTTAATGTGCATAGCTGTAATTGTTGGTTTTCTGTAAATGAACTGTGAATGTTTAATTGTAACCCACCTAGGTGTTAGGGAGGCAGGACATTTTAATATAAATAAATAAATAAATAAAAACTGAAAAATCTATCAGCGTAAAAATCACAGATGACAAATGACAGTGGTATTTGTTTGGATTTTCCTGGTGAAAAGGGAGGGAAATCCCACCTGCCAACACCTTCCTGCCCCAGGTGGAGGCACCAGGTGCTACACATACTTAAGAGCAACTCAGCACGAATACAGGATGTCCGGGGCTGTACTTGGAGATACCTCCCAGGAAAGAGACTTGGGAGTTCTGATCGACAAGTTGATGAAACTGTCCGCGCAAAGCGCGGTGGCGGCGAAAAGAGCTAAGAGAATGCTAGGAATGATTAAGAAGGGGATCCCGAACAGATTAGAGAAGGTTATCATGCCGCTGTATCAGGCCATGGTGCGCCCTCACCTGGAGTACTGCATCCAGCACTGGTCGCCATACATGAAGGAGGACACGGTACTACTCGAAAGGGTCCAGAGAAGAGCGACTAAAATGGTTAAGGGGCTGGAGGAGTTGCCGTACAGTGAGAGATTAGAGAAACTGGGCCTCTTCTCCCTTGAAAAGAGGAGACTGAAAGGGGACATGATCAAAACATTCAAAATACCGAAGGGAATAGACTTAGCAAATAAACACAGATTGTTCACCCTCTACAAGGTAGGGAGAACGAGAGGGTACTCTCTGAAGTTGAAAGGGGATAGAATCCGTACAAATGTAAGGAAGTTCTTCTTCACCCAGAGAGTGGTAGAAAACTGGAACGCTCTTCTGGAGTCTGTCATAGGGGAAAACACCCTCCAGGGATTCAAGACAAAGTTGGACAAGTTCATGCTAAACTGGTGAGACTGGACTCATTTAGAGCACAGCTTTGGGACACTGTCCCTGAAAACGGGACATTTTGGCATCCCGAAGCGGTAGCTCGGGACAACGGGATGTTCCGTCCAATAACGGGATGTATGGTCACCTTAATCATGTCCTCTCATCTCCCTTTCCACACTGCCACTGTCCTTAGGCCTGCGACAGAAATAGAATAAGTAGTGCATACACTCAGCATTTTTTAATTCCCATCCCTTTGAAGGGACTTGTGTCAGAAGGAGAAGGGCCAGCAGATTCCAAGCACACACGCATTCAGCATGAAGGATTTTTTTTTTAACTAAACAGCTATCAAATTTATTTTTTTTAAATGTCAAAGCTTCTCAAACTCCTCAAAAGACAAGGACAGCCCATCCAAAACCAAGAGCTCTTCCGCCTAATTCAGATTTCTCTCATTTCAATGGTTTCAAAATATAGACAAAAGTGGCATTAATAATATACATTTTTAATAATAGTAGATGACAGCTGCTATTATCTTTTAATACCAGCTAGTAATGCTACATTTCTTTTCTACTGTGACCCTTTCTAGTGCACATGAAAGAATCTGTAATTCTTATTTTAAAATTAAAAGAAAAAAACCATATCCTTTAACAAAGAGAATAAAAAGAGCAGCAGTCAAAACAACGCTTTCAAAAGTAGTACAATTTATTACCAAGATTATTTTAACTTACAGGAAAACCAAACTCCTAGCAGTTAAAATTTATAAAAATCAAAACATGTATTCCTTCTCTAGTAAGTCCCACACCACCACTACCCAACACCTATCTCCTGGTTCTTTCTCCATCCCTCTTTTCCTCAAACATTCACTTGGCACACTTATCCCTACAGCTCTCCTGTAGCACCCTGTCTCTCTCTCTCACACACATAAAGCTCGCTCCACCAAACCATTTTCTCTCTCTCAGATTCACCCTCCCTGCCTCAAACTACTTTTATGAACCCTACCTGCCCCACAAAGCCCTGTATCTTTCTCACAATCCTCAAGGCACTTATCCCAGCATTGCTGTCTGTAGCATGTCTTTTTCAATATCCTCCTTCACAAACACTCTATAGCTCTCCCTCAACCCACTATGCACTCACTCCAAGCCAAAGCTTTTTCTTCTGAATCCTGCTGTCAAACTTCCCCATCGCCTGCACATACACTGAGCAAGGCCTCTCCCCTCCAAACAATTCCTCACACACACCTTTAACTCTTCAACCCCAAGCACCCCAAATTTTGCCCCCGCTCAAAGATATTGATGACATACAATCCCCCCCTGTTCTATAGTGCCACAGGCACACTCCCCATCTGTTCTCCCTCCCCAAGGCAAATACTCTTCCATCTGTCTTCACCCTGCACAACCTTCCCCACACATCCTATGAGCTTAGCCCATCTTTCCCTATCTCCCCTCCTTCAGGTACACCTCCTTTCCTACAATATGAACTGTTTAACATCTGCCTTTCCCCTGCAGCCAAATCTGTAAAGCCAATGGACAGGAAAGAGGCTGCATATCTGGCATCTTTCCTCATTCAGGCCACCTGTAAACTTTTAACAGCACAAGACACCACTGCAACTCCATAGTTTAAAATATTCTAGTCAGTCCCAAGCAGTGAGGAAGAGGACACAGTCTGACTTGGAGATTACCTCCTCACCAGCTTTTAGAGATAAGCTCCAGTGGTGAAGCAAATATTAAAAAACAGCTTATTCCACGGGAGGAGGTCTGGAATGAGGAGTTAAGCTTGGGCTATGTGTCATGGGAAAGGAGGGGGATGGTCTCTAAGCAGTAGACATTTTTAATAGAACCACTGTAATATACACAAAAATATTCCAACCAGGAAAGGTTTTGGGGGCAGGGATCATTGGTTTTACCTCCTGAGTATGTTCCTTGTAGATCTGCAGTGGTCCTCCAGGTTTTGCTGTGTCCCAGAGCTGTAAAGATCCATCACCACTGCATGTGAGCAGCACATGTTCATTGGTTTCACTCCACGTCACATCAAACAGGCCATCATTCCAGTCAAAACTAGAACCAAAATAAGATATTCAGCATGCTTTCCATAAATGACAGTCTATCAAAATTCCAACTAGATGTTCCAGTCACTCTTTCATCCAATTTACAGTGTACTTGGTTTGAAATGAAAACATTTTTGAAGATGGGTGATAGAGAATGACACGGTGACAAAATTCATCACCGTTCCCGTCCCTGCGGATAACCACGGTAAACCATCTTCATGTCATTCTTTAAGGAGAGAGGGAAGAATCAGAGTATGAATGGCACAACCATTGACCCGCAAGCTTTGCTTTGAAGAATGATGGTGTAGAAGGACTGAGGCTGAAATAGACACTAAAAAATGACATGGGATTATTTCCCGCGGTTATCCGCGGGGGCGGGAACAGTGATGAATTTTGTCACCATGTCATTCTCTAATGGGTGATTCTGCCTTGCCTTTTACAAAAACCTGCAGTAGTCAGGGACTACTGGATTTTGATATTGGAGGGGAAATAGTAGGCCAATGGTTAGCACAGTGGGTTGAAAACCAATAGAACAAACTTCAATTGCCACCATAGCTCCTTGTGACTCTGGGCAAGTTACTTAACCCTCTGTTGCCCCCAAATACAATACTTAGATTGTGAGCCCACAATGAACAGAGAAAGTACCTGCATGTAATAAATGTAAACCACTTTGGTTGTATCACAGAAAGACAGTATATCAAACCCATGACCCTTTACTCTGACTTTTCACAGGAGGCAGATTGTCATTGCCTCTATACAGAGAACCCTGATCTGAACACAATTACAGGTCTGACATTCCCACAGTTTACTGCGGGCGAGGCTCACCACTGAGGTAACGCACTTAATCTCCTGGTATGAGTGTGCAACTGAATAGTCGGAGTCAGACAGTAGAAAACTTGTAGATATAGGCCACCCTTGTATAAACAATGCCCGTACAGGGCACATCATGGTAGCCAAATTATCTGTCACGTCTGTAATGTCTAAGCTATGGAACATATGTGTTAGATTGTAATATTAATACTGCACACCTTGATTGCAAAGTCATAACCCCACGCACTCCCAAATGGTAACCCTATGTAATATTTATTGTAACCCTAAAAATCTCAACTGCAACCATATGTAATGTTATATTGTAACACTGTGAATGTTAAACTGTAACCCATTCTGAGCTCTCTGGGGAGAAGAACGGGATATAAAACCAAATAAATAAATAAATGGAGAAGCTGAAGGTTTGGTATACTAACTCCACTGCCCTGGTCCCAGCACAGATCCCAGAGTACTTTACTATTCACCTTTCTCTGTTGAGGTAATTGACCATTTAGCCCTACTCCTTGTCTTTTTTGACTTGGTTCCTGATGTATAACAGGATATTGCAACCTTTTTCATGATGTTTTTATTTCATGAGGTCTCCTGAAGTATTTTGTCAAATGCATTTACACATTCTTTTCAGCAAGTGTGAATTTTGTATTCTACTGGGGATAAAACCAAATAAGGTCTATGGGCTAGATTCACTAACCACCATTGCGTTCCTGATCTGTGACCGATCCGTGCAGGCCCGACGAATTCCCAAAACAAAAAATTTTAAATGAGGGCGATCGCAGGAACGCCCCCCTCTGATCGCACGGATCGCTAGTGTGCGATCCCGATGCATGCGCAGACCATCTGTAGATGGTCTGCACATGCATCAAAGAGCCTTCTGAGCCGCAACTTTTTTTAAACTTTTACTAGCCCTGTGAGTCTGTAGTTTTAACCCACTTTAAACCCACAGGTTAAAACCACAGGCTCGAAGTGCAGGGAAAGATAGGAGAGATTCGGGGCGGCAGGCAGGAAAGATTCGATTCAGAGCAGGGCGGTGATTCGGGGCGGCAGGCAGGAGAGATTCGGGGCAGAGAAGGGCGGTAATTCTGGGCGACAGGCAGGAGAGATACAGGGCAGAGCTCAAGATCGGGGCAGAGAGATAAATATTGTCAGGGCAGCAGACAGCAGGGCGTGCAGAGAGCAGGGCAGGCAGCAAGGCGGCAACAGAGCTGGAGAGTCGGAAAGGACGTTTGCGACTGGTCCCCAGCAGTCGCTTCTTGTGTTGATTGGCCAGCCCAGTCGGTTTGCAAGATTTCTTTAGTGAATTGAGTCCCTGCCTACTTTGCATGCCGTTCCCCTCATTTGCATGCACGGATCGGAATCAGATTGGCAGAGAGGTAAGTGAATCGGGCCGGAGTAAAATCGGGTCGCAAACCGATCGGTACACGATCGGTTTGCTTAGTGAATCTAGCCCTATGTTGCCTTCATAAAATAATGACTCACTACTTCAACAAACAATGGTGAAGAACCTCTTGTATGTGATACACAACTCCCAGTGATAGGTTCTTTATGCAATTGGTTTTATATGTGTCTCGAGGGAAAGACCTCAGAAACCTGCATCCAACACAGAACGGTCAGTTCTTGTGGTGGTGTAACTTAGCAGGACAGATTTTCTATCATTGGTCGCAAAACCCTCCACACACCAGTCCCGAGTGCTTTCTATCAATATTAATTTCTATAGCACTAGGTGTATGAAAATATGGTGCACTTATCTGGTTGCAGAATAAGGCCCGACGGGACCCGTTTCGCCAGCTTATGGCTTCGTCAGGGATCCTATTTTTGTAACAGCTGCAAGACAACAATAAGACAAGTGCTGAGCCATCGCTAAGGTAGCTAAACATCCAATTGTCACTGCAAATTTATACGAAATCGTACTCACTGTGTTCAGTCCTGAAAACACTTCAAAAAATGGCGCCGGAGGCGAACAGACGCCGCGCATGCGTATTTAAGAACATGCAATCATGACGTCATCCAAAGAGTAATAAAAAACGTCAGAGAAAAGACATTAGAAAAAAGAGTGCCAACCGATGTTCCCATTCAAACCGGTTGGTTTTAAAGCACTAAGTTGGAACGTCCATCTGGCTTCTCTTTGTAATAATCTAGTGTGTCGGTCACCCCCCCGCTCGTTATTAGGTACATGGTCAATGCACATACAGGATAAATGATGAAAATCATGCTTAAATTCCAGACAGTGTTCCACGATGGGGGCACTAATTCTTTTGAGCTTAAGATTAGAACGATGCTCGTACATCCTGATTTTAAACGGACGTATTGTTTTCCCTATATATACTTTCTTGCAAGGGCAAAAAATAGCGTACACTACGAAATCAGAGTTACATGTCATATGATGTTTCAAATAATACATTCTTTTGTCAACAGGGTTTATGAAGCTGGATCCCTGTACCGTCATCTGGCATATACTACAGGTGCCACACTTCACAAAACCCCATGGCTGAGTTGTTAATTCCCTCGGAGTTGTGCGATACATGGAAGGACTTAGTAGATCTTTAAGGTTCTTGTCCCTTGTGTACGCAATCCGTAAAGGGACGTCATGAAATAAAGGAAGGGTTTGGATTATCCTCCAATTCTTTTTCATGATAGTAGCCGGAGCATTTCCTTGTGCTGTGAATCTCATCACACACGTTTGAACATGGTCTCTATTCATCTCTGGCAAAGTCTCCTTCGGTGCCAACAGCCAATCTCTATTATAATACTTGGCACGTTTCTGTGCTCGTTTAACTACCTGGTGCGGGTAGCCGCGTAAGCGCAGCTTCTCCCCGAACCCCGTAGCTTGGGTCTTGTAACGGTTTCCGGTGGAACAATTCCTCTTAATCCGGAGGAATTGGGAAAACGGCAAATTGTTTCTTAAAGCCATGGGGTGGCAACTAGTGTACTCCAAAATGGTATTTCGGTCGGTCGGCTTGATGTATAAATCAGTGGCAAAAGAACCATCAGACTGAATGACTATGACATCTAAAAAACCACAGAAGATGTTGAAAACTTCATGGTGAATTGAATGCATTCATCACATGTGTTTAACCAAGTATGAAACTGTTGTAGTTCTTTTTCCGTGCCGCTCCATAGCATGAACACGTCGTCTATGTAACGGAACCATTGGAAAATTTTTGAATGAAAAGGGGAACAATCCACCCACGTTTTTTCAAACGCCGCCATATAAAGGTTGGCGACCGAAGGGGCAAACGTTGCCCCCATAGCCACTCCAGTTCTTTGTTTATAAAAACTGCCGTCAAACATAAAGAAGTTCTCCTTCATCGTAATTCTAGCGAGATTTGAGAGAAAATCAGTGGGTATTAAATGTGGTCTCGGTCTGTTCTCAAACACCTCACTCAGGACCTGTAGGGCATTATCCTGAGGGATGGAAGTATAGAGGGAGACAACGTCCATAGTGACCAACAAAAAAGGGAAGCTGTCCGCCTCTATGACTGACAATTTGTTCAAGAAATCAGCGGTATCCTTAAGGTATGAAGGAACTTTCGGAACTTCGTGCTTCAAAAATTGATCTACAAACGTAGATAAAGTTTCAAGCAAGGAATTGCGAGATGACATAATCGGTCGTCCAGGCGGGAACTGAAGATTCTTGTGAATTTTCGGTAACGTGTAAAACACCGGAACCGTGGGCCATTGCTTGTTCAAAAAGCGATGATCCCTCTGAGTGATGAAACCTGCTGTCAGACCAGCATTTGTCAATTTCAAAATTTCTCGCTGCAGCCTCATGGTCGGGTTCCATTCCAGTTTTTCATACACATCCAGTTGGCTCAGTTGTTGGCGGATCTCATTAACGTAATAATCTCTGTCGAGGACTACCACCGCACCCCCCTTGTCTGCTTTCTTGATGATGATATTCTCATCTTTCCGGAGAGCGGACAAGGCTTTCCGGTGTGCCGCATTCAGATTGCCTTTGGTCTTGTGACAAGTGTCAAACCATTCGTGCATATCCCTCAAGACACATTTCTTGAAGGCGCTAATGACAGGGTCAACAGGGCCAGGAGGCACCCAAGTGGAGTGAGGACTCACAATCGTGCGATCATGATGCTCTGTTTTATCACCAAAAAAAAACTCGCAATTGTATGAGCCGCAAAAATTTCTCCAAATCCACTGAGAACTGAAAAAAATCAAAACTCGAAGAAGGAACAAACGACAGTCCCTTCGTTAAAAGATCCACTTCAGCAACCGAGAGTAACTGGCTAGATATGTTGATTACCACTGGTTTGTTTTCGTTTGGGACCTTGTGTTCGGTCGTGTGCGTGATCCTCCTCTTCTGCCTCTGGTCCTTCCACGTCTTTGAGGTTGTCCTGACCGTAAAAAAGTCTGGTTGGAATCAGTAGTGGAGGACGAAGAAGACAACACGCCCTCCGAACCACTCTTACTACCACCAGTGAACCCCTTCTGTGAAGCATCCGGATACATCCAGGGATAAACATGTTGACTACTATAGTCATTCTCATCCCTTTTGAACTTCTTAGTTTTATTTCTTCTCAAAGTTTCTTTAAATTTATCCATGTTATCATTTAAGTGCTTCAGCTGAGACTCAAACTCCTCAGAAGATTGTGTGTTCTTTAAACTACTGATATCCTCATCCAATTTCATCTTCAAATCATTTACGCTAGAGGAGCTCTTCTCGATTATAAGTAGCATCAAGTCTAAGGAGCACTTGTTCAGGATCTTGTTCCAAGTGCTAATAAACTCAGAGTCATCTTTAAACGCTTGGGGGGCTTTATTCATCCTTAAGCCCCTCGGGATTCTCTCCACCTGGAATGGAACCCGACCATGAGGCTGCAGCGAGAAATTTTGAAATTGACAAATGCTGGTCTGACAGCAGGTTTCATCACTCAGAGGGATCATCGCTTTTTGAACAAGCAATGGCCCACGGTTCCGGTGTTTTACACGTTACCGAAAATTCACAAGAATCTTCAGTTCCCGCCTGGACGACCGATTATGTCATCTCGCAATTCCTTGCTTGAAACTTTATCTACGTTTGTAGATCAATTTTTGAAGCACGAAGTTCCGAAAGTTCCTTCATACCTTAAGGATACCGCTGATTTCTTGAACAAATTGTCAGTCATAGAGGTGGACAGCTTCCCTTTTTTGTTGGTCACTATGGACGTTGTCTCCCTCTATACTTCCATCCCTCAGGATAATGCCCTACAGGTCCTGAGTGAGGTGTTTGAGAACAGACCGAGACCACATTTAATACCCACTGATTTTCTCTCAAATCTCGCTAGAATTACGATGAAGGAGAACTTCTTTATGTTTGACGGCAGTTTTTATAAACAAAGAACTGGAGTGGCTATGGGGGCAACGTTTGCCCCTTCGGTCGCCAACCTTTATATGGCGGCGTTTGAAAAAACGTGGGTGGATTGTTCCCCTTTTCATTCAAAAATTTTCCAATGGTTCCGTTACATAGACGACGTGTTCATGCTATGGAGCGGCACGGAAAAAGAACTACAACAGTTTCATACTTGGTTAAACACATGTGATGAATGCATTCAATTCACCATGAAGTTTTCAACATCTTCTGTGGTTTTTTAGATGTCATAGTCATTCAGTCTGATGGTTCTTTTGCCACTGATTTATACATCAAGCCGACCGACCGAAATACCATTTTGGAGTACACTAGTTGCCACCCCATGGCTTTAAGAAACAATTTGCCGTTTTCCCAATTCCTCCGGATTAAGAGGAATTGTTCCACCGGAAACCGTTACAAGACCCAAGCTACGGGGTTCGGGGAGAAGCTGCGCTTACGCGGCTACCCGCACCAGGTAGTTAAACGAGCACAGAAACGTGCCAAGTATTATAATAGAGATTGGCTGTTGGCACCGAAGGAGACTTTGCCAGAGATGAATAGAGACCATGTTCAAACGTGTGTGATGAGATTCACAGCACAAGGAAATGCTCCGGCTACTATCATGAAAAAGAATTGGAGGATAATCCAAACCCTTCCTTTATTTCATGACGTCCCTTTACGGATTGCGTACACAAGGGACAAGAACCTTAAAGATCTACTAAGTCCTTCCATGTATCGCACAACTCCGAGGGAATTAACAACTCAGCCATGGGGTTTTGTGAAGTGTGGCACCTGTAGTATATGCCAGATGACGGTACAGGGATCCAGCTTCATAAACCCTGTTGACAAAAGAATGTATTATTTGAAACATCATATGACATGTAACTCTGATTTCGTAGTGTACGCTATTTTTTGCCCTTGCAAGAAAGTATATATAGGGAAAACAATACGTCCGTTTAAAATCAGGATGTACGAGCATCGTTCTAATCTTAAGCTCAAAAGAATTAGTGCCCCCATCGTGGAACACTGTCTGGAATTTAAGCATGATTTTCATCATTTATCCTGTATGTGCATTGACCATGTACCTAATAACGAGCGGGGGGGTGACCGACACACTAGATTATTACAAAGAGAAGCCAGATGGACGTTCCAACTTAGTGCTTTAAAACCAACCGGTTTGAATGGGAACATCGGTTGGCACTCTTTTTTCTAATGTCTTTTCTCTGACGTTTTTTATTACTCTTTGGATGACGTCATGATTGCATGTTCTTAAATACGCATGCGCGGCGTCTGTTCGCCTCCGGCGCCATTTTTTGAAGTGTTTTCAGGACTGAACACAGTGAGTACGATTTCGTATAAATTTGCAGTGACAATTGGATGTTTAGCTACCTTAGCGATGGCTCAGCACTTGTCTTATTGTTGTCTTGCAGCTGTTACAAAAATAGGATCCCTGACGAAGCCATAAGCTGGCGAAACGGGTCCCGTCGGGCCTTATTCTGCAACCAGATAAGTGCACCATATTTTCATACACCTAGTGCTATAGAAATTAATATTGATAGAAAGCACTCGGGACTGGTGTGTGGAGGGTTTTGCGACCAATGATAGAAAATCTGTCCTGCTAAGTTACACCACCACAAGAACTGACCGTTCTGTGTTGGATGCAGGTTTCTGAGGTCTTTCCCTCGAGACACATATAAAACCAATTGCATAAAGAGCCTTCATAAAATAGACAATCTTAACTGAAAATATTTTTAGGTGCCCCATTACAAAATAAGCTCCAAATATTGTGGGAAAAAAATGGTTGTCTTTAGGATAAAGGGCTAGATGCACTAAAGTCAGCGATCATCGCTAAACCTGTCAATCGTCGCTAAACCTGTTTTAACCGCTTTAGCGATGATCGCTTTTACCAATTCAATGCACAAAACGGCTCACTGCGTGTTTTTCCCCTCAATCGTCCATTTTCCAATCCGGCCATGAAAAAGTAGCCAAGCAAATCATGCACTAACATCGCTTGGCTATGAAAAAGAAAAAAAAACAAAAACAAAAACAGGGGTTTTAGCTATTGGGAAAAAAAACGACAGGTTAGACCTATTGGGATGCATAGGGAGGAGCCTAAGGCCCTGATGGACTCAGACACCTAAAGCCCCTCTCAGGGGTAGGGACCTTAGGCATCTGAGCCAATCAGGGCTTTAGGCTCCTTCCTCTGTATCCCATGTGATGTACAGGGAGAGGCCTAAGGTTTGACATATGAGAAAATCAGGACCTTAGGTCCCTCCCCATGCATCACATGGGATACAGAGGGAGGAGACTTAGGCTACTCCCTGTGTATCCCATAGTGCACTGGGGAGGGGAAGGTCTGTCATTTTCCACAAGCAGAGCTTAGAGCTGGAGATACGTGCTTCCCTCCAGCTCCCAACTTCTAGCAAAGGTACAGGGGGGGTTCAGGGAGCGGGGTTTGTGGGAGCATCCTGTGGCAGGAGGAAGTGGGCATACCTCCTGCCTTTTTTTTTTTTTGGGGGGGGGGTTGAAGGGTAGGGATGATTGGGGGGGGTCGGTGGTGCGTAGTCCAGGACCAAGAGGGGGCATGGCGTGGGGGGGTATTCAGCCAGGCAGAAGGAAGTAGGCATCCCTCCTGCCATTTTCGTTGCCATGTGGGAGTCACAGTGCCGGTTCGTGGGGGGGGAGGTATTGGGGAGGGAGGTGTTGGGGAGGGCCATCAGCGCAAGGGAAGGGGGGCTTTTATCATTTTTTTTTTTTTTTAATGAGGCAGATTGTGCATGTGTAACACAAGCACAACATCAGTGCCATTAAAAAAACAAGGAAGCCCTAACAGCAGTGACAGGAGGCTGCTTCCCCTGTCACTGCTGAGGACTCTGCGCATGTGTCAATTGCTCACTGAACGACTGATCTGGCGGGTTTGCATGGAAATGATTTGCACCCCTGTGCAAATCATTTACATGCAAACTTGGTAGTACATCGATCACTGTTCCACAATCAGCCAGAGAATCGGCCAACAGTGATCCAGTCAATATTACCAACTGACTTTAGTGCATCTAGCCCAAAGTTATCTTTCAATCATGTTCCACTGCATGGTTGACCTTATCACATCCCAATTAAATGAAATCAGGTCATCAAAGCTTTTCCAAAAGGCAAGCAATTCAAGAGGTGCAGAATATGCAGAGTGTGAGCCTGTCGGGACAGTTAGGGAATAATGTTTGAGTACCTGAATAATTTGTAATCCGCAAAGAATTGTAGGATATGTGGAATATAAATTATTTTTTAAAAATATTTCTAATATGGTCCTACAATACTGCCTGAAAACTTCACTTTTATGCAGTTTTATGATCTTAGAAAAAAAAAAAATTGCAAGGCAATCTTCTAAACACTTCAAAAAACATTATACATTATCTCCTTTACATTATCTATGAACATTATGAAATCTATGCTACCTTGCAATCAAACGAACTCCAGCCTCACTTTGTTCCAGTACTAGGAGCACTCCACAACCTAAAGCAACAAAACAAGAAAGTCATAAAAGTTAGACACCATTTATAGAACTGCCCCATGTCATCACCAAATGCTGCATGCCCTTTTATTGATCATATTTCTTTAACAGCTTCAATGAGAGGTGGGAAAAAGACCATACTCTTGAGCCAAATGTACTAAAAAGGGTTTTCACAATGCTCTACATATACTGAAAAATGCTTTGTATTATGCCATTGAAAGCTGTGACAACACAGGAAGTAGGCACAGGTTGGTAGGATGAAGTAACTCTTAGTTGCAGAAATTTGTGTATTTATGTAGTTTACACATTTTAATAATTTTGTATTATAAGTTTAAACTGTTTATATTTCCTCTATCTCGCTTCCTTCTTGATTTCTTGCAGTCTCCCTCAGTCCTTAACTTCCATAAGCAACATGTCTCAACCGGCTTCTGGTGATGCACCCTGTATGTAGTTTGGATGTTATACTAGATGCTAGTTTATCCTTATCAACTCAGATCTCTAAAGTAGTGTCCACTTTCTTCTACTATCTGTGACAATTGAAACATCTCCGGAAATATTTCTCCGAATCGGATTTCACACAGTTATTGTATGCCTTTGTTCTGTCTCGCTTGGACTATTGCAACAGCTTGTTTGCCGGCCTACCAGACAAAGGACTACATCGATTACAGAGAGTTCAAAATGCCACAGTGAGACTCCTAAAAAACCTAGGACCATTTGACCACATCTCCACCGCATTGAGGGAAATACATTGGCTCCCAATAAAGCAATAATCTTCAAACTATTGGTAGTAGCATTTAAACAATCCTATGGCATGGTCCCTCACTATAAGATGGAAAAGCTTCTTATATATCACCCATCAAGGCTGCTCCATTCCCAGCAGGAGCCCCAGTTCTGATTTCCATTAGCAAACTCTCTTCACCTGGAAATTGCCCGAACACAATCATATTCCCATAATGTGGCAAAACTATGGAACCAACTCCCTCTTCCCACCAGAAGAATAAAGACTTTATTACCTTTCCGAAAAGCCATAACACTCCTGTTCACCAATCAAATCATACTTCGAGTTTAAGATTCTAATTGTCCTAACCTCAGTACAGATCCCAACACTATGGGTCATCCTGGATAAATATCCTATCGATCCCCTGCCTATTGTCCGCTCACGTCTAATGTATTCAGACTAAAGCAGATGTACCTATGTAACCCTGCCCATTATCTATTGATCCCATGTCCATTGTCCGCTCACTGTAATGTATTTGAATGTGGGTGTACCTTTGTAACCCATTCTGGGCTCCTGAGGAGGACAAGCTAGAAAACTAATAAACATATTTGATATACCGTGTTTCTATGGTTACAGGGTTGTTTACATTGTATACGGTTACTTATTTTGTACCTGGGGCAATAGAGGATTAAATGACCAAAATCACAAAGGCAGGAGCTGCAGTGGGAATTGAGGTTTACTCCCTTTACATGAACGGACTTCTAGGTCAAAATTCTCTATTACAACCCCCCAAATCAGACTATAAGCCCCGCAAAAAAAATTGAATAAACCCAGGACTGGATCTGTCCGACAGGCAAACTGGCAAATCAGGGAGGAATAAGTTGCTTTGCCATAACTCAGGGGTAGGGAACTCCAGTTCTCGAGAGCCCTATTCCATTCGGGTTTTCAGGATTTCCCCAATGAATATGCATGAGATCTATTTGCATGCACTGCTTTCAATGCATATTCATTGGGGAAATCCTGAAAACCCGACTGGAATAGGGCTTTCGAGGACCGGAGTTCCCTACCCCTGCCATAACTGAATTATCTACACAAAGTAGCTGCTGTTGCAATTGAACCCGGCTGTTTACAGGTGCAGCACAGCAAACCACCCAATCCATATGCGATCTTTTCCTTCCAATCCCTCCCTCCCCGAGTCTAGATCACCTGCGATGCCGTAGTTCTGCGCTGCAGCGCATGCCAGCCCCGCAGGGAAGTAAGGCGAGAACTCCACGGCATACCCGTGCCGCCCCACGGGGAGCCGAAAAACCCGGGCGCCCCCATGCGCCTCCCCCATGTCACAGCGCCCCGAGCTAGACGCTCTCGAGCCGCCCCTTACGTTTTCGTCACTACCGCGACAGCCGTGCAAACGTCACAACAGCGCGACCTTTCCGGAACTTAGCACGAATGAGCAAATGCGCATGCGTTAAACTTACCTGTTTCTGCTCATGACTTTACGTTAGCCTCAGCGACTTCCAAGTCGAGTGAATTCTGAGGGATCTCATCGCTGTGCACGTGATGTAAATATCTGAACGTGACCACGCCTTCCCTCCCCGCTCTCGTCAAGCATGCGTTCCACGAGATGTAAATAAGTTCTTGGGTGTCAATCAGTCTCACTGAGGGGAAGATTCTCAAATGTTAGCAGTAAAATCAGACGGGCTGCTGTCACAATTTCAAAAAGGCAGTCATTCTTAAGAAACCGCGCATGCAAATGAGGTTCCATGATTGCGATCGGTACATGCACAGAATAAACGCACAAATTTAAATTTTTTTTAAAAACCCCATATCGAATATCGGCAGGAGGGATGCCCACTCCCACCGCTGCTGTTAAGCAACCCTCCCCCCCCACCCTCACCATTAGCTGGAGGGATGCCCACTCCCTCCCTCTGCCAAGTAACCCCTCCTCAAACCACCCCCCACCCCCCTGCAGCAAGAGCAGGGTTGCCAAATGGCAAAAAACTTTCCAGCGAAACTCATAGTAAAAAGTAGCCCAATTTATGTTCAAAGTGGCCCCAAAATATCTCAAACAATTGCTACTGGAAACCGCTCTTAATTTATCAATCAAATGTTTCATAACAATACAAATGTTTATATATACACTGCACATATCCTAAACAGTCCATAATGGTGTACAAAAGACCAAAAACCCAAATGTAAAACATTCAGGAAAAACAGTCCTTTCCAAAAATTAAAAGCTCTTCAAACTTCTGGACATAAAAGAGTCCAAAACAGCAGCATATTTATTTTACCAGTGTTAAGTTTCAACTTGAACTTAGTAGCCCATCACTCCATCTTCAGAAAATAATGGTCCAAAAGCCCAGCAGATGCAGAGTGATTCTCTTCAAAAGGCAAGTGCAACGTACATCATCAGTACAGGAGTACAAAAAAAACCAGGAAGATGATCAAAATAAGCAATCAAGGTGGGCATCATCACATTAAAATGAATACTGGGGTCAGGTACAAAGGTAATTGCACTTGTCTGCGATACCTTAAAAAGTGCTGCCACACTGAAACTGTTGCAAATGTTTCAAATGCCTCATTTAGATTTCTTCCTCAGGAACCTGCAATAGCACTCAGATCCAACATATGCCTTCTTTATCACTTAAAACTTGGGTTGAGTCCATCCCAGAAAATGGCCTCACCAATGGGAGAAAGGGAGAACTGTGACTGACTGAAGCTAAAAATCAAGATTTTCAAGCTCATTATGTGAGGTACTGTAGATGTCCGATGAAAAACTCTTACAACTTCTCATTCTCCTCTGCGAGCAAGACTTCCTTTCACTGACAAGTTTAACATTTCTCAATTTATAACTTCCCATTTCCCACAGGCTTCGATCATTTTCTTGCTCTGCTCTGCCTGATTTCAGGCACATTCCTGTTTTCTGATCTGTCTTCCCATCCCTTGCACTTCAGCACTTTTCCTGGTACTCAAACTTCAGGCCAATGGCAACACCTGTCTGTTGAGATTGCAAGTTCTCTAACAATGAAGGAGTGGGGATAGAACTGTACACATCAACCAGAGAAAAAAATAATATTTATTTAAAAGTCTTTATACAATATCAAGTTCAATCTGTGTTGCAGACCCAACATGGTCCTTGTTTCGGCATTGGAGCCTGCCACGGGTACAAGAAATATCTAAAGGACAAATTGATAATGACTGATATCAGCACCATGGTAAACTGAAATCATATAACCAGAAATATAACATGTGTGGACCTTGTTAAGGTGCTGTTTGCGCCCGCCACAGCCTTTTCTGTTGGTTGTGGGATGCTGTTAGATGCTCCAATTGTATTCATCTGCATTTCCTGCTTATACGGTATATATTGTTATGTTGATTTGTACTGTTTCTTGTTGCCTATTTACCTATGATCCCTTAATAAACATGAGTAAAAAAAAAAAAAAGAAATGTAAAACTGAAGTAACATCATGTATACTTCTTTGTGCAATAAATAATATCAGATGACAACAACGTGGTGAGATGAAGTATATGAGCCAGAAATATATGTATCGAAAGTGTAATAAATGATATATGTGAATATATAAAACATATGCATTTAGACACCAAAAATATATATACATTACATTAGGGATTTCTATTCCGCCATTACTTTGCAGTTCAAGGCGGATTACAAAAGAATTATCCAAGATGTATTACAACAAGAACTTACAAAAAAAAAAAAATTGATCATTTTCAAAAAGAGTAAGAAATGGGTAAGGTTATTTGTTTGGGGTAGTTGGCTTTAGTGAGAGGTGGAGTTTGAGACTTGCGGTATTATTTCTTTTTTCAGAGTTTTCTTGAAGAGTATGGTCTTTATTTCTTTTCTAAAAGTCTTGTAGTCGAGGGATGCCATCAGTAGATTGGCAATTTGGTTGTCTAGTTTGGCTGCTTGAGTGGCCAGGAGGCCATCATATAGTTTTTTCCCATTTGACCTCCTTAGTTGGGGGGTATGAGAATGGGGTGTGAGTTTTCCTATGTCTGGTTGCGGTGTTGTGGATGAGGCGGTTATTCAGGTAGTTTGGACTGTCTCCATATAAAGTCTTAAATATTAGGCAGTAGAATTTAAATTGTATTCTTGCTGGGATCGGAAGCCAGTGCGATTGGAGATATGCTTCTGTAATGTGATCATGTTTCTTTAATGAGTAGATGAGTCTTAGTGCTGTGTTTTGGATAGTTTGTAGTTGTTTTGTTATGGTTGTAGGGCATGGGAGGTAGAGGATATTACAGTAGTCAAGTAGGCCTAGTATTAAGGACTGAACTATGAGCTGGAATTGAGTTTTCTCGAAGAATTTCCGAACTTATCTTATACTACTATTATATTGTCTTATACTACTATTATATAATACTATTAAATATATAACAAAACACCAATTCAAAGCAATAACCCAGGTGAGAAAATGTTGAATGAGTGTGTATTAATACTGTAAAGTGAATGTGAATTTGTAAATTAATGAGATGAAGTGAAATAAAGGTTAAAAACCATTTAGAACCTACCCAGTAGATGGCAGCCTTGAATTACTGATGATTGATAAACTGCAAAATAACCCTATGTAAAATTTAAGAGAAAGCGTTAGAATTAAAGTATGATGAAAGTGGGTTGAGAAAAAGAGCAACAGAGAAACACTCTCAGAGTGAAAAGTGAAAATGTGAGTGCCATGAATATAATAAATTCAAATGTTGGACACGAGGAAAATGGTGCCGCCAAGAACACCATGAGTGTTAATGGTAAAGAAGGTTGATAAAAAATGTATATGCAAGGGAACAAATACTATATATCATACTACACCAGTCCAAATGAACAGAGGTACATATTATATATTTCCGGTTCATATACTTCATCTCACCACATTGTCATCTGATATTATTTATTGCACAAAGGAGTATACATGATGTTACTTCAGTTTTACATTTTACATTTCTGGTTATATGATTTCAGTTTGCCATGGTGCTGATATCTGTCATTATCAATATTTGTCAATGTTTGTCCTTTAGATATTTCTTGTACCCCTGAGGCAGGCTCCAATGCCGAAACACAGACCATGTCATGTCCGCAACACAGATTGAACTTGATATTAGATCAAGACTTTTTAAATAAATATTCATTTTATCTCTGGTTGATGTGTACAGTTCCATCCCCACTCCTTCATTGTTTGATTATTCTTCATGGGGTTTATTTCCTAGTTTCTGGCTGTTGAGATTCTCAGCCACATGCTTACTTTGAGCCCTGGAAGCCCAGCAATAATCACAGCTTCAAACCTTAAAAGGTTATATGCTGAGTGAGAGAACATGTTCCAGCAGCTCAGGGCATGGGAGCATACACTCACACTGACCTGCCTCCATACTGTTGCAGTGGCCAAAGAATAAGTATCTAGCTCAGTGAGTCAAACTGAAAGAAATAGACTTAGTAGATAAAAACAGGTTGTTCACCCTCTCCAAGGTAGGGAGAACAAGAGGGCACTCTCTAAAGTTAAAAGGGGATAGATTCTGTACAAACGTATGGAAGTTCTTCACCCAGAGAGTGGTAGAAAACTGGAACGCTCTTCCGGAGTCTGTTATAGGGGAAAACACCCTCCAGGGATTCAAGACAAAATTAGACAAGTTCCTGCTGAACCAGAACATACTCAGGTAGGGCTAGTCTCAGTTAGGGCGCTGGTCTTTGACCAGAGGGCCACCGCGTGAGCAAACTGCTGGGTACAATGGACCACTGGTCTGACCCAGCAGCGGCAATTCTTATGTTCTTAAATGGCTGTAGAGCAAAAATTCAGCAATTAAGCAGGAAGAAAGCCAGGAAACATACAGCATCTGTGATTTAATATGTCTCTTGCTACTCCCAGACGCTGTGCCATTAGTCTCCTATCACCTCTTCCATGTGAAGGATAGGAACATTGCTACTCTCCATTCCCCTTCAATTGAATCTCTAAACATAGTTCCTCTCAATAGCAGGTACATTATATAGATTGTGAGCCTACCGGGACAGATAGGGAAAGTGCTTGAAGTACTTGTATGTAAACTGCTTTGAATGTGGTTGTAAAACTACAAAAAGATGGTATACAAGTGCCAAACCGTTTCCCAGAGCTGCAAAGAAAAATACATTTTTATTGATGACATTATAACTGTACACCAGTGAGGAAAATGCAATGGTACATGAAATGTCATCCAATTTCACATGTTACCTATCTACCCCCTCCCCTACGTTACTGACAAACAATTGTTATAAATGACAGCATTGAACAAGGAACAATAATAAATATTCCAACTTTATATATATATATAAATCCTCCCCAACCTTAAATCCATATAGAAAAGCAACGAAACACTCGCCAAGACCCCCGCCCCCTAAAAAAACTAACCCATCCCCTGCCTTCCAAATACAGTCTCTAGTAGGCCATGCCTAACGCCATACCCATAAAATAATAACTCCAGAGGCCTGAGCTTTAATAGCCTCCAAGATTAGGAAAATAATTTTTAAAAAGGCGAATTTTAGTTTATGGTATTGCATGCTACCACAAGCTCCTTCACCTTTCTCTATCCCCACCCCAAACAAAATACCTTATGTATGCAAGTAATTGCAAGGCTGGAAAAAAAAGCAGATTCCAGTTGCCACCACTCAACTGACTCAGCCTAATTATCTCCCACATACCGATATTTGCTCATTTGTGGGAAGAAGCTGAAAATTTTAAAATAGTGTATATGGCTCAAATTTATCCTCATTCTTTTCCTAGTCTCACTCCTACTGTCACTTCCATCCTTCTCTCTACCTCTTAGTCCTCTTACACTCCAACTAAAATCCTCTCTCAGAGCTATTTTCTCGGCCTATCTCCTCTATTAGCCCTCCCTCCCCAATCCCACACAGCTCTTCTCCCTGTCCTCATCTGTTTCTCTTTCTCAAGCCCATGCATGTACACCTAGGATTACCATATTTGGAGCCTCACGAACCCAGACATATACCGTAGTTCCACCCAAAAACCCTGCCTTGTTCCGCCTCAAGCCCTTCCCAGTTCTACCTCAAGTCTCTCCCTGTTCCGCCTACAGCCCCATCCCCTCAAAGCCTCATCTTCTTCCCCAATGAGCTCTGACTCCATTGTTGAAGAATTTACATTGGCTCCCATTCTATTTTAGAGTTCAGTTTAAATGTACTTGTATTTTTTTTTTTTTTTAAATCATTCATGGACCGTCTGATTCTTTGATACCTTTGATTTTGATTCTGAACTCATTAAGACGTTCAGGCTGTAGAACCATCCATTCAAATAAGCTTTCTTTTCCTTCTGTTAGAGGTGCTCTGTCAATTAGTAGAATTGCTCATTATCCCAGGACAAGCAGGCAGCATATTCTTACATATGGGTGATGTCACCGACGGAGCCCGGTACGGATCACTTTAAAAGTTCATCACCACTTTAAATATTTAAAAAGTTTGCAATAGCCCGAACCATGTATGCGAGAGTGCCTTCCCGCCCGACGTGGTCACGCGGTCCCTCCGTTTCGTAATTTCTGCGGAGCTAAGATTTGTTTTTCAACGGTTGTTGAAATTTTTTCATTCGCTGCCTTCCCGCTCTCGAGGATTTCTGACTTTTCAGTCAGTTTTTTCTTTCCTTTATTATTTTGAAAAAAAAAAAAAGGGTGAAACATTTTCATTTTTTCCCTTTCGCAGGTTTGGCCTGGCGGGGCCTTTTCGTCCACCTTGGCCTCCAGATTCGATTTAGCCAAGGCCGTTTTTCCATCAATGTCCCGGCCATAGACAGGTTTTAAAAAGTGTGGATGCTGTGCTCTGCCCATTTCTTTCACTGATCCACATCGCTGATGGCTCCAGTGCTTGGGGCCTGAGCAATGTCCAGAGACTTGTTCCCACTGCTCGTCGTTTCAGAAAAGGACAAAAATCGCCTCATCCAGCAGCGACTCCTTTTCGGTGTCGGTATGGAGGGAAATTCGACATTGGTCTCGGCATCAGCGGCACAGTCTAAATTGATGCCGCAACTCTTGATGTCGGGAGAGCCATCTTCGGTGTAGCATGCAGTGGGTAAGCTGGCTAGGAAGCCCTCCCCTACCCCTTCGGGCCCTCAGGTCACTGCAGCAGTGAGTCAAGTCCTACCGACTTCGAGGAGACCCAAAAAGCTCTCCACTCCGATTTCGGTGAGAGCCTCGACATCAGCCTCCTCATCGCCGGAGTGTAGAGTCGCACCAAAGGTACCGACTAAAAAGCCAGCGGTACCGGTGCTTTCTCTTAAGCAGCAGATTAGAGAATTGCTGCAGGAGGAATTAAAGGAGCAATTTCAGTTCTTATGCCTACTCCCGTGTCGACATTGACTCCTCTGGTGCCGGTCCGGTCTGAGCCATCGACACTGGTTGCACCTGCCTAAGATTCTCCAGAGGTGGCATCGACTCTGGTGCAGGAACCGACTTTGAAGACTTCTCGAGGTTAATCATCTTCTACACAAACGTCACCTGAGACAGTGTCGGTGCAGTCTGGAAAGGCACTGCGAAAGTCAAAGTACCTGGAGCCTTCAGTACCATCTACGCAACACCAACCCCGAACTACTAGAGATTATGACATCTTCAAGCTCATCTCATGTGCAGCAACAATGGCAGTTGCTATACGGCATCTAGCTTGGCTTCGGGTGTCAGAGCTAGAAGTAAATCATCAAGATCGGCTAGCAAATGTACCTTGTCTGGGGGACAAGCTTTTTGGTGCCTCCATGGATACGGCTACCCAGAAGTTGTCTGCCCATGAGACCAGGTGGGACACTCTGGTCAAGCTCAAGAAAAGCCTCCACCTTCTCGTCCCTTTAGGCCACAATCGTCATATCAGTGACGCTTTGCTGCAAAGCCTATGGCCCAGCCCCAGTCTCAGCCCAGGTGACAGAGACAACAGCAACAACCATGTCAGCAACCTCAAAAGCAATACCTCAGAAACCAACCCAGCCTTTTTGACGTGTTCCTTCAGAGCATAGCCAATATCAACATTCTACAGACTTTGCCTCAGCCCATCGGAGGCTGTCTCCAATTTTTCATAGCTCACTGGGAGCTCATAACATCAGACCTCTGGGTTCGCTCCATCATTCGTCAGGGTTCACTCTCAATTTTCACAGCCTGCCTCCAGACTATCCTCCAAAAGAGTCTGGTTTGGACCCTGCACAGTCCTCCCTTCTCCTGCTGAATGCCATTGAGGAAGTTCCCCTCAATCAGCAGGCGCAGGGATTCTACTCCCATTACTTCTTATTCCCCAAGAAGACTGGATGACTGAGACCCATCCTGGATCTCGGAGCTCTCAACAAATTTCTAGTCAAGGAGAAATTCAGGATGCTGTCCCTCGCCCTGCTTTATCCTTTTCTCAATCAGAACGACTGGCTATGCTCTCGGGATCTCAAGGAAGCCTACACACATATTCCAATTCATCCGGCTTCCAGGAAGTACCTCCATTTTCAGATTAATTGATGTCATTACCAGTACAAAGTCCTTCCCTTCGGCCTGGCATCTTCTCTCAGAGTCTTCACAAAGTGCCTTATTGTAGTGGCCGCATCTCTCCATTCCCACGGCCTTCAAGTCTTCCCTTATCTGGAAGACTGGTTGATCAAGGCTGTTTCATCTCAGGAAGTGGTCCAAGCAACATCTCAGACCATTTCTTTTCTTCAGATATTAGGGTTCGAAGTCAACTTCCCCAAATCACATCTCATTCCGACTGAGCGTCTGCAGTTCATTAGGGCAATCCTAGACACCACTCTCATAAGAGCATTTCTTCTTCCAGATCGCCTTCAGGCTCTCATACATCTGTGTCAGCAACTCCTTCCTTTTCAATCCATCTCTATCAGGCACATGATGGTTCTTCTAAGACATATGGTTTCCACTGTCCATGTAACACCACTGGCAAGGCTGCATCTTCACACTCCTCAGTGGACCCTTGCTTCTTAGTGGTCTCAAGCGATGGATTATCTCTCACAACATATATCTGTGACTTCATCTCTTCTGCAGTCACTTTAATAGTGGATAACCTCTTCCAATCTCTCCAGAGGTCTCCTTTTTCACTTGTCTCCTCATCACAAGGTCATCACAATGGACGCATCCCATTATGCCTGGGGGGCTCATATGGATGATTTTCAGACTCAAGGGAGTGGAAATTTCACATCAATTTCCTGGAACTAAGAGCAATGTTTTATGAACTCAAGACTTTTCATCATCTCCTCTGCCCTCAAGTCTTCCTCCTTTGCACAAACAATCAAGTAGCAATGTACTACATAAACAAGCAAGGAGGCATGGGCTCTCTCTTGTTATGTCAGAAGGCCCAAAAAATCTGGACTTGGGCAACAGCTTGCAATCTATTTTTGAAGGTTGTCTACATTCAAGGGGAGAATAATTCCCTAGCAGACAATCTCAACAGAATTCTTCAGCCTCACGAATGGACTCTCAACTCTGCAACTCTCCAGTCCATCTTTGCTCAATGGGGCACTCCTCAAGTGGACTTGTTTGCGGCTCCTCACAATCACCAGTTGCCCCAGTTTTGCTCCAGGCTTTACTCTCCTCTCCATCTGGAAGCAGATGCCTTTCTCCTGGATTGGATGGGCCTGTTTCTATATGCATTCCCTCCAGTTCCTCTCATGTTCCTTTCAAGCTCAAGAGCAAAGCAGCCACCATGATTCTCATTGCTCCACGGTGGCCTAGACAACATTGGTTCTCCCTTCTACTTCAGCTCAGCTCCAGGGATCCCATACCTCTTCCAGTATTTCCTACTCTGCTTACTCAGAATCAGGAATCACTTCTACATCCCAACCTGCAATCACTACACCTGACAGCTTGGTTTCTCTCAGGCTGAATCCCTCTCACTTACATCTTTCTCAGCCTGTTTGTCAAATTCTTGATGCCTCCAGGAAACCAGCCACTCAGCAATGTTATCAACAAAAATGGACTTGGTTCTCTTTCTGGTGTCTTCTTCATCATCATGATCCAACTTCATTATCAGTGGATTTGGTGTTGGATTATCTTCTTCATGTCTGATTCTGGCCTCAAATCTGTCATCTATCAGAGTCCATCTATCAGTGCTATTACAGCTTTTCATACGTCAGTCGAGGGTAAACCTCTTACTGCACATCCTTTAGTCTCCAGATTCATGAAAGGACTTTTCAATGTCAAACCACCTCTCAAGCCTCCTCCTGTCATCTGGGACCTTAATATGGTACTTTCCAAGTTGATGAAGCCACCATTTGAACCAATGGCCACAGCTTAACTCAAGCTTCTCACCTGGAAAGTTGTCTTCCTTATTGCTCTCACCTCTGCCAGGAGGGTCAGTGAGTTCCAAGCATTAGTAGCAGATCCACCTTTCACAGTTTTTCATCATGACAAGGTGGTTCTACGTACACATCCAGAGTTTCTTCCAAAAGTTGTTACTGAATTTCATCTCAATCAGTCAATTGTTCTACCAGTGTTTTTCCTAAGCCTCATTCTCATGCTGGAGAAACTGCTTTACATACTTTGGACTGTAAACGAGCTTTGGCCTATTACATTGACAAAGCCACATCGAACATCTCCCCAACTGTTCATCTCGTTTGATCCAAACAAGTTGGGGCAACCTGTTTTCAAGCGAACGATTTCCAACTGGCTGGCTGCCTGCATCTCATTCTGCTATGCTCAGACTGTACTATCACAGCCCACAAAATTAAAGCTATGGCAGCTTCTTTGGCTTTCCTCAGATATACTCCCATTGAGGAAATCTGTAAAGCTGCCACCTGGACCTCAGTTCATACATTCACTTCTCACTACTGTCTGGATTCCTTCTCCAGACGGGTTGGGCACTTCGACCAATCTGTGTTACAACATTTATTTTCCTAAGGTCAACACTCCCACCATTCCTTTTCTGTTAGCTTGGAGGTCACCCGTACGTGAGAATATGCTGCCTGCTTGACCTGGGATAAAGTACAGTTACTTACCGTAACAGGTGTTATCTAGGGACAGCAGGCAGATATTCTCAAAACCCACCCACCTCCCCAGGTTAGCTTCTTAGATGGCTTATCTTAACTGAGGGATCGCGTGACCACGTCGGGGTGAAGGCACTCACTCGCGCATGCGCAGTTCGGGTTATCGCAAACTTTCTAAAGACTTAAAATAGCGATGCACTTTTAAAGTGGTCCGTACTGGTGCTCCGTCGGTGATATCACCCATACGTGAGAATATCTACCTGCTGTCCTTGGATAACACCTGTTACGGTAAGTAACTGCTTTCTTTCTCTTTTTTGCTTACTGAGTTATGGAATGGTATTCCTTTTCAGATAAGATCATGTATCTCTTTTATTTATTTTATTATTAATATTCTCAATGATTTATTTTAATATCAATATTTTCTTTAAGACAAATTTTAATTGTAAACCAAGTTGAGCTATGAGGTCCTTTTACTAAGTTGCATTAACTGATTTAGCACACACTAAATGCTAAGGCGCCCATAGAATATAATGGGCGCCTTAGCATTTAGCATGTGCTAAATTGGGGGTTACTGCGCCTTAGTAAAAAGACCCCTATATTTTAGGGATGATTCAGTATATAAATCTGCCTCGGAGTGTTGGGCCTTGCCTAAGACACGTCCCACTCTCACCGGTGCAAATTCCTGTTTCCATGAGGGCAGGATGCCTTATAGGGAAGACTTGAAGCCCCAAGGTAGGCTGATTCAATGGATGTAGTACCACTACCAGTACAAGAGGGGAAAGTGAAAGGGTCCATGGGGAGGAGGAAATGCTGAAACTGGGAGGGGGAAGAAAGGGGAAAGATTCTAGAACCAGGAAAGAGTGAAAAAAGAAAGAGGAAGAAGCCAACCCGGGGAGATGGTTGGGTTGTGAGGATATCTGCCAAGAGGGAGGGACAGATGCTGGACCTACCAGACAGAGGGGGAAAGAGATGTTGGACCCAGGGTAGAGAGATAATAATAATATTAATAATAACAGTTTATATACCGCAATACCGTTAAGTTCTATGCGGTTTACAATAGATTAAGCGAGGTACAAATTGATTGAATTTAAGAGGGGGAAGAGGAGAGTTAATAGGACTGAAAATGCATTGTTGAGGAGAAAGATGGAGAGATGGAGGTACTGCTCCAGTGGACCTGGTCGGTGGGAGTAGGGAAGGGACAGGGACAGACAAACGGAAAGATATGTTGGATCCAGAAATGGAGAGAGAGAAATAGATGCTGGACCAGAAGGGAGAATAGAAGTGAGTGAGAGAGACTGAGACTGGAAAAGATACTGGACCCAAATGGGAAATATAGTGTGCAGGAGGGGGGGGGAGGAAGAGAGAAGGAGAGAGGTACTAGCTCCAAGATAGAGGCTATAAGGTACGGGGTAGGGAGCTGAGGTATAGGAGGAAGGGGAAATAAGGGAGGAGGGTCAAAAAGACAGATAGAAGATATTGGGCATGAAAGTTCAAATTTAATCTTATACAATATACATATTCAAGAGCAACTTGAATACATAGAGTGATCCTTGAAGATTCCTTTGCAATGTTTGGATCAATTAATAATTTAAATTTGTATTTTCTTCTTAATGTGGTTGTTGTTCAGAAAATATTCCAAACTATTAAACCAAGTGGGTGTATAACAGACCTTTATCCTGCTTGTGGTAAGCAGCTGATTCAGCCTATCAGGGAAGTGAATAATAATACTTCATTACAGAAAAGCCTGCTTCCTGACAAAGCTTAAGGAGGCTGTCTTTTATTGAAAAGAGTAATTTGGCCTTTGGTATGATTGCTAATTGAAGTCCTATTTCTACTGTCTCATTTTTAGGGAAATTGATCGGATTGCAAATTATTGCTTTTCCAATCTGTAAAAGATAACAAGTTTCTTGATGATTTTCAGTCAGGTTTTAGATTAAGGTCATGGTACAGATGTTTTATTGTCATTGACGGATGACGTGCAATTATATTTGGACAGAAGGGCTAATGCCCTCAATTACTTTAGGGTTCTATTGGTGACATTTAGAGTCTTTTGAGATTGAAGCAATTTTGATTGGCTGATTTCTTTATTGAACCTGAGAATTCAGCTCATTAAGGTTGGGAGCAATTTGTCAGTCCATTGGTTTTTTAAGTTGTGGAGTGCCTCTTTTTTATTTCAGCTGTGTTTGTGGTCAGTTCAGTGGTGCAGTAAGGGGGAAGCAGGGGGGGAGCAGTCCACCCTGAGTGCCATCTTGGTGAGAGCACCAGCACCCCTCCTCATCTCTGCCCACGCACTCCTTTCCACCCCCCCACCCCACCCCCACTATACCTCTATCTCTTCACTGGTACAAACAGCAACTCCAACCTGTTGCTTGCGCCAGCGTCGGCTGTCCCTCTGATGTTACTTCTGGGTCCCGCACCTAGAAAGTGATGTCAGAGGGAAAGCCGACATCGACGCAGGTAGCAAGATGGTGATGCTGCTCGCATCGGGGAAGTTAAAACAGGTAAGGGGTAGGGGAGGGGTGCACGTGCGCAGCAGGGGTGGGGCAGGCAATGAGCAGGGGTGGAGAAGAGGGCAGGGGCGGAGAAGAGGGTGGGGGAGGGGGCGCCACTGGGCCAGTTGGTAAATTGCTCACTGTTCCATGAGCAATAAGATCTAGGTTTAAATCTTTATGTCACTATCCCCCTCTTATACTAAGGTGCGCTATGCTTTGTAGCACATGCTAAATATTAGCGCACGCTAAACACGTGCTAAATGCTAACACGTGCATGTTATCCTATGGATGCATTAGCGGTTAGCACATGCATTAATTTAGCGTGCGCTAAACGCACGCTAACTCACACCCCATTCACACACCCACCAATCAAAGAAGTTAAACAGAAAAAAAAACTATACGATGGCCTCCTAGCCACTCAAGCAGCAAAAATAGACAACCAAATTGCCAACCTTCTGATAACGACTCCAGATTACAAAACTTTCAGAAAAGAAATAAAGACTACACTTTTCAAAACATCCCTGAAAAAGTCCTAACCTCTCAAGCTTCCTTCTTTCATCCCTCTAACCCCACGAACCCCCAAATCAACCTGCTCTACTCTTTTTTCCCCCCAAAAAGGACCAGAAATCTTTTTGTAAAACACCCTCTTTAACTCTTTTGTAATCCTCCTTGAACCGCAAGGTAATGGCGGAATAGAAATCCCTAATGTAATGTAATGTAATTAAACATGTCAACAAGAATGAAGGAGATAAGCTCTGTACTTTTTCATAACATGTTTATTGAAAATTCTGGCCATTCATATCACATTTTGTCTTTTGGAAATCTCTATGCTTGACCTTCTTTAATAAAAAGATTTAGGGGTCCTTTTATCAAGCTGCGGTAGGGGTTTAACGCGCGTAATACCGCGCGTTAAACCGCCTGCCGCGCTAGCCGCTAACGCCTGCATTGAGCAGGCGTTAGTTTTTTAGCCGGCCGCGGAGATTAGCGCGTGATGAAATGTCCGACACGCTAACCCCGCTAGCGCGGCTTGATAAAAGGACCCCTTAAACATAAAGACACATTGCAGTTTAAGTGACTGTTGAAGAGCCATATCTTGGTTAAGGTATATGGATCTGATGAAGGAATTTCACAGTAGGCAGAGTTCAGAATTTAAATTACTAATCAATAAATTGGAAAATAATGATGATTATATATGTATATTAGACTAGTGTTTTAGCCCGTTACATTAACGGGTGCTAGTAAAGCCTCCTTCCCTATCCCCTATTTTCAGCCCCAGCTCTAAACCCATTTTTACCCCCCCCCCCCCAGCCCTCTTCTCCCATCTGTTCCCTTTCAGCCCGAGCCCCCTTTTCTCACCAGCAGCATTTCCCTCCCCACTCCACTTCCCTGTCCAGCAGCACCTCTTCCCTGCTCCCCCTGTCCCTCTTCCCTGCTCTGCCAAAAAAACAGAAATGTGCAGCCACCCCTGGATAAGACGATTAACATACCTTATGTAAAAAGACTTCCACATTGCTGCAAATATTCAGATGCCTGAGCTCTTGAGAGGACAGATCATGAATACAAGATGTCGGGGGTAACATTAGCCAAATGCGAACAAGAAAGGGATTTGGGGGTGCTGATAGACAGAACCCTAAAGCCATTGGCTCAATGTGTGGCGGCGGCGAAGAAAGCAAACAGGATGTTGGGCATGATTAAGATGGGGATCACGAGTAGATCGGAAGATGTTATAATGCCACTTTACAGAACAATGGTCAGACCACACTTAGAATACTGTGTCCAACACTGGTCTCCATACCTTAAGAAGGATAAAATTCTGTTGGAGAGGGTGCAGAGGCGAGCCACGAAACTAGTCAAAGGGATGGAGAATTTAAGCTACAAGGAACGCCTCGGAAAACTGGGACTGTTCACGCTCGAAAAGAGAAGACTGCGTGGGGATCTGATAGAGACTTTTAAAATATTAAAAGGATTTGACCAAATTGACCAGGAAGCAGCATTACTGACATTTTCAGATGTGACACGGACAAGAGGTCATAGCCTGAAACTGAGTGGCAGCAGGTTCAGGACAAATGTCAGGAAGTTCTGTTTCACACAACGAGTGGTGGGCGCTTGGAATGCTCTCCCGGAGGAGGTGGTGGCAGAGACTACTGTTCTGGGTTTCAAACGCAAGTTGGATGCACATCTTCTTGCAAATCATATTGAGGGATACAGGAAATCCGGGTCTCCAACAAGGAGCACCTAAATGGGTCTCCGCTTGTGTGGATTGCCGGACTAGATGGACCTTGGTCTGATCCGGTGAAGGCGTTTCTTATGTTCTTATGTTCTTACTTGTGGTTTCTTCCCCCTTCCCCGTTGCCAAGTCGCTGCTAATATTCATATCCCTGAGCTGCTAATATTCAGATGCCATCTCTCTGTCTCGCAGCAGGCTTGCCGGCTCCGGCCAGACAAAGTTCATTTTTTAGTTCAAAGCCGACACTGCGTCTTCTCTCTCGATCCCCGCCAGAGTCAGAAGTCTTCTCCGACTCTGGTGAGGTTCGATAGAGGAGCCGCAGTGGCGGCTTTGAACTAAAAAATGAACTTTGTCTGGCCGGAGCCGGCAAGCCCGCTGCGAGACAGAGAGATGCGTGGTAAGCGCGCATGCACACTCTGCCGGCCACGGAACTACAGATCAGGTAACATGGCAGTAAGAGTGCGCATGCGCGCTTAGCGTTTTATTATATTAGATTGTTTATAGGAGGGTAGGATTTATTTAAATGGAAATTATGTGTGGGGAAGTAGTGGGTATCTTTTTATTTTATGTAATGTTTGATGTTTTATTGATTTGTTATAATTTGTACTTTTATGTGTATGTGATGGGATGTATGTCCCATCACTGGGGATAAAGGAATAGCACTAGAGATGCCAAACTAGGGGCTCCTTTTATCAAGCCGCGCTAGCGATTTAATGCGTGTAATAGCACGCGCTAAACCGCAGGATGCGCTAGCCGCTACCACCTCCTCTTGAGCAGGCGGTAGTTTTGGGCCAGCGCGGGGGTTAACGCATAATGAAAAGTCGTGCGCGTTAACCCTGTTAGCGCGGTTTGATAAAAGGAGCCCTAAGACAACATGGTTTTAGGTCTGCCTGTGAGTTCCATTGTGGAGCTAACTGAGACTTATCCATTGGAGGACTAATTGAGACTTATTTGCATACTTTGGAAAGTGACTTTTTTGAAGGGACAACGGACCCTAAAGAAAGGAGGAATGGGGGGGGGGGGGGTGGAAATAAAGGGAAACTTAGGATTTGGAAGACTCCCTACAGTTAACTGCTAAGGGATGACTGGCCTAGGGGAGAGTTCAGTTTAGTTTGGGGTCCTTTTACTAAGGCGCATTAACGATTAGCGCGCACTAAATGCTAAGGTGCCCATAGAATATAATGGGCGCCTTATCATTTAGCGCTCTAAATCGGTTAGTGTGCCTTAGTAAAAGGACCCCTTTATTATTGCTAGTTCGCTTTTATCCAAAGCAGATTACAAAAGCATACATATACAATAAAACTATTAAAAGTACATACACCAACAATTAACAAAGACTGCTTTCCTTTAAGCCCCAAACATCTTACCAAATGCTATACTTCATATTACAGAGCAGATATCTTCCTGACAACTGCTTAAGGGAAAAAAAAGGATACCTTGGTTTATATTCGGGTACATACGGTATATTTCATAATGCAAAACAAATGCTTTTTTAGCGTTCAGTTAAATTCCTGCAGGTCTTTCAACTGCTGTAAATACACAGATAATTTGTTCCACTCCACAGGCCCTACACAGGAAAACGCACTTTTTCTTGTATTCTCATAATGAAGGCTTTTCAGAGACAGAATAATCAAACTCGCCTGGAACATAAAGCACTAGACAGTCTTCACCTTAACTAATTTAGGGGACTGCCAATAAGACTCCAGAGCTAAAACCTCCTGAAAGGCAGAGCAGGTCTGGCTCTCAGGCAACCCTCAAGGAGGAGTAACCGGAAAAGCTGGAGTGTCCCAAGCCATCACAGTGTTTCCTCTACTAGAATACTTTCACTCTTGCTTCATGACCTGAATATTTGTTTCCTAGGCTGAAAATGGCACTTAAGACCTTTCTGTTTACATATGCTTTTTGCCAGTTCTACTGAATCTAGCTGTCCAGTGGAATGCAGAGTATTTATTTATTATTTGATTTCTGTGATACTTTCCTGGATATTCTTTGTAACCTTTTCTCACTTATGGTCATTTTTTCCTACCTAATGATTTTGTATTCTTTTCTTTTCCTTTTTTTAATTTTAATTTGTAAACTGCAGCAGTTTTCCCCATTTCTGTCTCAATAGCAGACTGTGAACCTTGCCTCCATGAACTTCTCCAAACCTTTTTAAAACTCAGATACACTAACCACTGTATCCACATCCTCTGGCAACACGTTTCAGAGCTTATCTATTCTTTGAGTGTAAAAACATTTCCTCCAACCTTGCTGGCCCTCCCTCCTTGCAGAAGCTGACTTACGAAGCTGCATCCTCTCAGGACCGGGCAATAGCTTCAGAGGAGGGAGGAGAGAACTAGAATGGGGAGTGGAGAATGGGGGCACTGAAAACAAAGTGGATCTGGGGTGCGGGGTGCCAAAACAGAAGTAGGTCCAGGGCGTCATAACTTTTTAAGCCAGTCCAAGTAAGGGGACATGAATGTGGATGAGACATAGGCGAGTTAACACACTTATGTGCAAAATCATATAGAATATTATAAGTTGTGCATATAAGTGCCAGTATTTAGATAACTAACATTTATACCTGCCTTTTACATGGCGTTAAGTGTTAGCACGTAAATGTTGGTACAGAAATGCCGACTTAAGATATACTCTGTAATGGAATCTGAATGCCCAGATGCTATTCTAGAATACTAGCTTGGTCCACAAATTTTGGCACCTTTTAGCGCCTTTTATGTAAAATCGTTTTTTTCTTAAAAGAAAACACTATGAACAAGACAGAGCACATAAGGTGAAATTCTTACAACAAAATCAAGAGAAGCAACCTACCCACCCCCTCCCATTCCAATGCACATATCCCTTCATCACCAACATTTCAAGAAAAGACAAGCAAAAATACAACTGCAAATGTGTGCTTTTAGCGCCCTCTAAATAATTGGTGGTGGTGAAAGCTGTCCACATATTTTCAAATAGTTGGTTTTTTTGGGGGGGTTTTCCAAACTGTTTATTGAAAATTACAAAATCAAACAAACCAACTGATATAGCATTTTCAATATACAAACAGAAACAACCTTCCACCAATACAAAACAAGGTAAACAGAGTCTAGGTTTGGGTTCTTATAACCTGGACTCCACCAATCCCCACCATAGTATTAAATACCCCCCCATCCCCACCCCCACCCCTATCCCCCCTCCAACCCTCCCTCAATCCAGTGGCAGTACAGGGACCACTGGCTTCCATAGCCGATTTACGACTTGACTCTTTATCAGAGTGGGAAGGTATCTAAATAGGATTCCCAAACTGACAGAATAATCTTACTCTGATATTGCGAAAACCTAGCAGACATGGACTCCTAAACCATCAAAAGATGGAATTTATTCCACCAATACCAAATGGTATTTTCAAATAGTTTAAAAATTCAATGGCGCTGTAATTTTATTCTGGAGAGTATATAATGATGATAAATACCCAAATGCTTAAGAGCAGTGGTTCCCAACCCTGTCCTGGAGGACCACCAGGCCAAACGGGTTTTCAGGCTAGCCCTAATGAATATGCATGAGAGAGATTTGCATATAATGGAAGTGACAGGCATGCAAATCTGCTCCATGCATATTCATTAGGGTGATCCTGAAAACCCGATTGGCCTAGTGGTCCTCCAGGACAGGGTTGGTAACCACTGCTTAAGAGTACCTGATTACTGCTCAATGTATTCTAAACTGCTTCAGGTGAATCTCTTAAGGAAAAGGCGGTTAATATATCCCAGTAAATAAATACAGTACTGTAATTCACCCTCATCCCAAATAGCTAATCTATAAATAACAGCTTATTGTTCCCAGGCTTTACTGAAGGATACCAAAGCGCAGATTATATTGAGCGGAGTCCGTACAGTATTTCAATTTTCAATGGTCCAAAAAAAAATTTACCAAATTATTTATAGATTAGTTATTTCAGGTTTGTATGAATTGTAGGGGTATTTTGTTCACATACTTTCAGCACTAGCACCTATCTAGGTAACAGGGCTGAATATACATGGATTAAACATCACCGTCAGAGTTTTAAGCAAACACTCACCACCAGTGTATCAATATTGATTTTGGGAACCACATATCCTGTGCACTGACTATAAGATAAGCCATGCTGAGTCACACCAAGGTCTGTAGAGCCCAGCATCTTTTCTCTGATATTAGCTAATCTGGATCCCCCCCCAAAAAAAAAAATCAATTTTTCACAGTCTATTTCCAGGGCTAAGCAATGGCTTTCCCAAATCTACCTGGATAATATTTTATAGAGGGGGGGAGGGAGGTAATGGGGCTCATTTTAAAAAAAAAATAGACATCCAAACAGTGGCTTAGTAAGAGTAGGAGGTGGACGGGGCAGTGGCACCTCCCCGTGCCCTCCCCTCACTTCCTCCTGTCTGCGTTCCCGCTCTTTCCCGCCCCCTACTCCACACTCACGCTCTCACTTCCCCTGCACCTCTAAATCTTCACCAGCGCAAGTGGCTTCTGCAGTATGCTCCTCACACCAGCGTTAGATTTCCCTCTGACAACAATTTCTGGCCTGTGACCCGGAAGTGATTCTGAGGGGAACCAGGCTGGCACAAGCAACAGGTAGGAGAAGTTGCTCACACTAACAAAGATCTATAGAGTTACAGGGTGGGGGGTAGGGATGATGTGAGCATGGCGTGGTGTGGCAGGGCAGAGAGGTGCAAACATTGGCAAAATATTGGCACTTGGAAGTCCTAATAGTCAAAACGTCCATGTGGGCATTTTCAAAACTGACTTTCTAGACATCTTTCTGGTCATTTTGTCTCCAGTGCATCTAAATATTAAGGGATCATGTTAGAGATGAGTTTGGGCAGGATTAGGGCGGGCTCAGTACTTGGACATTTTACAGCGATAATCAAACATTTTATAAAATGTTCAGGGCACAATTTGGACGATTTGTGCTAGATCTGTTTTTAAAACATATGATGGGCAAAAAAAAGATCCAAACTGACCAGATGATCACTGCAGGGATGAAACTATCTGCATGAAACAGTGCATATCTGTCTCTATGACAGCTGCAGATACTATGACCAGTCCTAGTAGAGCTGCAAGCAGGACTCTGGAGTAGCCTAGTGGACAGTGCAGTGGACTGCAGAGAAGGGGACCCAGTTTCATATGCCTCCCTAACTAGTACACCTCTGGTGGAAAGTGTAAGCCCACCAAAACCCATTGTAATATCATATAGGTGACACCTGAAGGCAAAAGGGCTTTTGGGGTGGTAGATAGGTGGGTATAGTAGAATTTTGGGGAGTTTTGGAGGGCTCACCATATAATGTATGGGGGTTATGGTGAGGTGTGTACCTGGGACCCTTAATGTCCCATAATCATAAGAATCATAAGAAAGATGTTCCATCCTCTTCATTTTTATTGCCCTTTTCTGAATCTTTTCCAGTGGCATGATGTTCATTTTTGAGATGGGGCAACCAGTAAAGCATATAGGCCCCTATTCAGTAAAGTTTGCCTAACTTTAGGTGTGCTTTAGGCATCCTTGTGGAGCAACTGGCAATCAACGTTACTTAGGCTCTACATAGGCATCATATAGACTCTCTAATGCACTAAGCGTATCTTAGGCGTGTATTAGGCATGCGTTCCCAACAACCCCATATAGACGCCAGATAGACGTCCCTACGATGTTATATATAAAAAGGTGTTTTTTCTGATTAATCATTATTTCAGGACTGTAAGCTTTAACATAATTAACCCAAAGTATACCATCATTAAAAGGATAATAAAAACACAGTATACTGTGTGTAAAAGGATATTTATAATATATTAGTTTCAGTGGGAGTTGATCTGGAAACATCAGTGTGCATATTAAAAAAATGTGACATGCTTACATGCTAACTTTCACTCTAATCCGCTGTGCTAGACAATGAGCCATACAATAATAGCAATTCTGATTTGATTATACTGAGTAATGTAGTGGGCAAATGCACAACAGACGAAGATTCAAGGCCCGACAACATGATGCACGACCTACTCCTACTGGAGCGCTGGTCTAGGACATGGCAACTCAACTTCAATGCCAAAAAATGCAAAGTTATGCACCTGGGCAGCCAAAATCCATGCAAGTCTTATACCTTTAATGGCGAGATCCTAGCAAAAACGGTAGCAGAACGAGACTTGGGGGTAATCGTCAGTGAGGACATGAAGTCTGCCAATCAAGTGGAGCAGGCTTCGTCCAAGGCAAGACAAATCATGGGCTGCATACGAAGGGGTTTCGTCAGTCGTAAGGCGGAAGTCATTATGCCATTGTATAGATCCATGGTGAGGCCCCACCTGGAGTACTGTGTGCAATTCTGGAGGCCGCATTATCGCAAGGATGTGCTGAGACTGGAGTCGGTGCAAAGAATGGCCACCCGGATGGTCTCGGGACTCAAGGATCTACCATACGAAAAACGGCTTGACAAATTGCAGCTATACTCGCTCGAGGAGCGCAGAGAGAGAGGGGACATGATCGAGACATAAGAACATAAGCAGTGCCTCTGCTGGGTCAGACCAAAGGTCCATCCCGCCCAGCAGTCCGCCCCTGCGGCGGCCCAACAGGTCATGACCTGCCTTAATCACCAGAAGGGGCCCCCTTGCCCCCTAGGTTTCTCATCGAAGTCCTATCTTCCCATCAATGTCCTAACCCTCCGGCCTTGCACCTGCACGACCTGGTGAGCTGTCTATACTTATGCAACACCCCAGCACCTCCCTCAGTACCCCACGATCCCCTTTTCCCTCAGGAATCTGTCCAATCCCTGTTTGAATCCCTGTACTGTACTCTGCCGGATCACTTCCTCCGGGAGCGCATTCCATTTGTCCACGACCCTTTGGGTGAAGAAAAACTTCCTTGCATTTGATTTGAACCTATCTCCCTTCAGTTTCTCTGAGTGCCCCCTCGTACCTGTCGTCCCTTTTAGTCTGAAGAACCTGTCCCTGTCCACCCTCTCTATGCCCCTAAGTATTTTGAAGGTCTCTATCATATCCCCCCTGAGCCTCCTCTTTTCCAGAGAGAAGAGCCCCAGTTTATCCAGCCTCTCAGCATATGGGCAGTTTTCCAGCCCTCTTACCGGTTTCGTTGCCCTCCTTTGGACTCTCTCAAGAACTGCCATGTCCTTCTTGAGGTGCGGAGATGTTCAAGTATCTTACGGGCTGCATCGAGGCGGAGGAAGATATCTTCTTTTTCAAGGGTCCCACGACAACAAGAGGGCATCCGTCGAAAATCAGGGGCGGGAAACTACGAGATGACACCAGGAAATTATTTTTCACTGAAAGAGTGGTTGATCTCTGGAATAGTCTTCCACTACAGGTGATTGAGGCCAGCAGCGTACCTGATTTTAAGGCCAAATGGGATCGGCACATGGGATCTATTCACAGGGCAAAGGTAGGGGAGGGACATTAGGGTGGGCAGACTAGATGGGCCGTGGGCCCTTATCTGCCGTCTATTTCTATGTTTCTATGTTTCTATACTACTCCTTATAGGTAGTGAATGGCAGTTAATTCTGCTAGGAGATAGAACAAGGTAGATCTCACTTTCCTGTTATATCCTTTTTCTTCATTATTTCAGAATTGTATACTTCAACAGTATAAAAACAAAAAAAAGTCATAAAGTATGCCATGTTTAAAAGGAGAAGTAAAAAATTACTGTTTGACTGAGAGGGAGTTGATCTACAAACATCAGCATGGAAGGGAGAAAACTTCACTCCTGTGCTACACAGAAACTTATATAGCAATGGTATCATTAGTTCCTATAAGAAGTGTAAAGCATTGGACTTTGAGCTCCCTAGAGGCTTCAGATAGATGTGGTTTAAGTTCCAGAAAGGTTTTAGCATGATACATGCTATTTAGGTCATCCAATCAGCTTTCTCTGGGCATCCCATAGATGTTATTTGAGAGAGGTTTTTAGAAGCGATTCATTGCTCTAAATAACACTCTCTTTGTCATGAAACATTGCTACAATCAACTCATTCTTCAAAGCAAACAGAAAGTCCATAACTTCAATTGGCTAAGCTTAAAAACAGAATAAAACACAGAACAGTCCTGAATGTGGCTTCTAGTTCATTGCAAATGAAGGTATGCAGCTGCATAATGATGACCTCATTGTGACATCATCAAAGTGCACCTGCAAAGTAGAATGTCACAAGTAAAAGACAGGCCAGGAGTTGAACTCACAACCTCTGGAAGATCAGTATAGCAGTTTTACTCATTGAGCTACAGCACCTTCCACACTCCCCTATCATATCATAGCTTAGTGATCTGCTAAGTTAAAATCTGCTTAGCTATCATCTCACAGTTATCTGCGACAAAAGACTGGTAGCTCAATGGCTTAAAGCATTGCTTTCATTGTTCCAAAAGCCAGCATCTCATGTCGGGTTCAATAAACGTGACATGGATTCAAATACTTCTGTTTTTATCAAATGCAAACTCAACTTTTGGAATAGATTGTGCTGTTTGAGATGAAAGTTAGATGTGATTAGTCTGTAGCTTGTCATTTTTATTAAAATGAGTATTTTGCCAGCTGACGAACATGAGGGAGTCGAACCCAGACTAGGCTTATACCCCAACCTTCATTCTAACCGCTGTGCTACAGAATCAGACATAAAATCATAACAATTCTAATTGGATTATATTGTTGTTTAGGTGTCCTTTGGCCAGTAGCATCGGCATGCTTGTGGCTCCGTAACGGAGCGCCCGAAGCATGCCAAATCGGCTGCAGTTCAGCATATCTCAAGCTGTCAGAGTAGGAAACTGACTGAAAGAAGCCACCAAGTTAAGGCACCTGGTTCATCCTCTCCACCTCTCATCTAATCTTATGTTCTCAAATATTATGCTGGTTGCAGGCTGTGAGGCAGGAGACATGCCAGCTACCTTGTTTGCCAAACCCACCCCACCCGCTTTGCAGCCTGGGCCTCACTAGATAAGACAAAGGTCAATGTGACTAAGTAGCTGAAGTGGTGCTAATTAAGGAAACACTAATGCCCGGCTGCTACTCAATATAAATAAGCACAAAGTGAAAAATGGTGTAAGATTTTATTGCACAGTCCAGGAAAGCAGCATGCAAGTGTAATATCAGGCAACAGCAGTTCGATGAGATGGATGACAGGTATACAGAGTAAGGCACTCACAGGTCCAAGTTGTTACTGTGGTAGAATTGTTAAGGTCTCAGAATCTGCTCCTGGTAGAAGGCAAGCTGAAGAAAAAGGAAGATGGATTGAGACAAATTAAGAGTTGATTGGTGAGTTTTAGGCTGTGTTTTACAAAGGTGCGCTAAATCCACGCATGCGCTAACTACTAATGCATCCATAGGATAACATGCATGCGGTAACCTTTAGCACATTCTAACGGCGCCTAAATGGTGCCACTTCAGCGCGCGGTAAAACTTGGGAGAATATGTCACACCACAGTCTCAGAATAACAGCTAGAATGAACAGAAGCAAAAAAAAAAAAACACTGTTCCTTTTTTATAATAAGGATGCCTATCAATTATGACTCTAAAATGATTTACCTTTAGCTCTATGAGAAAAAACACTGCTTTGATGCTTATCCTTAACCACTCCCACGTCTACAAACTTAGACGCAGCTATTCCCTAAATCTGCGTCTTTCTTGCATCTGTGTTCTATGGATGCCTAATCGACGCCTAAGTCCCAATTAACACTTATTAACACCCTTAAATCGCTCATTATCCACTTAAATTGGATGCCTAAAGCATACCTAAAGTTAGGCGCAGTTTACAGAATCGGGCCCGTAGTGTCCAAGGTGCAGTCATACCATAGCCCTATACAGAGACATAATGATGGTCTCTGTTTTGCCGTTCACTCCTTTTCAAGTAATCCCTAACATTCTGTTTGCTGTTTTGGCAGCTATGTCACATAGGGCTGAAAAATTCAACATGTATATGTTTATTAAGAATTTAATATTCTACTTTAACTGGCAACAGATCCACAACTCCAAAGACTTTGACTGGTGCCTTCTAGCACAGTGGAACTATAGGCATCAATCTTGGTTAGGTAAATGTATTGAGCAAGCTATGTTATCCTATTGCAGTTTTCGGAAGTTAATTAAGACCATTTTGTTCGATAAGTTTATTACTTAGTGAGTTTTATTATTGAAATTCTATTTTACAAATATTTGTATTTTTTACTGTATTATTGTATTTCGCTGATTGTCCAGCTCTTTTTAGTGTAAAACACCTAGAACTTTTGGTTATGGCGGTATAAAAGAATAAAGTTATTATTATTTTTATTTTATATTTTTATTGTTTTCAACTTAAATTTCAAGTATTACACTTGTACAGAAAGCAAGAATAGAGTGGATATCAAATACAATAGTAATATAATTCCTAAGTTAACAAATATACTATTTATGCTCAAGTCCACAAATTAAGATCCAAGAATTAAGGAAACTTGGCGAAGTTATATAAAAAAAGAACAGTAATAATAACAGAAAACTGAGAGCTATAGCATTGAGATAGGGGTCACAATATCCAAATTATAGGGCTCAAAGATTGTTAACATTCAGACGAGACATAGCCACGAAGTTAGTCAGTTGTGATGGTTCAAAAAACACATATTTAAAAGTACGGTAATATACAATACACTTACACGGATGTCTCAAATAAAAAGTTGCCCCCAACGATAAAACCCCAGGTTTCAAAAGAAGAAATTCACGGCGGCGCCTTTGCGTCTCCCGTGCCAAATCTGGGAACATTAGTATTTTATAACCAAGAAAGCTTTTTTGTCTATTTTTAAAGTAAAGTTTTAACAACCATGTTTTGTCAATTGGCAAAGCTAAGGTAATAATCATAGTGGCTGGTGATGCTAAATCCTTCTCAGATGATTCTAAAACCTGTGAAATATTTAAAGGTTCTTGATCTGAAGATTTTACTTTTAGTTGTTGATTTTGTTCTTTATCAGGCAAATAATAAACCCTTGAAAATGGTGGTAATGAATCCTCGGATATCTCTAAATTCTCCATTAGATATCTCTTAAGCATATCTCTAGGTGTTACTAACTCAAGTCTTGGAAAGTTAATTAACCTTAAATTATTGCTACATGAGTTATTCTCAAGCATTTCAATCTTCTTCCTTAGGTTAATATTGTCTTTAACTAAGGTCTCTTGAATTTGTTTCGATGATTCAATTTCTTTTTCTATTTTTTGAATTGATGAGTTAGAAGTATTTGTTTCTTCTCTTAAGTTCTTCAGTTCCTTATCGTGTTCCTTAATTTTCTCTTCAATTTGTTGAAATGTAGGAGTAATATTTTTAACAAAACCAGCCATTAAGACCCAAATAGAATCTAAAGTCACTACTGCAGGTTTAATCAATACAATTGGAGTTTGTGTAAGTGTAAATTGCTCACCGTCCTGGAGTCCTTCGAGGGGAGTCTTCTGTCCTTCCCCCTCATATTGAGATGGTGTTCCCCCAGACATCTCCATGGGGGCCCTGGAAAGGTGGGCCCCAACCTCTGAGCTCTCCAGTAATTCCTTCCTTGCCTCTGGAGAGGAGAAAACCAGTGAATCCGGGGTTTCCCCGCTCCTGGGAGAGCTGGTCGTCTGGGGCTGCGGGGGCGGTGCCCTAACGTCAGGGCTCAGCGTGGTATCAGGCCCAGGAGCATCCACAACGGGTTTGCCTCCCTGTGTCCTCTGCGGGCCGCCATCTGACGTCGCTGTGGCCTCTTGCATGCGCCGCAGGAGTTCGTGTATGTTCCTGAGACCCGGGGCTCCAGGACACCGCGAGGCAGAAGCGGCACTCTGGCCCCGTCTCTTCGGCATCGCGGTAAGTGTAAACCGCTAGGAAAAGTTCAAACGAGTGCTATCCTGGGACACGCAGCTCAGCGCGTCCTGCTCTCAGATCGCCATCTTGGATCTAAAGTTATTATTATTAAATTTCATCCGTCTTTTTACTTGCCCAGCAGTTTAAGAAATGTAAAATTCACTGAAGGGAAAGCTAATCTTCTCTAAATTAACCCCTCTTCTATAAATCCACGCAGCAAAAGCCCCGAAGCCCTCTAAGGGCCTGTTTTACAAAGCTGCGCGGTAATGGCCCCAAAGTCCATAGAGATTTAAAGGACTTCGGGGTTGTTGCCGCGAGGCAGCCGCTAGCGCGGCTTTGTAAAACAGGTCCTAAATCCCTATGGGCTTTGGGACAGTTACTGCAGTGGCAGTCACTAGCATGGCTTTGTAAAAGAGACAGTGGCGTACCTAGCATATGTTTGGCACCTAGGGCCCATCATTTTTTGACACCCCCCATCTGTATGAAAAACATGATTTTTAGTAACAATCCACACGTCACACAAGAGTATACCTAGGAAAAGGCAGCATCTTACATACTACAGTGAGCAGTACGTCAATAAACCCATTGTAAAACTAAACAAGCCAGACTAGTACAGATTAATCCTACACAATCAATCCTAACAGAAAACCATGTCTTTCGAACACACAGAACACAGAAAACACCTTCGCCTAGTATGTAATCACAAACTACGGTAACTCCCCCCCTTTTACAAAACTGTAGTGTGGTTTTTAGCCACGGTGGTACCAGCTCAGATGCCAATGCTAAAAAATGCTCTACAGTTTTGTAAATGGGGAGATAGAATAAAAATACGTAGACAAAGATTAAACTGAAGCACTAAGAAGCTGGACGCTGCATACAATGCAACACCACAGAAACAGCAATGCATCTCCCCTAAAGCAAAAAATAAAATAAAATGAATAGAATTTTTTTCTACCTTGTCTTCTCTGGTTTCTGCTTTCCTCATCTTCTTGTCACTCTCTTCCTTTCATCCACTGTCTACCCTCTATCTGCCCCTTCTATATGGCATCTTCTCTCCTTCTATTCACCTTCCAGAAACTTTATGCCTACCCCTTCCATCTCTCCCACACCCCCATGGTCTGGCATTTCACTCTCTCCTCTCCCTCCCCCCCACTTCCATTAGCATCTGCCCCCTTTCTCACCCTTCACCACACTTCCATACCATCCTGACTCCCTTTCTCACTCTTCATGCTTCCATTCCACCCTGACCCCCTTTCTCACCCTCCACACCCTTCCATACCACCCTGACCCCCTTTCTCACCCTTCACCATGCTTCCATACCACCCTGACCCACTTTCTCACCCTTCCATACCACCCTGACCCCCTTTCTCACTCTTCACCACGCTTCCATACCACCCTGACCCCCTTTCTCACCCTTCACCACGCTTCCATACCACCCTGACCCCCCTTTATCTCCTTCCACCACCCTACTATGCTTCTTTCTCTCTCCATCGAAATCAGCAAGGTCCCGCGATGACGACTACTGCTGCCTCTGCTCTGGAAGAGATAAGTGACGTCGGAGGGGGGCTGGGCCAGCAGACGCAGGGAGTTGCAGCAAGGTCCCGCGATGACTGCAGCTGCTGTCCACCCCCCTCCAACGTCACTTATTTCTTCTGAAGCAGCAGCAGCAGTAGTCGTCATCGCGGGACCTTCATGCACTTCAGCACAGCTGCTGTATTTATGCTCTGGAATAAATACAGCAGCCGTGCTGAGGTGCCGTTTGCAGCAGCGAGCTTCCAGACCCGGCAGGCTGTGCACCCCCTTGGAGGATGCACCCGGGGCGGACCTCCCCCCCCCCCCGACCCTCCCCTTGGTACGCCACTGAAAAGACAGTATAAAAAAATAATCCCAGTATTCTTAATATGTATCAAGGAGCTAGGGAGTTACATAAATAATTAATTTTTCTAGTGAAAATTCTATGTTTTATTTACATTTGAACTGATTCATCACCAGAGCCTTAGGCTGTCTTTTACAAAGGCGCGCTAAGCGTTTTAGTGCAGATTTAGTGCACGCTGAATCAACACATGCGCTAACCACTAACACATCCATAGGATAGCATGCATGCGTTAGCGTTTAGTGCGTGTGTAGCACGTGATAATATTTAGTGTGCACTAAAAAAGCATAGTGCACCTTTGTAAAAGAGGGGGTTAGTTCTGCAGCTTTCAAGTGCCTACCTAGGTTGTTAGTGATCTTTTCTCCCCCTAGGTGTCACTATTTTATTGTTCATGCTTGTCTACTTCAGTTGCTTTCAACAACCATGCCATTTATCACTGGTTTAATGAAGCAGTGTTGATTAAAAAATCAAATACAGTAGAACAAAGAATCTTTCAACAATATAATAAGCCAGGGCTTTACAAACCTGTCCTAGGGAGCCCACAGCCAGTCAGGTTTTACATAACAGAACATAACTTTATTCTTCTATACCGCCATAATCAAACAATTTCTAGGTGGTTTACACAGAAGAAGGCTGGACAATCAGCGATATACAGATAATTAAAATACAAGTTTCTTAAATATGTTCAATGTAAAATTTTGTTAACAGTAATATCCACATTTAGGAAATGAATTTATCAAACAACGCTGACTTAATTACTTTTTGAAATGCACCATAAGACAGCATAGGTCCACCAATACAATTACCCCACCAGGATTGCTGCTTACTTGCTTGAAATGCAAGAGTCCTATCCAAAAAAATCTTGTATCTGCAGCCAGTAATTTTTGAATAAGCAAATAGATTGGAATTCCTAGTTATTCTCGTTGGGCTGTATAACACGAAATGAGATAAAAGGTAAGTTGGGGCAAATCCCCAAACCAATATAAAACAGATGCAAGAAAATTTGAATAGTACTCGTGCCTCCAACGGGAGCCAATGTAACAGTCGGTAGTAAGGACTAATATGATCATTTTTCTTCATCCCGAATATCAATCGAACAGCCATATTCTGTACTATTCTCAATTTTCTCAGGATTTTCTTTGGAGCTCCCAAATAAACAATACTGCAGTAATCCAGTATGGATAAGACTAGTGCCTGCACTAATAGTCTAAAGCAGTGGTTCTCAACCCTGTCCTGGAGGACCATCAGCCAGTCAGGTTTTCAGGATAACCCTAATGAATATGCATGAGGCAGATTTGCATGACTTTCATTCTCCATATGCAAATCTCTCCTATGCATATTCATTAGGGCTATCCCAAAAACCTGACTGGTTTGTGGTCCTCAAGGACAGGGTTGGGAACCATTGGTCTAAAGGATAGAGGATCAAAATATTTTTTAATGGTCTTTAGTTTCCATAGTGCAAGAAAGCACTTCTTTACCACTAAATTCGTATGTTCTGCCATAGTTAGATGTGAATCTAATATGACTCCCATAATGAATATCCATTAGCTAAATTTGTGTATTATGGTGGATCTCCAATATATGCAGATTTCTCTCATGCATATTCATTATTTATAGAATGAAAACTTAGGTTGCTGTAAGTTTTCCAGGATGGGTTTGGAAAGCTGTAAAATAAATTTATTTGAAAATTTTATCCAGATCGGGAGGAGATTGTGTGTGAAACCCTGAGCAGACCGGTGGAGATCAGAGAACGAGGAGCATAGCAGCAGCATCGGTGGTATTTGACATCACTTCTGGGCTCCCCAGATCCTTGAAATTGCAGAGGCAGCAGTGGTTCAATGAAGGAGAGTGCAGAGAAGCCTATCAGCAACATTGATGGCATCTGATGTCACTTCTGGACCTATTGGTCCCTTGAAATTTCAGAGGCAGCCACAGTACGTGAGCCCCTTCGAAGCCACCGAAGGGGTTAGTTAACATTTTGTTGCTTTGAAGCTGTGGAACATAATTTTTCAGGTACTGTTTAAGAATTAATTTTGGGATTGAGATATTGATCAATATAGGCAAGAGGAAAAGGTCATTAAAAGACAGAAACCATGGGTAACAACTAAAGTTCAGGGTCCAATGGACAATTTTACTGTTTCACAAAGGAAAATCTGCAACAACAATAATAACCTCAGTGAATCCAGAGGCTCTTTCCCTGAGTCCAGATAAATCGCTCACCACCTAATCCACCCAATTTATCCTCAGGCTCTTCCCCCCATTGGTGTCTAGCCCAATATTTATTTATTTATTTTAAAATTTATTCACTGCCTGAACCTAGGTGGTTTACAAGAGACATACATAATGTAAGATCAATACAAGTAAACAACAAATAAACTGCTCCTGCCAATTCTACCCAATTTTTTCATGGTTCACATTAGACTACTTAGGTAATAAAAAAGCAGTTGCAAAAAGTTGTGTGGGTGAGAGAGTATTGGTGGGGAAGCAGAGCCTGCCAGTTGGTCAAGCCCCTTTTACCCTGACGCATGCACCAGACTGAACAGTTTTCTGGAGTGATCAAGGGGAACTCAAAAAGCTAGGAGCCTCAATAATTTGAGTACATTTCTCCTTGAAAGCAGTATTTATTCATCTGGTTAATCATTCACCAAGTGTATCAGGGTATCACCCAAAACAAATAACATTGTCTCTTGTACTTCCAAAAACAAAAATTAGTTTTCTCCTTTAAATAAGATAAATAATCTACATAGGTTCTCAGCAGCTTTTAAACTTTTCCAATTATAATCATAGTCACTATGACGCAGGACCTACACTTACTAGAATAATGGTCCGCAACTTGGCAACTGAGTTTTAATGCCAAAAACTGTAAGGTTATGTACCTTGGCAGTGGAAATCCACGCAGAACTTATACCCTGAATGGTGAGACCTTAGCAAGAACTATTGCAGAATGGGACCTAGGCGTAATCATCAGTGAAGATATGAAGTCTGCCATTCAAGTAGAGAAAGCATCATCCAAGGCTAGACAAATGCTGGGTTGCATCTGTAGAAGTTTTGTCAGCCGGAAGCCCGAAGTTATAATGCCATTGTACAGGTCCATGGTAAGACCTCATCTGGAATATTATGTTCAGTTTTGGAGGCCACATTATCAAAAGGATGTGCTGAGAATGGAGTCGATTCAGCGAATGGCCACTAGGATGGTCTCAGGCCTCAAGGATCTCCCATATGAAGAACGTCTGGGTAAGTTGCAGCTATACTCTCTCGAGGAACGCAGAGAGAGGGGAGACATAAGAACATAATAAGTTGCCTCCACTGGGTCAGACCAGAGGTCCATCGCGCCCAGCGGTCCGCTCCTGCGGCGGCCCATCAGGTCTATGACCTGTGAAGTGGTTCCTGACCATTTATATACCCTACCTCTGCTTCTATCTGTACCCCTCAATCCCCTTATCCTTCAGGAACTTATCCAAACCTTCCTTGAACCCCCTTACTGTGCTCTGGCCTATCACAACCTCCGGAAGCGCGTTCCATGTGTCCACCACTCTCTGGGTAAAAAAGAACTTCCTAGCATTTGTCCTAAACTTGTCCCCTTTCAATTTCTCCGAGTGACCCCTAGTACTTGTGGTTCCCCACAGTCTGAAGAATCTGTCCCTGTCTACCTTCTCTATGCCCTTCAGGATTTTGAAGGTTTCTATCATGTCTCCTCTAAGTCTCCTCTTCTCTAGGGAGAAAAGCCCCAGCATTTTCAACCTGTCAGCGTATGAAAAGTTTTCCATACCTTTTATCAATTTAGTCGCTCTTCTCTGGACCCCCTCAAGTACTGCCATGTCCTTCTTGAGGTGCGGCGACCAGTACTGGACAAAGTACTCCAGGTGCGGGCGCACCATTGCACGATACAGCGGCATGATGACTTCCTTCGTCCTGATTGTGATACCCCTTTTAATGATACCCAACATTCTGTTTGCTTTCTTTGCTGCTATCGCACACTGTGACGATGCTTTTAATGTTGTGTCCACCATCACCCCCAAGTCTCTTTCAAGGTTGCTCACCCCTAACAATGATCCCCCCATTTTGTAGCTGAACATTGGGTTCTTTTTCCCTACATGCATGACCTTGCATTTCTCTATGTTAAAACTCATTTGCTACTTTTTTGCCCACTCTTCCAGTCTCGTTAGGTCCCTTTGTAGGTCTTCGGAGTCTTCTGTGGTTCTAACCCTGCCACAGAGTTTGGTGTCATCAGCAAATTTAATAACCTCACATTTTGTCCCCGTCTCCAGGTCGTTAATAAATATATTGAACAGGAGCGGTCCCAGCACCGATCCTTGTGGAACTCCGCTCGTGACCCATTGCCAGTCTGAGTAATGTCCCTTTATTCCAACCCTCTGTTTCCTGCCTGCCAGCCAGTGTTTGATCCATCGGTGGACATCCCCTTGCACCCCGTGGTTCCACAGCTTCTTGAGTAGTCGTTCGTGAGGTACCTTGTCAAAGGCTTTTTGGAAGTCAAGGTAAATGATGTCTATGGATTCTCCTTTATCCATCTGGCTGTTTATTCCCTCAAAGAAATACAGTAGGTTCGTGAGGCACAACCTTCCCTTGCAGAAGCCGTGCTGGCTCGCCTTCAGTTGTCCATTGTTTTCTATGTGTTTGCAGATTGTGTCCTTAACCAGTGCTTCCATCATCTTTCCAGGGACCGAGGTCAAGCTCACCGGCATGTAGTTTCCCGGGTCACCTCTTGATCCCTTCTTAAAGATGGGCGTGACGTTTGCTATTTTCCAGTCCTCTGGGATCTCCCCAGTTTTTAAGGATAGGTTACATATTTGGCGAAGTGTTTCCGCTATTTCGTTTCTCAGTTCTTTTAGTACCCTTGGGTGGATGCCGTCTGGATCAGGTGATTTGTCGCTCTTCAGTCTGTCTATCTGTCTGAGGACATCCTCTCGGCTTACCTCTAGTTGGACCAGCTTTTCATCATGGTCTCCGCTTATGATTTCCTCGGGTTCTGGGATATTGGATATGTCCTCTCTCATGAAGACTGACGAGAAGAACTTGTTTAACCTGTCAGCTATCTCTTTTTCCTCCTTTACCACTCCCTTCCTGTCTTCGTCGTCCAATGGTCCCACTTCCTCCCTGGTTGGTTGCTTCCCCTTTACATACCTGAAGAATGGTTTAAAGTTTCTTGCTTCCCCCGCCAGTCTCTCCTCATATTCTCTTTTTGCTCTCCTAACCACTTGGTGACAGTCTTTTTGTTGCCTTTTGTGCTCCTTCTGGTTGTCCTTTGTTGGGTCCTTTTTCCATTTTCTGAAGGATGCTTTCTTGTCCCCTATTACCTTTTTCACTGTATTTGTCATCCACGCCGGGTTTTTTGTTCGATTTTTTTGCACCCTTTCCTAAACCTGGGGACGAACAGGTTTTGTGCTTCGTGCACCGTGCCCTTGAGTAGGGCCCAGGTTTCCTTTACGGTCACCATCTTCCCTGAGCTGTTGCTAAGCTTCTTTCCCACCATTTTCCTCATGGCATCGTAGTTTCCTTTTCTGAAATTGAGTGCTGTCGCTGTGGTTCTTTTCACCTTGGATGTTCCTGGCTGTATTGAGGTAGAAGACATCTTTTTCCTTACAGGACCTACAGCAACAAGAGGGCATCAGTTAAAAATCAAGGGTGGGAGATTTCATGGTGACACTAGGAAGTACTTCTTTACCGAAAGGGTGGTTGATCGTTGGAATAATCTTCCACTTCAGGTAATTGAGGCCAGCAACGTGCTCGGTTTTAAGAAAAAATGGGATAAGCATGTGGGTTCACTTCAAGGAAGTGCTTAGGAGGGGAGGGTTCTTAGAGTGGGCAGACTTGTTGGGCCGATGGCCCTTTTCTGCCGTCATATTCTATGTTTCTATAGTCCAAATATTGCTGCTTGTAGCTTCTTCAGTTTCAAAGTTCAGCACTCTGCTTCTCAATTTCTTCATCAGGTAATTCTTTCAATAACCCACTAAATAAATCTACCACTGAGCTTCTTTGTACTCCTATGCTCAGTGGGGAGAGGAACTAGCTACCCTTAGAAAGCTGGTTCAAAATCCCTCCCAAACATTCCCCTTAAGCTGGGTTATCGCTTGGTAGGTTTCTGTGTTTATATTCTGTTTTCCTTTACACTTAGGGATATCAACTCTGCTCAGCTTATCTAGTAGGCTTGGCTTCAAAGCTAAGTGAAATTAGTCTTCTCTTATCCACTCAATGCCTGAGCTGATCTCTTAATGAAAACTGCATGATCTCCTTCCTTTAGAGCAGGGGTGTCCAACCTTTTGGCTTCCCTGGGCCGCATTGGTCGAAAAAAAAAAAAAATTTCTGGGGCCACACAAACATGCAAACGCTGCAGCAAGACAGATGAGGGAGCTGGCAAGATGGTAAACACCCGGGAGCAGCAGAGGAAAACACCCCATCGCCCTCGACCGTGACTGCACAAAATACTTCATGGGGCCGCAGGTTGGACACCCCTGCTTTAGAGGCTCTCGGCATTAAACTAGCAAAGGCTAAGCTTTGTCTTTATTAAGTCACCTAAATGTCTCCCTTTTGTGAACACTATGTTCCACTTGGGCAGTTACTCCTTTCTTTATGCAACTATCTATATTATTATATCAGAACACTGCTTTGGTGTAGTCAGCCTATTACTCACTGTATTTGCTGCCACTCATTGCTCTCTTAATCAGTTGGGTCTCATATCATCTCTCCTTAAACTTAGCTTACAGAGTGAGTATTCTCAAAGTCCATGGGCTCTTCCACCTCTGAAGCTCTGCTGTTTGCCTCTGAACAGGTAGACATCTGCTCTTCAAGGGCTTCTTATAGACAGCTTTCCTCAAAAGTATACAGATTGAGATCTTTAAGTCTGTCCCCATACACCTTATGACGAAGACCACACACCATTTTAGTAGCTTTCCTCAGGACTGACTCCATTCTTTTTATATCTTTTTGAAGGTGAGATCATTTCCTCTGCGTACGTGGGCTGTGGTAAACAACCATTGATCACAATGAACACACACTCCACTAGTGAAGTTGCTGCTTTGTGGACGGAGACTAGGGCTGTCTTGCCTGAGGAGATTTGTAGAGTGACTACATGGCCTACCCTAAATTCCTTTCACCAGGTTCTATTGAGCAGACGTAGCAGAAGGATGCCGCTTTCAAGGTCTCTGTCTTAAAGCAGGTGCTGCGGGCCCACCCTAAAATCTGGGGACTGCTGTGGTACAACCCTAACATTCAGGACCATTAGACACAGGGGGAGCTATCAGGAAATCGGCAGGGGACAAAAAAAAGTATGACAGCAGTGTTTATTGTTTATTGTTGTGCACAGCAGAAGCATAATACAGGAATTTGTGCTATGGTGGCCTAGGACCAATGTTCCCTCTAAGGATTGAGGTGTGCAAAAAAAAATATGCATGAGCGACAAGTTACATACTCCACAAATTTATGAGCAGGCGCAGAGGACGCATTTTTAAACAAATGTAGTTTATCCTTGTACTCCTTATGTATTTTTAATCATCTATGGATATGTTTGTATGTTTATTGTTCAAATGGTTTTATTTATTTCCCCAAATTTATTTTTGTTATACGCATTGAAAATATTTGATATTGCGTTTAAATCAAAATCTCAATAAACATGAAACTTGAAACGAGTGCCCGTGAGATTGTGAGAGGGTTACATACTCAAAACTTAGAAGAATAACAATTTACTTAAAGTTTTTGCTACGCCAGCTTTCTGGTATCTTTACATACAGTGGCGTATCTAGCATATGTAACACCTGGGGCCCATCATTTTTTGGCACCCCCCCATCTGTAAGAAAAACATGATTTTTAGTAACAAACCACACGTCACACATGAGTACCTAGGAAAAGGCAGCATCTTACATATTGCAGTGAGCAGTACATCAATACACCCATTGTAAAACTAAACAAGCCAGACCAGCACAGATCAATCCTACATCGTCAATCCTAACAGAAAACCATGTCTTTCAAACACAAAGAACACAGAAAACACCTTCGCCTAGTATGGAATATGTAATCACAAACAAACCCCTCCCCCTTTTACAAAACTGTAGTGTGGATTTTAGCCACGGTGGTAACAGTCCTGACGCTCATAGAATTCTGAGCATCAGAGCTGCTACCACCACGGCTGGCGCTAAAAAACGCTCCACAGTTTTGTAAAAGGGGGGATAAAATAGAAATACACAGTTTCAACGCTCTAGCTCAGAGATGCCCAAACTTTTTGGGCTTGCGAGCTACTTTAAAATGACCAAGTCAAAATGATCTACCAAAAATAAAACTAAAAAACACAAAGCACACTATACGCTGAGAAAATGTTAATTATCATTCCTATTCTGGGTTTTTTCAAAGAGGTCAAGGCAGATGACTCTATGCATTGTCACCTCAGTAACAACCATACAAAAATAGACAAATATACCCCCCATCCTTTTTATTAAACCACAATAGCAGTTTTTAGTGCAGGGAACTGCGCTAAATGCCCAGCGCTGCTCTCGACGCTCATAGGCTCCCTGTACTAAAAAACACTATTGCGATTTAGTAAAAGGGGGCCATAGTGCAAAATATAGACAGCAGATATAAATTCAGTCACATTTTGATCACTAAATTGAAAATAAAATAATTTTCCTACCTTTGTTTGGTAATTTCATCTGGTTGCACTTTCTTCTTCTGACTCTGCATCCAATATTTCTTCCCTTCTTTCAGCCTCCTGTATGCTTCCTCTCCTCCAGACCTCATTCCCTCCCCCAACTTTTTCTTTCTTTCTCTATGTCTGTCTTTCTCTGATTCTGTGCCCCGTTTTTTTGCTTTGTTTCTGGTTCCCTGCCCCCCCCTTCTTTCTTTCTTCCTTCCTTCCTGCCTCCCCCATGCCACCACCGCCGCGGAATAGGCTGCTGCTGCTGCCGCTATCGGGAACAAGCCATCTCCCTGCTTCTCTTCTGCACGGGGCCGATCAACTCTCGCTGCCCGACGTCAATTCTAACATCGGAAAGGACGTTCTGGGCAGCCAGGCAGTGATTGGCTAGCCAGAACGTCCTCTCGACGTCAGAATTAATGTCCTCTCGACGTCAGAATTAACGTCCTCTCGACGTCAGAATTGACGTCGGGCTGCGAGAGTTGGTCGGCCCTGCAGGGAGATCAAAGACACGGTGCCGGCCTGATCCCCGATGGCAGCAGTGAGAAGGGAAGGGAAGGGAAGCAGGTTGGGCACCACTGCTCTAGACGAGCCGCGAGCCGCACTCTAAGGAGAACAGTGGACCGCTCCCCTCTTGGTACGCCACTGGAGCAGCAGCGCGTCTGGCCGGCTCATTCCATTCAAAGCCGCAGGTGGCGGCTCCTTGCGAGATCCGCGCCTGCATCTGAAGCATCTCTGATGGTGTGACGTCAGAGAAGCTTCCGATGCAGGAATAGATAGCGCAAGGAGCCGCCAACCCGCGGCTTTGAACGAATGAGCCGGCTGCTGCTCCAAAAGGAAGAGAATGATCGCCTCCAGACCGCGGGCCACAAATAAAACCTGGAGAGCCACACGCGGGCCGCGTGTTTGAGACCGCTGCCTTAGAGGGAACACTGCGGGACACTGGGGGAGCCCGGGCCCCCTGTCACCTCCGGGCCCCTGAATGCAGGACTGGTAGTACTGCCCTGATTAGACACATTGCAGTAGAAAGAAAGATTAGGTTCTCACCTCAGTAATCTTTCTTGTACTAGTGAAGTCCTACCCTGAAGTCCTACCCTGAAGTCCTACCCTGTATATGGGCTTTGCTTGCCTTCTGCCTTAGGATTACTCTGAATTTTAAGAATTTTCAGTCTTTCAGAGGAACTGAGAAGAATTAAAAAAAATAAAAAAAAGAAAGATAGAGGTTGTATAGGTAAATCATCATTACCATACAGTCTGGTTTAAGTCTCTGCTAGTCAGAAGGTTTTGTAACTTTAAGCTCTCTATATAATTGGTGCTAGTTGCAAGTTTAGATATTATAATGTTTAATGGAATTTGCTTGGAGGAAGGAAAGGTGAACAGTGGAGTCCCTCAAGGATCGGTGCTGGGGCCGATCCTGTTCAATATGTTTGTTAGTGACATTGCTGAAGGGTTTCCTTCTGGAAAGGTTTGCCTCTTTGCGGGTGATACCAAGATTTGTAACAGAGTGGACACTAAGGATCTGCAAAAGTTAGAGGAATGGTCTAATATCTGGCAACTAAAATTCAATGCAAAGAAGTGCAGAGTAATGCATTTGGGGATTAGAAATTGGAAGGAGCCGTATGTGCTGGGAAGTGAGAGGCTATTATATATGGATGGGGAGAGGGACCTTGGGGTGATAGTGTTGGAAGATCTAAAGGCAAAGAAACAGTGTGACAAGGCGGTGGCTGTTGCCAGAAGGATGCTAGACTGTAAAGAAAGAGGTGTAACCAGTAGAAGAAAGAAGGTGTTGAGGCCCCTGTACAGGTCGTTGGTGAGACCCACTTAGAGTATTGTGTTCAGTTTTGGAGACCGTATCTGGCAAAGGACATAAGAAGAAGTGGTCCAGAGAAAGGTGATGAAAGTGGTAGGAGTTTTGTGCCAAAAGACATATGAGGAGAGACTGGAAGCCCAGAATATGTATACTGTAGAGGAAAGGAGGGACAGGGGAGATATAATTCAGACGTTCAAATACTTGAAAAGTATTAATGTAGAACAAAATCTTTTTCAGAAAAAGGAAAATGGTAAAATCAGAGGGCATAATCTGAGGTTGAGAGGTGGTAGACTCAAGAGTAATGTTAGGAAATTCTTTACGGAGAGAGTGGTTGATGCCTGGAATGTGTCCCCGCAGGAGGTGGTGGAAAGGAAAACAGTGACAGCATTTAAAAAAAAAAAAAAAAAAAAAAAGCATAGGATGAACACAGAGGATCTCTAATCAGAAAATAATGGTATATATTGAAGAACTACCACCAGTACTAGGCAGACTTGCACAGTCTGTGTCCTGTATATGTCCATTCAGTTGAGGATGGGCAGGGATGGTTTAGATGAGCTGGAGTGAGCTTTGACAGAGATTCCAATATATGCACAGTACTGGGGAGAGTTCTGGGTTTCTAGCCCAGAAATATCTAAGAAAAAGAACAATTTAAATTAAATCATTAAATTATAGAGAGTGAATGTTTAGGCAGACTGGATGGACCATTCAAGTCTTTATCTGCCATCATTTACTATGTTACTATGTTATTTCACAAAATTATAGTGTTGAGGATTTCCTCCTCCCTGTTGTCTTTTATTGCTGTGCTACTCAGTGGCATAGTAAAGGGGGAGGGGTCAGACCACCCTGTGCAATATCTTTCCGGGGGGCAGCGGCACCTTTCCTCTTCCCCATCCCCTGGGTACCTCTTGAAATGTTCGCTGGCACAAGCAGCATCTTCACTTGCTGCTCCCACCAGTCTCGCCTCCCTTCTGTCATCACTTAATGGCCACAGGACTAGGACATGACGTCAGAAGGGAGATGAAGCTGGCGTGAGCAGCAGTTGGAATGTTTTGCTTGAAACCAAATTGGAGAAAGTTGAAAACCAGTTAGGAGACAATAATTTGTGATTTTTGCATTTTCCCTATAGCTCTAGGACTTCTGCAAATGAGATGATGAAACAATATATGGTAGAAGTCTTATCCATGGACCCCTCGTCTCTCCCAAAAATGTCTAAATCTTATTATATTCCTGCTTCTATTAAAAATATTTCAGGAGGAGAGATAAATGAGGTTGTGTAGGTAGACTTAACCATTATGTTGGAAACTTCTGTTCAGGAAGCCTCCTTAAGAGCCACTATGTTAGTGTCTTTTGAGAATGGTGAAGATCAAAATAAGGTTTTTAATTACCGTAATTTGTGTTGTAAACGACAGGCTCTTTTTCATGGTTCTCTAATATATATTTATCCTGTTGTTTCTCAGAGAACCCAAATGTTTAGATGAGAATTTCTAAAGTTGGGACTAAGAGCTATCACGTCTCGTGGCACGTCCTTTTTTTTTTTTTAATTTCCCAATGTCAGGTAAAGTTTCAGGAAAAAGAATATATGTTTTTCTTGAACCATCACAATTGGAAAAATTATGTCTCAGGAAACCAAACTGACTGAAGCTCCATCCATAGTATTAAGTGGGGTTTGTAGATTCAGACAATATTATGCTTAGGAATTTACTGTATATTGGTTTGATTCTATTTATATAATTGGATTGGAATGTTGGGTATTGTTTTGGTAGGATTTAAGCTAATGGGGAGGTATCCTTGTTCTCTATCCTTATTTATTTATTCCATTTTCTATACTGTTCTCCCAGGGAAGCTCAGAACGGTTTACACAAATTTATTCACGTACTCAAGCATTTTTTCCCCTTTCTGTCCCTGTGGGCTCACAATCTTTTTCATGTACCTGGCGCAATGGGGGGAGGGTTAAGTGACTTGCCCAGGGTCACAAGGAGCAGCATGGGATTGAACCCACAACCTCAGGGTGCTGAGGTTGTAGCTTTAACCATTGCACCACACTCCCCTCTTTGTTTTCTTAACACCCCTCCCCCTTTTACAAAACTGTAGAGTGGTTTTTAGCACCGGCCATGGCAGTAACAGCTCTGACGCTCATGAGCGTCAGAACTGTTACCGCCACGGCCAACGCTAAAAACTGTGTTATGGTTTTGTAAAATGGGAAGGGTAATTTTGATGTATTTATGTATTCTCTCATATTTCTTATTATTACAGACATGGAATTTGTATGAAATGTGTTTTTCTTTTGATGTAAACTGATTGATATCTCCTTATTTCTTCCTTGTTTTTTTAAGTCTGTGTCAGTAGATGGATTGCCATGTTTTCTTAAATTGTAATTTGAAAAGTTCTTAATATAAAAAACTTCTCCATTTCAACTCTATTACTACTCTAAAGAAATCAGAGTATTATTTATTTATTTAATTAGATTTGTATCCCATCCTCCCCAAGGAGTCCAGAGTGGGTTACTTGGTAGTATGTACCATGCTTATCATCAAAAGCCCGTGGTAAGGTTTTGTAGAATACTCACAGACTACACATGAATATCTGAAGTGTAACCATAAAACAGTGGTTCCCAAACCTGGTCCTGGAGGTACCCCAACCAGTCAAATTTCAGGATATCCAAATTAATATACATGAGAGAGATTTGCATGCATTGCCTTCACTGCATACAAATCTCTCTCATGCATATTCATTGTTGATATCCTAAAAGCCTGACTGGCTAGTGAACCACTGCCTTAAAAGCCAATGGTTAATTTCAGCAGCTGCTCATCGTGGCCCCTTTTTACCAACTAAGGCCTGGATGCACTAAATTCACTGTGCATTTAACGACCGTTACTAAACCAGATTGAACCGGTTTAGCATTGAAGTCATTTACCAACTGATGCACACAATGGCTCACTGCAGGCTTTTCTGTACATTCTGCTCTACTATGCAAATGAGCCAATTAGTATTAAAACAAGGTCATTAATATTAAAACGAGCACTTCAACCTATGCCCTAAAATCACTTAGGGATGCACAGAATCTAGTGCTGACTTTTAACAACCCAAAATTACTGACAGGTGTGTCATGTGTTAAAGGTACGCTGTATACGTGCCCATCTTGCCTCAGCCACGGACCCCTGGGCCTCCCAACCCCCCTTCTGTGAAGATCGGCAGGAGGGATGCCCACTCCCTCCTGCCTCAGAAAACCAGACCCCCCCCACACTCCTCACCCCCCTCTTGAAGATCATTGTCAGAAGGGATGCCCACTCCCTCCTGCCTCGACCACCCAGACCCTACCCATATTCCCACACACCCCCCTAATGAAGATTGCAGCCACTCAGACCCCCTCATACTACCAACCCCCTCCTGCAAAAATTGTCAACAGGAGGGATGCCCATTCCCTCCTGCCTTGGCCACCCAGACCCCCCAACCCCCACGCTTTTACATTTGTTGCCTGGTGATTTTAATAATATCATCAAGAAACAATGGTAAGAAAAATTATTTATCTTCATTTTAGTAATTAAAACATGTTGGTTCTGATCATTTACTTCTGTTGTCTGTATTTGCCACTGTATGAGTATAGAAGGAAATGTGAAGGGGGGAGGGGACACTATGAGATTACAAATTTTAATTGCGATTAATCGCAATTTAACAAGTAGAGATACTGTGGTGGTAACTGATAAAACCCTTTGTGTCTCAAGCATGAAGGCTAAACCAGGGCTTGTACTTGTTTGACATTATATGGATAGCCTTAGGTTATTTAGCTTGCTAATTATGATGCGACAGCTGTGCTATGTTTACGCTAGGTATTATCAAGGTCTTTCCTTTTCTCATTGGATAAAAATGGCATGAGTCTCCTCTTCTAATTATGGGTTTGACAGGACATTAATCATATAGAGGATAAGCAATTTGAGCATGTAGAAAAGCATCTCACACCCTCACAGGCACTTATAAAATTGAATAGGGCTATACTCAGAGAAACATAGGCACTCAGAAAACATACGAGAGGCTGATATTCTAAAGGTAGAAATTATTACAAAGAACAACATTACTGAAAACATTAATATTATGTTTTAATGGGACAAAGGCAGCATGGATTCCATCAAGAGAAGTCTGACCTCACCAATTTGCCACATCTCGTTGAACATGTGATTAAACACGTGGATAAAGGAGAGACCATTGATATGCAGCACCATTTAGATAAGTTGTGGATGTTGGAATATAGATGTTTTAGCAAAAACATTCCGAACCTATGACATGTTTTAGAATGCAAAAAAAAGAAAAAATAGAAAGTTGGTCTCATACACTGTTCCATCTAAGCTGAGTGGGTATCCAGTGGGGGGTGGTGCTTCAATATTGTGTTTTCAGTCTGTAGGAGACGAACCAAAACAAGAAAAAACTGCAGACGAGCATGCAATGATACAGGCAAAGATTATTAAAACAATAGGTAAAACGGGGTTAGACACATCACATAAAAACAAATAGACCCGACATGGTCCATGTTTTGAAAAACACCTTCATCAGGGGTCCCAGATGGAAAAAGAGTCAGTTGGAACCGCAAGCATGCCTTTGCCTGTATAGAAGAAACTCCGAAAGAAAGACTTGCTTACGGTTCCAACTGACTCTTTTTCCTAGTTACCTGTCCCTCACTATTAAAAATGTGATAATGAAGCAGCACCACCCACTGGCAGGACTGTAGATGGAGGACTCCTGCTCAATTTAGAGCAGCGGTCTCAAACACGCGGCCCACAGGCCGCATGTGGCTCTCCAGGTGCTATTTTGCGGCCCGCAGTCTGGACGCGATGATCAACTGTAAAGCTGCGGCGGTGGCGGCTCCTCGTGCATTTCTCTTCCCCCTTCCCTTGTGGAGCAGCAGCGTGTCTGGCCGGCTCAAGTCGATCGATCCGTTCAAAGCCGCAGGTGGCAGCTCCTTGTGCTATCCACTCCTGCATCGGAAGCCTCTCTGACGTCACAACATCAGAGAGGCTTCTGACGCAGGCGCGGATCTCGCAAGGAGCTGCCACCCGTGGCTTTGAACGGAACGATTGATTGGGAGCCGGCCAGACACGCTGCTGCTACACAAGGAAGGGAACGGAAGGAGAGGGGAAAGAGAAATGCTCTGCTGCATATGGAAAGGACCCTAGGGAAATGCTGCTGCTGCTGCACAGGGAAAGGGAGAGGGAGGGAGGGGGGAAGAGAAATGCCTCTCCTGCACAGGAAAGGGGGGAGGGAAATGCTGCTTCTGTTGCTGCTGCACCCACTGGGGAAAGAGAGGGAAGGAAGGAGAAGGAAGAAAAGGGAGAGGAGAGGAACACGAGATGACAAGTTCATGGGAGGGAGGGAAGGAAAGGAGATATCAGACCATAGAGGGGGAGGGAGAGATGCCAGGGCATGGGGGGAGGGAAGGAGACAGATGCAAGACCAGGGAAAAGGAAAGAAGGAGGGAGGGAGAAAAGGAAGGAAAGAGATGTCAGACCATGGAAATAGGGATAGAAGAAGAGAAAGATAGAAGGGAAGGTAAGACACGGAAACATAGATTTTGAAAAGAAAGCAGAAAAATTGAATATTAAGTTAATGCCAAAGATGGATGCAAGGCAGAAAGTGAAGACGGAGAGAAAAACAGTCAAAGGACAAGAAGGCCCTGGAAACATAGTTAAAAGCACAGAAAAATAAAGTTACCAGCCAACAAAGGTAGGGAAAATTATTTTATTTTCAATATAGTGATTGAAATGTGTCAGTTTTGAGAAAGAAAAGATATTAAACTTTAAATGTGAGGGCTGCAGAAAAAATAGAGTACTTGGAGGGCCGCAGAAAAAATAGTTAATGTCTTATTAAAGAAATGACAATTTTGCATAAGGTAAAACTCTTCATAGTTTATATATCTTTCCTTTTAACTGTTAAAGGAAAGTTTTATAAACTATAAAGAGTTTTACCTCATGCAAAATTGTCATTTCTTTAATAAGACATTAACTATTTTTTCTGCGGCCTTCCAAGTACCTACAAATCCAAAATGTGGCCCCACAAAGAGTTTGAGTTTGAGACCACTGGTTTAGAGGGAACAGTGGATAGTAATAACACCAAATACATATAAAAATAGTGCACAACTATACAAGTAGTTTAAACATGAATGGAGGACATAAATATATTTTCATGGTCATGAGATCTCTTATAGCAAAAGCTATTGCAGGTGAAGACCGTTTTTCCATTCATATGTACCTCCATAATAAAGTGACAATCACTCAATAATGTGTATTTCAAATGTTCATAACCAGTAAAACAATAAATATTCAAATGTTATCATGCAAATTTTCAGACAAATTCAAAATATATAGAATGCAGTTACTTATCTCAACAAAATCTCTCAACACAGATCAATGATATTTCAGCAACACAAAAATGCCTGCTTCCAGTGTTATAAAAATAGACAATTTACTAAGGAATGCTTCTGTAATCCCAACAAAATCTCCACAGAACCAGGAAGTTGCATCATAGGAGGCGGGGAATATCCTAGCAAAGGCCCGGAATCTGCCTGTTTCCATTGCTGTGCTGCCACTATCAGCAGTGATCAAGTAAGTGACGATGGACCATAGGGAGGGGCATGGAAAGGGAGAGCTGCTGGACTGGGGTGAATGGCACAGTGCTGTTGAACTTGGGGAAAGAGGAAGATGTGCTCCTGGACTTAATGTGGGGTGGGTGAGAGGGAGAAATGCTCTTAGTTCTGGAGGAAAGGGTGAAAGGGAGAGGTACTGCTGGACCTGGAAAGGGGGCAAGAGGGTGAGGGGTGCTGGATCTGGAGGCATGGGTTAGAAGAGGTAAGATGTGCTGGACCTGGAGGGGTTAAGGAGAGAGGGAGATGAATGGGTAGTTAGGGAGGGAGAGATGCCGGACTGCATGGAGGAGCAAGGAAGAGAGAGGAAGAATAGCTTCAGGGTAGGGGGGGCATGTACAGAAAGGAAGAGAGGGGAGGGAAAGGGATGAGAAGAGATGCTGAGTATAAAGGGAGCATAGGGACAGGGACACAGAGGGGCAATGCTGGACAGAGTGAACAGAAAAATAAAATGCTCAAACAGTAAAGATAACATAAGTGTTGATCTGTGGTCCCTTGTTTCATATTTGTTGAGGGTCTTATAGGTGTGACTGAGGTATGGTATTCTGCTAGCATGTACTTTCTTTGTAGAGATCTTGTAGCAGTCCCCCAATGCACTGTTCCCTCTAAGCTAAAGTCCTCTACCAACGGTCCAGCCTAGCAAGCTGTGCAGGGTTCCAGGGAACTTGCCTGCCCTATCAACTAAAATTACGATATTTAAGCATCACCCATCAACGGCAGCAATGCACTTGGAGAATTCTCGCCCAGCTTAGAGGGAACAGTGCCCATTTGTTCTGTTTCCTCACTAGGTGGTATATGAGTGTTTTAGGACCTGGTGTGATATTTACAATGCTATCTTTTCATGCATAAGGTTAATCTTTGAGTCCTGGGAGTTAGCACCTTTATGGTATGGTAAGATTCCAACTCTAGTTTTGCAAAGGTTTGTTGTAGTGGTAAAACTGTACATCACAAACATGGAGAACTTTCTTTTCTAATGTTTTTAGAAATAGGCCCTATCGTAAGTCTCATTGTTAATTTTTACGGTTTGTAAGAAACAGCCAAACTGTTTATATGAGACTGAAATATAACAGATCATGCCAACTGTGTCTTGGCTTATCTGGCAGTTGCAGTGACCTATACTTGTTATATATGTTCTGTAGTCTGTTTAACAGTAAAATGTCTATTTTAAAATCTCTGTTGGTTGGAGTTCAGGGATGCTCAGTTGAAATGTGTTCAACATAAGGGGTACTTGGCCTGAAGAATTTCGGAAACATTGATGCAATCCACTAGAGACAGTAGGTAGATTAATGGGTCATAATATCTTTAAATAAATCAATATAATGTACAATTATACTAAATAACCTGATTGGGGGGTAATTCTTAAAAGTGAGCAGTAACATTTATATACTGCACATGCATCTATAATAATAAAACCCTAGAGCGCACATGCGCTCTTGAAAATTCGTGATTCCTGGCGCCGTGAGGTGTGCTTCTGTGGCAGTATTCTATTTAACACCTCACGGCGCTTGCAGGGGCTGGAGGCGCGTGTGGTGGCTGAAGGCGCGCGACTGTGCTCTCTCCAAACCTCCCAGCTCCAGCGGCGTAGGCAGCACCAGTGGCAGCAACTGAGTGGTGGACAGCAGCCCCGCTCCGGCCGTTGACCCTCCACAAACCTCCCGGCTCCAGCGGCGTAGGCAGCACTTTAAACACACTGCTTCGTGCCCTTCTACTGCCGATTTCCTCTGTCTCTGATGACATCATCGGAGACAGATGCGGCAGAGGAAATCGGCAGTAGAAGGCTGCAAAGCAGCATGTTTAAAGTGCTGCCTACGCGGCTGGAGCCCGGAGGTTTGTCGGCGGTGGGAGGGTCAGGAGCAGGCCAGATCGAGCAGGACAATGGCAGTAAAAGAAGGGGGAGGGGCCGAACAGAGCAGGGAAGGGTAAGGGAAGAGAAGGGAAAGGGGGGTGGGGGAAAATGCTGCTACTACTATACATGGACTTGGAGAGGAAGGGAAATACCGCTATTGCTTCTGCACAGGAAAGGGGGGGGGGGGATAGGAGGGAAATGCTGTTGCTGCTGCACAGGGAAATGGGGAAAAATGACAGACAGACAGCGGGAGGGAGGGAGGGAGACAGAAAGAAAGAAAGACACAGGGGCAGGGAGAGGGACAGAAAGACAGGCAGAGAAAGGGGGCCAGGGAGAGAAAGAGAGTCAGCGGGAGAGGAAAAGGTGGCTGCTTTGGGGGGGGAGGTGTGCTGGGGACAGACAGCTTTGCTCTGGGGGAAGACAGAAGGGGCCATGGAGAGACAGGAAGAGGGAAAGGGGGCTGCTTTGGGGGGAGGGGTGTGCTTGGGGCAAACAGCTTTGCTCTGGGGGGAAGACAGAAGGGGCCATGGAGAGACAGGGAGAGGGAAAGGGGGCTGCTTTTGGGGGAGGGGGTGCTGGGGGAAACAGAATAGGCCATGGAGAGATAGGGAGAGGGAAAGGGGGCTGCTTTGGGGGGAGGTGTGCTGGGGACAGGCAGCTTTGCTCTGTGGGGGGAAGACAGAAGAGGGCCATGGAGAGACATTTGGGGGGGAGGTGTGTGCTGGGGGGCACAGCTTTGCTCGGGGGGGGGGGGGGGAGAGGGAGACAGAAGGATACAGACAGTGGCCAAGGAGAGAGAGATAAAGAAACACAGACAGACAGGCACATCTATTCTAGCACCCGTTAATGTAACGGGCTTAAAGACTAGTTTGTGTATATATACACACACACACACAAATGCCAAGCACCATTCTATAAATATACAATGTGATAAGACCATCATCATCAGCCATTCTGAGTTGAAATTTTAAAACTTCTCCATTGACTTATAAGACAAACACAGCTACAAGCTTTTCAGACTAAAGAGACTCTCTCTTCTGTTAAACTGCACTAGCAGTTTTTAGTGCAGAGAGCCACGCTGCATGGCCTGGGCTGTTCCCAACACTCATAGAAATCCCATAAGCATCGGGAAGCAGCACAGACCATGCAACATAGCTCCCGGTACTAGAAAACTGCTTGTGCAGTTTAATAGAAGAAGCCCTAAGCAATTCTCTTTCACAGAAAATCTACACAAATACTTCTTCCAGCCTTAGTAGTCTATAACTTCAACTACCCACACCTTTGGAGTGAATTCCCACAATGGTTAAACTTCTGGTTCATCAGGCTGAACACTAATCCTTCTATGAGCTGTAACAAAACCTTTATTATTCAGAACCTTCTGGCTCTCATTTTTGCAGAGGAGGAACAAGAAAACATGTACATTGTTAGAGGTTTTAAGATATGCAAATTAGCTTCCAGTGTCTTAAAGTCTCCAGCCTATGTCTCTTGGAGAATCTCGGCAAGAGGGAGAATTAGAAGGGCTTGAGCATGCGCAGATGCATGCTCAAAGCCGGCAGAGCCAAGAAGAAGATCTTCAAGCGGCACCGGCATGTCCTGTGGGCTGCGTGCTGGTGCCAGACCGGGGGGTGGGGGTGAGTTAAAGTTGGTTGGCGGGGGGGGTGCCTGTTCTTGCGGGGGGGGGGGGGTGACGATTTGAGTGGGGGGGCCTTTGCGAGCGGGGAGGGAGCGATGCCGGTTCTTGTGCCGGTGCCAGACGGAGGGTGAGTTAAAGTTGGTCGAGCGGGGGGTGCCGGTTTGCGCGGGGGGGTGCCGATTCGAGCGGGGGGGGGCCTTTGCGAGCAGGGGGGAGCAGCGCCGCTGGCCTCAAGTGGAGGTGGGGGTGGGAACGTATCAAAGCGAGTTTCCATTATTTCCTATGGGGAAACTCGCTTTGATATACGAGTATTTTGGTTTACGAGCATGCTTCTGGAACGAATTATGCTCGTAAACCAAGGTTCCACTGTAATTTAAAAAAGGACTACCTCCTTCATAATAAGGACTAGGGGCTCCTGTCTAACAGCTACCTCCCCTTAGATAGCACCAATCTTTCCTTAACTAGTACTACCATTATCTTCTTTTTTACCTACTTTCCTTTATAGAATAGGCACCACATAGGCTCCCACTGGGCACAAATTTAGTTACTTAATTTGTTTTCTTTCCCATTGTCCCCAAAGAGCTCAAAACGGGTTACAGGTTAAATACACACTATACAGTTAGCAGGTTATGATTTGTCATAATTACAGTACAAGTTTTACGATACAAGTTACAAAATTGCTTCCATTTGAAGTAACAGTTTTTCAAAGAACTCTTTGAATACTTTGATTTTATCTAATCAGTAAAAGATTCTGACCATAAAAGTAATTTTATTGAGGCATTTCCATGTATAAAAAACATGTTTTATATGTAGAAAATGCCTTTTATAACATTATTTAGCTGTATGTGTGATGTGATGCTGGGTTCAATGTTAGGAGTCGCTGCCCAGGAAAAGGATCTAGGTGTCGTTGTTGAAGATATGTTGAAACCCTCAGCTTAATGTGCGGCAGCTGCTAAGAAAGCAAATAGAATGGACAACAAAGATGAAAATGTTATAAAGCCCTTGTATCGCTCTATGGTGCGGCCACGCCTTGAATATTGTGTGCAGTTTTGGTCACCGTATCTCATAAAAGATGTAGCAGAATTAGAAAAGGTACAGAGAAGGGCAACAAAAATTATAAAAGGGATGGGACGACTTCCCTATGAGGAAAGGTTAAAGAGGCTAGGGCTCTTCAGCTTGGAGAAGAGACGGCTCAGGGGTTTGACAGAGGTCTATAAAATACTGAGCTGCAAGTGACCAAGGTCTATAAAATAAGAGATGCAAGTGTTGCTGGGAGCTGTCCACTCGCCCTGAGTAGCTTGGGGTGCTGAAAAAAAACACCTCCAAGGACACAGAGCTCAGTCGTTAAGGAATGCCTTTGGGAAAGGGTAAATGGGAATTGCTTGTTTATGCTTTCCAAAAATATTAGGATTAGGGGGTATGTGATGAAGTTATTAAGTAGTAGATTTTAAATGAACTGGAGAAGATATTTCTTCACACAACATGTAATTAAACTCTAGAATTTGTTGCTGGAGAATGTGGTGAAATCAGTTAGCTTAGCAGGATATAAATAAGGTTTGGATAATTTCCTAAAAGCAAAGTCCATAAGCCATTATTGAGATGACTTGGGGAAACCCACTGCTTATTCGTAGGATAAGCAGCATTAAATCTGTTTTACTACTTGGGATCTAGCTAGGTACTTGGGACCTGGGTTGACCACTGTTAGAAACAGGATACTGGGCTTGATGGACTTTCAGTCTGTCTCAGTTTAGCAATTCTTAAATTCTTAAACTATGTGTACCAAAAGTTTGTCTGTGGACTGTACATAAGCATTCCCCAAAAGACAGTCTTAGCAGAGGTGGAGTTGCAGTGTGCATATGTATTTTATAAAATATGCATGTACACAAATACAGAACTGTACAAGGGTATCTGATGCTCTAGCCTAGGTGAACTTTCAGCCCTGTGCTCCTCTTTACCCCCCCCCCACAAGCAGCTCAAGAAGGACATCTCCCCTTCCACCCCTTAACCTCTCCTTCCCCCCCCACCAAGTAACTAGCATCTCCCCTTTCCCTTCTTACCTACAATAAGGTGAGCAACAAAGTGCAGTTTCTTACCTATAACAGGAGCTCTCTGTGGACATCAGGATAATGCAGAAACACTTAATAATTAATCTCCATAGATTAGCCCAGCCAGAACGGCCCTCTCTAGCTTGATGGTATTAATTTTCAACCAATCACATACCTACATAACCTTCCTGCTCTATTTACATGTCTGTTTTCCTCAGTTGTTTGCAGCTTAAATGCTTCTGTGTATGAGTGCAAAATTAACAAAGTCCAAAAGCAAATGAGTTGAATAGTTACGTAAGAAACTGTACTTTTTCTATGACATGGATAATACAAACACACTTTATGAGGGTTGTGTAGCGATAGGTCAGAAAAGTAACCAATCCTGGGAAGTGATATCCACAATGAATATGCCTGAAAGAAATTTGCATATAATGAGGCAGTGTATGCAAATCAGGTTTATGCATATTCATTGTAGCTATCCTGAAAACTTGACTGGCAAAGGAGCACTTCAGGACCGAGTTGCTGATCTGCTGTTAGTGATATGTAACCTGTCGTTAAAATCATCCATAATACCTGAAGATTGGAGGGTGAACAATGTAATGCTGACATTTGAAAAGGATTCCAGGGGTGAGCTAGGAAATTACAGACCAGTAAGCCTGACTTCAGTTCTGGGCAAGTGTCATCATGTGACTGGGCTGAGTGGTATTACCTGTCACATAGCCACCACCAGGCACCTTAGTTCTCCTGGTTTCTGCTAAAACACAACACAAACATACAGGGTTAAATACACTTCCCTAGCAACAGCAGCAGATGAATCCAGAGACCAATGGGATAACTCACATCTACCAGCAGGCGGAGATAGAGAAACTGATTAACAGGTGGTCCTATTGGCTGGCACTCCTCCTGTTTATCTAGTATTCTCTATCTCCCAGCAGGAAAATGTCGCTATTCAACTAGCTCCTGAATTCTGGCTGTGGCTGGAACTTTATTTTCTCCTGTTGAGGTTTCTCTTCAGTGAGACTGCCATTCTGTTTCTCCTGTTGAGGTTTCTCTTCAGTGAGCTGGCAATGCTATTTCTCCTGTTGAGATTTTCTCTTCAGTGAGACAGGGGTGTCCGGCTGATCGGTGCCAGCTTTAGAGGTTACACTTGGGCCCCCCCTTGTCCCTGCCTCACCCTCCCTCCAGTGATAGAGGGTCTGACTGGGTCTCAATATTTTTCTTCTTTCCCTTCTCTGTAAAAAAAAAAAAAAAAAAAAAAAAAAAGACCACAGTTGTTACATTTTGCCATGCTTTTGCTGCAAACTGGCTTCATCCGGCCCTAACAGCAAGCTGTGAGTATGTCTGGCTTTTACGGTTGTTTGAACTTCAGGTTCTGTTTGGGAGTCTTAGTACTGTGGGTTCGGTCATCGTACATTTAAGGTATGGATATTTTATTGAGGCTAAGTTTTATGACTAGAAATCCGTGGAGGGAGCCGGGACTTCCCGCCCTTTGCATGCACGCGCTTGATTTCCTTGTTGGTTACAGCGCGGCAGTAGCAATGCGATTTCATGCTCGTACTTGTTCTCATTGTTGGGTTTCAGTGCAGCAGTAGTCCTGTTTATTCTGAGGCTCTCTTTCATCGGTGTTTGTCACGGCCATGTGCAGCTGATTGTGCAGGTGCCGGTTTATAGCAGCATGAGATGGGACATGTTTTTTCCGGCGCTGTGGGCCGTTCTTCTGGTTATTCCCTGAGTCTGATTTTATTTCTATGCAAGCCGCGGCAGGGTAAATTTTGCGGGGCTTGAATCCAACTATGTTTCTAGGAGCGTTGATGCAGCGGCCACGTGTCAGTAAGAATCCGGCGTGCGCTTGGGTCTCCGGCGATGGCAGGAGAGCTGCAGCATTCCGATAGTTTGTTTCCAGCTGACTTTGGTCAGGGTATGCCGGGGCTTTTCTCCTTTCCAGTTCAGACAAGTTGTATGTGTTTCATCAACTTTGGGACAAGCTTGGGCAGATTTATATGTCTAAGTCTGTGTTCCTGCTGTACTCCCTTGCAGGAAGCTGCTTGTTTAATCGGACTCTGAGGTTAGCACTCAAGGGGTTTACCAGAGAGACTCTGACCTGTGCTAGGTCACCCAGTCTCGGTTTGTCTCCGGACTGGGGCGACATACGGCAACTCACGGCACGGTGAGATCAGCAGTAAGATAGTGCCCTGTATTACACACAGGTATCTCATTGTCTCTCTTGGGGTCCCTGCAGATTGAGCCTTTGTCTGTTGGTGACTGTCCTTATTTGGGCCTCTGTGCTGAGCTGCATGTGTCTAGTAGTGGCACAGGATATATATGCCTAAAGGTAGTACAAACAGTTTCCAAGTTCGGACTGTCTCTATGGGCATAATGACACTGCGCATCTTCCTGCGGCCAGGACTCTCTTTCTCTATTTCTGAGGGGGCCTGGACTTCAGATTTCCATGCTTATCACGCTGGTTTCTCCTGTCACCATTTTCTCATGGCACATGCTAGACGGGCCCCCCGACCAGACAGGAAGGTCTGTATAGCTCCTTTTAACAAGGAGCCAGTTACCTATTCTATCAAACCCGCGGAGGATAACGTGCTTTGTGGCTGTTAGCCTCATCCCTGAAGCTCTCATTAGCGATGTGAGCTTTGTCTGATACCTGTAAGGATGCTGTTGTTTTCCACAGGGCGGTAGATGCAGCATCTTGATTGAGTCTAGTACGTATTTACTTTAAAGGACATAGATATTTTGCTCATGTTGCATGGGGTTAGTACTGTTTTCATGGTTCCAGTATATTCCTCTTTACATTGTGAAACTTGATTTTTCCTAGGAGAATCTTCTTGCAGATACTGCAGTCTCATCCTGCCATTCCCTGACCTTCTGCGCTTCATTCTGAGGGGATCTTGACTTCTTCCAATGACTCTTCAGGCTTTCTCATGAGGGAGAAGACGCTATAATGTCAGGTCAGGGGGCTGTGAAGATTTTTCAGGATGCTTGCATCTTTGCATCCTCCTCAGGTTTCCTGTTCGTTCTTGGAGTCTCTATGTTTTGTGTTTCCCTTTTCAGTGTTACTAGTCCTCAGGACAGTTCTTGTAGTTCTTCGGTGAGGGAGAAGACGCTATAATGTCAGGTCAGAGGGCTGTGAAGATTTTTCAGGATGCTTGCATCTTTGCATCCTCCTCAGGTTTCCTGTTCGTTCTTGGAGTCTCTATGTTTTGTGTTTCCCTTTTCAGTGTTACTAGTCCTCAGGACAGATCTTGTAGTTCTTCGGGAACTAAGGGACGTTGTTGCACTTACTGCATGGTGCCCGAGACGGGGGCATTGGGCAGGCTGGATCCCATTCTGCTGAATTAGTTTCTCGGGGTTACACATTTCTGCAGACAACCTGGGAGGATATTTACATTTTCTCTATGGACTCCGAATCGGCACTTGGTTTGCCTGCCTCTCTTGGAGCAGCGCTTTCGGTTTTGGCACATGCCATTTCGCCTACCCAAGGCTTCACGAATGTTTTAGGTGATGTGGGCGGTGGTACCGTTTTGGCGCTACCAGGCGATTCATCTAATTTCTTCTTGACTGCCTGCTTGATTCAGATGACTTCCAGTCGGGCCATTTGACTGACACGAAAAGGGTGGTATTTTTTCCTCAGTTCTTTACACATGCATCTTCGAATTTGCACAGCGCTCTTTTCTCCTGTACTATTTATAGGTATATTGGGGTAATGTTTTTATTCATATAGGAGAGACATGTGTTTCTTTCCGGAGACTTGGGCGTGAAGTCTCGGTCTCAGATTGGTATTTTTCGCTTACCATGACCAAGAGTATGGGATTCTGTACAGTTTCTGGGATCCATATTGCTGACTCCACTGGGAACTTCGGCTTGCTTTCCCCTTCTTACGCTACAGCAGTCGCTTTTGTTCCGGTGGTTCCCGGTAGCTCAGGGCTCCAATTATTTGATATGTTCCTCCTGCAGCGCTCTGTATGATTTGGTGGCTCAGCACGATTTCTCTTTTCAAGGCATGCCTCGGTCTTTGCTGAACTAGCTCATGACCACCGACCATCCCGGGCTGTCGGGTTGGGGGGCTCGGTGGCTTCCATCCTCAGCTCCAGGAGTCTGGTCTTCAGAGGCGACTCAGTACTTGTTCATTCTTCTACTCTTGAGCAGGGTCAGGTTACCTTTCTGGAGCTTCAGATCATTCTTCCGGATTGCCGCTAAGGTTCCTTTTGGTCAGTATTAGGATGGGAGAATTTCTCTACAGCTTGGGCAGTAGGTGTTGTACTCAGTTGGCAGGTGAAGTTGGTCTGCTTCAATGGGTGGACTCTCATCTTCGTCTTCTGTTGGCAGATCCTTTTCTGGATCAGGATAAAAGTTTGGATAGACTTTCTCTCCGCGGAATCTGAGCATGGCCCATTTCTTGTATGTTACTGTGTACAGCGCTGTGTACGCTCTGGAAAGTGTGCATGTTAGTAATAGTGTAATCTTCTGCATCCTGGATATTGAGATTTGTGGCTCAGGCGTTCTAGCTCTTTTTATGGACATGAGATCTCCTTGACCTAGACCTCATGGCCTCGTCTCTCAATTCTAAGCTTCCTAGCTTCTTCGGCGGGCCTAGGGAGTGGGAATTAGAGGGGGTAGCTGCATGGCTCCTTTCTCACCTCTGCCTTCTCTTTTTCGGTGTTTTCCGCTGGCTGGTGATGGCTTGGATTTGCCATCGCGAGCTCACTTTCTGGGCACAGTATTTGTAGAATCTCTGGATTGGCGGCGCCATCCTTACTATGCGGATTTGATGAGTCTTTCGACTGCCGGACTAAGGAGTTTCCTGGTATCTCCGGCTTTGCTCGCCTAGGGTCCGATCAACATGGATATTTGTACTACTTTAGTATGACGACCTAGTTTTTTGAAAAATCTTGGCTGATGTGAAGCAGGTTGTTTCTTCTCTTCTCCAGGTGCTACGGATGTCTTCTCCTGTGGCTTCTGCTTCCTTTTGGAGGTCTTTCCTTTCTTGGGTGCTTCTTAACGTTTGAACCACTCCAGAGTTCCTTTTTGGCACAAGTGTATTGCCGAGGGCTTAGCGTTCAATGCCCTTCAGCTTCTAGTGCCATTCTTGGCTTGTTACATGGGCTAGGTATATTGCTCTTCGCTTACTTCTCAGCTTCATGTAGTTCAGTTCCTAAACAGAGTGCGGTATATTCATGCGCCTCTTAGAAAGCCCGGTTTGAAGTACAATCTTCACGTACTTCTTCTCAGTTTACCGAAGGCTTCATTTCAGCCTTGTCTTTTGGGACTCTAAAGGGCTGTGCCGTTGAACATGGGGTTTCTTGTGGCCATGGCTTCAGCTCTGCAGCTTTCTATGTTGCAGGCCTTGTTCAACGGGGATTCCTATTTCTGATTTCCGAAATATGGGGTATCAGTTCGGATGGTACCACTATTTCTTTCTAGGGGGGTGTCATCCTTTCTTTTATGTCATGCTCGCTTTTCCTTCCTTCTTCCTGGGAGAAATTGGGAGCAGTGCTTTTATTCACTGCATTTTTTGATACGTACGTAGCGTTCTCCGCGAGCTCGGTTTCTAACGACTTTTAGTTGTTTATATCTCCTTTTTGTATTCTTCAAGGGACGCCTCAAACGTATGGCGGCATCCGGAGCCTCCATCGCTCAATGGGTCCAGGAGGACATTCTTTATGCTTGCTTGCTGGCAGGGAAGCGGGTGGCGAAAGAACTTCATGACCATTCCGCCGGAGCGATGGCTACTTCTTGGGCTCGGCCCAGAGGTTTTTTCCTTGGAGGAGATTTGTCTCGCGGCTAATTGGTCTTCCGGGAGTGCTTTCTCTCCGCATTTCTGCTTGGATGTGGGGGCGCATGCGGTAGGGGCGTTTTGTGCTTCGGTTGTTGCGGAGGCGGCGTTTGCTTCCCACCCAGATTGAGGATTGCTTTGCTACATCCCATTGGTCTCTGGATTCATCTGCTGCTGTTGCTAGGGAAGGAAAAATTATGTTCTTACCTGTTAATTTTCTTTCCCTTAGACGCAGCAGATGAATCCAGAGCCCCACCCTTTCTGGATATTGTCTCTCGGTTTTTTCTTTTGCAACTTTCGCAGTTTGTTATTATGGCAGGTTGTTTTCTGTATTATTGCATTTTGAGATTTGTTATGGGAAAGAAGTTTTTTATATGCTATGCCTATTGATGGTTTACGGATGCTTGGGCAAGGAGCTATACTAGATAAACAGGAGGAGTGCCAGCCAATAGGACCACCTGTTAATCAGTTTCTCTATCTCCGCCTGCTGGTAGATGTGAGCTATCCCATTGGTCTCTGGATTCACCTGCTGCATCTAAGGGAAAGAAAATTAACAGGTAAGAACATAATTTTTCCATACTGCATTCCATTAAAATTCCTGACCAGGTCTTCCCAGCTCCTCCTGGTCACTCTCCAGGTTCTCCCTGGATTCCATCTCTCCAGGTCTTATCAAGTCCTTCTTTTGACCATCCATTGGCCCTCTCCATCTTTGGCAGCATCTGATGCCATTACCGGTCACTCTGCCGGTTGCCACTGGCCCAGCCAGTCCCTCTGCTGGATGCTCCTTAGATCTTGGCCAATCTCTGGCTGCTTCCTGGGGAGTCTTTGAGCAGCTCTCAGTGCCATCACCAGTCTCCACTGGCCCTGCCGGTCCCACTACTGATCAGCTGCCTGACCTCCTCAGCCTTGGACTTTGCCAAATCTTCCAGCTGCCTCTTGTAGGGCCTCTTGGGTCCCCACCACCTGGATCCTGCTTCACTGGTCCCACTGCTGGTTGTCAACCCTGAGCCACTTCCTTGATGCTAGGCTCTACTGTATTCTCTAGCTACTTCTGACTCTTTCCTACTAGTGTATAGATCATACACTAGCAGGAAAGAACCTGTGAACTATTCTCTCTCCCCCTGTATAAGTCCTCATGGACCCTTCTACTGCTGTACCAATCCCCCCATCAGGACTGGTCAGCTTTACTACTCTACTACACCAGACCCCTTGTCAGTCATAATCTTTAAGGCTTACTAGACATGCAGCCAACATCCTCCTAAGAACTGCCCAGCTCCCAAAGGCACTCCTTGTCTTCTGCATTCTCTGTGCTGGGAGGTGTTCTTTTCAGCAGCACAAGCTACTCAGGGTGAGTAGACAGCTCCCAGCAACACTTGTAGCTCTTATGCAAATCAGCTCTCCTTTCAGGCTCAATGAGCTCCACTGCTTGGGTTCCCTCCGCTGGCCAGTGACAGGTACTCCACCCTGTCACAGCAAGATAGAAGAAACTATTATAAAGAATAAAATTATGGAGAGGTTGGGGGAGTGGCCTAAGGAAGATGGCTGCGGGAGTCTAGAGCTAGATGCCACGGATGTTCCCTGACTGCTGTTTTTTTTCTAAAGTGGAGAAATGGTGAAACGAAAATCCAAGCTTCGGATTTTCCCCGACGAATCCTTACCAGCAGCAACGGGCCCGATGGACGCCTTCCTTCAGCGAGGGCCGCCAACACAGCCGGAGGCTTTCTCGGCTGGGAGAGACACGCTGGCTGAAGCGTCGCAGCTCTCCCTCGAGGCAACATCTCTGACCCCGGAAGAGCGGAGTCCTCCGAGTCGCCCGGGGGCGTTTGTCCGATCGACTGAAGATCAAAGTCCTCCAAGTCCTCCGAGTTGCTCGGGGGCGTTTGGCCAGTCGACGGTGGAGGAAATGCACCAGGGTGTCTGCTCTCCAGACATGCTGAGTTCGGAAGTCGGCTCAGTAGGAGGAGGAGTGAAGCCACTATTATCTGTGCATTCGGAGGAGCTGGGACAGAAACTTCCTCAGGATTTCCTGACATTAACTTCAGCACCTGCTGAAGTTCCAGGTACTTTTTCACCAGAGGTTCTGGGTGCTGAACTGACACCAATGCAGAGGCCCAAGGTTTTCAATATGGAGACAATTTGGGAAGCAATATCTAGTTTGCAAATCTCTTTGGGAACTCAAATGCAGCAACTTACTACACGTTATACCTCTGTTGTGTCTGAAAATTTGGAAATGAAAAATAGGATATCCAGCGTTGAAAATAAAGTGGATGGACATGAAACTAGATTAAAAACAGTGGAGTCCCAGGCTTCGGTCTGGGTAAAAGACAGTGGAAACCTTAACTTTAAGGTGGAAATGTTGGAAAATATGACTAGAAGAAGTAATCTTCAGATTATTAACTTCCCAAAATTACCACTTATTTCAGCGCAGGATACATTTAAAAAATATTTGAAAGAAGTTTTGAAAGTTTCCGAAACCTCCTATCCGCCTCTCACTAAAATTTATTATTTACCAACCAGAGCATCTGTTCAAAAACCAAACCAGCAGAATTTGTCTGCTGATAGTTTGGATTTGACAAATTTCCTGGAGAGGTCAGGTGAAGAGATACCGGCAACTGCTACGCTACTTGTACAATTTGCTATAGATGCCGACAGGGAATGGATGCTTAAATTGTTTTTCAAGTTTAAAGATGTTCCATTTATGACTAAAATAGTGAGAATGTATCCAGACGTGTCACGAATGACCCAAAAGAGAAGAAAACAATTTCTTATTTTGAGACCAAGGGTTCTGCAGCTAGGTGCGACATTTGTACTCAGATTCCCCTGTAAATGTGTAATGACCTATCAAGGGAACAGATTTATTTTCTTTGAACTTCAGCAGCTGACAAAATTTATTTCTGCTAAAGAGCAAACTTAAATTCTTGAGAGAAGTTCAGTCTCAACCTGCTCAAGTATAAGGTTTTTGGTTATGTTCTCTCCCGCTACCATTTTTATTTTTCTTTGTACTATTTTATTAAGATTTCAGCAATTTTAAAGCTTTCTCCCCCATGGATTGAGGTCTAACGATACAAACCAGTAAAAATTTATTTTGTGTTTAATGTTATGCCGTATGAGAAAGGGAAAAATTTTGCCTTGATTCCTCTATTTCAATTGTAAATGTTCATTATTACCTATTGTCTCATTTTAATCTTTGAACTGACTTGTATTATTTTCTTGTTTTGACTAATATTATGTCAATACTATAAAATGAAAATAAAGATTAAAAAAAAAAAAAAAAAAAGAATAAAATTATGGAACACACAGATAAACAGAGAAGCATTTTTTTAAAAAGGCTATCTAAGTCCGATTTGGACATTTCCCACTAAAATTCCAAAGCTGGAAGCATAGAAACATCCATGTTCGAAAGCCGAACTGTTAGATGTCCAAATATATATATATTTTAAAATTGTCTACTTGGATGTCTAGGCAGACAGGATGTCCAATCCTTAAGATGTCTAACTTTATACCCCATTTATGATTAAAGAAACATTCAAGTTGAAAGCATCCAAATCCTGACTATTTGGATGTAGGAGGGGACAGCATTGTGATGGACTGACTACACAGACATGCCAACAGAGCATATTTCACCATATACCCTTATAATTTATGGTGATCCCTCCATAACTTCCCCAAAATCTAGTAGACCCACCTGTCTACCATCTCTATAGCCCTCATGGCTACAGAAGGCACCTATATGGCAGAAGAGTAAAGTGTTGCTGGGTTTTAGTGGGCTCACACTTTCCACCATAAATGTAGTGGTTAGAGTAATTTATGAGCTAGGGTTACCATTTGGCCCTAGAAAAAGAAGGACGGATTGAGACATCCGGGTTTTACTTTCATTAAAAGCAATGGCAGTAAAACCCGGATGTCTCAGTCCGTCCTCCTTATTTCCGTTGCTTTTAATGAAAGTAAAACCCGGATATCTCAATCTGTCCTCCTTTTCTGGAGTCATATGGTTATCCTAGCCCTGGGTCTTCCTCTCTATGGTTCACTAGCCCATCCACCAGGTTACTTAAGACACCTGTGTGATATGCCCTGCATTGACAAATCTAAAGGATATATTACCCATCTGAGGAATCTTTTTTACAGACTTGCTGTGAGGATGGTTGTCAGTTTGCTCTACGTCTCTTTTAAGATATTTTATCCTGCAGTAAGAAGTCATCAGAAGTACTGGTTTTGCTAAAGGTTTCATTTGTTTAAAGGTCTTGCTACTATAATTCTGCATTGTTTTTTGTTTGTTTTTACACCGATGTCAGATGCTGAAAAGCTGTGAGAGCTGTAGTCCACTATGCAGCATAGAAAAATGCAAGCTAAGGAGAACAGATGCATCACCAGAGTGGGAAGGTTATCAAGGCATGCAATTAGCTGAAAATTAATACAGTCAAGCTGGAGAGAGTTCTTCCAGCCTGGCAGTCTATAGAGACAAATTACCAACTGTGTGTACAATATCCATGCCCATGGAGAATCCCATTTTCCCTCTCTATTCTTCAACCCCCAAGGTTGGATCAAGACTATTCTGCAGCCCCCATCCAGCATCCACCCTTCCCCCTGCCAAGGAAGCCAGCATCCTCCCTTCCTCTTTCTACTCACTCCAGGTAACTTACATCTCCCCACTTCTCTTTCCTACCCCTTTGCCTGGATCCAGCATCTCCACTTCTCTTCCCTCCCCTCAACCCAGATGCAACAGCTCTTCTTCCTTTCCCTTCCCTATCTCCCGGGTCTAATATCTCATCTGCATGTCTCTCCTTTGATCCCATGTCCAACATCTCCTGCTCTTCCCTCCTCTGTGCCCCAACCATTATCCTCCTACCTTTTCCTGAGATACCGGTGCAGTGTTTTCCAGAAGAGGCTTGTGCTCAACTACTGCTGAGTTCTACCTTTTCTTTGACACATTTTCTGTTAGGAAGAGGACGGAACACAACAGCACTTGAGCATAGGGCTCTACTGGAAGTCTCCACACTGGTCCTGAATACTGTTGGAGTGGCCAGATAAGAGGTAGGTCAGTAGAGGTGGCAGGGAGAAGAGAAAGAAAGGAGGGTACTGGCTATGTGACCAAGATAGGGAAAGGGAGATGAGATGATGCCTTTCCACTGCATTGCCACCCCCAAATGGTGCCACTCTAGATGGCCACATAGCTCCCCTGATATTTAGCGCTATGTAACTGGTCAGGAACAGGTCCTTGTTGGTTACATAGCATTTAGCCAGCTAACTGCTAATGTTCACAGTAGTGACTAACTGCTAATTGGCTATGTCGGCTCCAGTGCTGTTAGGAGAACTTGGAGATGCTCCGTGAAGACCAAGTGAATTTTTTTCATTGTTTGGTGACTGAAGATGAGACTTGGGTCTATCACAGAGATCCTGAGTCCAAAATAGAGTCAATGCAGTGGAAGCCCAAGTCATTCCCCACCCCCAAAAAAGTTCAAGACAGAAAAATCTGCAGGCAAAGTCATGGCAACTGTCTTCTGGGATGAAGAAACACTTTTGCTTCTAGAGTTCATGCCACAGAAGACAACCGTAATCGAGAAGAGTTATACCAACACAATGATCACCTTGTGGGAGTCAATCACGGAGAAAAGACAAGGAAAACTCACAGCAGGCGTGCTGCTTCTTCACGACAATGCACCAGTGCACGTCACAAAAATCTCAGGCTGTCAACCGAGAATATGGGTTTCAGCAGCTGAACCATCCACCCTGCATTCCTGACCTGGCTCCCTCGGATTATTTCCCATTCCGAGTTTTGAAGAAATCTCTCCATGGACTGTGGTTTTCAAGTGATGAAGACGTCACGGCTGTGAGGTCCTGGTCTGAAGGTCAAACAGAAGAATTATTTTCAAAGGGGTTAAAGTTATTGCAGGAAAAGTGGATGAAGTATATGGAGCTATCAGAGAACTATACTGAAAAATAAAATAAACATTTTTTTAACTCTTCTACTGAGGTAGATAAATTATTGAACACTCCTCATAAAAATATCTAGGGCAAAAATTGGGATATTTTTATCTGGATCTATTTCAATTGTGACTAAGTCACAAAAAGGTGTCCTAACTGACCAGCTGACCACTGGACGGATAAAGACATGACCCCCCTTAATCCCCAAATGATCACTGATCCCCTCCTAACCCAAAGATGTGACAGCTTCTGATATTATGACCATTCAAATTAGAGCAAGTTGGTCCCAGGAGTAGGATAGTGGACTGTAGAGAAAGGGACTCATATCTATATCCCTCTCTAACTGGTACACTTATGAAAACTGCAAGCTATCCAAAATCCACAAAATTTTTTATATAGTTTGAATTAGAACCCGTGCCCCCAGCATTATCTTCAGAACAAAATCCAAATATGACCCATTTCATGAATCAAAACATTAGTGAAAAAAATATCTCATGTATTCCTTGTACAGAATCCTGTGGAAAATGTAAAAAAAAAAATCCAACAAATACTGCATATGAAACAAGAAAATCAGATTGGGATAGGAAAGTGCTTTCATTGCCCAAAGGCTAACACATTTCCTCTGTTTACTTATTCACTTTGGCACTCTGGAAATAGCTTGGTATAATGCTGAGGTGCATTGATGAGCACACCACATTTTAAGCCCTTCCTGGTGTGCCTCCTTGCCAGTATGCTTCCTAAGAAATATGCATAAGATGCATATACAGTGAATGCAAATAAGGGTTTAAGAGAAACTGCTTAAAGGTAGCGACACAGTATCGTATACACCGGAGAGAGAATTGTGAGATTTCTCAGCAGGGTTAGGCTGAAACATCTCTAGTGTGTCTGTGGATTGTGAGAAAGCCCCGCCTCGGGGGCTGGACCAGACCAGACCAAGCTACAATTGTAAGAGCCTTGTAGGGGGCGAAAGCAGAGTGGCGTTGCAGGAAGAAAACAGAGAGGACTGACTGTCTTTTCAGATTTTTGTTGTAAATTGACTGAGTAAGTCCGGGGCTGAGAGTAAATGGTCCGGGTCGGTACTCAGGCTGCCGTTTTTTGCTACGTTCTCGGAGCTGGTGGAAAACGAAACAAGGTGCAGAAGCCTGCGACTGTATGTGAATTCCTGAAAGGAGCATACGTGCAGGAAACCACCATCACCCAAAGAGAAACTTCCGAAAAGAGAGTTACTGACACCACCTTGGTACTGTGAAATGAGTGGCATCGTGGCTGGTAGATTTTTGCAGTACCTGGTCTTCCAGATGACAGCAAGAAGCTTTTTGAGGAGCTGGCGGTGAAGAAGACACGAATAAGGAGGTTGGGGGGGAAAAGCCAGCCCAATTTTGAGGCTGAAATACATCGCTTTAAAAAAAAAAAAATCTTGCACGGGAAATATTTTGAAAAACACACGAAAACGGAACTCGACACAGAAGACGATGCCTGCATACTGAGTTATATATGCGATTATTAGTCTTTTTTTTTTTTTTTTTTTGCTTCTAGCTCAGAGAAGTCTGGGGAGAATCCGAGCAAGAAAAGAAGCGAAGGAATGTGAACTGCGCACTCGCCCTGAAACTGAAGGGCTGATCCCGAGCAACAAGTGCTCGTCCGCACTAGAAGGGGCTGGAGGGGCGAAACACGGTTCCTCCGGGGGCCATGAGTGACAGCGGCGAGGGCATCGTTTTCTCGGTGCCCTGCCCCCCCGGTGAGGGGAGCGGGGGTGCAATGTTAGCCGGTGGCAGCCCGCAGCTCCCCAGGGCGGGCAGTTTCTGGCACGAGGACTGCAGCGGGGCCCCCTGCCAAGCGGAGAATAGCGGGGGGGCCCGGGCCAAGGGAGGAGGAGGAGGCTGCGCCGCGGGCAGCGACAGGAGGACGACGGTGGCCTATGTGATCAACGAGGCGAGCCCGGCGGGGCTGCAGGCGTGCGAGGCGGCGGCGCTGCAGTGCCTGCGGGAGGCGTGCGAGAGCGTGGCGGCCGCCCTGGAGCCGCTGCACTTCAGCAAACTGGACTTCGGCGAGACGGGCGTGCTCGATCGCTTCTACAACGCAGGTGAGCCCGGCGCGCGGGAAGCGCGAGAGGCGTGAGAAAGTGGCCAGCGCGAGAAGGTGTCATGCGCCGTGGTGCATGTGGGGCTTTTTATTACTTAGAACCAGCCAAGTTTCCAAAATGAACGCGTGAGAGCAGAGTGGCTGTACTTAATAATCTATAATGCGTTAAAAAAAATTATTGCAAGCCCCCTTGAAAGTACAAGAAATCTTTGAGTTTTGCATGAAAGGCTGTTTAGCTCTGCTGCTTCCTTGGTAGTTATTTCAGCTGGGTATTTTTTTTTGGGGCAGCTCAGAAGAGCCAAACTGAGCAGTTTTTCACCTCTCCTTTACTGTCACTACAGAATTTGCTTTTTTTCTTTAGTTTGTCAGTTTCAGAGCCCCCACTCCCCTTCCTGCTCCTCCTTTTCACAGCTGGGCCCTCCTCCCAGAAAAGGACAAACGGTGAGAGGTGTCGCCACTACATTGTCCTGTCCAGGAGGCTGAGCTAATTTTTCATGTCTGCTGGCAAGGGTTGTCCAGAAAAACCTAAAGTTGGAAAAACTGTGCAAATTGAAGTTTTTCCCATGAATTTGATTGTGCTTGATCAGAAAATAATAATAATGAAAAAATTAAATCCCTTCCTGGGGTCCCTCAAAGCCACTGATTACATAAAGCTCCATTTTTCTTAAAATTTGCTATTATTTTTGATTAATGAAGCAACTTTCTTGGTATTATAGTTATAACTTTTATGTTTTCATACTCGGCAATGATACATTGATAAAAAGACATTTTATATTGTATGTTTTATTGAAAAAGAATCAGTACAGTTGGTGCGGTACAAGGTGATATAACAAACTAGTTTTTTAGCCCGTTACATTAACGGGTGCTAGAATAGATGTGTAGACTTAGGCATTTCTTTCTTTCTGTCTCTTTCCCTGGCCCCCCTGTCTGTCTTTCTTTCTGTCACTCTCCCTTCCCCCTGTCTGTCTTTTTTTCTTTCTGTATCTCTCCCCCTGTCTGTCTTTCTTTCTGTTGTTGCACTGACCGTGAAAAGGGAAGAAAAAAATATTTTGCAAGAACTTCATAATACCAAAAATAGGAGAGGCACAGAAACTATTGTCTTGAAACAGTCTCACACACTTATCAGGTGTTCTTTTTAGACCTGGCATATGAGGTTTCTATCATTGCACTGAGTTTTGTATAAGGCAAAAGTTCAAAAATGAAATATAATAACAATGTTAGGCAAACATTGGGCAACAGCCAGTTATTATATTTCGCTGTTGCCTAATTTTGAGCCTTATACAAAACTCAAGGCAATGATAGAAACCTGTTTCGGAGCACTGCTTGCTAATTCATGATGTGTGTGAGACTGTTTCAAGATAAGGAGTGACAGCTTTCCAGGTGCTGGGTCTATGAGTGTGGATCTGGAAAAGTTAAGACATTTTTTGGCCTGAAAATCTGAACCGTGTCTTAAGTGAGCTATTGATAAATGTCAGTTTAGCAGATTCCACCAGGTTGTGAAAAGAAGACCAGAATAGTCTTTACCTACGTAGTACTTATCTGTATTGACGGGTCCAAACTAACGTTTTGCTACTTGTCTTCGAGGCCGATGGTCAAAAGTACTGCCAGCATTAACATGCTATTAGCACCAGGTTTGTGCACACTATATTAGATGGTGGCCAGCAACCAAAATTTGCAGTTTGGATTCAGCCGAAACAACCCCCCCCCCAATCACTCTTGCTACCACCATCATCCACCACCAGCAGGTCCTCCTGGTCTTCGTCACTCTAACGGCCTCGCCTCCCACCCCCGGACAGCCACAACGCCCGCCCACCTACCAGTCTCGCGCTCCCAGCCGGGGCTTCTGAGCACCGTCGCCCCAGCCAATCATCGGCCGCCTTGGTCTGGGCCGCGATCACGCCAAACCGCCGCCGAGCTGTCTTTCCGCCTCTGCCGGCGGGGACCGCCGGGGCCTGGGTGCGGCGGGGAAGGGGGGTCTTGCCTGGCCGGGGCCGGCCGAATCCTGGGCCTGCTCTCCTTCCCCTAAGTGCCGGTCCTTCACTCCGTGCCATCTAGCGCATGCGCACTCATGCCGCCACATCCCGACAGATCAGGGAACACGCGGCGCGAGTGCGCATGCGCGCTTAGCGTTTTATTATTATAGATAGGGTTGACTTCCTGAAAACCCCACTAATACACAGTGTTACAACCATAAAAGAATAGGAAAACATTCTCCTGTCATCAAATAATGATAAAAATACATTTTATGCAAAAAGTCTAGCAATATTTTATTAAATGAATCTTCAATATCTGCACTTTATTGTGGAAAATAACAGAAATTTAACATATTTTGCTAAAATACTTACACTTTGATGTAATCTACCAATGGTATTCTCAACGCTCAAGCATTCAATGTCTTCTTGAGATAGTCAGGATAAAGTCTGTGATGCTGTTCAATTTCTTGCAACAAGGCCTGACACTGCACTGGATCTATGGTGATGCCAGTGGCAAGGTCAGTTATCAGTCATTAACCACCTTCCATGCTGCTGAACAGTTTGTCAACACAGTGAAGGTGGCTAATGATATAGCTGAGTGAGGTGTCTGTCAAACAAAACATGTCAGAGGGAAGTCTTCTAGGTCAGCTGACGGCAGCGTGCGGGAACCACTGCTGGTGGCCTGAACATAAGAATTGCCGCTGCTGGGTCAGAGCAGTGGTCCATCATGCCCAGCAGTCTGCTCCCGCGGCAGCCCTTAGGTCAAAGACCGGTGCCCTAACTGAGACTAGCCTTACCTGCGTACGTTCTGGTTCAGCAGGAACTTGTCTAACTTTGTCTTGAATCCCTGGAGGGTGTTTTTCCCTATAACAGCCTCCGGAAGAGCGTTCCAGAAAAGAGAGGCTGCAGAGACTGGGGGTTTGGTAAGGGTGGCCTGCGGCCGCTAGGTGGACTGGCCTGAGCCCAAACTGGGTGGGCCAGGCCTATCTAGGCCTACCCATGGCTATGCCCTTGTTCTAGAGGCCTTAAAGCAGGGGCAGCCCTTCAGTCTGGAACTCACTCCTAGAGAGATTACACCAAGATTGCTTCTACTAGTGAAGCAGATAACAGTGGAACACCTTTTTGTTTGAGGTGAGGGGCTCAAGCTCTGCCCTGATCTTCAGTATCTCCCCTTCCCGTACTTACCATCTCATGGTCCCCCCCCCCCAACACACATACAGTGACCAGCATCTCTTTCCTTCCCTGCTTCTGAACCTCTCTACTCCTGCCCATAGTCTCCAGCATAGTTCTCCTTCCCTATCTGCCTCCTCTATCCATAGTCTCCAGCATCCTTCCACCTCTCTTGTGATGTTAATTACCTTATCTCCTTTTCCTGGGGCAGGGATGCCCCAATTGGCATAACACCTAAAGCATCAGGAGTGGCAAGTATGGGACCTTAAGCATCTGCACATACATGCTCAAGGTTTCTGGCTCCTGCCTCATCCAAACTTGCTGTTTCAGAGGGGGGATGGGAACCAGGAGGCCTTCACCATGTGAGATTCTCAATGTCCTGTGCACGATAACCCCAGTGCTTTTGGTGTTATGTTAGTTGGAGTGCCACTGCCCTGGGGGAATGAGGTAAAAGAAGGAAACATCTTGTGAGAGAGAGGTGGAATAAAGGAAAATTTTGGGGGTAGTTTCCAAGTTTATTTAATATTTGTTAAACGGCTTATCATACTTCTAAGTGGGGTGCATTTGATAAATAAAACCCAAAGAGGGTATTGCATCAAAAATGACCAAACAGACATACTGGAACAAGAGGGAAAGGGGTGGAACTACATAGGAGAGTAAAATGGGAGAGGAGGGATGTGAAAGATTTGTCTTCTCGCCAGGGCCGCTTTTTTCAGAATACTTGGGAACCTTTTTGGAATACCTTGACCCCTCTGGCTCGTAGCTGGATACTTAACTGCTGAATTATGTTTTGTATTTTATTTTTTCTTTATTTAATGTCTTACTTCTTGTTTAATCCTTAGATACTGTGTTTTGGAAGGAGGACCCGGGGGTGGGATGTGGGAGGAGGGGGTTTGAGTTGGGAAGGGGGGTTCTTTTGGGGTCATTTCAAAATTTGTTGAGCTGGTTTTGAAGTTTGTTGCTTGTATTGTTGCATTTTTGTTTGCTCAATAAAATATATTTGACTATAGGAGAGTAAAATAGTAAAGGTTAAAACACAAGAAGATCCCATCTGTAGGGAAGACTTAAGAAAAGGACGTTGTATCTGAGAAGTCCTTAAATCAGCCGGTTAAATGTCAAAAGCATTCCTAAATAAAAATGTTTTTAATTTTGATTTAAAGCGCTCTAAAGAAGTTTCTTCCCATAAATGGAGAGGCAGTGAGTTCCAAAGTACAAGCGCTGTTACTGAAAAAATTGTAGAGCATTGTATTAATGTGACGCAAGGAGGGAATTGCCAACATGGCACCTGTGGCTCCTCCTGTTCTGACACCTGTTTCACATACTTTAATCAACTAACCACCCATTCTTGTTTCTTTTAATGTGTTTGGCTTACCTATCACCTTTTTTATGTATCTACTGCCTTTTCTCCTCTACTGTGATGTTTCATTCCATTGTGCTGTCATTGTAAGTATCATATACAGCAGTGTTTTTCAACCGCTGTTCCGCGGCACACTAGTGTGCCGCGAGATGTTGCCTGGTGTGCCGTACGGTCAGGGCCGCCATCAGGGCAGTACCACCAGTCTAGGGAGAGGGGCGGTCCGCCCCACGTGGATAGGAGAGAGCTGGACGGGGGACCCGCGGAGTTCAATACATCTCGAGCCGCGAGGCTCGTCTTCTGTTCCTGCCTGCCCTGCAGCTAACATATAGCCGATCGCAAGCGTTCCCCGATGTCAGCGCTGACGTCGGAGGGAGGGCTTAAGCAAAGCCTGCCCTCCGACGTCAGCGCTGACGTCGGAGAATACTTCCGTTCGGCTATTTGTGCGCGGCAGGGCAGGCAGGAAGCAGAAGACAAGCCTCGCGGCTTGAGCTTCGTTTTGCTGAGAAAGTTGCAAAGATGGGCTGGGAGGCAAACACGGAACACAAAAGGGGGGAGAGAGTGCGTTTTGGACACAAGGCATGAACTTGGGAGAGAGGAAGGGAGGGAAAGAGATGCTGAGGTGGGGGAGGGAATGCGTTTTTGGACACAGAAGAAATGGACTTGGGAGAGAGGAAGGGAGGGAAAGAGATGCTGAGGTGGGGGAGGGAATGGGTTTTTGGAGACAGAAGGCAGGGACTTGGGAGAGAGGAAGGGAGGGAAAGAGATGCTGAGGTGGGGGAGGGAATGCGTTTTTGGACACAGAAGAAATGGACTTGGGAGAGAGGAAGGGAGGGAAAGAGATGCTGAGGTGGGGGAGGGAATGGGTTTTTGGACACAGAAGGCATGGACTTGGGAGAGAGGAAGGGAGGGAAAGAGATGCTGAGGTGGGGGAGGGAATGAGTGTTTGGACACAGAAGGCATGGACTTTGGAGAGAGGAAGGGAGGGAAAGAGATGGTTGTGTACACGGGGAATAGAAGAAAGAATTTTTGGTCATAGGGAGGGAGTGAGGTACAGATAGTGGCATACCAGGGTGGAGGGGGGGCGGTCTGCCCCACCCCGGGTTTACGTCCCAAGGGGGTGCACAGCTGGCCACCCTCCAGTGTTGTCCCTAGGCCGGCAAACTGCGGCTCTTTAGCCACTTGAGTGCCACCGCCGCCATCGGGAACAGGCCGGCGCCAAGTTCTCCCTGCTTTTCCCTGTGGGGCCGGCCAACTCTCGCCACTTGCGTCAATTCTGACGTCGGAGAGGACGTTCTGGGCCAGCCAATCGCTGCCTGGCTGGCCTAGAACGTCCTCTCCGACGTTAGAATTGACGACGGGTGGCGAGAGTTGGTCGGCCCTGCGGGGAAGAGAAGCAGGGAGAACTCGGTGCCGGCCTGTTCCCGATGGCGGCAGTGGCAGCCTATTCCCCAGTGGTGGTGGCAGCATTATAAAATACTTTCTTTGTGTTTATTTGATTCCTATATATTTATATATAGTCAATATAGGCACAGTTAAATTTTTTAACTTTTTCTAATGGTGGTGTGCCTCGTGATTTTTTTCATGAAACAAGTGTGCCTTTGCCCAAAAAAGGTTGAAAAACACTGATATACAGTATGTTATAGAAACATTCTTAGAAACATAGGAACATGACTGCAAATAAAGGCCAAATGGCCCATACAGTTTGCTCATCCACAACATCCATTATCTCCTCTCCCTAAGAGATCCCACATGCCTGTCCCACTCTCTTGGTCTCCACCACTTCTACTGGGAGACTATTCCACGCACCTACCACCCTTTCTGTAAAAACAAATTTCCTTAGATTACTCCTGTGCCCTCTCCTTCCTAGTTTTCCTTCATTTGAAAATACTCACCTCCTGTACATTAATGCCACGGAGATATTTAAACGTATCCTCTCTCCCGTCTTTCTTCCAGAGTATACATATTAAGGTCTCCAAGTCTGTCCCTATACGCTTTATGACAAAGACCACTAACCAATTTTGTAGCAGCCCTCTGGACCGACTCCATCCTATTTTATATCTTTTTGAAGAAGTGATCTCCCAGAATTGCATACCCTATTCCAAATGGGGCCTCACTAGAGACTTTTACAACAACACTATCACCTCCCTTTTCTTACTGACCATTCCTCTCCTTATGCACCCAAGCATCTTCCTGGCTTTCACCATTGCATTTTCTACCTGTTTTGCTATCCTGAGATCCTCAGACACAGTCACTCCAAAGTCCAGCTCTTTTGTACACAGAAATACTTAGTCTCCTATACTATATCGTTCTCATGCCCAAGTGCATGATCCTGAGTTTGTTAGTATTAAATCTTAGTTGCCAATTACTGGACCATTCTTCAAACTTTGCTAGATCCCGCCTTATGTTATCCACACCATTCATGGTGTCTGCCCTGTTACAGAGTTTGGTATCATCCACAAAAAGACAAACTTTACCAGACAGTCCTTCTGTGGTATCACTCACACAAAGATGTTAAAAAGAGCTATCCCAAGGACAGATCCCTGTGGTACTCCACTAATAATATCCTTTTCCTCGGAGCAAACTTAATTTACCACTACCCTTTGTCTCCTTAATCAGCTTTTAATCCATTCAGTCAATGGATTAAATGGGCCCAATTTATCACCCACCTATGTGATTCCATGCTGAAGGCTTTGCTAAAGTCCAAGGGCTCCTTTTACGAAGGCGCGTTAGGGCTTTAACGCGCGGAATAGCACGTGCTAAAATGTCGCACGAGAGCAGGCGGTAGTTTATTGGCTAGCGTGCGCTAATCCGGTGCGTGCATTAAAAACGCTAGCGCACCTTCGTAAAAGGAGCCCCAAGTGTACCATATCTAGTGCCCCACCCTATCCAACTGTTTGGTCACCCAGTGAAAGAAATCAATCAGATTTGTCTGACAGATCTGTTTCTCATAAAACCATGCTGCCTTAGGTTCTGCAGTCCATTTGATTCTAGAAATCTCATAGTCTTCCGCTTAAGAAGTGTTTCCATTAGTTTACTCTGTATTGAGGTCATACTAACTGGCCTGTAATTCCCAACCTCTTCCTTACTTCTGCTCTTGAGCAGAGGAACCACATCCGCCTTTCTCTAGCCCTCCGGGACCACTCCAGACTCTAAAGAAGCATTGAAAAGATAAGACAACAGAGCTGCCAGAACCTCTCTGAGTTCCTTCAGTACTTTTGGATTTATCCCATCAAGCCCCGTTGCTTTGTTTTATTTGTAATTTAGCTAGCTCCTCACAAACACAGTCTTCAGAGAATCTCTCCTGGTTTACTGCACATCCATTCCCATTTGCGTTCATTTTCTGTGGTCCGACCCCCATTTTTCCATCCATGAACACAGAATAGAAATAATTGTTAAGCAGTTCAGCCTTATCCTTATCAGTTTCTGCATATTTGTCCCCTTTACCCTTGAGCCTCACAATGCCATTTTGAAACTTCTTCTTATTGCTTATATATTTTTAAATGTTTTGTTCTTTTCAGCGCAGTGCGGGTAAGCGTGTTTTGCTTGCTTATAGTTTCGCTTGGTCTCCGACGAAGCTTGGGCGGTAGTTGACTTAGATTGGTTGGGTCCTCCGAGGGAGTGCGGCTAGCCAACTGGGGATGGCTTTGGCCAGGTGCTATTGGTGGCTGCTAATGGGACCATGAGTTGTATTTTTTTCTTTCTGGGCAGAGCCGCCTTTCGACAGGAAGAGGTAGGCAGTAGAGAATGACATGGGGAAAAAATTTGTCCTCGTCACTGCCCTGTCCCCGCGACCACTCTCCCCGCCCTGTCCCCGTCTCCGCAACTACTGTCCTCGCTCCGCCCCTGTCCCGCAGCATCCATACAAGCCTCAGTACTGCAATATTTAGCTTGTTCCTTCCTTATAAATCAAAGTTCTGGCTGCTGAACTAGAGTAAGAGATGTTCAGCTGGCAAGGCTTTGTTTATAAATTTTTATCAACACAGCTAATATACTACTTTATCCTAAAGAAAAAAAAAATTTTTTTACCTTTGTTGTCTGGTTTCTGCTTTCCTCATCTTCTCCTCATTCATTTCTTTCCATCCACTGTTTGCCTTCTCTGTCTCTTCCATATGTTCTGTTACTGTGCCTCTCCCTTCTATCTCTCCCTCCACCCCCACCCCAATTGGTCTGCCACACATCTTCTTCCCTCTGCTCCCCCCATGGTCTGGAATCTCTCTTCCCCATTTCCCTTCAGTGTCTGTTCCTCTCCATCCCACCTACCCCAGTTCCCTTCAGCGTCTGTTCCTCTGCACCCCACCTTCCTCAGTTCCCGTTAGTGTCTGTTCCTCCCCACCTCACCTTCCCCAGTTCCCTTCAGTGTCTGTTCCTCTCTAGCCCACCTTCCCCAGTTCCCTTCAGCATCTGTTCCTCTGCACCCCACCTTTCCCAGTTCACTTCAGCGTCTGTTCCTCCGCACCCCACCTTTCCCAGTTTCCTTCAGCGTCTGTTCCTCCGCACCCCACCTTCCCCAGTTCCCTTCAGCGTCTGTTCCTACCCACCCCACCTTTCCCAGTTTCCTTCAGCGTCTGTTCCTTCCCACCCCACCTTCCCCACTTCCCTTCAGCATCTGTTCCTTCCCACCCCACCTTCCCCACTTCCCTTCAGCGTTTGTTCCTCTCTAGCCCACCTTCCCCAGTTCCCTTCAGCGTCTGTTCCTCCCCACCCCACCTTCCCCAGTTCCCTTCAGCATCTGTTCCTTCCCACCCCACCTTCCCTAGTTCCCTTCAGTGTTTGTTCCTCTCTAGCCCACCTTCCCCAGTTCCCTTCAGTGTCTGTTCCTCCCCACTCCACCTTCCCTTAGGTCCCTTCAGCGTCTGTTCTTTCCACCCCACCTTTTCTCCCTTTTCCCCTCCCTGCTCCTTACCTTCACAGCAGGCAATTTCTCTAAATGTGCTTCCTACCAGCAGCCGGAGCATTGAAATCGCGTGTGGCTGCAGGAAAGGTCATCTCTGATGTGGTTGTGTCAGAGATGACCTTTACGGCAGCCACACACAATTTCAACCCTCCGGCTGCTGGTAGGAAGCACATTTAGAGAAATTGTCTGCCGCAAAGATAAGGAGCAGGGAGGGAGATGCTCAGGTGGTGGCAATCGGGCTCAGGCGGCGATCGGGCAGCAGCTATCAGGAGGGAGGGAGATGCTTGGGCGGCGGCTATTAGTATGGAGTGAGGGAGCGCGATCAGTGACCGCATGCGTTCCCTCCCTTCACTGTGGAGACAAGGCCATTCACTGCTCCATGGGGCGGTGAATGGCCTTCTCCCTGTACCCGCGGTGACCAATCCTTTTCTCTCCCCCGTTTCGGCAGGCTACCCATGGCTAGCCATGGGTAACAGCCACCGTATCATTCTCTAGTAGGCAGTTCTTTTCTGGCACGGGACTACCTGCGAGGTAGGCTTGGCTGCAGCTACCAGCTTCAGTTTCCCGGATCAGAAAGGAGGCCGGGGTCTCAGAGAAGAAGTGTTCCTGTGGCTTAGGCCTCAGATGAGAAGGGTTCCTGGGGCTCAGGCTGCAGACGAGAAGGGTTCCTGGAGCTCAGGCCTCAGACGAGAAGGGTTCCTGTGTGAGATATTCCTGTGGTTTATTCCTCAGATGGGAGATATTCCTGGGGCTTAGGCCTCAGTTGAGAAAATGTTCCTGGGGGGACTTAGGCTTCAGTTGAGACAGATTCCGGTGGCTTAGACCTCAGAGTAGAATCATGGTTGTGGCTTAGGCTTCAGTTGAGCAATATTCCTGTGGCGTGGCCTCAGAGGAGAAATGTTCCTGGGGCTTAGGCCTCAGTTGAGAGTCAAAACCTTAGGCGCCCCCTGTTTATGCCAGGATTTCTAACCATTCCCACTTTCTGGTAGGTGTCTACTGAGCTAGATCTACCAGCCAATTAATTGCTTTTTTTGCCATTTATAAGCTCATTCAGGACGCTGATTAAACTTTTAAATAATTAAGTTAGGCACCTAACGTCAGGTAATATAGAATCTGAGCCTTAATCCCTACTAATGGGAGTCAAATTTCAGTCACTGTAATAAAATGCTAGGGGGGGTGATAGTTGACTTGCCCCTTTCTTCATTAAAGATGTCTAAACAGCTCCCAGCTCCATTCTTTGTCATTACTCACCTGGCAGAGAGGGAATCCCCCCATACCTATTGGTTTGGCATCATCAGCAAACCTGGAATTGCATGCATAATGGTTATTTATGCTTTTGGAGTATAGTACTCCCCTGAAATTTGCGGGGGTTCCGTTCCAGGAATACCTGCGAATTTTGAAAAACCGCGATTTCGGTTTAAGAGGCTGATCGAAGGCAGGAGAGGCAGCTGGGGCGCCAGCGGGTGCTGAAAATCATTTGCAGTATTTTCCGACTGCCTCTTCCTGATACTAAAGTCAGGCTGCACCAATCAGGAGCTGCTTTGACAAGCGAGATAGCATGTCAAAGCAGCTCCTGATTGGTGTAACCGTGACTTTAGTACCAGGAAGTGGCGGTTGGAAAATACCATGAATTACTGAGTCCATGATTCGCGAACCTTAAATTCTAGCTTGTTAATCTTGTTACTGGTAAGCCCTTTCCACCGGTGTGCTTTGACAAGAATTAAGGTTGGAAATGCTTGTCACTTTGTATGCAAAACTGTGAAAACTACTTAAATGGAAATAAACACTTGCCAACTCTCTGTAGGCACAAGAGAGATTTGAGCTTGTGAGGATTCAAGTTTTCTTGTTTTATTAGGATTTTATATACCGTCTATCAAGGTTACCCTAAGCGGCTTTTACAATCGGGTACTCAAGCATGATGGCAGATAAAGACCCATCCAGTCTGCCCATCCACAGTAACCAATATCTCCTCCTCTCTCTAAGAGATCCCACATGCCTATCCCATGCTTTTTTGATTTCAGACACAGTTTGTCTCCACTACCTCTACCAGGAAACTGTTCCACGCATCTACCACTCTTTCTGTAAAAATATATTTCCTTAGATTACCGTATTTTCACGCATATAACGCGCGCGTTATACGCGTTTTTACCTACCGCGCATACCCCTCGCGCGTTATATGCGTGAGCGCGGTATACAAAAGTTTTAAAACATAGTTCCCACCCCGCCCGACGCCCGATTCACCCCCCCAGCAGGACCGCTCGCACCCCCACCCCGAACGACGGCTCGCACGCGCTCCCACCCGCACCCGCATCCACGATCGGAGCAAGAGGGAGCCCAAGCCCTCTTGCCCGGCCGACTCCCCGACGTCCGATACATCCCCCCCCCCCGGCAGGACCACTCGCACCCCCACCCCGAAGGACCGCCGACTTCCCGACAATATCGGGCCAGAAGGGAGCCCAAACCCTCCTGGCCACGGCGACCCCCTAACCCCACCCCGCACTACATTACGGGCAGGAGGGATCCCAGGCCCTCCTGCCCTCGACGCAAACCCCCCTCCCTCCAACGACCGCCCCCCCCCAAGAACCTCCGACCGCCCCCCCAGCCGACCCGCGACCCCCCTGGCGACCCCCACGACCCCCCCACCCCCTTCCCCGTACCTTTGGTAGTTGGGCCAGAAGGGAGCCCAAACCCTCCTGGCCACGGCGACCCCCTAACCCCACCCCGCACTACATTACGGGCAGGAGGGATCCCAGGCCCTCCTGCCCTCGACGCAAACCCCCCTCCCCCCCAACGACCGCCCCCCCCAAGAACCTCCGACCGCCATCCAGCCTACCCGCGATCCCCCTGGCGACCCCCACGACACCCCCAACCCCCTTCCCCGTACCTTTCTGTAGTTGGCCGGACAGACGGGAGCCAAACCCGCCTGTCCGGCAGGCAGCCAACGAAGGAATGAGGCCGGATTGGCCCATCCATCCTAAAGCTCCGCCTACTGGTGGGGCCTAAGGCGCGTGGGCCAATCAGAATAGGCCCTGGAGCCTTAGGTCCCACCTGGGGGCGCGGCCTGAGGCACATGGGCCCAACCCGACCATGTGCCTCAGGCCGCGCCCCCAGGTGGGACCTAAGGCTCCAGGGCCTATTCTGATTGGCCCACGCGCCTTAGGCCCCACCAGTAGGCGGAGCTTTAGGATGGATGGGCCAATCCGGCCTCATTCCTTCGTTGGCTGCCTGCCGGACAGGCGGGTTTGGCTCCCGTCTGTCCGGCCAACTACCAAAGGTACGGGGAAGGGGGGTGGGGGGGTCGTGGGGGTCGCCAGGGGGGTCGCGGGTCGGCTGGGGGGGCGGTCGGAGGTTCTTGGGGGGGGCGGTCGTTGGGGAGGAGGGGGGTTTGCGTCGAGGGCAGGAGGGCCTGGGATCCCTCCTGCCCGTAATGTAGTGCGGGGTGGGGTTAGGAGGTCGCCGTGGCCAGGAGGATTTGGGCTCCCTCCTGGCCCGATATTGTTGGGGAGTCGGCGGTCCTTCGGGGGGAGGGATGTATCGGACGTCGGGGGGGGGCATCAGGCTTTCAGGATGGGGACAGACCTTCAAGGGGGGACAGTGCACGGAAGTCAGGGGGGGTGAACGGAGAGTCGGGACAGCGCACGGAAAGTCAGGGCGGGCGAAAGGAGCGTCGGGCAGCATGCGCGGTATACCCGTGAGCGCGGTATACCAAAGTTTTTGTGCATATCATCGTGATTTCTGCGCGCTATACCCGTGTGCGCGTTTTATACGGGTGCGCGTTATTTGCGTGAAAATACGGTACTCCTGAGCCTATCATCTCTTAACTTCATCCTATGCCCTCTCATTCCCGAGCTTCTTTTCAAATGAAAGAGATTCGACTCATGCACGTTTATCTGGCATGTGGTCTGCTCAACTCACACCAAATTCCTGTCATTCTTTTAAAATGAAATTTAATAAGTTTATACAGCTGTCAGACAATTATTTCTTGTATGGCATGCCAGGAAATTTTTTTTTGTGATGTTGGACAGGCTGCAGGATTTTCCTTGAGCTCCTTGTCTTCACCTGTCACCATGCCAAATCTTTATTGTTCACATGGCGTAATCCTATACAGCCACTTTCTGCATAGTTTGGATTGGATTAGATACATTAACTTAATATACTGCCTTTCACCAAGATTTCATGAGTATTTGGATTGCTGTCGGGTGTATGACAGGAGAGTAAAAATGGACACTAAAGAAGATATTTGAAATGTAAATTCAATTCAAGAGAGGTAGCCCATATTGAGCATATTCAGGAAAAATTTACAAGATTTTGTACATGAATGTGAACTCAATGAGGGATTTCATTTATATAGAAGTGTCAATTGCAAAATAAAAATATATATAAAATACTGGACCAGTGAAGGGTTTGACTTCAGTTTAGGCATGCAAACACTTTGTTCATAGAAAGAAGCCTGCTGAGGATCCAAGAAGAATGAGTTTTACTAGGGAGACTGACCACATGTGTTCAAATCAAACTCTAGTCTTAATTAAACGTGCATGAGATTTATCATATTTATAGGCCTGGTCAAAGGAGTTGTGCACCCTGAGCTATCTTTTGTGCCCTCCCCTCCCAAATCTGCAGGCCCATCTTGTGGTATGAGCTGTGCAAATAGGGGTGAATTTTCAGCTGGCGTTGTCAGTGGGTTGTTAAATGCCACACCACTAATAAGCTTAATACATACATTCGGTGCCATTATCCAAGTTGGACCTCCAAATATACGGATAATTTCTGGCAGTTTAACATCCGTATTTTAGCAAGTCCATGTCTCATATACTGTACTGTATATCTTTTTAGTTATGTGTTCAAATAATTGCCTTTAAATATCAGCCCTGACATTTCCAGATTAACCAATAAAACTTGCAGAGCAGAAGCAGGATGTTTATTTTTTTTAAGTCCCTAAAAATGTTGTGATTTCAACATAAAAAAAAGATTTTGTTCAAATTCTGGTGTTGCATCAGTGACAGCAACACTAAACCCTGCCAATGGACACTTGGACGCTTACCATACTGTACCAGGTCCAAGAACTCAAACTGCATCAACCCTGCCTATGAAGAAATAGCACTGCAAATATTCTAAAACACAGTATGTAAACCACTTTGGTTGTACCAACAGAAATGTAGTACAGTATAATCTCGTTATAACGGACTCGCTTATAATGGAACCTTGCCTATAGCGGACGAGGTCCGCTGGTCCCGGCCGTGCGCCATTATAAACATACAGAAAATCATTGCATATAGCGGACTCGCATATAACAGACTTTCCGATATAATGGACAACCAGTTTGGTCCCCAGAGCCGCTTTTAGCTATAGTTTTGTTCTGCTATAACGGACATGCAGGCGCCGCCTACAAGGTGCGTGGCATGCCGGTGATATAGTATCAAAATGCAGCCCAGAAGAAAATGACAGAGTATTTTTCTTTCCAGTACAGTACGACATAATGTTTTAGAACAATGGTCCCAAACTCAAACCCTTTTCAGGGCCACATTTTGGATTTGTAGGTACTTGGAGGGCCTCAGAAAAAATAGTTAATGTCTTATTAAAGAAATGACAATTTTGCATGAGGTAAAACTCTTTATAGTTTATAAATCTTTCCTTTTGGATGAGTCTTAATAATAATATTGTAATTTATAGGTAAAGAGACATATGATCAAGAAACTGTTTTATTTTACTTTTGTGATTATGATAAACATACCGAGGGCCTCAAAATAGTACCTGCCGCATGTGGCCCCCGGGCTGCGAGTTTGAGACCACTGCTTTAGAACATCTTTTAGTGTTCTGGTTTTGCAAGTTTCAAGTTTCAAGTTTTATTGGATATTTGATTAATCGCCTATTACAAAATTTCTAGGCGATGTACATTAACAAAATAAAAGTATTCAAGAGGTTAAAATATAACAAATATTGACAAATTACACATTACACTTAATATAAAACCTACATGAGGGGTAAGGAATAGCATAAAGTTACACTGTGGGTTTGGAGAAAAAGGAAAAAAACAAGAGGATAGGTTTAACAATATCATAACACAAGCTAATCTATCTTTAAAGGAAGTGAACACTATAAAATTCAAAAGGCTCTTTAAGTAAGTAATTTAAAAAAGATAAAACAATAAGTTTCAAGCCTATATTAAAAAGCGTTTTTAGGTCAGTCAGAAGTAAAAGCATCTTTAAATAAATACGTTTTTAACAATTTTTTAAAAGTTGTGATATCCTGTTCCATTCTGATATACTGGGGAATTGCATTCCACCATTGTGGCCCCATTACTGTAAACGTGTCAGCTCTTCGTGTACCTATAATTTTCAATGACGGTACTGTTAACAGATTTTGTTCCGATGATCGTAATGGACGTTGGGTTGTGTAAGGGATTAATGATTTTGAAATAAATTGTGGTTCATTGTATAATAAAGTCTTAAAGATGAGAAGCATTGTTTTGAATAGAGTTCTGTGACTTATAGGTAACCAGTGTGCGTCTTTGAGTAGTGGGGAGACATGATCATATTTTTTTGCATTATATATTATTTTTATAGCAGTATTTTGGATGGTCTGTAATCTCCTTTTTTCTTTTTGTGTAATATTAAGAAATAATGCATTACAGTAATCTATTTTCGATATAACAAAAGAATGTATTAGAATCTTTAAGGATGGTAAATTTAGAAATTTAGAAATTGATCTAATCTGCCGTAATTTAAAGAAACAATTTTTGACTATGTGGGAAATGTGATCATGGTAAGTCAGATTATCATCTAAAAAAACTCCGAGTATTTTCACAGAGGATACTAGGTTAAGAGTAATGTTGTTAAGTACAAATGGTTTTGATAATAGAATGTCTTTTTTCCAATTAAATAGCATAGTTTTGGTTTTGTTAATATTTAATGATAATTTATTTGAGGTAAGCCAGTCTTGTATTTGTTCAAGTTTGTAATTGATGGAAGAAACTTCAGTGGTATTATTTGGATCAAGAGGATGAATTAATTGTATGTCGTCAGCATATGAATATGGAATAAAGCCTATGGATTGGCAAATTTCTAATAGCGGTGAAAGAAAAATATTAAAGAGTAACGGGGACAAAATTGATCCTTGGGGTATACCAAATGTGGAAGTGTGGGGGGCGGAAACTTCATTATTAAATCTAACAGAGGATGAACGGTTGGAAAGATACGATTTGAACCATGCTAAAACATTCTCGGTGATACCTTTTTCTGCAAGCCTATTGATGAGTAATTCGTGATCTATGGTATCGAATGCTGCTGAAATGTCTAAAGAAAATAGTATTACAGATTTATGATGATCCAGGAAGTATTGTATATTAGATGTTAAACCTAATAACGAATATTCAGTGTTATGAAATTTTCTGAAACCAGTCTGATTTGGATGCAAAGCGTTTGTGTTCTCAATGAAGTCAGAGAGTTGATTGAAGATCCATTTTTCTGTTAATTTGGCTATAAAAGGTATATTAGCTATCGGACGATAGTTGGATAAATCATCAATACCATTTTTGTAATTTTTAAGAATGGGGGTGATATATGCAGTCTTCCATTGAAGTGGAACTGTAGAAGTAAGAAGGCTCTTTTGAATGAGTGACAGTATGAAAGGACCGAAATGTAGGAAGTGTTTTTTCAAGTAGAAAGGTGGAATGATTTCAGATTGGGAATTTTTTAAGTTTACTTGTTGTAATAATGAATTGATATCTTGTAAGGATGGAATTTTAAAGTTTGAACATTTAGCTGTAGGTATGAATTCTGTTTGGTCAGTAGTAATGCAATTATTTAATGTGTTTTGGGAAAAGGAGTTGCGAATATTATTTATTTTTTGTATGAAAGCGTTAGATAGTTCTTGAGCTTTTAAAGTTGATCTTTGAATGGAACTGTTTATTGTATTTTTTGGATCGATTCTTTTTAGAATATTATAAAGAATGGAAGAATTCTTTGCCTTTTCAATTTTTTTGGAGTAATATGATTTTTTTGCCTGGTTTATTTTTGTCTTATAAAGTGAAACTTTTTCCCTATATACTTGTAAGTTATCTGATGTTTTATTTTGTCGCCATTTCCTTTCTAGCGAACGTACTTGTTGTTTAACCATATTTAGATCTGCTGTAAACCAAGGGTTGATGATTTTACGAAGTGAAATGGTTTTTGATGTTAATGGAGATACTATATCAAGAAGAGACGTCAATGATGAGTTCCAGGCCGTTAATTGATCTTCTATGGAATCGGGAAAAGAAGTTATGATATTTAAGTCCAAAAATGAAGATAAGTCTGTATTGTCCAGCTTATTAAAATCTCTGACTGTAATGACCTTGTTTTTCGGTAAGAGTTGTGTAGGACTAGGACTAGGTAAAAAATAAGAAAAGGTTATGAAGTAATGGTCAGACCAAGGGATTGGCAGAACTGAAAGATTCGAAATGTTCGGTTGCTGGGAAAACGTGACAAGAATATTATCAAGTGTATGATTAGCTTTGTGTGTCGGGGAGTTTATTTGTGGTTTTATATTGAGAGGTGTGAGAATGTTTAGAAGATCCCTAGTATTGGAGTTGTAAGGGTCATCAAAATGTATATTGAAATCACCTAGGATAATTGGGTTGGTTGTTGATGAGGAAAAATCAAATAAAAGATCTTGAAGAAGAGAAAGTTTATTTGAACTTATAGGAGGGGGAACGTAAAGTAAGAGAAAATCGAATTGGTTATTAATGGTATCTTTTAGGTGAAGGAATTCAATTGAAGCAGCTTTTGGGGATTGATCACATAATTTTAGAGTATTGTTCTTGTAGATGACAGCAATGCCTCCTCCTTTTCGGTAATGACGATGGTTAAATATATAGTTGTAGTTAGGGGGACAACAATAGGAAAGATAAGCTTCCTCGCCTTCTGAAAGCCAGGTTTCTGTGATAAATAATATTTGTAATTTATTTTTAATAATGTCGTCTTTAATTAAATGATATTTATTTTTAATTGCTCTTACATTGATAAGGCCAATTCGCGTATTGTTTGAATAAGATTTTTCTGTATTATTGCAAGTAATGGGAATATTTAAAAGAGAAGAATATAAAGGGACAGTTGTTTTGTGTGTTTTAGGGCGATGTCCCCAAAAGGAAGGAATATTGTTATCTGTTTTTTCTGTTAGCATGATAGAATGAGTGTATTGGATAAGATTAGAATGATGATTGACTTTAAAATAACCGCCTATTAATACCAAAGTTAATATACAGAGCATGTATAGTGTTGTAGTTTTTTTACTGGTGCCATGTAGTGTAAAATTTATGGCGCCCTCTGGTTGCGCACGAAGGAGCGCACTAAGGAGCAGGATCTGCTCCTTTTGCGCGCTCCTTCGGCGCGCGCCGGAGGCGCGCGCCTCTGCGGCGTGCGCCGCAGAAGGACCGAATATATATGTCATCAGCTGACCTGAGAGGGGGAGGTGTCCGGCTTGCCGCCGCTGCGCGGCGGCAGAAGAAGCAGTAAGGCTAGATAAAAAAAAATTAAACAGTAACTAAAACAATTAAAACAATGAAAACCTTAAGATTTAAGCATAGAACATAAGTTAAAAGCAGAGTTTTAAGGTGCCTAGTAGCTTGTGCTGTGGTGCAGTTGAAAGCGTGCGCCGCAGAAGGACCGAATATATATGTCATCAGCTGACCTGAGAGGGGGAGGTGTCCGGCTTGCCGCCGCTGCGCGGCGGCAGAAGAAGCAGTAAGGCTGAGAGGGGGAGGTGTCCGGCTTGCCGCCGCTGCGCGGCGGCAGAAGAAGCAGTAAGGCTGAGAGGGGGAGGTGTCCGGCTTGCCGCCGCTGCGCGGCGGCAGAAGAAGCAGTAAGGCTGAGAGGGGGAGGTGTCCGGCTTGCCGCCGCTGCGCGGCGGCAGAAGAAGCAGTAAGGCTGAGAGGGGGAGGTGTCCGGCTTGCCGCCGCTGCGCGGCGGCAGAAGAAGCAGTAAGGCTGAGAGGGGGAGGTGTCCGGCTTGCCGCCGCTGCGCGGCGGCAGAAGAAGCAGTAAGGCTGAGAGGGGGAGGTGTCCGGCTTGCCGCCGCTGCGCGGCGGCAGAAGAAGCAGTAAGGCTGAGAGGGGGAGGTGTCCGGCTTGCCGCCGCTGCGCGGCGGCAGAAGAAGCAGTAAGGCTGAGAGGGGGAGGTGTCCGGCTTGCCGCCGCTGCGCGGCGGCAGAAGAAGCAGTAAGGCTGAGAGGGGGAGGTGTCCGGCTTGCCGCCGCTGCGCGGCGGCAGAAGAAGCAGTAAGGCTGAGAGGGGGAGGTGTCCGGCTTGCCGCCGCTGCGCGGCGGCAGAAGAAGCAGTAAGGCTGAGAGGGGGAGGTGTCCGGCTTGCCGCCGCTGCGCGGCGGCAGAAGAAGCAGTAAGGCTGAGAGGGGGAGGTGTCCGGCTTGCCGCCGCTGCGCGGCGGCAGAAGAAGCAGTAAGGCTGAGAGGGGGAGGTGTCCGGCTTGCCGCCGCTGCGCGGCGGCAGAAGAAGCAGTAAGGCTGAGAGGGGGAGGTGTCCGGCTTGCCGCCGCTGCGCGGCGGCAGAAGAAGCAGTAAGGCTGAGAGGGGGAGGTGTCCGGCTTGCCGCCGCTGCGCGGCGGCAGAAGAAGCAGTAAGGCTGAGAGGGGGAGGTGTCCGGCTTGCCGCCGCTGCGCGGCGGCAGAAGAAGCAGTAAGGCTGAGAGGGGGAGGTGTCCGGCTTGCCGCCGCTGCGCGGCGGCAGAAGAAGCAGTAAGGCTGAGAGGGGGAGGTGTCCGGCTTGCCGCCGCTGCGCGGCGGCAGAAGAAGCAGTAAGGCTGAGAGGGGGAGGTGTCCGGCTTGCCGCCGCTGCGCGGCGGCAGAAGAAGCAGTAAGGCTGAGAGGGGGAGGTGTCCGGCTTGCCGCCGCTGCGCGGCGGCAGAAGAAGCAGTAAGGCTGAGAGGGGGAGGTGTCCGGCTTGCCGCCGCTGCGCGGCGGCAGAAGAAGCAGTAAGGCTGAGAGGGGGAGGTGTCCGGCTTGCCGCCGCTGCGCGGCGGCAGAAGAAGCAGTAAGGCTGAGAGGGGGAGGTGTCCGGCTTGCCGCCGCTGCGCGGCGGCAGAAGAAGCAGTAAGGCTGAGAGGGGGAGGTGTCCGGCTTGCCGCCGCTGCGCGGCGGCAGAAGAAGCAGTAAGGCTGAGAGGGGGAGGTGTCCGGCTTGCCGCCGCTGCGCGGCGGCAGAAGAAGCAGTAAGGCTGAGAGGGGGAGGTGTCCGGCTTGCCGCCGCTGCGCGGCGGCAGAAGAAGCAGTAAGGCTAGATAAAAAAAAATTAAACAGTAACTAAAACAATTAAAACAATGAAAACCTTAAGATTTAAGCATAGAACATAAGTTAAAAGCAGAGTTTTAAGGTGCCTAGTAGCTTGTGCTGTGGTGCCATACCAATGTTTTGCTGAGTTTTGTTATTGATGTTGCTGATATGGTTGTGCAGAGACTGTTGTTCATCGATTGTGCGTTGTTTCAAGTTGACCTAAATAAAGTTTTAAAAAAATGCAACTCTGGATATAACAGACTTTGGATATAATGGACCATTTTTCCAGGTCCCTTGAAGTCCGTTATAACGAGATTATGCTGTAATATCAAATCCATTACGCTTTATATTCCCGGTACAGAAGGAAATATTTTTGGTCCATTCTGGTAGGAATGAATGTTAAAAAGCATACAGTGTGCTTTTTGTATTTTAATTTTGTGGTTAATCATTATGTGTTGTTAATACAATTATATTGTGTATATATATGAAAAATGAATGGAAAAAATGGTGTTACAATTAGTACTATTATGGGGGCGGGATCTGGGGCGGAGATTGAATAGAGATGGACACGACTTAGCCAAGTGTTCTTCAACTGCTGGTTCGTGGACTGGTGCCAGTCCACAAAATAATTATTTTATTTCCGTTGGTCCACAGGTTGAAGAACACTGGTCTTAGGAACCGAGACACCGCTCCTCTATCTGTCTCCAGGCGGGTCCGCCCACATGCGTATACGCCCACATACATTTATTTGTAATTAGAAATAAATATTTCACAGTATATAATTACATATTGTTTTTGTGATTAATCACTATGCTGTAATTATGTTCAATTTGTAACAATGAAAATACATCCTCCAAATCAGATATTTACGATTCATAACAGTAGCAAAATTACAGTTATGAAGAGTCTATGAAAATAATTTTATGGTTGGGGGTCACCACAACATGAAACTGTATTAAAGAGTCGCGGCATTAGGAAAGTTGAGAACTACTGTTCTGAAGCATTGTGTCACACTGTCCTAGAGAGAAAAATAATCTGTCATTTCCTTCTGGGCTGCATTTTGATACTGTATCACCGGCACACCACACGCCTTGTAGGCGGAGCCTGCATGTCCGTTATAACCGAACAAAACTACAGCTAAAAGCGGCTCTGGGGACCAAATTATTTGTCTGTTATATGCGAAAGTCCGTTATAGGCAGTGATTTTCTGCATGTTCATAAAGGCGCACGGCCGGAACCAGCGGACCTCATCCACTATACAGTGCTCCCCTGTGAATTTGCGGTTGGCGGTTTGTGGTCCCGGTCATTCGCGGTGTTTTCATGGATGGAAACCGTATTCGCGGTTTTTCAAGAATTTGTGGGGAGTACTGTAGATGATATTCCGTTATAAGTGAGTCCATTATAACGAGATTATAACTGTACATGCTAACAGAATCTCTCACCTCAGTTATGCATGAAAAGTACAGATCACCTGATAAACAATAAAACTACACATTTGAAACAAATAGGCAGATGAAACAATTTAAATGACTCCTCCACACCCCAAAAATATATGAAATGCACATTTTCAAAGCTGACATTTCATTCTCAAAAAAAAACTGATTACAAAATTATTTTGTACCTTTTCTGTTCGGATAATTTTATTTTTTTTTCTAGTTGGGTTGGTCCTGGTCTCTCCTAACCTCTCTTATGTTTGTTGTCTCCTAAGTACTTTATCAGAATCTCATTTCAGTTTTCTGATTTTTATTTTTTTCACCATCTCTGTCTTTTTCTCTCCTTTCCCTATTTCTCTAACTTTGATCCTTCTGTTTCATCTTCTTTTTCTCCATTTCTCTCAGCTGCCTTTTTACCTAACAGTGGCAAGATTTCATTATTCTTCCTCCTCCTCCCCCTCTTCAACTTTCACCTGCTTAATCAGTTTTCTATTTAGTTTTCTGTTTCCTGTATTTTGTTATTTCTAGTCATCCATTTCTACACTTTGCAGTCATCCCCTCACTTAACTCATATCCTTCCCTATTACTCATACCCTTGTAACCTCAAATCTCTTTGTTACCTGCTGTCCAGGCTTCTGTTTCTAGCTTTTCTCATCCTCTCCAAAGCTCTTTGCCCTTTAAACTGCCTCTCAAAACCTTCAGTTTCTTCAACCTGTCTGTCAGCCAGGGTGGATAAAAATCAATATTTAAAAAATTTACCCCTCCTTTTACAAAACTGTGGCACGGTTTTTAGTGCCAATCTCTGCGATAACAGCTCTAACGCTCATAGGAATTCTATGAGTGTTGGAGCTGTTACCGCCATGGCTGGCGCTAAAAACCGTGCTAAGGTTTTGTAAAAGAGGGGGTTAAATTGGATTTTTTTTTGTCAATAAAATGCTTTTGTGAGGAAAAATCTAGATAGTTTTCTATTCAAGATACATTATAGTCCAAAAGTTATTCATCATGATATAAAGATTAGTTTATTATGTAGCATGAGGCTGTTTATTCATGCAATTTTTACATTTTTTGGTAAATTAATTCCATTGATTTATTCATAATGTCAGGAACAATTTTTCTCTCTATAAGGTATCACAGATGCTTGGTTTTGCATTTCTCAAAACTGTGAATTTTTATCTGCAGAGATAACGTGCTTCTTCACAGTAAAAATCTTTCTGTAGAAAATCATGATTTAAATCGTGTTTCTGACTAGTCTCTCAGCCCTACTTATACCCCTTACCTGGTCCTTGTTGTCTTTCTAACCCCTGCTCAGTTTTAGTCTGTACCCTTCTACCCCCAGTCCCCAAATCTTCATTCCCAATTATACTCAAGCACCAATTCCTTCCTTGCTGCTTACTTCCAGGGATTATTTTTTGATACAAAGCATACATAATATTCTGTGTTAGAGATTTTTATTATGATATTCTAAAATTTTAGGAACATTATGAAGGGATAGGTAGGTACTTGGAAATGAGAGTGGCGTAAAATTCCAAGGGAGCTAAAGAGTTTTATATACTTGAAGGTGTTGAGATTAGGCCTCTTTTGACCTTGAAATTTATTAGATGCAACCTGTAATATCTGCTTAGAGCTTAGGCTGATTCCTCAGTTCATCCTGCTGGTTCTATTTACTGCTCATTAGGTTTATTACTATAACCTCATAGTTTAAAGATTTTTTTCCCCATTTTTAGTTCAATTAACTGCTCACAAAACAAAAAAACCCAAAATGTATAATGTAAGCTACTGTTTCTACATGGTTGAGTTACATTATTATGACCACCTGCTAATATCCAGAATAACCGCCTCCGGCAGTGGGGACAGCAGCCAGATGCAATGGGAATGACTCAGTAAGATGCTGAATGGTTGCTAGAGGTGTCTGGAGCCATGCAAACTGCAGTGCGTCTGACAGTTGCTGATGGGTGCGTGGTGGTGGATCCAGTCAACGAACACGAGGTGGTCCCAAATGTGCTTGATTTGGTTAAGCTCTGGGGAATTCATAGGCCAGGGAAGTAGCTGGAAGTTTTGGTCGTGTAATGCAAACCACTCGTGAACAATTCTGGCAGTATTACATGTTGCGTTGTCCTGTTGAAAGATCCCTTTGGCCAAAAGGAAGACAGTAAACGTGTACAAGTGCACTTGATCGGCAAGGATGGCGAGATACCCATATCAGTTGAGTGCCTTCCAGAGGTATCGAGGGACCCAGACCATACCAAGAAAACATTCCCCAGACCATAATGCTGCTGCCACGAGCTTGTACTTGCCCAACAATGGTTGCTGGGTGTTTGTTCTTGGTGGTTTCATGCCTGACACATCAATGTCCATCCATTCAATGGAGCTCAAAACGTGATTCATTGGAGAAGTCCAATGTCTGTACTCCTGTGCAAATTGCAGCCGTTTTTGCGATGAATCCTCATGAGCAGTCACCAGCCATCTGCTCTGGAGCCCAATTTGCAACAGATTTCGCTGCATAGTCATTTTGGACACACATCTGGAAGCCCCCTGGTTCGTTTGGATGGTGAGTTGCTCCACAGTAGTGTGCCAATTGGCCTGCCCCAGTCTGTGCAGCTGACGTTCAGCTCTTGTATCAATGCCTCATTCTGCCCCACAGTTACTATGTCTGGTCATCGAAAAGGTTCCATTCACCCACTCATGGTAGACTTTAACCACAGCAGCCTGTGAACAGTTCTCAAACAACGCTGTTTCTGAAATGCTGCCACCCTTGGCCCAGTAGCCGATCATGCCTTTTTCAACGTTTGATAAACCACACTATATTGGCAACTTGCTGACATCCCACCTTCTATACCCATAAAGTCTGCATTCAACACGTGTATTCGTTCATTAGCTGTACGTCCCTGATGCCAGAGGTGGGCAGTGATCATAATAATGTGATTCGACCGTGTAATTCAAATTTGGGGAGGGAGAAGGGGGAATAATTCATTACATTTCAGAAGAATGGGGAAAAAAATCTTTAAACTTAATTGTGAAGCAAATATTTGGGCCCTCTTTTATGAAGCCGTGTTAGGCTTTTCTATCATCAGCCACTGTGTTATTGGCTCCGACGCTTTTTACTGCCATGGCTGGTAATTAAGAAAGCTTAACGTGGCTTCATAAAAGGGGGGGTTAATTCATGTACTGTGAGTGACGTCCTTTCACAGTTTTTCATGTTTAATACAAGGCTGTTTAAAACTTTCCTGGTGATCCCACAGGTGTGGCTCTATTTATTTATTTATTTATTGTTAGGCTATTTGCAACGTTAGAGACCCTTTTATTAAATTACATTAAGCGCTAATGTGGCAAAAAGGCTTACTGCAAAGTGCATTAGTGTTTTGTGGTACATGCCTGTTGGCATGTGCTAACTTGTACGTTAGCATGTCATAGGTGGAGAAAGGGCATGAAAGCGTTAACTAGATAATGTGTTTGCATTAGCACACACTAATTGATTCAAGCAAAGTTAATGCAGGAGTATTTAGTGCCTCTTAAATAGGAGATGGTAAGTACTGTACTCCTGTTTTAATTTTGTCAGATAATGTGTATTAATTTTGTCGGGTAATGTGTGCTAATGTGAACATTACCATCTGACCTGAAAAAAAATAACAATTGAAGAAAGCTTACAATACTGTCAGTTTAGAAATGGACTTAATGTAGCACTAAGCCAATGTTACCTCTAAGGAAGTGTCTCTCAAACACTGTGCCACGGCACAGGGGTGCGTCCCAAGGAGATCCCGGGTGTGCCACGAGAGATTCCAGAACTTTATGTTTAAAAATTTCCTTCATAAGTATGCATTAGAATAGATGACATGTACATTGTGTATGCAAGAGTCTGTCAATGTTATGAGCATCTGTGTGCGTAAGAATATAACCCCCCAGACAAGCATCATTCTTTGACATGATTGGTCCTTGAAAACTAAAGGCAAGTTATTTTAGTATTTTTTTTTTAATGCAGTAGTTATCCCAACTTGAGCAATAAAGCAATCAAAGCTTTGTTACCATTTGGAACTTCTTATCTTTGTGAACTTGTATTTTCAGCTCTGACGGAAATTAAATTGAAAAAAAGAAAACGACTGCGGATAGTGGATGATGAAATGCATGTTTGCTTGTCAACTATCGAGCTGCATTTTGAATTAATTTGTACTCAAAAATAAGTATATCCTTTGCATTGATTAGCAATTCTATTCTATCTACTTTATACCCCCTTTTACAAAACTACGATAAGTGTTTTTTAGCACAGGCTAGTGTGCTGAATGCTCTGCACTTCTCCCGATACTCATACAATTCCTATGAGCATCGGGAGCAGCGTAGAGCATTCAGCGTAGAGAATGACACGGTGGCGGTTTACCCGCAGCTACCGCATTTTAGCCGCGGGTCACCCGCCGAATACGGGGAAGAAAACTAGCAGTCGCTGCGGCGACGGGGACAAGGCCATTCACCGCCCGCGGGGCGGTGAATGATCTTGTCCCCGCAGTGAGGCATGAAGGATCGCGCGGTCCCCGCAGCTCACACCCGCCTGCCCAATCGATTCTAGTGTTTAGCCAGCTCTCTCCCTTCTCCTCACCTTAGTTTGTAGATTTTCTTTTTCGGCGACCCGCACGCTATCAGAGAGCCGCGATCTTCTGCTCTGACGCAATCGGAAACAGGAAGTTGCAGCAGAGCAGAAGATTGAACACTGAGCAGCCGCGCGTGCAGGTCGCCGAAAAAGAAAACCTATAAACTAAGGTGAGGAGAAGGGAGAGAGCTGGCTAAACACTAGGATCGATTGGGCAGGCAGGTAGTGGGTACGGGGACCATGCGATCGCTAGTGTTCCCGGCTCAAATTGGAAGGAGGGAGTGAAAGGGAAAAGGATTCTGGGCCAAGGGGATGAAGTCGGAAAGAAAAACCCACAGCAGGAAAGAAAGGGAAGGACTGGCAGGTGAGCCAGATGCTAGAAGCAGGGGGGGGGGAAGAAAGAGGGAAAAAAGCTAGATGGGGTTGAAAAGAAGAGACACACTGGTATGGAAGAGGAAGATAGGGAAAATCTGGACACAGGAAGGTAACAGAAAGAGGGGAAATTATGTGCATGGGGCATAGGGACAGAGACATAAAGGGGACATGCCATGGGGATGGTATATGGACACAGGGGGGGCAATGACAGATACATAGGGGAGATATTAGAAATGGAGAAAATAGGAGCACAGAAGCGAGATGGTTTGTGGGGATGGGACAGGGACCGAGCTTGCAGGCTCCAGTGGCTTGCACAAATTACATTGTAACGTGCCATGAAAATAAGAGGAAGGAAGGTAGATAGGCCACGCGAGAGGAGCTGAAGGGTAGTAGAAAGGAACAGATGGTAAAGGAGGGAGGGAAGGGTGGTGGTGGAAAGGAATAGAACAGACATTGAAGGAGGGTGGAGAGGAACAGACCCCCAAGGGAAATGTGGAAGACAGAGTGGGAAGAAGACAGATGCCAGACTATGCGGGAGCGGAGGGAAGAAGATGGGTGCTAGACCAATTGGGGGGGTGGGGGTTAAGGGAGAGGCACAGTAACAGCAAATGGAAGACGCAGAGAGAAGACACACAGTGGATGGAAGGAATTCAATGAGAAGATGTGGAAAGCAGAAACCAGACAACAAAGGTAGAAAAAAAAATTATATTTATTTATTTATTTTTTGCTTTAGGATAAAATAGTATATTAGTTGTGTTGATAAAAATTTATAAACAAAGCCCTGCCAGCTGAACATCTCTTTCTCTAGTTCAGCAGCAGGAACTTTGATTTATAAGAAAGGAATAAGCTAAATATTACAGTACTAAGGCTTATATGGATGCAGCGGGGACGGTGACGGGGCGGTGAATGGGATGGCAGTGGCGGTGACGGGGCGGTGAAAGGGATGGCGGTGACGGTGACGGGGCGGTGAAGGGAACGGCGGTGACGGGGCGGTGCAGAGGATGGTGGGCCGGTGACGGGGACAGATTTTTTCCCCGTGTCATTCTCTAATTCAGCGTGCTGGCCGGTGCTTAAAAACGCTATCGCAGTTGTTATAATTACCCATAATTAGCTTAAAGAACTTTAAATAAATAACTCTCAAATTTAATTTTTTGTTGGTTTTGCAATTTTTATAATTTCAATTACAATGTGCCTCAAAAAACATTTGCTCCATTTAGTATGCAGCGAAAAACATTTGCTCACTGCTCTAAGGAATGTGTTGATGTGAGCAAAATTTTCTGTTACATTACCCTGATGGTATTAAACATGCTGTACATTACAAATTAAGAATTACAAATAAAATTTAAAAATGGAAAATATGATATTTTATTGAAAAGACTTAAAACATTTTTCATTTAGCTCTCAGAGGCCAACACCTTCTTCCCCAGGTCAAGACAGTAAGCTGTCCTGACCTGAGAAAGGAGGTTTTGGTCTTTGACAGTTTGTCAAAAATGTATTAAAATTAGTTCATTGAAAATATATCATCTTAATTCTATTTATTATATCCACACTATTTTATCCTGAATTAAATATAAAATTATTTTTTTCTTTGTTTTCTGGCCATTCACTTCTCTGGTTTCTTCTGCTTTCTTCCATCTTAAATCTCTTTCCAGGATTTTTCATTCCTCCTTTTCCTTTTCAGCTTTCTTCAATTAATTTTTCCAGATTTAACTCATTCTTACTATCTAGTCTTCAAGTTCCCTCTTTTTTATTGTCTACTGGCATCTTTCCATCTCTTCTCCTCACCTTGGCTCTCCTATTTTAATTCATCTTATTCACAGTCATTACTAACTCTGCCTTCTTTTTCTCCCCTTTCTATACAGTTTTTGCTCCCTATATCTGCCCTTTCTTTCTCCTTCCATCATTATCTCCCTCCTTTTGGTCTCTCCCCTAAATATCTGCCCATTTCTTTCCCCTCTTCCATCCAGCATCAGCCCCCTTTCCATCCAGTATCTCCTTCCTCTGTTGCCTCTTTTCCATCCAGGCTTCTGTCTCTCTCTTTTTGTACAGCTTTTCCTTAGTGCCAGCAGAAGATGAATCCAGAATCATGTGGGATTGCACCCATTCTACTAGCAGAGTACTGATTTTCAGGTCCTCTTCTTGGATGGAAAGCCTCATGACCAATTAGTAAGCTCTATCTCCAGCAGGTAGATGGTTGCATTCCTCTAACTACTGGCTTTTGATTTGACTTGTGCTCCTGTTCCTTTCTTCAGTTGAGCTTTGGGGTGTCTGACTGAGCGGTGCCAGCTTTGGAGTTTCACCTGGGCCCCTCAGGTCCCTTCTTCACATCCCCAGCATTTGAAGGAAGTTCTAGTGTCTGTGATTTTCTGTTCTACAAGCTTTAGGTTAGGTCATCAATTTTCCCAAGTCTTCCCTAAGACCATCTCGGACATTGGAACATCTAGGGGTTCATTTCAATACCGCACAGGGGACTCCTACTGATGAGCAGGGGTGAAAAGTTTCAGTCTCAAATTCATTCATCTCCTCCAGTCTTCTGTTCTGAGAGTTTGTGATTACGTGCAAGTCTTCGGGTCAATGGTGGTGACCGTGGAAGTGGTACCTTAGGCTCGCTTCCACAAGAGACTTGCAGCAGTTGCTTTTGTCCCGGTGGTCTCCAGTTTCTCAGGATTGTGATTGCTGGCTTTGCTGGATGCCGCAGGCCGACCACAGCATCTCATGGTGGCTGCAGAGTCACAACCTGTTCCTGGAGATGCCTCTAGTGTACCCCGACTGGATAGTGGGCACCATGGATGTGAGTCTTAACAGGATGGGGGACACATTGCCTTTGTTCCTTGGCACAAGGCACATGGACTCAGGAAGAGACTGAATGGTCCATCAACCACCTGGAGGGAGGTTCGCAAGGCTCTTTTAGTGTTTCAATCCCTGGTGGAGGGCAAGGCAACCAAAGTCCTGTTCGACAACGTCATAGCAGTAGTGTATATCAATAGACGGGGTGGGGGCACATGGAGCCTTCATTTAGTGATGGAGGCTTGTCTGCTACTTGTTTGGGTGGAAGCTCATCTCCCTCTTGTCGGTGGCTCATATTGTGTGAAAGTTCATCGCACAAGCAGACTATCTGAGCATAAATGTGTTGGATCCTGGAGAATGGGAGCTTTCATAAGAGCATAAGAAGTGCCTCTGCTGGGTCAAACCAGAAGTCCATCATGCCCAGCAGTCAGCTCGTGCGGCGGCCCAACAGATCTAGGACCTGTGTAGTAGTCCTCTATCTATACCCTTCTATCCCCTTTTCCTTCAGAAAATTGTCCAATCCCTTCTTGAACTCTAATACTGTACTCTGTCCTATCACGCCCTCTGGAAGCGCATTCCAGGTGTCCACCACCCGTTGGGTGAAGAAAAACTTCCTAGCATTGGTTTTGAATCTTTCCCCTTTCAACTTTTCCAAATGCCCTCTCATTCTTGTAGTTTTCGAGAGCTTGAAGAATCTGGCCCTCTCCACTTTCTCTACTTTTGGCTCATAGTACAGACTTGGAGACTTCCAGAGAGGTACCTCATTTCTTCAACAGATGCAGGGAGATTGCATCCAAAAGGGTCGACGCATTGGTGCTCCAATGGCCAGTGTCTTCTGTATACATTTCCCTCCCCGGTCGATGATAGGCAGGGTGTTACATCACATAGTGCAGTATCCAGGGTTTGTGATCCTGCTAGCTCCAGATTGGTTACACCATCCTTGGTATGGTATTTTCGCCAACAACATTTTGCTGTCCTTGTCCAATCCATCATCCTCTCCAAATTAGACTACTGCAATGCCATCTACTTAAGCCTATCAAAAAAAAGTCTTCAAAGACTCCAGCTAATCCAGAATACTGCAGCCAAGTTGATCTTTGCAAAACGCAAGTCTGACCATGTCTCCCCACTCCTAGCCAAACTTCACTGGCTCCCAGTGATTTCCAGAATCCATTTCAAATGCTCCTGCCTGGCTTTTAAGATCATTCACGGCATCCTTCCTCCCTTAATCCCACTATCTTATAACTCCTCGAGACCTGACTCTACCAGATCCGCCCAAAGGTATAAATTATCCTTCTCCTCTCTACACGGTATTCGCTATGCAGGCAAACTGGGAAAATCCCTTCTCTTCAGAATCACAGGTCTTTGGAACGACCTTACTACCCCGTTGCGGAACCTGGGCTCCCTCCAATTATTCCGCAAGCAACTGAAAACCTGGCTTTTCACTAAAATGTAATTCTATCCCCCCTTACTCTTCTCTTCTATATATAAGTTCATGTAAACCTTTTTTTCCTTCTCTTCCTATATTTTAAGTTCTTGTAAACCGTGCCGAGCTCCACAACATCCATGGAGATGATGTGGTATATAAACTTAAGGTTTAGTTTAGTTTAGTATGTGGATCTCATGAAACTTCTGCCAGTGACACTGGGGCTGCTGTTCCAAGGTCCCATTCAGATGGATGTCCACCTCCTTCTTTGGTCTTGTGGTCTGGCTATTGAAAGGTCACGCCTGAGGTGGAAGGGCTTCTATGAAGAGGTCATTACTAATTTACTACAGGCAAAAGAAAAGGTCTACCTCTACAGCCTATGCCTGGATGTGGCGTGTTTTCGACTCTTGGTGTAGCCAACAGGGCATTTCGCCATTTCAGGCATTGCTGGCTTAAATTCTAGCTTTCTTGCAGGACAGCGTGTCTAAAGGACTGACGTTTAATTCTCTTTGGATTCAGGTAGCGACTGTTGCATGTTTCTGAGGTTGGATTGCTCATTCTTGATTGGCTTCTCAACCGGATGTGGTAAGATTTCTGGAGAGTGTTTAGTACCTTTGTCTTCCTCTTAAGAAGCCCTGTCTGGATTGGAGTCTCAGGTTGGTACTTCATAGCTTGCAGGATCCACCCTTCAAATATCTACACAATGTGATGCTCAAAGATGTCATCCTAAAGACTGTGTTTTTGGTTGCGATGACGTTGACCAGATGGGTGTCATTTTTCAAAGGTGAGGGTGTCAGTGCAGACAGTACCTTCATTTTTGGCCAAGGTAGTCTCGACCTTACATGTGAATCGGTCCCTTTTTCTTATGTTCTTCAAGTAAGAGGACTATGGTTCTCGTTTCCATTCCCTGAGGTTGCTGAATGTTCGCAGGGTATTCATTCGCTATCTTTAGGTGATGAACAATTTCAGGCATACAGATCATTTGCATGTCTTATTCTCAGGATGCAGCAAGGGTCTAGCTGCATCCAAGGCTTCAGTGGCCCAATGGTTGAAGGAGGCCTGTGCTTTGGCATATTTAGTTGAAGGCAAACAGTTGCTGGCAGCTCTGCATGCTCATTCTACCAGAGTGAACATAAGAACATAAGCATTGCCTCCGCTGGGTCAGACCCGAGGTCCATCGCGCCCAGCAGTCTGCTCATGTGGCGGCCCAACAAGTCCAGGACCTGCACAGTACTCTTCTATCTATACCCTTCTATCCCTTTTTCTAGTAGGACAATGTCCAATCCTTTCTTGAACCCCAATACCGTACTCTGCCCTATTACGTCCTCTGGAAGCGCATTCCAGGTGTCTACCACACGTTGAGTAAAGAAGAACTTCATAGCATTTGTTTTGAATCTGTCCCCTTTCAACTTCTCCGAATGCCCTCTTGTTCTTTTATTTTTTGAAAGTTTGAAGAATCTGTCCCTCTCTACTCTATGCCCTTCAAGATCTTGTAAGTCTCTATCATATCCCCTCTAAGTCTCCTCTTCTCCAGGGAAAAGAGTCCCAGTTTCTCCAATCTCTCAGCGTATGAAAGATTTTCCATCCCTTTTATCAGACGTGTCGCCCTCCTCTGAACCCTCTCTAGTAACGCCATGTCTTTCTTAAGGTACGGCGACCAATATTGGACGCAGTACTCCAGATGCGGGCGCACCATCGCCCGATACAACGGCAGGATAACTTCTTTTGTTCTGGTAGTAATACCCTTCTTGATTATACCTAGCATTATATTCGCTCTGTTAGCGGCCGCTCCGCACTGTGCCGTTGGCTTCATTGTCATGTCCACCATTACCCCCAAGCCCCTTTCTTGGGTACTCTCTTTCACTAACATCCCTCCCATCGTATAGTTGTACCTCGGATTTCTGCTTCCCACATGTAATACTTTACATTTCTCAACATTGAACTTCATCTGCCATCTCGTCGCCCATTCTCCTAGTTTGTTCAAGTCCCTTTGCAATTCTTCGCAGTCCTCTTTAATCCGAGCTACTTCTTGAGCAGAATCCAGGGGATTTTCCTTGGAGGAGATTTGCAGAGCTTGGTCCTCTGTGAATACGCTTTCCAAACATTATAGATTGGATATGGCAGCGTGGGCAGACACATCTTTCAGGGCATCGGTTATTGTGGAGGCGGTGATTGCTTCCTACCCTATGTGAGCACTACTTTGCTACATCCCACTAGTCTCTGGATTCATCTGCTGTTGGTGCTAAGGAAGGAAAAATTATGTTCTTATCTGATAATTTTTTTCCCTTTAGTCAAAGCAGATGAATTCAGAGCCCACCTGCTCTCTGTTTTGACTGACAATATTCAGTGAGTAGTTGAGGGTATTTTGTGTTCTCTGTTATGGTTGATAGTTCCGAGTTCTATTCATTACTTTTATATTTTTCATGTGTTTATGAGAAAGGAGCTTTTTCCTGTTCTTTGTTGTTCCTGATGCTTTGACAAGAGCAATACTAATTAGTCAGGGGATGAAGAGAACCTGCAAATCTGTACTCTCTATCTCCACCTGCTGGTAGATGGGCGCAATACCACTAGTCTGGATTCATCTGCTGCAGTTAAAGGAAAGAAAATTATCTGGTAAGAACATAATTTTTCCACTTCCACTTCCTCTTCCCCTTCCATCCAACGTCTACCCTTTCTCCTGTTTGTATCTTTCCCCTTCCATACATCTGCCTCCTTTCTCCCCCCAACTTCCATCCAGAGTTTGTCTTTTCACTTCCCATTCCATCATCGCCCTTCTCTGTACCCCACCCACAACATCTACCCTTTCTCTCTCCTGTTCTATCTAGAATATGCCTTCTCACTTCTGTACAAAATCTGCTCCTTTTCTTTCCTGTACCCCAGACCATTTCCACCAGTTTCTGCCCACTCTCTTTCCTCCCACCCCACTTCCACCAGCATTTGCCCCCTAGCATCTCCACCACTGCTACTGCTGCTTTCCTGAAGCAGCAGCAGCAGTGGCAAAGTCACAGTGAAACAACCCAGCTGCAGGACCTTCCCATACATATCCACAGCTGCTGGTTCTGCCCCTGAAACAGTGATATCGAAGAGGGTGGGCTGGCAGTTACGGGTATGTATGGGAAAGTCCCACAGCTGAAATTTGCCACTATTGCTGATGTTGCTTCAGGAAAGCATCAGAAGGAGGGAGACGGTGTTAGTCTTGACCCTACCAGCTGTGTGGTGGGGCAGAATAGCTGCACGGCTTCCTGCCAAAAGGTGTACAGCCATGTAGCTTAGAGGGAACACTGCACTAAGCCCGTATTCTAATTCAGTTTAGTAAAAGTGCTCCTTTAGTTTTTTATTTACTTCAATTTATTGTCTTTGAGATTTAGCTCCAAGCGATTTCCAACATCTTTAATGCAAAAATTAAACCAAAGTAAAAGCCAACTCCTATATAATACAAATTATTACTATATACAGTACAGTCTCAATTATCTGACCTTCACTAATCTAACCATCTGGCATATCTGATAACCCCCTCCCTCCTGTGATGTCATCGCATCTCCATTAAGTTTCAAGTTTATTCAAGTTTATTTGTAGCTTGATATACCAACCATCACAAGTATCTGGTCAGTTTACAATAATAGAAATTAAAAAAACATTTAAAATTGATTAAAAAATAATAATAAATTGAAATAAAAATAGGGGGACTGAGGCCAAGACAAGGACGTAATTAAGACAGGTAGGAGACGAGAGGAAAGAGGGGGAGAGGAAGATTTTAATTACTTTGTGTAAATAAAAATAGAAGTGTACATGTTACTCTTCCTTTTTTTCTGGCTTCACATTATCAAGGAAACCATGTTTTCTTGAGCTGAGACTATGCTTTTCCAGTATGTGCAGTAAAGTTTGGACCTGGGACCAGTTGTGTAGTGAGGGGTGATGGTGCCTGGCATTGCTGAGACAAGTGCTCCCTCTTCCCTCACACTCTTCCCTACTGCGCCTCTCTGAACCTCTTCAAAATCTTCACCAGTCTTCCTACAACCAGGAAGTGATATAAGAAGGAGAGCTAAGGCTGGCAAAGATTTTGAAGAGGTACATGAGGAGGGGGTGGAGAGGAGGAGAGAGGCTGGTGCCCTCACCAAGATGGCGCCCAGGGTGGTCCACCCTTCTCCCCCGTCTCATTGCTAAGCCACTGCCTAGGACCTCTTTTTTGCAGCAAGGGAAACGTTTTTGATCTAAGGTGCTGCTTCTAGCACTGCTTTGTTTGAGCACTGGATAAAGATAAAGGAAGTGTTGAAGTTTTTATTAAAATTTGATATAATCGCTTATCTTTTTTTACTAAGCGAAATACAATAGTTTAAAAAGATATTAATAAAAAAACAATAACGTAATATTGCAATTTAAGAACTGAATATAAAATAGGGTAAACTAAATCGACATACAAAACAAACTAATACAGAAGGGTAGAGGTGATAGAACTACAATTTGGTTTTTTAAAGTTCCTAGGAGAAACGTATGAGAAGCACGATAAGGTAAGAATTGGAAAGAAGAGAAAGAGAAGAGAGAAAAGACAGGGAAGATAACTGGGGAAGAAGGAAAAGATATCGGTTTTAAAGAAAAATAAAAGACTGAAAACAGCAATTTTTGGACATGACACACTGCTGTTCTGCAAAGACAGCACTATTTGACTTGAGAGCTTTCTTTTCCTGCCAGGGAACCGATTGATCTTTAGACTGTGCTTTTTCAGCAAGAGAACCATGGTAAGATTGTTTTGCATAATGTGTTTTGTGCAGTACTGTATGTATACCTATTCCTGTTTGTTCGTTTACATTCACAGCACAGCACTTTCTTTATTCTTACTCTCATTCTTAGATCTATTTTGCCTTTGAACTTGGAATGTAGAGAGTTTCCATTTTCAGTTCTGCTGTCTTGGATTGCCTTATACTATTATTGACTGGAGAAGACAAAAGCACTTAGCTTGAGAAGTGGAGCTCCAATCATGCTCTGTACAATTGCTTTTATATTTTGGAATGTTCTGTTCTGTATTTCTGTATTTATGTTCACATGGCCTGTAGAAGATAATTCAAATGAGGCTGAACACGAGGAGGGACATTTTCAATAGGATGTCTAACTCTGAGTCTGGATGCCTTGGGAAAGACATTCATAAATCCAGGAGAGAAAACAACCATTCTCAAAACTGCAAGATATATATATATATATTTTTTTTTTCGAGAATGACTTATCTGGATGTTTTGGTCCTTAGCATGTCTGTCTTTTTTGCCCATTCCCTAATATACAGTCATCCACATGAAAAAAGCATAAAGGCTAGCTTTTCGGACATCTAAGCAGACCTTGTCCGAAAGGCTTCTCATCAGCTGATTGCGGTAGGGGAATCCTGATCAACTGAGCTGGTTTCCGGAGCTCAGCCAATCAGGGCCTTAGGCTCCTCCCACAGCACCCCAAGATGCATTGGGAAGGGAAGGCCCATCATTCTGAAGAGGCAGCCCTATCGACAGGAGGGTGTGGGCTTCCCTCCTGCCGATCTTTCACTGAAAGGTACAGGGGGTGTTAGGTAATGTCAGGGAGGATGCCCATTAAGGTGGGGGGGGGAACAAGGGATCATGGGGGGTATTGGGTGATGTCAGGGGGATGCCCATTAAGGCAGGGGTGTCGGATCTTTGAGGGGCTGTCTGATGATGTTGGGGTAGATAGAGGTGTTGGGTAAGGGGGAGGTATGGAGGTGTTGGGGGATCAGTGAAGGTGAAGGAGAGAGAGAGGAATCCATTCTCCCTGCTAGTTCAGCTGATCCTGGCAGGGGAATCATCCATCAGCTGAGCAGGCAGGACTCCAGAAACTGGCTCAGCTGATCGGGATTCCTCTGTTGTGATCAGCTGATGACAAGCCGCTTGTACAGGCTGGACAGTACTGGGTTTTCTTTTTTAGATCTTTGGGTGGTGGGAGGGGGGCTCTGTGACCACTGGGGAGTAAGGAGGGGGGGGGGTCATGCCTTAATCCCTCCAGTAATCATCTTGTCAGTTTGGCCACCTTTTTGACCCTTTATGTGTATTTAAAACAGGTCTAGCTCCATGCGTCCATGTGCTAAACCCACCCAAAACATGCCTTTAACACACCTCCTTAAGATTTAGATGCATTGGAGACAAAACAACCAGAAAGAAATCCAGAAAGTCAAGGTTAAAAATGCCCACTTGGATGTTTTGTCTAGTAAGACATCCAAGTGGCAGTTTATGCTATCATTTGGACGTTTATCTTTTTTGAAAATGAGCCTGACAGTAGATAAATATGGTTCCTTTGGTTGGTTTTGTATTTCTGTTCACGCTGTTACTGATTAGTATTAGCATTATTTTAAATACAGATACCCTGTGCCTTTTCTACAAGATTATTGCTCTATAGCCTTTATATGCAACTGGAGGAAATAGTTTCAAAGAATGGACCTTATAGCATTAAATTAAGCAGTTTGTGGGGCATTCCGAGGAGCAGGTCCACCAAATGTTCTGCAGTATAGGCATAAAGTATGTTTTCTGTGCGTTTTTAATGGGTTACCATTGTTTTCCGTATTATCTGACTTTTCACTTATCCAACAATGGGTCGGATCTGTTTATGTCAGATAATCAAGACTTTACTATACTTTTCCTCCTTACTCTTATACAAAATAACAGTAAATATCCATCTATCCTCCTCACATACTCCTGATTAAAAGCTCATTGACTTTGCTTGAGCCTTCACTGCTTTCTAAAATCATTGAGCGAATATGCATTCATTGGGAGCTCTGGAGTAGATTTGATCTCGTGGATATCCTGAAAATTAGACTGGCTCTTGAGGTCATCAGGGTGGGTTTGGGAAATCCTGGTGAAGACACTGAGCTGCTTTTCCCGGAGAGAGAAAATTGTTGATTTTAAAATGAACCAGGGCATCTGAATCTAGGGTTCTAACGCATCTTCTGTCCTCATAGTTGAAACCATATGTGTAAGAAATAACTTTTGTAAAATGAACTCCTTACTTTTGCAGGTGAAGTAGATCAGTCATACCCAAGCCAGTCCTCAGGGCACACCTAGTCCCATTAGGTTTTTAGAATTTCCATAATGAATATGCATGAAAGTGATATGCATGCATGCACTGCCTCAGTTGCATGCAAATCTAACTTATTCTAACAATATTCACTATGGATATTCTGAAAACCTGATAGGACTAGGTGTGCCCCGAGGACTGAGTTGAGAATGGCTGAAGTAAGAACATAAGAATAGCCTTACTGGGTCAAACAGCCCATTCTCATGTTGGCCAATACAGGCCACTATTACCTGGCCATAACCCAAATAGTAGCAACATTCTGTGCTACTGATCCAGGGCAAGCAGTGTCTTCCCCTATGTCTTTCTCAATAACAGGCTATGGACTTTTCCTCCAGGAAATTGTTCAAACCTTTCTTAAAACCAGCTACCAGAGGATGTGCTTTTACCACATCCTCTGGCAACACATTCCAGAGCTTAACTATTCTCTTAAGTGAAAAAATATTTCTTCCTATTGGTTTTAAAATGATTACTCTGTAACTTCGAGTGTCCCCTAGTCTTCCTAAATCTTGATGCAGTAAAAAAATTTGATCCACTTGTACCCATTCTACACCACTCAGGATTTTGTAGACTTCATCACTTCATCCCCTCAGCCATCTCTTTTCCAAGCTGACGAGCCTTAAGCCTTTTAGTCTTTTCTCATACGAGAGGAGTTCTATTCCCTTTATCATCTTGGTTGCTCCTCTTTGAACCTTTTCTAGTTCCGCTATATCTTTCTTGAGATAAGATGATCATAATTGAATGCAATATCCAGGTGAGGTCACACCATGGAGCAATACAGAGGCATTATAACATTCTTAGTCTTGTTAACATCCCTTTTTAAATAATTCATAAAGTAGATAAACATGGCTAACTAGTTCATTGTATGATGTCACGAGAGATATGCTGTCTGCCTGGAGCCAAAATCCAAGATGTTACGAAGAGCTTGCCGAGACTAATCAAGCCCGATGACTACTATCCAATGCTGCTCATCCATATTGGCACTAACAATACTGCCAGGTGCCCCTGTGAACGTGTCAAAAGTGACTTTGTGGCTCTGGGAGAGAAGGTGAAGCAGTCAGGTTTGCAGGTGATATTTTCATCCATCCTCACTGTCGAGGGTAAAGGCCACGGCAGAGAAGCTCGTATCCTGGAGATGAATGTATAGCTACATGGATGGTGTCATCGAGAGTGTTTTGTCTTCCTGGGCCATGGGTTGATTTTCAAAGGGCTACTGAGCAGGGATGGTGTGCATCTATCAAAGAAGGGAAGAAGTGTCTTCGCCAGCAGGCTGGCTAATCTACTGAAGAGGGCTTTAAACTAGAAGTGATGGGGCAGGGTGATCAGAGCTCCCGGGTGAGTATAATCCCACAGGATGGGAAAAGGAGGCAATGTCGTCTATACATTTATGTTTTTATGCCTACCGTATTTTATATACATGACACATATATATGGTTTGAATATATGATGTTTTAATAAATTGATTGTCCTCACAGCGGTTTGACTCTGTGTCCCTTCCCCACTCCTTTTTTGTCGTAAAGATCATATTAAAGCCACACAATTGCAGGATCTGCAGGGCAAGGAAGAGGCACTGTGGATCAATTTGGAAAGAGGGAATAGTGAATATATTTACATTGGTGTGATATACAGGCCTCCTTCATAGAAGGAAGAAGTAGATAGAGATTTAATAGTAGACATTCAGAATATATCTAAAAAAGATTTTAACATGCCGGATATTGATTGGGGTATCCCTATTGTGGGGTCTTCTAAAAGTAGGGAGATTCTGGATTCTCTACAAGGAGAACTGTTCCATCAGTTGGTAATGGAACCCACACGGGATAGGGTTATACTAGACTTAGTGCTTACAAATGGGGAAAGTGTTTCTGATGTTACACTGGGTGATCATCTGGCATCCAGTGATCACTACATGGCACGGTTTAATATTAAGATGGGTATAGAGAGGGCTCATTCAAAAGCAAAGGTTCTAGACTTTTAAAAAAACCTAACTTTCTTCGGATGGTGGTTTACGTCAAGGAATTATTGTCTGGGTGGGAAAGTCTGGAAGGAGTGGAAATGCGGTGGGCAAAACTGAAAGGAGCGATTGTATGGGTGACAAACCTTTTTGTGAGGCAAATAAGTAAAAGTAAGAGGAAAAGAAGGCCACTTTGGTTCTCAAAAGTAGTAGCTGAGAAGGTAAGGAATAAGAGGTTAGCTTTCATAAATTACAAAAGATCGCAGAAAGAGGAAGGCAGGCAAAAATATCTGGAAAAGTTAAGAAAGGCTGGTCGTGTAGTCAGGAAAGCAAAGATGCAAATGGAAGAAAAAATAGCTGACACAGTAAAACGGGGAGACAAGACATTTTTTAGATATATTAGTGATAAGAAGAAGTGCAAAAGTGGCATTGTGAGACTCAAAGGTGAAGGGGAGGAATATGTAGAAACTGATAAAGAAGAGGCTGAATTGCTTAACAAATATTTCTCTTCTGTGTTCATGGCTGAAACGCCAGGAGCGGGACCGCAGAAGAGAAATGTGAATAGGGATGGAGGAGTAATAGACCCTAATCAATTTTCAGAGGGTTGTGTTTGTGAGGAGCTAGCTAAAATAAAGGTAGACAAAGTGATGGGGCCGGATGGTGTACATCCTAGGGTGCTGAAGGAACATAGGGAAGTTCTGGTAACTCTGCTGACTGACCTTTTCAATGAGTCTCTAGAGTCGGGAGTGGTACCGGAGGACTGGAGAAGGGCGGATGTGGTCCCTCGCTACAAAAGTGGAAGTAAGGAAGAAGTAGGGAATTACAGGCCTGTAAGTCTGACTTCTGTGGTAAGCAAATGAATGGAAACACTTTTTTAAAACAGAGAATGGTCAAGTTTCTGGAATCCTGTGAATTACAGGACTGGAGGCAACATGGATTCACTAGAGGTAGGTCTTGTCAGACAAATCTGATCAATTTCTTTGATTGGGTGACCAGAGAATGGGATAGAGGATGTGTGCTAGATGTGGTGTATTTAGATTTTAGCGAAGCCTTTGACAGTGTTCCACATAAACGTCTAATAAATAAACTGAGTACCCTCGGGATGGGTCCCAAAGTGACGGGGCTGGGTCAAAAACTGGTTGAGTGGAAGGCGACAGAGGGTAGTGATCAATGGAGATCGCTTTGAGGAAATGGATGTTATCAGTGTTGTGCCTCAAAGTTCTGTTCTTGGGCTTGTTCTTTTTAATATTTTTATAAATGATATTGCTGAAGGGTTGGCAGGTAAAATTTGCCTCTTTGCGGATGAAACGGAAATCTGCAATAGAGTAGACACGCTGGATGGTGTGAATAACATGAAGAAAGACCTGGTGAAGCTTGAATAATGGTCTGAAATTTGGCAGTTAAAATTTAATGCTAAGAAATGCAAGGTCATGCATTTGGGCTGCAAAAACCCCAGGGAACAGTACAGTTTAGATGGTGAAGAACTTATGTGCACGACGGAAGAGCGGGACTTGGGTGTGATTGTATGTGATGATCTTAAGGTGGCCAAACAGGTTGAAAAGGTGACGTGAAAACTAGAAGGATGCTAGGGTGCATAGGAAGAGGAATGGCCAGTAGGAAAAAGGAGGTATTGATGCCCCTGTATAAGACTTTGGTGTACCTCATTTAGAATATTGTGGAGTCGGTCCAGAGGAAAGCTACTAAAATGGTATGTGGTCTTTATCATAAGGCGTATGGGGACAGACGTAAAGATCTCAATCTGTATACTTTGGAGGAAAAGCAGGAGGGGGGAGATATGATAGAGATGTTTAAATACCTACGTAATGTAAATGTGCATGAGTCGAGTCTCTTTCATTTGAAAGGAAACTCTGCAATGAAAGGGCATAGGATGAAGTTAAGAGTAATCCGGAGTAATCTTAAGAAATACTTTTTTACACAAAGGGTGGTAGATGCATGGAACAGTCTCCCAGAAGAGGTGGTGGAGACAGAGACTGTGTCTGAATTCAAAAGGGCCTGGGATAGGCATGTGGGATCTCAGAGAGAGAAAGAGATAATGGTTACTGCGGATGGACAGACTGGATGGGCCATTTGGCCTTTATCTGCCATCATGTTTTCTATGTTTCTATTATTATTACAGTAGTGACTCCTGAGCAGAACTGGAAAGTTTGGAATGCTTTGTTGTTCAAGCAACAAGAGAGACAAATACAGTAATTCAGATTGTAAATCAAACCACTTTATTATAGGTTTAAACCAGACACATTTCAGGTACGATTTACAATTCCTTACCTCACCTGTGGTTACTAAGCAGACACTGAGGGAATATTGTGTAATCATGTTGGTCTAGACTCTGGTTTTGCCTGGCCTTAGAATGTGAACTTTCTCCATGTTAAAATATTTCAAATTTATTTATCTTTAAGATTTTATATTCCTCACAATCCAAAACATATTAAAGACTAAAAAATAACATAATCATTGATTGCCAATATGTGACCATCTCTGGGAAAAGGTGAGTAAAGTAAAAGATCCAAAATGTTAGAGTAGCTGATTTATCATGTCATGGGCCCATAAGCAGTGTGTAAAAGTTATATATTTGGACTTCTATAACTTTTATTTATTTATTTTTTCACTTAAAAGGATGGTGGACTGTTGTATTACATAAGAGAATACGTTAAAACCTAATTTTTTTGTTTCTGATGCCTTTAGTTACCTTCTCTGTATTGTCTCTATACTGTATTATCTTGTCTTGAGGTACAATCATGACTGTACCTTAAGACAATACAAACAGTACAGTGACAATATAGAGAAGTAATATCCATGTTGAATATTGGTGTCTCTGTAATCTCATTGTGTCATAATTACTTGTAATGCCTTATTTTTGGGAAAAAGCTTTCTTGAATAAATGTGCTTCAAGTTGTTTCCAGAAAGACAATATCTGTTCTATTTTTTGTAGCTCAGAGTTGGTGCATTCCAAAGCTGGGCACCAGCTATTTGAAAAGTACTGGACCAAAGTTTATGTAAACGAAGGCATGTCTAAAACATTCCTTTCAGCAGAAAGAAGTGTTCATATAGGCCAGGGCAATGTTTTTTTTAAAAGTTGACGCTGTGGTTTGGGGCCTTGCTACTCAAGGCTTTGTGAATCGGTAACAAGACTTTGAGATGAACGCACCAATTTACTGGAAGCCAGTGCAGATCAAACAGAATAGGTGTTACTGTGTTGAGTTCTAGAACATTTGAATAGTAATCTCAGCTACAACAGTTTATGTATTTGTCACATACATGGGGCCAAATTCTATATGTGGCGCTACAAAAAAAATCGGTGCCGTTCAGCATTGTGCTTAGCGTGATTCTATAAAAAGTGCCTACTATATATAGAATCTACAACATTTAGGCACACACATTTTGGTCAAGGAAAACCAGGCCTAAATCCCTGTGCCTAAGTTGTGCATGGATTGGGTATATTACATTACATTACATTAGAGATTTCTATTCTGCCATTACCTTGCGGTTCAAGGCGGATTACAAAAGATTTATGAATGGGGGTTACAATGGAAGAACATTTGCCATTTCTAGAGTTGTAAATAATAGGTTATTTGTCAGTTCTTTAGTAGTAAAAAGTGGTGAAGAGTAGGTAGAGAATTAAGAATGGAGGGTAACAAGGAAGATCGTTTGTCATATCTCAGGTTGTACAGAGAGGTCAGGTAGTTTCAGTGTGGTGAGAGGAGGGAGGGGGGAAGGACGGAGAAGTTAGGATTGTTTCAGGAATTTATTGAAGAGTATAATTTTTATTTCTTTTCTGAATATCTTGTAGTCTGGGGTGGTTATCAGTAGGTTGGAGATCTGGTTATCTAGTTTTGCGGCTTGAGTGGCTAGGATGCCATCGTATAGTTTTGTCCATTTTACTTCTTTGATCAGGGGGGTATGTGGTCTTTATCATAAGGCGTATGGGGACAGAAGTAAAGATCTCAATCTGTATACTTTGAAGGAAAGACGGGAGTGGGGAGATATGATAGAGACGTTTAAATACCTACATAACATAAATGTGCATGAGTCGAGTCTCTTTCATTTGAAAGGAAACTGCAATAAAAGGGCATAGGATGAAGTTAAGAGTAATCCGGAGTAATCTAAAGAAATACTTTTTTACACAAAGGGTGATAGATGCATGGAACAGTCTCCCAGAAGAGGTGGTGGAGATTAAGACTGTGTCTGAATTCAAAAGGGCCTGGGATAGGCATGTGGGATCTCGGAGAGAGAAAGAGATAATGGTTACTGCGGTTGGACAGACTGGATGGGCCATTTGGCCTTTATCTGCCATCATGTTTTCTATGTTTCTATTATTATTACAGTAGTGACTCCTGAGCAGAACTGGAAAGTTTAGAATGCTTTGTTGATCTAACTTTTAGGCATGCCTACGATCCGTCCATTCTACTCCCCTGTCCATGTCCCTTTTTGAGATTTGCACACTTAGAAGTGACGCGCACCACTTTATAGAATATGCCTACAAAGTTGTGCACGTAACTTCTGAGTGCCAATTAACATCCATTATTGAGTTTAATTGCCAATTATCAGCACTGATTGGTATTAAACAATTAAGTTGCGTGTGCAGATTGACTCTGCAAAATGATTTGCCTGCAGCTTAGGATACCGTATATAGAATTTGGGTCACAATGCATATGCTGCATGCCTACGTATAAAGTATTGACCAGCAAAGAGAGGGACAGAGTACATCAAACACAGTATAGCAAACACAGTACAGCAAATAAAGCACAAAGGACCTTGATGAACAGGGACTTGTCTTTAGTGACCCAATATGAGCTGTGTTTTGGTGTACAATGCCTACATCAGAGGTTGGCCAATGAGCAAAATGCGATTATCTAACTTCAGGGATCAGAATCAGTCCTAAAGCCCGAGCACAGAGAGCAATCTCATAGTGTTGTGTTGCTTCAGCAGGAAAGTGAAAGTGAAACAACCCAGGACTAAGAGATTGCTCTATGTGCTTGGGCTTTAGGACTGATTCTGATCCCCAAAGTTTGGTAATCACATTTTGCTCATTGGCCAACCCCTGATGCAAGTGTTGTACACTGAAACACAGTTTGCTTTGGGTCAATAAAAACAAGTCCCTGTTCATTGAGGTTTTTTGTGTTTTTTTTTTTCTGTATAAGGATAAAGTATTGCAATAATCAAATAGAGGTGTTATCATATTTTGGATATCTAGCCTAAAATCTCCTGTTCCAAGTGGTCATATAATCTTAGTGTGCAGGGCTGTGGAGTTGGTAGATAAATCCTTCAACTCCTCAATTTCTAGTACCACGTCTCCGACTCCAGGTACCCAAAATTGTCTCCAACTCCTCGACTCCGACTCCATAGCCCTGTTAGTGTGAAGGCATTGCTTGCACTTGCCTGTTATTTTCCACTGTCCTCCATGATATGTCTGTAGTCTAATGCCAAAAGAAAGAAAACAGATGTAGTTGTTTTTCCAGCAGGATTTGTAGACTTTTGTAAATATGTTTTAAAATTTGCCATTGATAAGAAGGTGTGATGTACCTATGAAGCAGCTGATCCCTAAGCAGGGGTTGGATTGTGCTGTATGGTGACATAATGGTCAGGACTTGAACCATCTTATTCCTGGCACTGGTGAACCCCAATAAGGTTTTAAGATTCTTGGAATTAGAACAATGTTATGTAAAGTATATGTAGCCCCAGATATCTCTCCTAAAGCTGTTCAAAAGTTACCAAAGCTGAACTTGCGAAAGGATGCAGGCTTAGTTTCCACCATCTCAGTGTCTAGTGTTGCTCTGATGCCGTGTACTCAGAGCAGTAATGGACACTGAACTATTAGGATATAAGGTGCTTTGGATTTAGAACTTTTAATGGGGTGGGATTCGTTTTCCTCACATTTTCATGAGGGCAGGGAGGGTTGGGCAGCTAGGCTTCCCTCTGCCCCTTCCCCCCCCCCCTTTTTTTGTTTTGAATGTCAGGTGAGATGTGAGATGTGAGATTGAAGCCTAGGGAAGCGTTTTGTTGGCTAGCATTGATTTGCAGCACTAGGTGAGCTTTACTTTGCAAGACTGAGCTGCCTGTTTGTACCCACCCATAATTGGCTTTTTTGCCCCAAATAAGCATAGAATCTAATGTTTACTTTTGTTGTTCATTTGATATCCCTATACTCCTAAAAATTCTGTGACACACACAAGACTTACTTGAACTTATGGCTAAAGTACAAGTTTATATGTCCTATAGAGAACTGCAAACGATCTCAAGCGCTCACAGGCTAAAAGTCTGATGTATGTTTCAAACTAATAACCCTATCGTGAGCTATCATTGATCTTATGTGTTCTCTTTTTCTCAAGTTTTTTCGTTTTTAAGTATTTATATATATATATTTTTTTATAAATCAGTTTCAACTATTATACTGGTCTTCAGTCTTCATTAAATAATATACCAATGTATCCCTTTTAAGAATAAACTCTATGAAGGATTTAGCTTCATAAATATAGGGTACTTAGCTTCATAGCTTAGCTTCACATACGACGGAAGATCTCCGTTTTAGAGAGTTGCGCGGGGACAGAAATCCCACCCGTCCCCACCCGTCCCTGCCAAAGTCCCACCCGTCCCCGTGAGGACTCCCACCCGTCCCCACGAGGAATCCCTCCGTCCCCACCCGTCCCCGCGAGGAATCCCCTACGTCCCGCGAGGAATCCCCTACGTCCCCGCCCGTCCTTATAAACTAAAGAAATAGTTATTTCATTTATTTCATTTAATTCATTTATTTCATTTAATTATGCTACTGAATTAAAGGCTCTGGTAGAAACCCATTTAAAAATAAGCAAAAAGACTTTATTAATTTGGAAATATTAATTGGGAAGAATACATACTTTGTAAACGGGTTTCTACCAGAGCCTCTAATGTTTATAAATTTTTATCAACATAACTAATATACTACTTTATCCTTAAGCAAAAAAAAAAAAAAAAAAGAATTTTTTTCCTACCTTTGTTGCCTGGTTTCTGCTTTCTTCATATTCTCATTCAATTCCTTCCATCCACTGCCTCTCTTCTCTCTGTGTCTTCCATTTGCTCTGTTACTGTGCCTCTCCCTTTCTCCCCCCTCCCAAATTGGTCTGGCACCCATCTTTTTCCCTCCGCTCCCCCCATAGTCTGGCACCTCTGTCTTCTTCCCTGCCAGGGTCTTCTCCCCATTCCCTCTTCCCCATTTCCTTCCAGTGTCCTTCTCCCCCACCATCTTCCCCAAGTCCTGTCAGGCAGCATCCTTCTCCCCCCTCTGCCTTCCCCATGTCCTTTCAGTGGCCTTCTCCCCCCTCTGTCTTCCCCATGTCCTTTCAGCGGCCTTCTCCCCCCTCTGTCTTCCCCATGTCCTTTCAGCGGCCTTCTCCCCCCCTCTGTCTTCCCCATGTCCTTTCAGCGTTCTTCTCCCCCCTCTGTCTTCCCCATGTCCTTTCAGCGGCCTTCTCCCCTCTCTGTCTTCCCCATGTCCTTTCAGCGGCCTTCTCCCCCCCTGTTTTCCCCATGTCCTTTCAGTGGCCTTCTCCACCCCTGTTTTCCCCATGTCCTTTCAGTGGCCTTCTCCACCCCTGTTTTCCCCATGTCCTTTCAGTGGCATTCTCCACCCCTTTGTCTTCCCCAGTGCTTTCAGGGTCCTTCACCCCCCTCTGTCTTCCACATGTGCTTTCAGCATCCTTCCCCCCCTCCTCCCGTTTACCCATGTCCTTTCAGCGTCCTTCTCCACCCCTTTGTCTTCCCCAGTGCTTTCAGCGGCCTTCTCCCCCCTTAAGCGTCTTTTCTTCTCCACTCCACCTTTCCTCCCTCCCTGCCCCTTACCTTTGTGGCGTTTCCGCACCCGACCGACAATGGAACAGGCCTGGTCGGACAAATCTCCCTGTCCTGTAGCCGCGAATCTAAATTACCTTCTTACAGCAGCTGGAGTATTGAAGCTGCTGTAATAAGGTAATTTAGATTCGCGGCTACAGGGCAGGGAGGTTTGTCGGCCGGGCCTGTTGTCGGTCGATCGGGGGATCTGACCGGCTGTGCACATTCTTCGGGGCGGACCGCCCCCTCCACCCTCTTTCATTCGCCATTGCCTTCTTCCTACCTGCCCTGCCGCACACAGCCGACCGGAAGTCTTCCTGATGTCAGCGCTGACGTCGGAGGAAGGGAGGGCTTTGCTTAAGCCCTCCCTCCGACGTCAGCGCTGACATCGGGAAGACTTCCGTTCGGCTGTGTGCTGCGACAGTGCAGGTAAGGAGGAGGAGACTACCCTCGCGGCTCGAATGCACTGCGATCCAACCCTGCAGGAACCCCGCGACCCTCGGAGGCGTCCCCAGGGATCCCCGCGTGATCCCCGCGACCCTAGGGGGCATCCCCATGGGATCCCCGTGACCCAAAGGGGGAACCCGCAGGATCCCCGCGGGATTCCCGTCATCCCCGTTCCCGTGCAGCTCTCTACTCCGTTTCGCTCTTATATAGTTCTCTAAGAGCTTCGTCAGGAAACCACCAACATTCATACTAAAAGAAGACAAAAATACTCTTTAAGTATAAAATCTAAAAAATTTTTACTTTGCTTGCACTCATATAAGAACGCACTATGGCGAAACTATGGGCCCTATATTTAAAGACCAAATATTTTTAGGAAACAGCTCATACTAAAACTACCATGAATCAGTACAAAATTGTCATGAATCAGTACAAAATCATAGCCATTCTCTAAGTCCTATACTGCAAGAAACATGTAACTCAGCATCTTAACCAGAGACCATTGATCACGCAAACCTGACAGGAAGCACTTTTAAAATACCTCTCAATGCTGATGGGATCATGAGGGCACGAAATCCAAGAACAACCTGGACCTCAAAAAATGCGAAAAGACCTCTACCTCTCTGGTTTATCGCCGGCTTAAATGTCCGCCCAAACTCAATTCAAATTATATGAGAGCGCTAGAACTCTGGCGATACCGGATATGACGTCAGACGCTCTCATATAATTTGAATTGAGTTTGGGCGGACATTTAAGCCGGCGATAAACCAGAGAGGCAGAGGTCTTTTCGCATTTTTTGAGGTCCAGGTTGTTCTTGGATTTCGTGCCCTCATGATCCCATCAGCATTGAGAGGTATTTTAAAAGTGCTTCCTGTCAGGTTTGCGTGATCAATGGTCTCTGGTTAAGATGCTGAGTTACATGTTTCTTGCAGTATAGGACTTAGAGAATGGCTATGATTTTGTACTGATTCATGACAATTTTGTACTGATTCATGGTAGTTTTAGTGTGAGCTGTTTCCTAAAAATATTTGGTCTTTAAATATAGGGCCCATAGTTTCGCCATAGTGCGTTCTTATATGAGTGCAAGCAAAGTAAAAAATTTTTAGATTTTATACTTAAAGAGTATTTTTGTCTTCTTTTAGTATGAATGTTGGTGGTTTCCTGACGAAGCTCTTAGAGAACTATATAAGAGCGAAACGGAGATCTTCCGTCGTATGTGAAGCTAAGCTATGAAGCTAAGTACCCTATATTCATGAAGCTAAATCCTTCATAGAGTTTATTCTTAAAAGGGATACATTGGTATATTATTTAATGAAGACCGAAGACCAGTATAATAGTTGAAACTGATTTATAAAAAACTTAAACTGATTTATAAAAAAAAAATATATATATAAATACTTAAAAATGAAAAAACTTGAGAAAAAGAGAACACATAAGATCAATGATAGCTCACGATAGGGTTATTAGTTTGAAACATACATCAGACTTTTAGCCTGTGAGCGCTTGAGATCGTTTGCAGTTCTCTATAGGACATATAAACTTGTATTTTAGCCATAAGTTCAAGTAAGTCTTGCATTTGATATCCCACCAATGCAAAATGTCTAGGCAGCTTACAATTCAAAAACAAAGAACAGAGGAAAGGAACACCATAAAATTATAGTAAAATCTACTTTCATACAGGTGACCGACCATACATAAATACAAGTAATCCCAAAGAGCCTGGGTTAGGCTAAAAATGTCTCTCTGAACCCAGTCAAAATCCAGCCTGCTTAGAGGGTAAATTGTTTTACTTTATTATATTTTGCTAACTGAGTTCTTACCTTGTGAAGCCAGTACACACCAGTTACACAATTTTCTTAGGGAGAGTATGTACAGATTTTACCTTTACAAAATTATCTTTTGGACATATTCACACACATTTTATACTTGCTGCATAGTACATACAAAATTTTCTCAAACTTAAAAGCGAATGCTTTTGAAAATAAAAAATAACTAGTGTGTGTCCAAAACCCTACCTCAACTCTGCCCCAGGAGTACCGGGTTCATTATATAAAATGTCATCACGAACATTTTTAGGTTGGATTTTAGATTTGTCATCACATACATTTATCCAAAGTTTGAGGAGAGTTATGTATTCAGTTATGATTTATAGTATTTCCTTGCCAATATTTGGCTTATAGTCTAGCTAAACTAGAGGCATTGATGTAAAATCATGAAAAGTGTCGCTGACGAAAAGTAGGATTTGAACCCTGGCTTCCCTGGTTCACAGTTTTTCTCTAACCATTAAGCTGCTCCTCTAGTGCCTCAAATAGTCTGGGCAGTTATAAAAGCCGTTTTTTGTTGTTATTTCTGATTTTTTTGCTTTTTGATTAATTAGTTATAAAAGAAGCCATTTTGGCACATAAATCTCTGTTTTTTTATGTATAAATGTATCTGTGGTTTTAAAATTTACTGCTTTAGTGGGTAGGGAAGAGGGAAATAAGGGGGTTATAGGGCTTATGTTTTCACTATCTGATGATGAGCCTTAAGAGTCAAGGCTCCTCATCTTCCGTGTTGCTCTGCATGATGAAATTGAGGATTATATTGCAGTAAGATGCTTAAGCAGCTGAGCACATGATGGAAGGACTTTGCAGATGGCAGACAAGACACAAATGATATAATTTTAATAGTAGTTCATTGAAATCTAAAAGTAGCTTGTGCAGTTTTTTTTAAATCATTGAATTCAGTTGCCAATTGTCTAAGATGTGTTAAGTTTTTACATATTGATGATAATCTCAAGTTTTTAGAGAGTGACACAGGGACAGAGTTTGTTTCAACTTTTATTAATTTTTAATATACCGACCATCGACGTGCATCTAGCCAGTTTACAATGCTTAAAAAAATTAGAGGTTAAAAAAAAAAAAATAATAATTACCGTATTTTCACTCATATACCGCGCACCCGTGTAAAACGCGCACACAGGTATAGCGCACGGGAAACTGTAATTTATGTAAAGAAATTTTTATATATCGCGCACACCCGTATACTGCGCATGCCGCCCCGACTCTCCCGTCGCCCGGCCCGACTCTCCTCTGGCCCGCCCCGACTCTCCTCTCCCCCTTGAAGTCCTGTCCCCACCCTGAAAGCCTGATGCCCCCCCCCCCGATGTCCGATTCACCCCGCAGGACCGCTCGCACCATCCCCCCGACGTCCGATTCACCCCGCAGGACCGCTCGCACCCCCCCCTGACGTCCGATTCACCCCCCCCCCCCCCGCAGGACCGCTCGCACCCCCACCCCGAAGGACCGCTCACACCCTCACAGCCTCCCCACCCCCCCATCATCATGGAGAAGCTCCTACCGTTCTCCTGCTGCTTCCTTTGCCGGCGGTCCCGGGCCTTCTGTGAGCCCTGCTCTGAAATGCTTCCTCTTCTGGTGGTCCCGGCCCTTTTGTGAGCCCTGCGCCTGCGCTGCTTCCTCTTCCGGTGGTCCCGCCCTTTCTCTGACGCAGCCTGTAACGTCTCCTGGTACCGTGTCTATGAGGTCAGGTAAGTCGGCACGCAAATCCCGACACCTGGAACCCTCCACACCGGAGTCTCGAGACCATAGCTCCCACATTAGGGATCCTGATCTGTGGGGTGACTCCGAAGAGCCTTTTCTTTCTGAGGGTGAGTGTTCATCGGATGAGGATGATCCTGCTGTTCCTGATCCATCCTCCAGACCAGATTCTACATCTTTCACTTCCTTTCTGAAAGACATGTGTGAATCTCTTTCTATTCCTTTGGAGGCTGAGTCTAAAAAATCCAAAGCCTTCCTTGATGCACTGGATTTTGACCAGCCTCCAAAGGAATTTCTTAAATTACCCCTCCATGATATCTTGAGGGAAACCTTTTATAAGAATCTGGAGACTCCTTTGACCATTCCAAGAGCCCCTCGTAAATTAGATTCTTTGTATAAAGTGATACCTATCCCTGGATTTGATAAGCCACAGCTTCCACATGAATCTCTTCTAGTGGAATCTACGCTTAAAAAGTCTGCCGGAGCTAGTGTATACGCTTCTGTCCCTCCTGGCAGAGAAGGTAAAGCCATGGATAAGTTTGGTAAAAGGTTATACCAGAATGCCATGCTGGCTAACAGATCTGGTAATTATGCTTTCCATTTCTCTTTCTATCTCAAGCATCTTCTCACCACCATGGCTTCCTTTGAAAAATACCTTCCTGATCGCAAACGGCAGGCTTTTCACCAGTGCTCGTCCTCTCTCTTCCAGCTACGCAAGTTTATGGTTCGATCAATTTATGACACCTTCGAACTTACCACCAGAGCAACGGCCATGTCTGTGGCCATGCGCCGCCTTGCTTGGCTCAGAGTGTCGGAGCTTGATGTCAACCATCAAGATCGACTGGCTAATGCTCCATGCCTAGGGGATGAACTCTTTGGTGAATCCATGGACTCTACCACCCAAAAGCTCTCCGCCCATGAGACTCGCTGGGATACTCTTCTAAAAACAAAGAAGAAGACTCCACCTGCCCGGCCTTTTAGACAACAATCGGCCTATCAACACCGTTATGTGGCTCGCCCTTTGCCATCAGCTCCCCAACAACCTAGGCGTCAACATCAGCAACAACGACAAACCCCTAGGCCACCACAGCAGCAACCTGCAAAGCCAACTCCACAGCAAAAACCTACTCAGCCCTTTTGACTTAGTTCTCCAGGGCATAGCCAGTTTTCTGCCATCTGCCCACCTGCCTCAACCTATAGGTGGCCGTCTTACTTTTTTCCTCAGCCGTTGGAAGATCATCACCTCGGATCAATGGGTCCTCAACATCATCCGCCACGGCTACTCTCTCAACTTTCAGACACTTCCTGCCCAAAGTCTGCCAAGAGAGTCTGCTTTGAACACTCCTCAATCTTCTCTCCTTCTTCAGGAGGTTCAATCCCTCCTCTTTCTGAACGCCATAGAGGAAGTTCCTCTAGATCAAAAGGGGCAGGAATTCTACTCCCGTTATTTTT